>NC_138142.1:15063561-15663561 GCF_964188305.1 Podarcis bocagei | reverse complement strand
CTCCATCTTTCCCAACATCAGGGTCTTTTCCAGGAAGTCTTCTCTTCTCATGAGGTGGCCAAAGTATTGGAGTCTCAGCTTCAGGATCTGTCCTTCCAGTGAGCACTGAGGGCTGATTTCCTTAAGAATGGAGAGGTTTGATCTTCTTGCAGTCCATAGGACTCTCAAGAGTCTCCTCCAGCACCATAATTCAAAAGCATCAATTCTTCAGCGATCAGCCTTCTTTATGGTCCAGCTCTCACTTCCATACATCACTGCTGGGAAAACCATAGCTTTAACTATACTGACCTTTGTTGGCAAGGTGATGTCTCTGCTTTTTAAGATGCTGTCTAGGTTTGTCATTACTTTTCTCCCAAGAAGCAGGCATCTTTGCTGTCAAAATGCACACCTACAATGCTTTAGACAGGCCCTTTTGCAGTATTATTTATTCATTCATTTACTTGCTTGTTTGTTGTTTGTTTTTATCGGATTTGTACTCTGGCCTTCCTCCCAAAGAAGCCCAGAATGGCAATGGCCATCAGGCCATGTACACCAGCTGTTTACTAGGTCTCAGTGCCAGCAAACGTGGTCCAGGCTAAGGAAGAGAACTACAGTACTTGAGCATGGTTTCAACTTTGGAAAAGCAGCATACAAATAAATTGAGGATGAGAACACAGACTGCTGAACCCCATGGATGCTGCCCCATGTATTTTGAATCTCTCTATCCTGGAAGCAGTGGCCACTCAAAAGAGTGGGATAAATCAGAAAGCAATGGGTTTGTGATAGCCGTCTTCTGAGAAGTCTGCTCAAAAGTCTACTCCTATTGGTTTCTATCTATGAAATCCATGGGGCTGACTACAAAATCCATGGTGCAGTGCCGTTCTGATCAAAACGCACTTGCATAAAACATCGTTATTGTTATTTATTAGATTTATATACCACTCTTCATCACAAGAACCACAGAATGAATGAATGAATGAATGAATGAATGAATGATTAATTAATTAATTAATTAATTAATGATAGCAGGCCAAAAAATGGACAGTGTGCAAGTGAGAGAAGTCAGAACCCACAGATCAATCAATCCATCAATCCTTATTGTTGTCAAAGACCAGACAGAGACCCATAGAAGCAATGGAGTTTTCTTCTATCTGCAAATTTGAAGTGCAGGATTGTGCATTAGTGGAAGCATATATATTTCACCCTGAATAAATGAAATTCAGCAGCAGCTTTCAGAACTCAATGTACAAGTTCATTTTTTTGAATCTGTGATAAGTGTTTTCTCTGAGACATACTAGAAGCTAATTAAGGAAGTTCATACTTGAACTCCAAAGAACGGTCCAGTGCATTGAGTTTAATTTATTAAAAAAAACTATTGTGGCACAAAGAAAGCTTCACTGCCTCCAGACTGATTCAGTTGTGAGGCTTCTTGTCAGAAACAGAGCCAACATCTCCTGGACAAAATGAGATAGTGGTACCAATTCTTAGATTCTCCTCCAGAGACCAAACTGAAGCAAAGTCCTGGTAACCTTCTAGGTTTTTGGATTACAACTCCCATCATCCACAATTAGGGTGGCGTATGGTCAGGGATGAAGGGGGTTGCAGTCATATGGAGGACACTGCCTTGGCTACTGGTGGACCAAAGGAACTCATCCATCGCGCTCCCAACATCAAGAGAAAAATAATGGGCAACAGAACTCCTTGGAAGACCTGAGAGTCTTCTGGCTGCCAAACAGAATCCAGGAATGCTGTTCCCATGGATGAACCAGGTCATTATGTCATCTTTCTTCCAAAACACCGCTAACTATATTTTTAGTTGTACAGTGGTACCTTGGTTCTCAAACGCCTTGGTTCTCAAACGCCGAAAGCAAGTGTTCTGGTTTTTGAACGTTTTTCGGAAACCGAACATCGAATGCAGCTGTTGGTTATTGTTTCTGGGGTGCCTGCACCAATCAGAAGCTGTGCCTTGGTTTTCGAACAGACTTCTGGAACGGGTTAAGTTTGGCACTTTTGTTTTTGTATTTATTTTCCATTTTTGTTTTTGAGGCTTTTTTGGTTAATTTGTTTTTGTGACTGTGTGGAACACAGTTCAGCTACTGATTGATTGATTGATTGATTGATTGTGTGACTGCGGAAATGGATAACAGTCCCCCATCCAAACAATGAATATCATCAGTGCAGATAAGGAAAAAATAATAATTTTAACGTTTATAATCTACAATGCTGTCTTATTTATTTTATAGTAGAGTACACTGGTTATTTCTTTCATTTTATGGATCAATGGTCTTGTTACATAGTAAAATTCATGTTAAATTACTGTTTTAGGGGTTGTTTTTAAAAGTCTGGAACGGATTAATCCGTTTTGCATTGCTCTCTATGGGAGAGCACGCCTTGGTTTTGGAATGCTTTGGTTTTGGAACAGACTTCCGGAATGGATTAAGTTTGAGAACCAAGGTACCACTGTATGTTCCATTGACTCTGTTTGAAAGATGGCTCCTTTGTATTGCTTGTTTTCTGATTTGTGTTTGTCCACCACTTTATGAAACATTCAATCTCTTGGAAAAGTGGCTTATAAATTAATTTTTTAAAACTTCTTAAGAAATAGGGGAGAAATATTTCACTGTAAGGAAAACAGAAGTTGCCCTGTTGCCCATTCTATTCCCAAATGGGATAGGTGTCGACGGCTTGTCTCTCCTTGTGAAGAGACAGCAGGTTTTTGTACAGCTGTGTGTCACTGTGGTGGGTCTTCGGAGGAGGGACCCACCTGACTGTCACAGGTAAGTCACTGAATTTATCACAACCCTTTCCATGCCTGTGACAATATTCTAACTTTTCCATCGTTTTTGCCCTTTTTTCCTTCTCTGACTGTAAACCTGACCTTAGGGCATTTGTTGTTTAGTTTACAACAAGCCTTTCATAGAAAATGTACTTGTGATCCTAGCCAGAACGGGATATTGCAAAACCATGTTACCTGCCTCTTCTTTCCTCAAGAACATTGGACAGTTAATTCAGGCTGGGTGGGAAATTCTTTTCCTTAGTCTAGGTCAATGTGACTGTCTTTGGAAATCATTTTTTGCAAATTTCCATGGTGGCTAAACTCAGACGTAATTTTACTGGTGGGTGCTAAAGATAGCAGAGAAGTGAATTTGAGCTGTGCTATTCCAGGTACCCGATATGAATTAAGGGCAGTTTGGATAATCCCCGAATTGTGCTCCAAAGCTCACATTAAAGCAATACATCAACCAAAATGTCACAAAATAGTGTGAAGCATTTCAGGTTTCCAGAAATCTCCATTCTGGACGGCCTAAACACTTGCACCTTACGTTGTGACATTTTGGCCCACCTTATAAAATGGTTGGATCTGGGTTGTGCATTTTTTTCTAATGCAGCTCCCTTTACTTTTTCTAATTTTGTATTTTCATTTTGGGACTTCCTAAGCAGAGGAATAGAATAGATTCTGTTTCTAGATAGCTCTGCAGTTCAGAGCAACATGCTCAGTCTAAGAGAACCAGGACTCTCTACATTCTACAACACAAAATGCAATCATCTGAAATGGGAACCAGGGTCAACTCTGTGCATAAAATTTCACCAGAACTGAATGGGGTTTGGGAACAAACTGAAGTGACCACTTTGCAATTCACAGTGCATCGGAAGGTTGAAAGCAACCTAACCATGAGATCGATGATCAGATCTCCTGACTTTTTCCTTTGCTGTTAAATCAACTGCACAGGCTTAATTTATTAATTGAAGTAGAGGCACAGCAGCAAAGATTATTAATGTAATTCCGTAGTCTCAATTGCTGCATCCCAGACTTACTGTTGGTCCCACTGGAAAAATATATACGCTTCTTTCTTTCTTTCTTTCTTTCTTTCTTTCTTTCTTTCTTTCTTTCGGAATACCTTCTTGGTAAATATAACAAAAAAAGAAAGAAGGAAGGAAGGAAGAAAAAAACATGGGCTGCACCCCATGCTAGTCCTTGCTCAGAGTAGACCTGCTGAAATGAACAAATTTAACTCCATTAATTTCAGTTGGTCTGCATGGATTAATACTGAGTTGGGCGCAACCCAAATGACATTAACAATAAGAATATTCCATTAATCCATTAATATAGGCATGTCCAAATAGGCACCTAAATGAGACTGGTGGTTATAAGCCATGCATTAAAAGGGAGAAAGCACCAGGGCTGGTGGTCTTCAGATTACGATGAGATCTTCAGACCAAAAGGGGTTCAGCAATCAATCTGTCTCCCATGAGAACTCTGAGAATTATAGCTGCGTGAGGAGAATAGAGGGATCCTAAAATCTCTCAGTAACCTTTCCAGACCACAGTTCCCAGAGTTCTATGGGGGAAGCCATGACTGTTTAGAGTGCTTTGAGCCTACTTTATAGATAGATGACAGATGACAGATAGACGATAGACGATAGATGATAGATGATAGATGATAGATGATAGATGATAGATGATAGATAGATAGACAGACAGATACATATATATAGATAGATATAGATGATTGACTCGTTATTTGAATCAGTCACTAGCCGTAGCAATAAAATAAAATGTCCTGAAGATAGAGGTAAAAACTTAACTACAGAAAATACATTTTGGGGGTTTTACATCATTAATCAAATGATAGATTTTATTTTAATTGTCCCCACTAAAAACCTCGCACTTTTTGTGCGGTGCAAATGGAGCTGTACAAAGAAAGGTAAAAATGCTTGTAAATATATGAACTGTGTGTTGGGAGAAAACCTGGTGAACATTCTGTGAGGACCAAAAAAGAAACCTTGAATTGATTTGAAAACATGGGAGATTGAACTTAAGCCCAAGAAAATGAGAAACTATAATTTAGAAGATTAACGCTTCCCTATTACCTGACAACAAGACAAACCATTAAGACAACTTATTCAGAGTTGCTTGTTCGTCTTTTTCTTGTAACATGGTTGAAATCATTTTTTTAAAAAATATATGGATAAAAACCAATGCTCCCCTTCTGCTTTCAGTGGAGACATCTGTTGACATTTGAGAAGGGGGCAGAGTTTTCTCTAATTTTCCCTATCCAAGTGTATCCCCCAGCCTTTGAGATCCATTCCAGAAGGTTGTGGTACCTTCTGAACAGTGTGAAGCAGTTGGCAATGAGGGGAAACCAGAGAAAATCCTCTCCCCCTTTCTATTTTCATAGATGGTGTCTTCACATAACTAGAATGGATTTCACCTCAGGGATCTTTATCCTCCGAATTTGGAGTTAAGGCTTGTTCACAAAAGTGAAGCACTGCCTTATCCCCCCCAAATGACCCTCTCAGCGGGCATAAATGGCCATTGCGTGGTCTCCCAATGGGGGGGGGGCCTGCCCTCTGTTCCTGCTTGCAAGCTTCCCATAGACATCAGGTTGACTACTGTGAGAGCAGGACAGAGGACTAGATAGGCCTTTGCAATCCTCATCCAGCTGAACTCTTCTTCTGTTTTAATGCTATGTTCTCTATCCATTGTTGGAGGCTGTCTCTCAATAGCAGCTGCTGGGAATCAAAATGCATGGAGCACTGTAGCTCTCAGATTGTCAAATGACATGGGCTCTGTTGTCAAAGTCTGGGAATCGGACTTCCAAAATGGCATCCGGGCATATTTTTGCTGCGGCTTTGTGGCAACTAGGACAATTTTTTAATTTATTTTTTAGAATAATGCTTTAAAAAATGAAAAAGAAGTCCAAAATGGAGAGCCAGTGTGGTGTAGTGGTTAAGAGCGCTAGACTCGTAATCTGGTGAACCGGGTTTGTGTCTCCGCTCCTCCACATGCAGCTGCTGGGTGACCTTGGGCCAGTCACATTTCTTTGAAGACTCTCAGCCCCACTCACCTCACAGAGTGTTTGTTGTGGGGGAGGAGAGGAAGGGAAAGGAGAATGTTAGCCGCTTTGAGACTCCTTCGGGTAGCGATAAAGCGGGATATCAAATCCAAACTCTTCTTCTTCTTCTTAAGCTAATTTTTTGGGGGAGATGTTCCCCCCAAAAAGCTCAAAAACTTTGAAAAACAAAAAGGCAACCCTACTTTGGGATTATGCCAACCCTACTTTGGACCAGATCCAGAAAGGCTCATTGTATATTCTTTAAATTACTTATGCACAATGAACATAGGTGCTGACTCCCTGGGCCCCTGGGTGCCTGAGCACCCACAAAATTTCCCATGAACGGACTGGGCACCCACAAATTTCAGCTCCAGGGCCATGCACGCTGGATGGCACCCATGGCCTCAGGCAGCCACAGTCCTGGGGCCAAGTTTGCACTCCTGACAATGATAGTTCACCATGTGTACAAGAACAAATAAGGTGCTTTGTAGATCTCTCCTTTGCTATGGCTGTCAGTATAAATATGTGAGTTTAAAAGTGCATATCAGGCAGGGAATGTATATCCCAGTTCCTAAGCAGCTCTCCAGTTTCTAAATTAGTCTTAACTTTGTTTTATCTTTGTGTTAATTGGTTTTAACTCATCAATATTTTATAGAGCGGAGATGAAAGGACAGAAGTTCAGGAAGTTTCTCAAAGCCCTAGAAATGTCAGACTATGACCCCAAGACCTTTTGCATGGAAACCAAGCTCTGCAGCCTCTCCCATTAGCATAGATGTATGATCTACAACTCCCTCCCATGTGCACTATGGTATTCTAATTGCAGATATTCCTAACCAGACTCATGCACTGTAATGAGGAGGAGAAAACTCTTCCTCACCACAGCTCAAGGGTGCCAAGAATGGCTGTGTTGCTTCATAGACCAAAAGATACAGGTTCAATTATGTGTATATTGCACAACAGTATTTTCTGTGCTATGAAGCATTAAGGTTCGGTTCCCCTTGGCAATTTTCAGAGAATCATGAAAAGGTCGAAGGGGTCTTCAACCACACTTAGTCCAACTTACAGCCCAATGATTCCTCTTTCTAAAAATAGATGGTTTCAGGAGCCACCATTTAAATTTGCTCACAGCGATTCAGAGTAATGCAGGAGTATTATGGGGAATTTAAATGGCAGCTCCCAGTTTCTGACACCATCATCACATGGAGCACAATAAATCTTTGAGGATACATTCATATGATATATTAAATCATGGGGCACTCTGAGAATATATAATGCATAATAGCAGTTAAACAGAGAAGAAGGCTTCACAAGCAACAGTATTACAAAGTTTCTTGAGGCTGGAGGAGAAGAAAAGCTTTTGGAGGAGACTTACATCAAAATGTCATGGCTTCCAGATAGTCAAATGTCCTTACAAAACATTTCAGAACACAACTTTGGGGGAAAGAGTCAGATAGCGCTTTCTTTATGAAATCAAATAAATTATTACATGTGTCAGATATTTAATTCCTCCCGAGACACGACGCTTAACCAGATTTCCCCTTGACTTCCAGGTCAGCCAACAGTACCTCCAACAGTGAACGTCTTCCCACCATCCCCAGAAGAATTGAAGAGCTCAGACAAAGCCACTGCGGTCTGTCTCATGGATGGCTTTTACCCAGGCGTTGTCCAAGTTACCTGGCAGGCTGATGGCACCCCCATCTCCTCTGGGGTGGAGACAACCACGCCCACCAAGCTGAATGACAAGTACGCGGCCAGCAGCTACCTCAGCATGAAAAAGTCCGACTGGGAGAGCTATGAGGCAGTCATCTGCAAAGTGACGCATGAAGGGAAGACCGTTGAGAAGGTGGTGAGGAGATTGGACTGCGCCTAAAGGCTGGATGGGTCTGATGAGTTCCTCGTGCCTCCAGCAGCTGAGAAGAAAGTGTCCTTTCATGTTCAAGGGGGCCAAGTTTATTCTCTGATTTCCTCTAATGCTACGTTGATCCATCCAGCCTGCTTTCCTTCCTATGTCGTTCCCCTCCCCACACCCTCTCCCTTCCTCTTCTCCCTGGAATCTCCTTTGTATGTTGGCTTATAATGTTTGCAAATAAATAAATTGTCATACATTTCACTGGTATGATTACTTTACTCACTAACTTATTCCAGGTACTTCAAACAGGTTGTATTCATGGTTTCCTGTCATATTACAGAAGGAAGTGTGCTGTTACTCAGCCAAAATACACTCAACCAGGTCTGTGGCTGATAGCAGCAGCAGTGGTAAAAGCAGTGTGATTTCATGGGAATGTAGGAAGCGGCCTTCTCCCAAGTCAGCCCAGTTGTCCATCTAGGTGGGCAATTCTACACTGGTGGGGTGTGGCTTTCCTGGAGATCAGGCAGGGTTCTCTCTTAGTCCTACCTACCAATTTAGGTCCTGAGAAATGGAAAAGGTCAATTTCGGTTCAGGATGCATCCCAGATTCATTTCTAGTGGGTATTTCAAACATTCCCAAACATCACTTACAATCCGACATGTTCTTCCTTCCACGCAGTGGATCACTCAATGCATTCAGGATATATAATGAAGAGGTACTAGGCTCTAGTGAATTAAAATCACGGGTTTCTCCTGAGTATAAGATAAAATGAAATGAAATAAAATAAAATAAATAAAATAATTTCATAATCACTGGGAAGCTGTTAACCAATACCTTAAAAGGTAAAGGTAAAGGTACCCCTGCCCGTACGGGCCAGTCTTGCCAGACTCTAGGGTTGTGCGCTCATATCACTCTAGTGGCCGGGAGCCAGCGATGTCCGCAGACACTTCCAGGTCACGTGGCCAGCGTGACAAAGCTACTCTGGCGAGCCAGAGCCGCACACGGAAACACCGTTTACCTTCCCGCTAGTAAGTGGTCCCTATTTATCTACTTGCACTTTGACGTGCTTTCGAACTGCTAGGTTGGCAGGCGCTGGGACCGAGCAACGGGAGCGCACCCCGCCGCGGGGATTTGAACCGCCGACCATGCAATCGGCAAGTCCTAGGCGCTGAGGTTTTAACCCACAGCGCCACCCGCGTCCCTTAATACCTTACCAATATACAATATACAAACTAAATTAGCAGACATGGAGTAAAGGTGGAAATCTTTGTACCTTGTGACTGACCTGCGGCCCTTCAGTTGTTATAATTCCCATCATTGCTGGCCATTGGCCATGCTGGCTGAGTGGGATGCAAGCTGCAGTCCCACAGCATCTGCAGGGCCCACCCCTGACATAAAGCAACAGCTAAGGGACAGGATTTTGGTAAGCTTCCAGTTTTCTCCATCAGGTTGCAGTCACCCTGCCTATACCATAAAAATGCATCTCCCGGTTTTATGCACATTACTGTCATGAGGTAGGTAGCCCATGAAGAAAACGCCATAGCACACCTTGTTCCCAGCTTTCTGCACACCCTTATTTGAATGAGGCTATCTGGGGGGATGTCAGGGACTGGGCAGAGAAGGAATGGTGGAGACCGCCTCCCCATCCTGACCCCTCCAAGTAGGAGGAAGAGGAAGACAGTATAGATCTAGAACAGGGGTTTGATAGGTCACAGCTCAGAAGCACAGGAGGGGGGAAGTTGCGAAATCATGGGAGAGGAGGAGACAGGACCAGAATGGCAGCTGACTGACACAGTGTCTTTAGAAAGCATCCCAGACCCTTCATCTCCCAGAACCCGCGAGCCTTAAAAGTAGGAAATCAAAGAGCTCAAAGACAGAGGGCACATAGCAGCACCCGTAGAGGAGATGAATGAGGAAGTGGGAGAGATGGGGGTGGAGATTCACTCAGAAGAACACCATTATCCAAGAAGATGGGTTCTATAGCTTCTCTCTGTAATATTGAAATAAAAAAGGACAGTAAGAAACTTTTCCTTGTCCTTATACTTTCCTGGACAACCAGCCAGGAGCTGCTGACAGCAACCTGACAGGGGGAAAGGGGGAGAGAGGGAGATACCCACGTCCTTGGAAGATGTTTATGGCTGCTTGTGAGCAATATGTACACAGTGGGTACCAGGAGTGCCAACTTGACTCCGCGACTGTGGGTGTCTGGCACCATAGGTGCAATGAAGTGTTCATGGCCCTGGCACAGAAATTTGTGGGTGCCCGGCCCCTTCATGGGGAATTTTGTGGGTGCTCGGGAACCCAGGGCACCAGGAAGCAAACCTATGATGGGTATCAAATGTCAGTGAGTATCAAATGGTGAAGGATTTACACCAGCTCAACAAGCAGGTCTCTCCTTAGCCAGCTCCCACTTTTTTATTTCCAACCTGTCCATGGAGGGTCAGCTTCCTCCTCTTCAGTCTCAAAGTTCTCCAGCTGCTGCATCTCACCTCTCCTCAGCATCCAACTGGACCCTACTTAAGCCAGAGTTCTCTTGACCAAAGTAGTCTTCCATTCCATGCCTCATGCTCACAGATTCACCCCCCATAACAATGAGCAGCAGCCCCCACTGCATCTCCCCCAGTTTCTGCCTACGATGGACTACTACAAACACACACAACAGGGCAATTATGATCGAAATGCACATCTACAATGTTTCAAAGAGGTCTTCCACAGCATCATTTGTTTATTATAGTCTGTCTATGCCGTCCTTCCTTCCAAAGGAGCCCAATGTGCCACAGGCATCATTTCATGTGTACCTGCTGTTATTTAGGCCTGAACATATGTAAGCAGACATGGTCCAAGCTACCTTGCTGACCAGGTGACCATGGCTGCACTTCATGGATGGTTCAGCAGGTAAACTCTCTGCCTTGGAACTAATTGCCACTCAAATGATATACATAAATCAGAATAATAAAAGCAATCAGTTTGTGAGTATCGGCTTTGCAGAAGTCTGCTCCTGTTGGCTTCTATCTATGAAATCCATGCTGACCACAAAATCCATGGTGCAGTGCAATTCTGATCGAAATACATTTGCAGGGAAACTTCCCAGGCCTGCATTATTCCACACAGAAAGTTGGACAGTGTGCAAATGAGAGAAGCCAGAAGACATACAAGCAATCGAGAGTTTTCTTCTACCCACAAATCCTAAGTGCCGGATTATGTGGAAGCATCTCTGTTTCACCCTGAAGAAATGAAATTCATTGGCACCTCTCAAAACTCAATAACAAGCTCATTTTTAAAAAATCAGTGATAACTGTTTTCTCTGAAACATACCTGTAGCTGATTAGGGAAGTTCACATTTAAGCTCCAGTGCATTGAGTTTAATTTATAAGAAGACAAAGCTTCACTGCTTACAGATTAATTCACTTGTGAGGACTCTTGTAAGAAACAGGGCCAACATCTGCTGCTCAAAATAAGGCAGTGGTATCAATGGTTTGGTTCTCCTATAGAGATCTAGTTAGGATGACTAAAGCAGAGGTAGACAACATGGTGGCTTCCAGATGTTTTGAACTACAATGCCCATCCTCCACAGTTAGGATGGCCAATGCTTAGGGACGATAGGAGTTGTAGTCCACAGGAACTGAAGGGCACCACAGTGCCTTCCCACGGACCAGAGAAATTAATCTATAATACTCCGTACATCTAGAAATGAATAACTTGGAACAGAACTACTTGGCAGTCCAGAGACTCTTCCAGATACTCAGCACAGACTGTATCCGCCTTGCCCAGAGATAAGCCAGGTAAGTATGACATTTTTCTTCCCAAACATACTGCTATGTACAATATTTCATTGCATGTGCCATTGACTCTAAGCATTCTTTAAAACTGTTTTTGAACTCCTTGTTTTGACTGGTGTTTGTATACCACTTTATGAAACATTGGATTTCTGGGGAAAGCAGCTTATAAATCTATTAAAAATAAACTTCTTCAGAATTGCAGGGAAATATGTCACCGTGGCGCTGTGGGTTAAACCACAGAGTCTAGGACTTGCTAATCAAAAGGTCGGCGGTATAAATCCCCATGACAGGGTGAGTTCCCGTTGCTTGGTCCCTGCTCCTGCCAACCTAGCAGTTCAAAAGCACGTCAAAGTGCAAGTAGATAAATAGGTACCACTCCAGCGGGAAGGTAAACGGCGTTTCCGTGCGCTGCTCTGGTTCGCCAGAAGTGGCTTAGTCATGCTGGCCACATGACCTGGAAGCTATACGCTGGCTCCCTCGGCCAGTAAAGCGAGATGAGCACCACAAACCCAGAGTTGGTCACGACTGAACCTAATGGTCAGGGGTCTCTTTACCTTTACCTATGTATACCGTAAGGACAATAGCAGTTCTCCTATTGCCCATTCTATTCCCAAATGGGATAGTTGTCCCATTGTGAAGGAACAGCAGGTTTTTGTCAAGCTGTGTGTCACTGTGGTTCGTCTTCGGAGGAGGGACTCACTTGACTGTCCTTGGTAAGTTACCGAATTTATCAGTCCTTTCCACACCTGTGGCAATGTTTTAACTTTTCCATCACTTTTGCCCTCTTTTCCTTCTCCGGCGGTCATTTACTTTGCAATGAGAATTTACTATAAACGGTATTTGAAATCCTAGCCAGAGCTGAATTGTGCAAACCCATTTTGCAGGCTTCTCCTTTCCTCAATAACACTGGAAAGTTAGGGGTGGGCAGGGATTTCTTTTCCTTAGTCTAGGTCATTGTGACAGTATTTGGGGTGAAATATATCAAAATATCCTTGGTGGCTGAACCATTGGATGCAAAAGATGGTAAAGAAGTAAAACTGGGCTATAATGTCACTGTAAGTAAAACAGAAGTTGTCCTATTACACATGTGAAGGAACAGCAGGTTTTTGTACAGCTGTGTGTCATTGTGGTACGTCTTCGGAGGAGGGACCTACCTGACTGTCACAGGTAAGTCACTGAATTTATCACAACCCTTTCCATACCTGTGACAATATTCTAACTTTTCCATCATTTTTGCCCTCTTTTCCTTCTCTGACTGTAAACCTGACCTTAGGGCATTTGTTGTTTAGTTTACAATTAGCCTTTAATAGAAACTGTATTTGTAATCCTAGCCAGAGCAGGATGTCGCAAATCTGTTTTACATGCCTCTTCTCTCCTCAATAACACTGGGAAATTATTGGTGGGTCATTGTGACAATCTTTGAAAATATTTCTATCAAATTCCCCTTCTCAGCTAACCTTGACATAATCTTACTGTTGGGTGCAAAAGATGGCAGAGAAGTAAATTTGAGTTGTAGTGTTCCCTCCAGGTACCCAATATGATTTATGAGGAAGGTTGAATCAGTTTCTAATGGTGCTCCAAAATCCATATTAGTGCAAAAGACCAACCAAAATGTAATAAAATAGTGTGGAGAATCTCAGCTTTCCAGTCCATTCTGGAGAACTGATAAACTTGCAGACTGCCTTGTGACATTTGGGCTGGGTTTATAAATGTATGGTCCCACTGTAGATTTCTGAATTTTTCTTAGGAACTAATGTGGCTCTCTTCACCTTTTCTATTTTGCGTCTTCCTATCTAGAATCATAGAACAGATTCTGTTCAAAAGAACTGTTTTTTGTTTTGTGAAACTCAGTAATCCACAGACACAGGCTCCCAAATGACTTTTTAAAATAAAAATCTGAAGATGTTCAACATTTTGTTGATAGTTAAATGTAGCCACGTAAAATGTAAACCACAGTCTACATATTTCAGCAAAACTGAATGGGTTTTTCGGAGAAAGTTGGAGTGAGGGTTATGCAAGAAGGCTAAGAGAGATCTAAACTGATATATCTAGAATCAGACCACCTGAGATTTAAGGGGCACAATGGAATCAAATGCAACAAGCTTCATTTTTTAACTAAAATAGAGGCACAGCAGGAGAGAGAATCAACCAATTTCCCCATTTCTTTAGTCTCAATTCTCACACCCTAAACTTAATGTTGGTCTCACTGGGGAAAAATACGTGGGTACCGGTACTTTTCTTCCTTTGTTCAATTTTTTATTTGCTAATATAAAAGGAAGGAGCAAAGCTAAAGTCATTAGGTTGTATCAAATACTAGTCCTGTTTGGAGTAAACCAATTGCAGGCATAAAAGACTTACATTTTTAAAATAAAAATCTGAAGATGTTCAACATATTATTGATTGTTAAATGTAGCCACGTAAAATGTAACCACAGTCTACATATTTCAGCAAAACTGAATGGGCTTTTAGAAGAAAGTTGGAGTGAGGGTTTTGCAAGAGGGCTAAGAGAGATCTAAACTGATATATCTAGAATCAGACCACCTGAGATTTAAGGGGCACGATGGAATCAAATGCAACAAGTTTCATTTTTTAACTGAAATAGAGGCATAGCAGGAGAGAGAATTGATCAATTTCCCTATTTCATTAGTCTCAATTCTCACACCCTAAACTTAATGTTGGTCTCACTGGGGGGGGGGGGTTTATTTGCAAATATAAAAGGAAGGAGCAAAGCTAAAGACACTAGGTTGTATCTAATACTAGTCCTGCTTGGAATAAACCA
Source organism: Podarcis bocagei (assembly GCF_964188305.1). Classification (NCBI taxonomy): domain Eukaryota; kingdom Metazoa; phylum Chordata; class Lepidosauria; order Squamata; family Lacertidae; genus Podarcis; species Podarcis bocagei. The sequence continues at coordinate 15,649,339 of NC_138142.1, read as the reverse complement.
ATTGCAGGCATAAAAGACTTACGTTCACTCATTTCAGTGGGTCTTTTTGGATTAAAACTGAGTTGCATGCTACCCAGCTGGCACTGGCAATAAGAATATTCCATTAATCCTAATGTAAATATAATTATACGCAGATTTACAAATAGGTATATAAATGATACTGATCATTATAAGCCATGCATTAAAAGGGAGAATGCCCAGAGAGCTCTTCAGACTGCTGTGACACCTTCAGACCTAGAGGGGTTTAACAATCAATTTGTCTCCCATGGGAATTCTGGGAATTGTAGCTCTGTGAGGGGAATAGAGGGATCCTGAAATCTCTCCGCAACCTTTCCAAACTACCGTTCCCAGAGTTCTTTGGGGGAAGCCTTGACTATTTGGAGTGCTTTGATCCTATTTTAAATGGGTTGTGCAAATGGGTCTATACAAAGAGGGGTAAATCTGCTGGGAAATGTGTGTATGTTGAGGGGGAAGATGGTGAACGTGAACTGATTTAAAAACATGGGAAACAGAACTTAAGCCCAGGAAAATAAGAAACTAAAATTGACCAATTAATGTATCCCTGTTACCTGACTACAACACCTGCCAATAGAATGCCTTATTCAGAGGTGCTTGTTCTTTTTTTCTGACAATGGTTGAAATTATTATTATTATTATTATTATTATTATTATTATTATTATTATTATTATTATTATTATTAAATGGATAAAAACCATGCTCCTATTCTGCTGTCAGTGGAGCCATCCGCTAACATATGAGAAGGGGACAGAGTTTTCTCTGATTTACCCCACGCAACTGAGGTCTCCTCTGGCTTAAAATTCATTCCAGATGGTTGTGGGACCTTCTGAACAGTGTGAGGCAGTTGGCAGCAAGCGGAAGGGGGAACCAGAGAAAAACCATCTCCCCGTTTTTATGTTTAAAAAAATTAATAACTGGAAGGGATTTCACCTCAATGATTTTTATTCTCCAGTTTCAGAGTTAAGGCTTGTTTACAGAAGTGAAATGCTGTCTTTCCCCTCTATATGGCTGTGCCAGCGAGCAAAAGTGGCTTGGACTCCCAAATGGGCAGAGTGCTGCTGCACTCCGTTCATGCTTGTGAGCTTCCCATAGACACCCAGCTGATCACTGTGAGAGCAGAATGGAGGACTAGATGGGCCATTGCAACCCTGATCCAGCAGCCCTCTTATTTTCTGATGCTCTTGGAGGCCATTTTGCAATACCCGTTGCCATGGATCAAAAGCACAGAGAGGGCTGTTGCTCTCGGAATCTTTTTGCAAGCTTCCAATAGACATCAGGTTGACTGCTATGAGCACAGTGTCCCAAGCAGATGGCTTATCTTATTGACTTTAAAATATTTATGTGCAATGAAAGTTCACCCCCTCTGAGAGCAAACAGGGTGCTTTATTGATCTCTCCTTTGCTATGGCAGTCAGTATAAATATGTGGGCCATTTCCCCAGAAGAACTCGTAATTTTGAACAATCCTTTGTACAGTGGTACCTCAGGTTAAGTACTTAATTCGTTCCGGAGGTCCGTACTTAACCCGAAACTGTTCTTAACCTGAAGCACGAGTTTAGCTAATGAGGCCTCCTGCTGCTGCCGCGCCGCCAGAGCACGATTTCTGTTCTCAAAGTTCTCTGAAGCAAAGTACTTAACCCGAGGTAATATTTCTGGGTTAGCGGAGTCTGTAACCTGAAGCGTATGTAACCTGAGGTACCACTGTGCTTAAGAACAAGTGACCAGTCCAAATTCTGCATTGACCTTGCCCACTACTGACCATGTCAGGGAATGGGTAACATAGTAATCCTCTACTTGTGCCCGGATGCTGTGACACCAGAAATCACATCAGCCCTGGCCATGCTTAATGGGGCTGTCACCGACTGGAGAGACACAGATTCCACATCCCTGCTTTATGCTGACTGGCAGCACTTGCAGTTATGGGATAGGGAGATCTGAACAGCTTTCTTCTTTCTTCGGCCGAGTAAGATTGTCTTCCATAAACACAGTTTTAAAAGTGATTCTGTAAGTGACTATGGAGGCCGATTCTGGATCCACAAGTCTTTCTACAGTGGAGACATGGGTTTCCGGGTGAGCGTTGGTCATGGTGAGGGTTTGCCGAACGTGCTTTCCTCATAGCATGTTTCTCCCTTTCGTTCTGAGTTTGAGCATCTTCAAAGTCCACAACACCTTTGGTAAAAGCTGTTCTCCAACTGGAGCACTCGCAGGCCAGTGCTTCCCAGTTGTCGGTTATTATACAGTGGTACCTCGGGTTACATACGCTTTAGGTTACATACACGTCAGGTTACAGACTCCGCTAACCCAGGTTAAGAACTTTGCTTCAGGATAAGAACAGAAATCGTGCAGCAGCGGTGCAGCGGCAGCAGGAGGCCCCATTAGCTAAAGTGGTGCTTCAGGGTAAGAACAGTTTCAGGTTAAGAACAGACCTCCAGAACAAATTAAGTTCTTAACCCAAGGTACAACTGTACTACATGTTTTTATATTTGCCTTGAGAGTCTTTAAATCTCTTTTGTTGACCACCAGCATTGCACTTCCCATTTTTAAGTTCAGAATAGAGTACAGTGGTACATCCAGTTGCAAATGGTTGGATCCCAAGGAATTCGCAACTGGAGGTGCAGCTACTGCGTATGTGCGTGGCACCGTTTAGCGCTTTTGCGCATGCGCGTACGGTGAAACCCGGAAACATACTTCTGGGTTTGCCACGTACATATCCCAAAGGATATGTAACCAGAGGTCAACGTAAGCAGAGGTACCACTGTAGTTGCTTTGGAAAATGATAGTCAGGCATCTGCACAAGATGATCAGCTCAACTTTGCTTCTTCCAGTACACTGGCCTGTCTTCCCAAATGATGTGTAAAATTTGACCGCATCTCTCTAGTGTCTATGGTGTTCTAGATGTGGATATTCCTAACTGGACTGATGCAGTCTAAACTCTTCCTCTCACAGATCACCACAGTTCAGTCATGCCAAGAATGCCTGTGTTGCTTCATAGACCATAATATATTTTGCATGGGTTGAATCATGTGTTTGTTGCACGACAACATTTTGGGTTGCTATAAAGGAATAAAACCTGGTTCTCCTGGACCTTTTTCATAGAATCATAAAGAGCTGTAAGACATCTTGTAGGACACTTCCAGCTCAAAGTATAGCTACCAAATAGTAACAGGTCCTTCCAAAACATTTCAGCACACTACATTGGAGATCTGGGTCAGATAGTGCTTCCTTTATGAAATCAAATAACTTATTACATGTGTCAAATATTTAATACTCCCCTGAGACACGACACTTAACCAGATTTCCCCTTGATTTCCAGGTCAGCCAACAGTACCTCCAACAGTGAACGTCTTCCCACCATCCCCAGAAGAACTGAAGAGCTCAGACAAAGCCACCCTGGTGTGTCTCATAGATGGCTTTTACCCACGCGGTGTCCAAGTTACCTGGCAGGCTGATGGCACCCCCATCTCCTCTGGGGTGGAGACAACCACGCCCACCAAGCTGAATGACAAGTATGCGGCCAGCAGCTACCTCAGCATGAAAAAGTCCGAATGGGAGAGCTATGAGGCAGTCATCTGCAAAGTGACGCATGAAGGGAAGACCGTTGAGAAGGTGGTGAGGAGATCGGACTGTGCCTAAAGGCTGGATGGGTCTGATGAGTTCCTCATGCATCCAGCAGCTGAGAAGAAAGAGTCCTTTCATGTTCAAGGGGGCCAAGTTTATTCTCTGATTTCCTCTAATGCTACGTTGATCCATCCAGCCTGCTTTCCTTGTTATGTCGTTCCCCTCCCCACACCCTCTCCCTTCCTCCTCTCCCTGGAATCTCCTTTGTATGTTGGCTTATAATGTTTGCAAATTAATAAAATGTCATACATTTCACTGGTATGATTACTTTACTCACTAACTTATTCCAGGTACTTCAAACAGGTTGTATTCATGGTTTCCTGTCATATTACAGAAGGAAGTGTGCTGTTACTCAGCCAAAATGCACTCAGCTCAGGTCTGTGGCTGGTAGCAGCAACAGTGGAAAGAGCAGTGTGATTTCATGGAAACATAGGAATTGTTTTTCTCCCAAGTCAGCCCAGTGGTCCATCCAGGTGGGCATTTTCTACACTTGTGGGATGTGGCTTTCCTGGAGATCAGGCAGAATTCTCTATATGAGGTGCTTTTTTCTGGGGGGACACAGGGGGACGCATACCCCTAAACATTTTGTGAATCTAATGGGAGAAGAAAAAAATTAGTTTCTTCTCTAGCACAGTGAATCGTCTGTTCCATTGCTACCCCCAATGGCGGCCTTTTGTCCATTTACTGTGTTTATTTTTCTCAAATTGAACTATAAAATGGTGATTTTCTTGAGTCAAAATGAGAGTACCTCTAAACATTTTTTTAAAATAAAAAGCACTGTCTATATTTGACCTGTGATCCTTTCCAATGAGCAGTGCTATATCTACTGTAAACAGGTTCCAGTGCTAGAGGAGCAGAGCTACATAATGGCTCAGCAACCTTTTTAGTATTATTATTGTGATCAACTGACCCTTTCAATTGCGTTTTTTTTTTTTTTTAATGAATTGGCTTCCTTTGCCCAGTGGAAGTTGACTGGTTGTCATTCCACTCCATGATTCATTTCAGGTGGTCTTTCAAACATTCCCAAACATTGCCACTGGTCTGCCATCTTCTTCAAGCCACAATATGGAGAGTGGTCCATTTGGGTCCATAGGTACAAATGGAGCCCTGGTCCACCAACCCTGGTCCACCAACCTCAGTGTCCTCAGGAAGACCCAACCTGCCTGCCTTCTGTACAACCATTCAACAGATGGCTCTGCCTCTACTTGGCTCCAGCCCTACTTTCCACCCAATCAGTTTCATTGCTCTGATTGCTTTGGGGAGGCAATATGAAGAGCCGATAGCCTCCAGTGAATGAAAGTCATAGGTTTTCCTGAAGAATAGGATAAATTCTTTTAAAAACTGCTTTAAGTATGTCTAACTGCTTCTGAAGACCATGTGGAATGATTGGTATAAGAACAGTATACCTGAAGGAGCGTCTCCACCCCCATCGTTCAGCCCAGACACTGAGGTCCAGCTCCAAGTGCCTTCTGGTGGCTCCCTGCCTGCAAGAAGTGAGGTTACAGGGAACCCATCAGAGGCCTTCTCAGTAGTGGCACCCATCCTGTGGAACACCCTCCCATCAGATGTCAAGGAAATAAACAACTATCTGACTTTTAGAAGACATCTGAAGGCAGCCCTGTTTAGGGAAGTTTTTAATGTCTGATGTTTCATCACTTTTATTAATAATAATAATAATATTCTGTTGGGAGCCACCCAGAGTGGAAAACCCAGCCAGAAGGGCGGTGTATAAATAAATTATTATTATTATTATTATTATTATTATTATTATTATTATTATTATTATTATTATTGCAATGACATACTGAAAAAAGTGACCTGCTTACTGTGCTAGCATAAATCCTGGTTTATTATTATTATTATTATTATTATTATTATTATTATTATTATTCTCGGACACCACTTTGGTACTTCCTCTTTCCCCATTTTTAGAATGAAAGGTAACTCCTGAACAGAGATATGAAAACCTACAAGAAGAAAAGTGGAAAAATTGAGGAAACTCATTTCCCCAGAAATATTTCCAAGTTGTTCTTTCCCCCTATTTATTGCCCCCAAAATTGAAAGGAAAACCACAAAAATTGGTAGGGGGGCAATTTTTTCCATATTTTTTCCCAGGTCTTCACATCTCTAGTGCTTCTGATGTAAATGTCCACCTCATCTGTTATCCTGTTTCCCACAGCTGGTAGTTGGGTGGCCTTCAGGGACAGCCAGGTATGCTTCCAGGAAGCCCACAAGAAGGCAACTCTGAGGAACTCTACATTAGTTGCTAGCAGTGGGCACTCCTACATGTAAATGAGAAGACAAATATTTTCTCCCTCATCAGCCTTCTCCCTCCCCTGTTTTTCTCACATCCACACTGCTCCATGACAAAACCCTTCCACCCCAAAAGAGATAACCATCTGCTTCATTTTGATAAATCAAAATAAGAGAGGGTCTCCAACTTTAATTTCTGAGTGTCGGCTTAAAATATCAGCCTACTGTTGACATCCACAGGAGACTACAGAACCCATGATACAGTGCAACTGTGATCAAAATACACCTCCACAGAAACATCCCAGGCCTGTGTAAGGCAGGGAATGGAAGCCAGAACCACCACAGCAGAGGCAAATAACAAAGCATAGGTTCCAGCGTTTCTCTAATCAAAACAGGGACATCCTATTCCACAAGAGTAATTTTACTATTAATATCCTTCGCATCTGACTGGGTTGCCCCAGCTACTCAAGGCAGCTTCCAACATATATAAAAGCATAATAAAACATTGAAGATTTTTTAAAGAAAACCTTCCCTATACAAGGCTGCCATAAGATGGAACCGCGGGTTGGATAACTCAATTCCCTTCAACATTTCTCTGATGAAAATAGGGATGTCCTAAGGCAGTGTTTCCCAACCGGTGTTCCGCGGCACACTAGTGTGCCGCGAGACGTTGCCTGGTGTGCCGCGGGAAAAATTAAAAAATTCGAAAGATAGCTTCATATCCGGAGAGGCGGCCTTCAGGCGAGTTTTAATTTTAATTTTCCTTCTCCCACTTAATGCCCCACGCTTGCCCGAGCAGCTTGCAGTCCTCGGTAACCACGGCGACCCGAGGGAGGGGAGGGAGCAGGGAAGTCGAGGGCGGCGGCGAGCCCGATGACGTCAGTGGGCCGCGCCGCCTCGCCCTGGCACGGTGTGAGAGCCCCGGCTAGTGGCGCGAGCTTCGGAATAAGTGGGATCCGCGTGTGCGAGACCGAGATCGCGGGTAAGGAGCTCAGCCCTGGGCAGGAGGAAGCGGGGCCGCGCGTGCGGGCCACATCCCCACAGAGAGCGAGCCTCCCCCGGCCCACCACTCCGGGCAGGTCCACTCGCATGAGGGGGCGGCGATGGCGACGGCCGGCAGCTTGCCTGCAATGCCATCCCTCGAGCAGGCGAGGAGCCCGGAGGCTACCAGATGCAAGTCCTCTTTCCCACCCTGCTCGGGAGTCCAGAGCACTTGGTCGCATTCAGGATCTAGAGTGGGGAAGCGGGGCTTGTGTCTGGGCTGGACACATTGGGCTGCCTGTGCCGCTCGACCTGCGGGGAGAAATCAGGGTGGGAGTCACGACCGTGAGGCAGGGCTGCCAAGTGTGGCAGAAGAGGACACGGCCGTCGCACCTGTCCTTAGGTAGGAGCTTCTTCCGTGTCGACCTGCTGCCCTAAAGTCTTGGCTTTTTTCTTGGCTTTTTGGCAGTTGGCACAGAAGGAAGGCAAGGGGGAGGGGAAAAAGTTGAAACTTACACTTTCGTGCGTCCCTCCCGGCGTGACGCTGCGCGCTGACGTCACGGGGCTGTAATGGTGGTGTGCCTCGAGATTTTTTTCATGAAACAAGTGTGCCTTTGCCCAAAAAAGGTTGGGAAACACTGCCCTAAGGAAAAGGGGCCTCTTTATGGATCACTGCCTTGTCATGGCAAAGGGGCTTGAATAACTCAGTGTAGCTATGAGTTATGGTGTGCAAGGCCACCCAAGACGGACAGGTCTTAGCCGAGAATTTAGACTAAATATAATCCACCTGGAGAAGGAACTGGCAATCCACTCCAGTATTTTGCCAAGGAAACTCCATGGACATAAAAAAGGAGTAGCTTTGAGAAGAAAGTGAGAGTTTCCAAGGCATGCCCTGGTTCATGGGATCATGGAGAGTCAAACAAAATTAAGATGACTAAACAACAACAACAAAAGGAAAAGGGAGACATTCTGGGATCAAAGCAGAAACCGGGGTGGCTTCTGTAAATCCAGGGCTGTTCCCTGGAGAGACTGACAACGTTATTTTTAAGGTATTTTAAATGGTTTCTCAAAGGGTTAAGATGTCATACTAGCTGCTCATTACAGGTAAGTTCCTATGTATTGTCAAAGAAACGCTTCAATGCCTTGAGTTAATTTATAAGAAACTTTTGCAGCATAGATAAAACTTCACTGTCTGTGTGATCTCTTCTAAGAAACAATTTCTTCATTAACTGGATGTGTTACTGTTTCCCAGAAAGGTAAGGTTGCCTGACTAATTCATTCTTTGGGAATTCTGATGCAAACTGATATGATCATTGGCCCCATGGACTAAGGTGCAAATTAGTCATCTTTGGATTTTGTGTTTCTCCAAATTTTGCGATACAGTTCTTGGCTTAAAAAAATCAAGGATCTGCATCTTAGCATCAAATCTGTTTTCAGAAATACATGATTTGAGAGAAATATGTATATTGGAAAAAATACGTTCAAAATTAACCATGTTTGTGGCAAATTAAATAACAATAGCAATTGTAGATTAATGTGGGAAGGGGACCAAAGGGACTTACAAATGGAAATGGATTTATGAATGAATATGGATCTATGAATGGACATGGACAGGAAATAAACTGACCCATTCATCCCTACCACTGGAAAATTGGTTGGATAAAGGACTTCATCTAACATACTCCCTGCATCCAAGAACAGACTGTCTGGGCAATGGAAGATCTACAACCAAGAAGACAAAGAGTCACGTACTGGTATTTTAAAAATAACTGTCATGGTTTGATAACAGGACCTTATCATTGTCACCGCAGAGATAGGTTTGTTTTGTTTTTTTCAAAAAAGAAATGCACCATTGCCTACAACTTCTTTGGAAACAGTACAATATTCTTTTAGAAAATGCATACCATTGTTTATTGCCCACTGTCAGGTCCTGTGGCAAGAATGGAGAAACATTTTGGCCCTCTGGACATGACTGGACTCCCAGCTCCTGCCAATGCAAGTCAGCATGGTCAATGGTCAATGATGATGGAAGTCATAGCCAAGCAAGATTTTTTTTCTTTTGGGGGGGGGGGTCCCAGGTCTGCCTACTCCTCCCAGATGGACTGAGGTTCTGTACCATTTCACACCTGTGAGGGAGGCAGGTTTTTGTACAGCCGTGTGTCACTGTGGTGGGTCTTCGGAGGAGGAACCCACTTGACTGTCACAGGTAAGTCACCAAATTTATCCTGAATCTTTCTGTACCCGATGCAATATTCTAATATTTCCATCATTTTTTTGCCTTCTTTTCATTCTCTGGTTCTTGATTGACTTTTGGGCTTTTCGTATTATATCTACGCTGATTCTTTCATAGGGACTGTTGAATTGTTAAAAAACCAGGCAGTGGGTTTAAAAAAATCCTATTCGCTGCATGTAGAAACAAAGATGGATCGGTTTAACCCTACTTCTCGGGTGATGGGGCGTGTCAATGAAATGTCTCTATAAACTCTGTCAGTCTTTCCCACTGGGTGGAAATTATGTTCGAAAACTGAGTTTGAGTTCTGGCATCTCCTATACAACTGGATTACATCTGATGGGATTCACTGATTCTGCTATTAAGAATCCTGACTGTGAATGAATAAAAATAGAGTAAAATAGATAGTTTATAAACTTGCAACAAGCTCTTTTTAAATATTCACTGAGAGTTTCCATCTAGATTTTACTTTAATGATAGAAACTATGCAATTGTTTTTCCAAAGTTGAACTGAGTTTTGTGAATGACACTTCACCAAAATGAAATGGTAGATCTTATTCTACTTTTTTTTTGGGGGGGGGGTATTCTGAGAAATGCAATCCAAAATCCATAACAATAGCACTGTTGAAGTCTATGCAACTGCACTGGCAGAAGTAGACTATGAATTTTAGACTTACGCAGTGACTTTAGCGAGATTGTAGGAAAAGAACCACTTTATTGCGTGCATACAAGCATATGCAAAACCAAAATATTAGACTCTGGGATGCCATAAATTTTAAAGACACCCAATTGTTCAAATTGTCATGTCGCCCTCTAAGACATCTAGATGAAATCAGTCTTGAAGATGGAAATCAGGAGCCTATTATAACTATAAGAGAATACAGGTGCCTGATTGCCACCATCCAAGCCGATTTCACAGATGTATTAGTTTTTTCACATGTTGACTTGAATCCGCATGATCTAAGTGTTTGATCTCAGAGCTAATTCCTCTGAGCAATGCTATTTTAAAGATCTGATATTCTGAAGTAGGCTGGGTATAGAAGGCATTGGAGTCCAAGCATCCTTTCTGAGAAAGGTTCGCTGTAACTATTTTTGAGCTTCCACAATGTCACCACACTGAATTATTTTCAAAGAGGTTTCTCCAAGAGAAACTCTTCTTAGATTGCACCCAGAATTGTCCATCAGTTCATTGCAAGGATGGGACAACCTGTGACTCCTCCAGATTTTTCTGGGCTGCAGCTCGCAATAACCCTGGCCATTAGCCCTGCTGGCCAAAACTACGGAGAGTTGAGTCCAACTACTCAAAACAGGTTCCCCCTGTTTTGAAAGACTCAGGTTTTTTAGGGAGAATGTCTTCTTCCAGAATATATTAGTGATTCCATGGCAGGAGTAAGTGGCAGAATTCAACCATTCCAATGCATTTACTGGAATCGAGTCAACATATATATATATTTTTTTAAAAAAATACATCTGTTTGGGAAAACCCTGCTATAACGTATAGTATTCTCTTACAATTCTGTGTGATACCAAAGCTAATTCCTCTAGGACATCCTATTTTAAAGATCTGATCTTCTAAGAAGGGCTGAGAATGTGGTCAGTGGCGATGAGATTATGATAACAGATTAGTAATTCACAAGAGCTCAGGCCATCATCCCCAATTGTCCCTAGTTACCAGTGATAGGTATGGTGTTCCGATGTCTGTTCCTGGTCAATGTTTCCTGCATTTGTCCACATAATAACATTGGGAGATGCCTTATTGAGCAGTTGGATGTGAAACCTGTGGCCCTCCAAACATTGTTGAGCTCCAGCTCCTATCAGCTGCAAAGGCTTAGAGATTATGGGAGTCATAGCCCAACCACATCTGAATAACCAGAGCTTTCACATCCCAGTATGAGAGTATTCAGTGTTCAATGATTCAGCTTCCTCCACTGTAGAAGTTAGATTTATGGATGGATGTATCTTGTGCCCATATAACTACATTGGTCTTGGTTTATAGAAGTACAACAAAGTTGGCCAGGAGGTGGTAAAAGTGAGAAAAATATGAGGAAAAACTTGAAGAAACTGTGTCTGTTTAGCTGGGACAAGAAAAAGCTGAGCTGGGGTATAAAGAACAATATCTGAAAGGCTATCACCCAGAAGAGGACAACAGCCTGTTCTCTGGTGCCCCAAAGGGCAGATCCAATTAAGTTTGCAGAAAGATAAGCTTCTAGTTGGTGAGAGAAGTTTAGCAACACCAACCAGTTATGTAGAGGGTTTCTGATTTGTTGACCATCATAAAGGGGATGATGATGTAATTACCTATAAAGATGGTGGGTCTTCAAGTGTAGGCTGGACAGAGTTCTGCTGAGATGACTCTAGCTCTGGATCTCCTGCAGCAAGCAGGATGTTGGACTAGGTAACCTGCAGGAGCCCTTCCATAATTCCCCATTCTCCATGGCTCTCCAACTCTATGATTCTATAGACTTACACTCCATGCAGTGCTCAGCTTGCCGCATTAACCCATTAAGCAACTATGGAAGCATATATTGAATCACCCACTGACTAGGCAGTGGAAGCTGGTCCATTTGGGTCAATAGGGTGCTACCCCATCAATCTCAATGTGCCCTCAGCCAGCGCTCACATGACTGCTTTCTTACTTGCAACCACTACGGGGGTGGCCCTGGCTGTCAGCTTTTCCTCCTTAGTCTCAGTGTTGCCCTTCTAGTACTCAGCAGGGAAGAGGATGGGGACAAAATTAGAATGAGTTGGCTTCGCCTGTCGCTGGTTCCAGCTCCACCTAACATTGGTCTCCCTTGCTTTCTGCTGCACCAATCCCAATGGGCATCACTGTAATGGAGGCAGGTTCTCAGCATATATCTAAGCAGAAGAGTATATTTAAGCAACCCTTCTACAAATTAAATTAATCCAGCAGGCAGATTGTCCAGCAATGTGCAATGGTGAGGAACAAGGGGAATGGCTTGGCCAGCAATGGGGTGTTCCAATGAGTGTCTGCCAATTCTTATTGCTGAGCTGCTGAGGGTAAGTTAGACTCAGTGTCGTATATCAGTCCAAAAGGAAGAACAGGGTGTTTCTGGAACACACTCAGAGTGTCCTGCTCTGATTACAGCAGAACCAGGACCTACACTCTGAGGACTGGGAGACAGCCTTCCCAAACTAGAAGACATGACTTCCAGAGGCGTTTGTTTTTTAAACAAGGAAATAGGATCCGATTGCAATTCCTTTATGAAATCAAATAAATTATGCAATCCCATATGTCTCTATTATATAATATTCCCCTGAGACATGACACTTAACCAGATTTCGCCTTGACTTCCAGGTCAGCCAACAGTACCTCCAACAGTGAACGTCTTCCCACCATCCCCAGAAGAACTGAAGAGCTCAGACAAAGCCACCCTGGTGTGTCTCATAGATGGCTTTTACCCAGGCGTTGTCCAAGTTACCTGGCAGGCTGATGGCACCCCCATCTCCTCTGGGGTGGAGACAACCACGCCCACCAAGCTGAATGACAAGTACGCGGCCAGCAGCTACCTCAGCATGAAAAAGTCCGAATGGGAGAGCTATGAGGCAGTCATCTGCAAAGTGACGCATGAAGGGAAGACCGTTGAGAAGGTGGTGAGGAGATTGGACTGTGCCTAAAGGCTGGATGGGTCTGATGAGTTCCTCGTGCCTCCAGCAGCTGAGAAGAAAGAGTCCTTTCATGTTCAAGGGGGCCAAGTTTATTCTCTGATTTCCTCTAATGCTACGTTGATCCATCAAGTCTGGTTTCCTTCCTATGTCGTTCCCCTCCCCACACCTCCTCCCTTCCTCTTTTCCCTGGAATCTCCTTTGTATGTTGGCTTATAATGTTTGCAAATTAATAAAATGTCATACATTTAACCGGTGTGATTTCTTGACCCACTCATTTATTCCATCTCCTTCAAACAGGTTGTGTTCATGGTTTCCTGTCCTATCACAGAAGGAAGTGTGCTGTTACTCAGCCAAAATGCACTCTACTCAGGTCTGTGGCTGGTAGCAGCAGTGATAAAAGCAGTGTGATTTCATGGGAATGTAGGAAGCAGCCTTCTCCCAAGTCTGCCCATTGGTCCATCTAGGTGGGCATTTTCTACACTGGTGGGCTGTGGTTTTCCTGGAGATCAGGCAGGGTTTTCTCTTAGTCCCACCTACCAATTCAGCTCCTGGGAAATGGAAAAGGTGGATTTGGGATCAGGATGCATCCCAGAATCATTTCTGGGGGGTATTTCAAACATTCCCAAAAATCCCTTCCAATCTGACATGTTCTTTCTTCAACTCAGTGGAGCTCTTGTTGCATTCAGGATGTTGCCTAAAGGCTGAATGAATCCATTGTGGGCCTCATGCCTCCATCAGGGTCCTTTCTTCCTCCAGGGGACCAATCTGTGCTCTGATTTCTGCTAATGCTACGTTTATCCATTAAGTTTGGTTTCCTTCCTATGTCGTTCCCCTCCCCACACCTCCTCCCTTCCAATTCTCCCTTGAGCCCCCTTTGTCTGTTGGCTTCGAATGTCAGCACATTAATAAAATTTCGTACATTTCACTGACATCATTTCTTTACTAAGTGACTTTTCCACGTAAGCAAGTTGATTTACAGCAATAACAACCACACATTCCTACTTTGTGGGAAGAAACATTCCCTTACTCAGCCAAAATATTCCCTGTCTACTCCTTAGTATATTTGGAAGCTCAATTCCTACAGCATTGCTTTAGAAACAGGGAAAGAAATTGTACCAGGCCCTACTGCAGCTAAAGGATGGTCCAATGGAAGAGGAGCAAAGCCGTAGCTGATTAGCAGAGCACCTCCTTTGCATGCAGAAGGTTTCTGTTTCAATCCCCAACACTATCTCCCAGGAGAGCTGGGAATGTCCACAGTCTGAAACACTGGCAGTCAGTATGGACAATACTGAGAGAGATACAACTAATGGTTTGACTTGGTTGAAGGCAGCATCCTGTTTAAAGGAGATTGGTTGGGTCCAGGTTTCATTCCAAGGAATTCCCTGACACTTGATTTCACACACACACACAACCAGGTGTGACCTGGAGGGGAGATGCAACACAGGTATGGCAGGGCTGTGGTGCCAAGCAGTTAGCCCCACCCCCTTGAGGTCATGTGACTCTCCCAGCCCCTGCCAAGAAGAGGTTGAACTCTTTGCAGCAAGGGGCCTTTTGTACCCATGCAAGGAGGATACTGAGCAGTTGAGAACCCTGGTTGCTCATGGTTCTCCATGGTGCAAGTAGCCTCTGTGGGTACCTGAGAATCACCACTACAAGAAGTTGATGTCTTCATGAGAGGGAGCTGGAGAACCATAAGACCTCGGTGGATGGGGGGGCCAAAGTCAAAAGTGGGTGGAGCAATAAATATACAGAAGACGAGTTTCTGCACATGGTCATGCATCCCTCTCTATCAAGCAAGAGTCGTTATCAGACTACAAGGTCCAGTCAGGCTAAAACGCTCCAGAATAGTGTGAAGCAAGGGTGATGTGGAGTGTGGCTTAGGGTGTTGTTGGAGAGGGGTAGTGGTATGGAAAAATCCCAAGGGCCAGATGGAAAAACCTGGAGAGATGTAATTTGGTCCCTGGGCCTGAGATTCCCTACCCCGTAACACAGAGACATGAAAAGAGCCCTGCTGAATCATGTCCGTCTAATAGATAGCCAGATTACATCTTGGAAGTCCACAATGAAAGCAACATATGGGGACTCTACATTTGTCAGAGACAGTGCACGGTCCTATATCACCCACAGGAAACATCAGTTCCCTGCCCATGTGAAATTAGCCTTCTTCCTACCCTCACATCCAGCCTAAATCTTCTGATGCAGGTCACTGGTCCCCCATGGGAGAGAGATGGGAAAGGGGGAACATAGACTGGTGCAAAGCAAACATTGATGCACACCATATCAACACCTGTGGGGAAATAGGTGTGGTCGCAGAACTTCAGGTTTGCTCTGAAGGGGGAATGCAGATCTCAGAACAAATCTTTCTTCCTCCTATCCACTGGTTCCTAACACAGATTCAAACATTGCAGTGAGAAATGGGGTATTAGAGCAAGGCCCATACTCACCGGAACAATGGAATATTTCTCCATAGGATGAACATCACTTTCTTTAGGCAAGGGGTGGGTAACTTGCAGCCCTCCAGATGTTATTAAACTCCCATCATAATCCACAACTGGCTATGCTGGCTGGGGGCTGATGGGGGCTGGAGTCCAACAACACCCATAATGAAGCAAGTATGATCAAAATGCACATCTATATTGTTTAGAGAGGAAGGGTGGTGGTTCCGTTGGAAAGACAGGATCCAATGAAACAAGGTGGGATGTTAATTTCTCTCTCCCAATTTATTCCTTAGTTCTAGCACCATTTCCAGGTCCATTCTGTTTTAGTTGAAATTTAGCGGTGTAACCCTCCAGAACCAATTAATAAGGCATTTTTTTATACCGATTTCTCAACACCCCCACTGCAAGTTAAGGAAGTTAAAGGAACGGTCTAGTGCATTGGGTTAAATTTATAAGAAACTGAGCATAGACAAAGCTTCACTGCCTACAAGTTCATATTTGGGACCTCTTATCTTGTAAGAAATGTATTCTACATCCACTAGCCAAGGTGAATCTTTGGTACCAGTTCTATGGTTCTCCTGCTGACAGCAAGCTAAACACCACATCTATAGTGCTACATCCTCTAAGGCAACGATTCTGGGTATCAGAAGAAATACCTGAAAGACTTCAGTGTGGTAGGATACCTCTGCAGTGCCACAAATCCAACTCAATGGTGTAACGTTGGAAAATGTCAATCACTTCTCCTACATGGGCAGTTATCTTTCCACAAGGGCCGACATGGATGCCGAAATCCAGCATCGCCTGAGCTCTGTGAGTGCAGCTTTCTCCTGGTTGAAGTGCAGAGTATTTGAGGACCAGGACATTCACAGGGAAACCAAAAGGCTTGTTTACAAAGCTATTGTACTACCAACTTTACTGTATGCTTGTGAAACATGGACCACTTATAAACGCCATCTCCAACTTCTCGAAAGTTTCCATCAATGGTGTTTCTGGAATTTTTTTACACTTCCCTTAGGAAGACAGGCGAACTAATGCCAGTGTGCTTGAAGAAGCAAAGATCACCAGTGTTGAAGCAATGATTCCTCAACATCCACTTCATTGGGCTGGTCATGTTGTTCGTATGCCTGATTATCGTCTTCCAAAGCAACTACTCTATTCTCAACTTAACAATGGAAAGCGTAATGCTGATGTTCAACAAAAGAGGTTCAAAGACTATCTAGGCGAATCTAAAAAAAATGTAGTATAAACACTGACAATTGGGAAACACTGGTCTGTGAGCACTCCAATTGGGGAGCAGCCTTTACCAAAAGTGTCATGGACTTTGAAGACGCTCGAACTCAGGACGAAAGGGAGAAATGTGCTAAGAGAAAGGCACGCTTGGAAAATCCCCACCATGATCAACTCCCACCTGGAAACCTATGTCCCCATTGGGGAAGAATGTGTGGATCCACAATTGGCCTCCACAGTCACTTATGGACTCGCTGTTAAACCCGTATTTATGGAAGACGATCTTACTCAGCTACAAGTGATCGCCAACGAAGAAGAAGAAGATAGGATATACTATGAATGTTTGACATTATTATGGATGACTAAAGCATCCGTCCTTTTCTGCTTCCAGTCAGGTAAGAATGATACATATTCAATATGTCATTAACTACAGCTTCTTTGGAAGCTGAAGGTAGTCCACTTTGGAAAACCAAAAGTTGTTGTGCCATTGTCTGTTCTTCTGTCATGTGATATAGGTGTTGATGTTCTATTCCAGGAAATAAGGTCAGGTTTTTGTACAGCAGTGTGTCACTGTGCTCATCTTTGGGATGAGGGACCCATCTGCTCATCTCTGGTAAGTCACTGAATTTTTCATGTTCCTTTCCTTTTCTTGGATAATATTCTAACATTTCCATCTTATTTTATCCTTTTCCACATATTAAACTAAGCTCTACTTAGAGCAGACCCATTGAAATTAATGAACCCAGCACCATTGATTTCAATGGGTCCACAGTAAATATGTATTACATTGGATATAACAACCAATCATTCAATCAATCAATCCAGGCAAAGGATGGGAACAAAATTCAATTTTGTTTGCATTTTAATGAGAAACTATGCATTCCACACTTCTCAAACCAACATGAGAATTGAGGCACAATTATCCTTTCAAAATTTTCAAATTTTCAGATGCAGTCCTCCAACCAAATAATGTGTGCAAAAATATGTGTATTATGGGAAAGGTCCCCCAAAGGCATATTTTCATGATAGTAACATTAACAGATGCATCATATTAGGGAAAATAAGTTTCAAAAAAATAATAATGTGTTATTCAAACCTGCATACAAAAATGTGTGTATTGGGATAAATTCATGCTAAAATGATGGATGAATTTTCAAGAGGATGCTTTTTTATAATAATAAAAAACAGCCTCAAATTGCTGGGGAGAACTGAACTGAAGATTGAAAACAATGAGAAACCCAAACTCACAAATTCTCCCATCCCTAATCCAGACTGAATTTTTGCCATAACAATATAAATTTAACTGAAGCCAGACCAGAACTTTCAAATCCCATCTTTCTATTTTACCCTTCTCCCCCACTCCCAAAGTTGATGAATTTACTGGCAAAAGAATTGGGGTATCCCACCTCCTTTTCTTTGGGTGGGCCAATGAGATAAATGTCTGCAGCTCTCTTCTGTGGCTACTCTCAAACTCTTGACATACCCTTTCCGTTGGATGGAATATGCATCAGAAAAGCAAATTTGAGTGATATCATTCTACCGAAGCAACATTAGAAAATGCAAATCCTGGATCATGCGGGCTGGATTATTTCTGCTGAGAAAGTCGAATTCTTTTATTCCATCCGTAACCCTTAGCATTTTAAAATAGAGTAAAATTAAGGGATACCCTCCTTTATTTATTTTATTAGATTTATCTAACGCCCTTCATTAAAAAATATATATCTCAGGACAGTTTACAAACTTGAGAGGGGACAATCCTATGGAAAGATTCACTGGGACAAGCAGTTTAGGATGCAGTGGATCTCCAGCACAGCTGGCTGATTCCTGGCACAGCTGGGCTCAGACATCCTTAAGTCCCCAAACTTGGCTCAGCATAACATCCTCATTCCAGCTCAACCAGAGCTAGGCTGGCTGAACTAAGACTGGTGAAAGTCCTCAAAATGGGATATTCTGGAGGCAGGAACAGAGGGAAGAGGACTTAGGCACTATCCTAAGTCAGGAAGGAAGAATCCACTCATGCAAGGGGATGAGTGTATTCTATGATTTCTTCCTAATGCTCTTTGGATCCATAAAGTAATTCGGAGTGGCACAGTTGTGAGACATTCACCTGAAAAGTGATGTATGAAAGGCAGAGCACTGAGAAGTATGTAACAAGATGGGCATGTTTTTAGATGTTGGAGGGCTTTATGGATCAAGCTAGCATTAAGAGGAAATCAGAGGATGTGCTCAGCTCCCTGAAGGTACAACTTTTTCTTCCTGGTTGATCAGGAAGTTGTACCTTTAGGGAGCAGAGTACAACCTCTGATTTCCTCTTATTGCTAGCTTGATCCATAAAGGCTGGCTTGTGCTCTAGGCAATTCCACTCTCCACACGGCCTCCTTTCTCTTTGGAATAATAATAATAATAATAATAATAATAATAATAATAATAATAATAATAATAATAATAATAATTTATACTCCACCCATCTGGCTGGGTTTCTCCAGCCACTCTGTGCAGTTCCCAACAGAATATTAAAGACACAATGAAACATCAAACACTAAAAACCTCATTAAACAGGGCTGCCTTCAGATGTCTTCTAAAAGTCAGATAGTTGTTTATTTCCTTGACATCTGATGGAGGGCGTTCCACAGGGAATCCCTTTTGTATGCTGTCTTCTGATGGTAGCACCTCCATAACATTTAATACATGTCACTGATGCCATTTCTTTAGCAAGGAAACTCTCCCAGTTCCTGCAAGATGTTTTCATTTCAAAAGAAAAAGACTTTGGTGTGTGGGACAATATGGGGAGACATGTGTCCACAGGTGCATCGATGCTTTAATTTCCTTTAACAGAAGTGTGAATTTGAAAGGGAAAGTAAGACATGTGGCAAGAACATCAATACTCTGATGTTTGCTGAAGGTGTTACAGTTTATTGATGCAACAGAAAATAATAACAAAAACTGTAGGTAGGTAGGTAGGTAGGTAGGTAGGTAGGTAGGTAGGTAGAAAGAAAGAAAGAAAGAAAGAAAGAAAGAAAGAAAGAAAGAAAGAAAGAAAGAAAGAAAGAAAGAAAGAAAGAAAGAAAGAAAGAACAGCCTGCAAGCCCACCTGGTCCAATATCATCCTCCCCTCTGTGGCCAATATTGGTGCCTCTTGCAAGTTGAGATGCAGGACATGAATGTAGGAAGCCCATATATTTTGTTCCCTATTATTATCTCCAAACCTGGAGTGATGCCAATTAGATACCACAGTCTTTATTAGTTAGCCAAGGGCCATAAATTCTTTTCTTTTTTTAATCATTAAAAGCATGATAAAAAAATCAGCATATCACATCCACACTTCCATCTACCAGCACAACAATGCAAACAGGAAATAGTCCTTTGCTCCATGTGATTGTCATTTGACCCTGGCCATCGGCTTTTTCTTTTTTCCCCCACCCAACATTTATTTGCCCTAGATCAGCGGTTCTCAACCTGTGGGTCCCCAGGTGTTGTTGGACTACAACTCCCATCATCCCAAGAGCTCTGGCCTTGCTTGCTAGGGGTGATGAGAGTTGTAGTTCAGCAACATCTGGGGACCCACAGGTTGAGAAAGGCTGCTCTAGATCAGTGTTTCCCAACCACTGTTCCGCGGCACACTAGTGTGCCACAAGATGTTGCCTGGTGTGCCACGAGATGTTGCCTGGAGGGAGGCGGGCGAGTTGGGCGGCGAGAGGTGGGGCGGCGGTGGCGAGGAGAGGCCGCCCAGCGCGGGGCTCTCGCCGTCTGCCTGCCTGGCTGCCTGCGAGCTCAGCGGGCAGCGCCTCCGTCCGCAGTGCCCGCCTCGCGGCTCTCATTCCCTGCCCCTGCCAAAGCTCACCCAACCAAGCCGCGCTCTCCTTCCTGCCTCGCTTTGCTGCCTCCTCCCCCCCACCCCCAAAGCTTGGAGGTTCCCCGGCAAGGGGGAGGGGAAAAAATTGAAACTTACACTTTCGTGCGTCCCTCCCGGCGTGACGCTGCGCGCTGACGTCACGGGGCTGTAATGGTGGTGTGCCTCGAGATTTTTTTCATCAAACAAGTGTGCCTTTGCCCAAAAAAGGTTGGGAAACACTGCTCTAGATCATATTAACAGTCAATCGTATGGGATTTGGCCCATTCCTTTTTAGCAGGACTGCAACTAGGAACCTGGCTAGATCAAATATAATCTGATGATTCTAAGCTGTCAATCACAAGGACCAATATATTCTCTTCTCTCCAATCCCTGTTGCCCCCCAACCATTTTATGATTAATTTCTGCTCACATTCACACTGTGCATTTAAAGCACCATGATACCACTTTCAATAGTCAAAGAATCCTGGGAGCAGTTAAGGGAGCTTAGAGTCAACAGCTTTCTCTGATTCAGAAGAAGCACAATCGCCTTCCCTGGGGACAATTTGGACCACCTTTATTATAATCATTGTACATAGCTTCTGGAATCTCACATGCCCCTTTGGCATCTTGGCAGTGAACTATTAGGAGATGCTCATCTCCTAGTAACTGTCAGGGCCTGGGCAGAGGAGAAGTGGTGGAGACCGCTTCCCCACCCTGACCCTTCCAGGGAGGAGGAAGAAGAAGACAGTGTAGATTTACTACAGGGGTTTGAGGGAGGTCACAGCTCAGAGGCAGATGAAGGGAAAAGTTGGGAAATAATGGGAGAGGAGGAGGAGGAGGCAGAACCAGTTTGACAGCTGGCTGACATGCCTTAAATGTAGGAGAGCAAGAGGGCACATAGACAGCACCTATAAAAGGTAAAGGGTAAAGGGACCCCTGACCATTAGGTCCAGTCGTGGCCGACTCTGGGGTTCCGGCGCTCATCTCGCTTTACTGGCCGAGGGAGCCGGCGTACAGCTTCTGGGTCATATGGCCAGCATGACTAAGCCGCTTCTGGAGAACCAGAGCAGCACATGGAAACGCCATTTACCTTCCCGCCGGAGCAGTACCTATTTATCTACTTGCACTTTGACGTGCTTTCGAATTGCTAGGTTGGCAGGAGCTGGGACCGAGCAACGGGAGCTCACCCCGTCTCAGGATTCGAGCACCTATAGAAGTGACGAATAAGGAAGTGGGAGAAACGGGGGGGGGGGAGATTCACTTGGGACAACGCCATTGTCCAAGAGCCGCACGGGGGTTTTCTAGATGCAAATAACATAGAAATGAGCACTGAACTTGTGCTGTTTTCCACGATTCCACCAACCTCCAGAAAGTTGCCCAGAAAGAAATGTGGTCCTATGACTGAAAAAGGTTCCCCATCCCTGATAATAGCAGTAGCTGTTAACTGCTCTCAGAGAATTAGGAGACAATGTGAATCAACTGGAGAAGCTAGTGTTCAAGAGCAATGTAGAAGCAGGAAGTTGATATAGTGGAAGGGTATACACTTTCATAGATTGTATTTCCACAAAATAACATCTCTGTGTGCCTTATCACTCTTTGACTCCTGACCCATTCTGATCTTGGTTGCATTGCGTTTCAGCTCAAGCCAAGAATCCCCCTGCCACATGCCTCTTCCTTTCATCATCTGAGGAGGTAGAAAACCAAGAGAAGGTCACCTTGCTGACTCACGTGGATGGTATTTATCCTGGCACGGTCTCTGTCATCTGAAAAGCCAATGACCAGAGCCAGCCTAGTCATTATACCTGAAGGAGCGTCTCCACCTCCATCGTTCTGCCCGGACACTGAGGTCCAGCGCTGAGGGCCTTTTGGTGTTCCCTCACTTAAAGAAGCCAAGTTACAGGGAACCAAGCAGAGGGCCTTCTCGGTAGTGGCACCCGCCCTGTGGAACGCCCTCCCACCAGATGTCAAAGAGAAAAATAACTATCAAACGTTTAGAAGACATCTGAAGGCAGACAGAGGGTCCAA
Organism: Podarcis bocagei; assembly: GCF_964188305.1. Classification (NCBI taxonomy): domain Eukaryota; kingdom Metazoa; phylum Chordata; class Lepidosauria; order Squamata; family Lacertidae; genus Podarcis; species Podarcis bocagei. The sequence continues at coordinate 15,627,091 of NC_138142.1, read as the reverse complement.
AGGATTAGAAGACGAGTCCCCTCCACTCACAGCTCTTTCTATCCTCTCCTTCTCCCCCAGCTGAGCTTCTGCCCCATGGCAGCGGATAGTTTTGCTTTCTTCTCCCTTTGTGTTGGTGGAACATCCATAGCCACTCAGTAGGGTCACGGAGGGCGGCAAGGGGATGGAAGTCAGTGCACATCACCAGAGCCAAAGGGGCCCCATCCCCACATACACGGTGGCCTCTCTGCCTTCATATGTTGGGGAAGTCCCTAACTCACAGAGGGTTTGAGACCCATCGGCTACCCTCAACCTGGCCAGTCGAAACCATTCCTCCAACGTAGCCACTGCCACACCCTGACAGATTCTAGGAGCCACAGGTGAGAGCTGAGCGCAAGGTGGGGACCAAAGGTGGGCAAACAACCCCAGAAGGAGCATGATGTGTGTCCCACCAGAGGAACAGCCCCATACTGTGTGCCTGTGTATGGCATTTCATTTGAATTGTGGCATAAATATCTTTCAGGTAAACATCAATACACTTACGATACTCAGCGACTGGTCTATATTTATGGAGATCAACATTTCCCCAGACTGGCCATCAAATAAGTGTCAACAGTGGTCTGCAACGTGCCCCAGTCACCTGTCAATTGCAAACAGAAGTTTGATAAGGGGGAGTAAATTCGTGGAAGTGCAGTCCAGTCAAAGTTAAGCACTTTGCTGGGCCATTGATTCCAGTTGAAGAGGTAGGTGATGGACATTTAAATATGTTTAATTTTGGCTGGATCACTGGTGCTACTGTCACCAGCTAGACTGGTGACTGGGAGTGGCCACCGAGACCATATAAGACCAGCCCTGAAAGACCTACATTGGCTCCAAGCATGTTTCCGAGCACAATTCAAAGTGTTGGTGCTGACTTTTAAAGCCCTAATCGGCCTTGGCCCAATGCACCTGAAGGAGCGTCTCCACCCCCATTGTTCAGCCCGGACACCGGGCTCCACCTCCAAGGACCTTCTGGCAGTTCCCTCGCTGTGAGAAGTGAGGTTACAGGGAACCAGGCAGAGGGCCTTCTCGGTAGTGGTGCCTGCCCTGTGGAATGCCCTCCCATCAGATGTCAAGGAGATAAACAACTATCTGACTTTTAGAAGACATCTGAAGGCATCCCTGTTTAGGGAAGTTTTTTAATGTTTGATGTTTTATTGTGTTTTTAATATTCTGTTGGGAACCGCCCAGAGTGGATGGGGAAATATTATTATTATTATTATTACTATTATTATTATTATTATTATTATTATTATTTCTTCTTCTTCTTCTTCTTCTTCTTCTTCTTCTTCTTCTTCTTCTTCTACTACTACTACTACCACTACCACTACCACTACTTGGCATTGTAGGTCACAATAGTCAGGTGCACATGAAACAAGAATACTTTTTGGCATGACCTAGCCAAAGCTAAGAATAAGAACATAGGAAGAGTCCTGTTGGATCAGGCTAAAGGCCTATCTAGCCCAGAACTCACAGTGACCAACCAGATGCCTTCTGGAAGCCTACAAGCAATGCCTGAGTGAAACAGCAGCTCTCCCCACCTACTGCTTTTACCAACTGGCATTCAAAGTCATACTGCCTCTGACTAGAGGTAAAAGACAGCCATTGTGGCTCGAGGTCAATAACTGCAGTGTTGAAAGTGAACATTTGAGATGATATGTCACCCTTTTCTTGAGCTCCAGATTTGATTAAGGTGGTTCACATTCTTACCGGGACAACATGCACAGAGAGAGTTGATGGATTATGCCGAAATGGCCAAACTGACTGGAAGAATCAGAAATCAGGAAGACCAATTTTTTTATAAGGAATGGAGAAAAATTATAATTTGTCTTAAAAACCATTGTAAACAGCTAAAATCGTTAGTGGGATTGGAATAACACTTGTAGTTTAATGGTAAATTTTGGACATAATGGAGATGTAAAAGATTTGAATTACTGTATTTTTCGCTCTATAAGATGCAGCAGACCACAAGACGCACCTAGTTTTTGGAGGAGGAAAACAAGAAAAAATATATTCTGAATCTCAGAAGCCAGAACAGCAAGAGGGATCGCTGCGCAGTGAAAGCAGCAATCCCTCTTGCTGTTCTGACTTCTGGGATAGCTGTGTAGCCTGCATTCGCTCCATAAGACGCACACACATTTCCCCTTACTTTTTAGGAGGGAAAAAGTGAGTCTTATAGAGCAAAAAATACAGTATTATAAAAGATGCGGGAGGAAATGACTAACAATAGGACCCACAAAGGGGAGAAGGGAAGTCCAGGAGATTATCTGGAATCTTGTTTTTATGTTGCATGTTGGATATGTGGTTGTAAAACTTTAATCTGAAAAACCAAATAAATAAATTTATATTTTTTTAAAAAAAACCATGCAGAGAGAGACAAGAGTGGCAGTAAGAAGAGTTCATTTAAAAAAAAATCCAGCTCATTAAAGTTGATGTGGGAGATCCAAAGTTATACTCAGAGAAGATTTCTTGAAATTAGTTAAGTGGGTCTACCCTGAATGTGGCTTAGCTGAATATTGCCTGTTTAGCTATGACTGATTTTAATGGGAGAGCTTGCGCACACATTCGGATCTCTTCCATTGACAACAATGGAGGTCTGAAATGCTCAGGTTTGGCTGGGTCATGCCCCACATGTTTATTTTACAAAAGAGCCTACATGGGAAAGTAAACACCAAAAACAATGAGCTTTCAACAGAAGGAAAGGCATCTCTCTGCTTTACTCTTCTAGACTCGATACTGTTTGAGCCATCTATGAAATCTGAGGGTCGCTTGCATTCATCTTGGGGACATTCCCCCTCTCTGCACCCCAGACATCTTTATTGAAAGTTCAAAAAGTACATAGTAGATAATTATATGTGCACTAAACATGATGAGACGTAAATAAAAGAGAGAGAAAGAAAAAGAGAAACAGCACCCGTGAAGAAGGGAAAATAAAGGGGGGAGGGGGGAACCCAAAAGAGTATACTTTAAAGAGTTGTTATTGTACTTCAAAAGATTTTAACCTATTACAGTCTTTCTAAGAATGGCTCACAAATATCATTGAATTTGTCCATGGAGGAAGCGTCTCCACCCCCATCATTCTACCCGGACACTGAGGTCCAGCACTGAGGGCCTTCTGGCAGTTCCCTCACTGCGAGAAGCCAAGTTACAGGGAACCAGGCAGAGGGCCTTCTCGGTAGTGGCGCCTTCCCTGTGGAACGCGCTCCCACCAGATGTCAAAGAGAACAACAACTACCAGACTTTTAGAAGACATCTGAAGGCAGCCCTGTTTAGGAAAGCTTTTAATGTTTGATGTATCACAGTATTTTAATATTCTTTTGGAAGCAGCCCAGAGTGGCTGGGGAAACCCAGCCCGATGGGCGGGGTATAAATAATAAACTATTATTATTATTATTATTATTATTATTATTATTATTATTATTATTATATTATTATTATATTATTATTATTATATTATTATTATTATTATTAGCCTGCATTTATATGCAAGTTGTTCATATGTTGCTAGTTTGTATAAGTCTTCAATCCAATCATAGAAGGGAGCCACATTTTTATTTTTCCAATTCATCAGTATCAGTCTTTTTGATGTGGTAAGTGCACAGAGCATCTTAAAATAGCATCTTAAAAAGCAGAAACATCAGCTTGCCAACAAAGGTCCGTATAGTTAAAGCTATGGTTTTCCCAGTAGTAATGTATGGAACTTGGACCATAAAAAAGGCTGATCGCCGAAGAATTGATGCTTTTGAATTATGGTGCTGGAGGAGACTCTTGAGAGTCCCATGGACTGCAAGAAGATCAAACCTCTCCATTCTTAAGGAAATCAGCCCTGAGTGCTCACTGGAAGGACTGATCCTGAAGCTGAGGTTCCAATACTTTGACCACCTCATGAGAAGAGAAGACTCCCTGGAAAAGACCCTGATGTTGGGAAAGATGGATGGCACAAGGAGAAGGGGACGACAGAGGATGAGATGGTTGGACAGTGTTCTCAAAGCTACCAGCATGAGTTTGACCAAACTACAGGAGGCCATGGAAGACAGGAGTGCCTGGTGTGCTCTGGTCCAGGAGGTCACGAAGAGTGGGGCATGACTAAATGACTAAACAACAACAACAACAAATGGCACAGACAGTCCACTCGTATTGTCCTTTTGTAAGTTTCTAAGTGCTGGGTATATAATTCAAGAAGACATTTTGCTCCTTAAATGTAAGGTTGTTCCGTACAGTTCCATTGATAGTTTCAGTTACCTTCTGCCAAAAACTTTTCAGTAGAGGACAATGAAAAAACATATGTTTTAGAGAAGCATTATACCTATTACATCTCCAGCAGTTAGATACCTTAGATAGCCCTTTTAAAAAACAAACGTAATGGGGTCCAGTATATTCTAAAACTTGGGGACATTAAAAATATGTGTGTGTATCAGGACTGTGTACGACCAAACCAGCCACGTAGACAAGAGACTACCAGCCCTTGGCTGCTGACGTGTCCTCACCTCCTGCTCCATCAGAAACCAGTTAATGACAGTTAACCGAAAGGGGGTTTCCGATTGCTCTGCGGAGGCAGCTGTGAGATGAACAAGCAGCTCAGAGCCCAGAAGAAAGACGTGGACAACAGGGACTGCAACTGAAAAATAATAATGGTCTTTCAGTTCCTAGAATAGCACCACGCATTTTGCAACCAAGAGATGAGACGAGTTAGCAGGAGGAAATGCGAGAGGGGCCTGGGCAACCAGCTGTAGGTTGAGAATGGAGGGAGAGACGGAGAGCAGCGGGGGTGGGGTAGATTTAGGCCCACCTCATCATTGCCTCCCCACAGGTGCCAGGCTGAGCTACTATGGGTGACGGCAGAGGGTGGGGGACGATGGCAAGGTCCATTGCTTTTGTTCCGCTCAGCCAAGCTCGTGTTATTGAAGCTCGCTGCTTGAATTCCATTAACGGAGCAGACAGCACAGACGCCAACGTTTCGTAGGCAGAAATAGCAATGTGCTCGCAATGCGTCGCTCCCCCAATGCACGCACACCTTTTTCATACTGGTTAGTGGCCCACATGGTCTTCTGTATCAACATATCCTCTAACTTGACTTTGATGGAAATAGGGATGTCCTATTCAACAACAACTACTACTATTACTTCTTCTTCTTCTTCTTCTTCTTCTTCTTCTTCTTCTTCTTCTCATCCTTCTCCTCCTCCTTTGGTGATCACTTGTAGCTGAGTAAGATTGTCTTCCATAAGCATAGTTTTAAAAGTGAGCCCATAAGTGACTGTGGAGGCCAATTCTGGATCCACACGTCCTTCCACAGTGGGGACATTGGTTTCCAGGCAGGAGTTGATCACGGTGAGGGTTTGCCAAGCATGCCTTCCTCTTAGCACATTTCTCCCTTTTGTCCTGAGTTTGAGCGTCTTCAAAGCCCATGACACCTTTGGTAAAGGCTGTTCTTCAATTGGAGCACTCGCAGGCAAGTGTTTCCCAATTGTTGGTGTTTATACTACATTTTTTAAAATTTGCCTTGAGAGAGTCTTTGAACCTCTTTTGTTGATCACCAGCATTACGCTTTCCATTTTTAAGTTCAGAATAGAGTAGTTGCTTTGAAAGACAATAATCAGGCATCCAAACGACATGACCAGTCCAACAAAGTTGTTGTTGAAGAATCATTGCTTCACCACTGGAGATCTTTGCTTTTTCAAGTACACTGGCATTAGTTCACCTGTCTTCCCAGGTTATGTGTAAAAATTTTCATAAACACCATTGATGGACTCTTTCGAGGAGTTGGAGATGGCGTTTATAAGTGGTCCATGTTTCACAAGCATACAGTAAAGGGGAAAACAGTGGAGTGAGGCCTTCATGTCCTGCTTGTGAGTTTTCCAGAGGCATCCTGTTGGTCACTGTCAGTGGGCTTTTAGTACAATGCAGCAGGACTTTTCTTCTGCTCCCAGTTACTGGGGAAGAGGGAATAATAATAATTATTTATTTTTGTTAATACCCCAATCATCGTCTGGCTGGGTTTCCCCAGTCACTCTGGGCGGCTCCCAAAAGAATATTAAAAACATGATAAACATGTGGCGTTCCACAGGCTGCCTGGCTCCCTGTAACCTCACTTCTCGTGAGGGAACCTCCAGAAGGTGTCCAGGAAGAACGATGGGGGTGGAGATGCTCCTTCAGAATCTGAGTGAAACAACAGTGGTCTCCCCACCTTTGATTCCCAGAATCTGGTATTCAGATGCACAAAACATACATACCTCCAAAAGCAGATGCTCCAAAAGCTGGCTATTATTATTATTATTATTATTATTATTATTATTATTAGTATACCCGCAGGTCTCAGGGTGTTTCTCAACACAAAATCACAATATAGAAACACAAAATACATAATAAAAACAAAAACAAGGGCAACCCAATGATCCCTCCTTCCCCAACAGGGCATTAGATGTCAATCAGCATTTTTGCCTGGTGTCTAAAGGTGTATAATGAAGGTGCTACAAGAGCCTCCCTGGAGAGAGCATTCCACAAATTGGGAGCCACTGCAGAAAAGACCCATTCCCGTGTTCCCACCCTCTGGACCTCTTGTGGAGGAAACACATGAAGAAGGGCCTCAGAACATGATCTCAGGTGAATAGGGAGAGAGGCAGTCCTTGAGGTTTTGTGGCCCTGAGCAATTATTTATTAATAATAACAATAGATAGCCCTCTATGAATTTGTCTAATCCCCTTTGAAAGAGACAGGTAACATCCCCATAACATGGCCAAAGTAAGCTGCATGTCAGAACATTTGCTGGAAGAGTCAGCACATGTTGGAGGGTATGGAGTTATGTGACCCCCAAGACAAGGAGATAAGTAACTAAACAACCTTTAGAAGACACCTGAAGGCAGCCCTGTATATGGAAGTTTTTAAAAATGTTTTATTACATTTTGATATATGTTGGAAGCTGCCCACATTGCTTAGAACAACCCAGTCAGATGGACAGGGTACCACTACTGCTATCTCCAACTCCCCGAAAGATGCCATCAATGGTGTCTCGGAAAATTTCTACACATCACCTGGGAAGACCAAGCCAGGTAAACTGCACTCTTGCTAGTTATTGGAAGGAGGCTCCAACCCATCACCCCAGCCCATACTGTGAGCAGGTGAACCTAGGACAATCCTTCATGCAGTGGCGTAGCGTGGGGGGTGCAGGGGGGCTGGCCGCACCGGGCGCAACATCTGGGGGTTAGGGGGCGCAAATCCACGGGTTAGGGGGCGCAAATCCATGGGTTAGGGGGCGCAAATTACTTGCCTTGCCCTGGGTGCTGTCAACCCACGCTACGCCACTGCCTTCATGAAACTGACAAAGTGGACTCTAGGCCACAGAAGCTTAGGTCACACTAAATTTAGCTCTGAGGTGCTGCAGGGCTTGTGGTTGTTTGTGATTATGGTTGGTTAATCGATACCTTGCTTATATTATTGCATTTTGCTTGAAGTTTGGGTTGCAAGTTTACCAAGGGAGCTGGCCCTGCTCATCACTTTAACCTGCCTCGGACGTGAGCTTTCCTGAAAGCACCTGACTGGCCACAATTGCAAACAGCGTACAAGATGGCCCCGGAAGTTGCAAGATGACTCTTGCAAGACTGTATAAGCCGAATTCTGAAGTTGCAAGATTGTACGAGGTGAATTTTGTAGTTACAGTGGTGCCCCGCAAGACGAATGCCTCGCAAGATGGAAAACTCGCTAGACGAAAGAGTTTTCCGTTTTGGAGGTGCTTCGCAAAACGAATTTCCTATGGGCTTGCTTCGTAAGACGACAATGCCTTGCGAGTTCCTGCGGGTTTTTTCCCTCCCCCCCCCTTTTCTAAGCCGCTAAGCCGCTTATCAGCTGATCCGATAAGCCGCTAAAAGACGCTAAAAGACGCTAATAGCGCTAATCCGCTAATCCGTCAATGGGCTTGCTTCACAAGACGAAAAAACCGCTAGACGAAGAGAATCACAGAACGGATTATTTTCGTCTTGCGAGGCACCACTGTACAAGGCCATGCTAGATACATCTTACTGTACAACATGAATCTTGTGGTTGCAAGATTCCTGCATGGAGCAGTGGGCCAGTTAGCAGGACAGTCAAGGCCCCACTCTAAAATCCTGCAATTTTATTATAGATTTGTATCTGCGATTTGTGAAACCATCGCTCTGATCCAGCAGAGCTGTTCTTACATTCTTCTTGTTCTGACTTGGATGACAAAGCACGTCGAAAGACCAAGTCAACTAACCTAAGGATTAAAGTGTATTTTATTTACTTCTGTGAATTTCTCAAGGCAGACCCACTCCTGGGCTTATTGACATTATATTTCCTTTAAAACATCTATTCAACGAAAGAAAACAAACTAATTGTTTGCTGTTGTACAAGATGTGGAATCAGTGGGGTTGGGCCTTGGGGGAACGGCGACGTGTACTTCAGTTCTGCCGGGCAACACACCGAACATGTTTTTCTTACTCCTTTCTGTCTTTCATGAGTCACTGGTCTCTTCACACAGTTTCACTTCCTTTTCTGGAGGTGTTTGGCTCACCCGTTCTAGTTTCTGATTCGCCACTCTTGAGAGGAGAGGATAATTTTAGAACTGGGGAGTTTCCTGTAGCCCGCGCAGCTGCACTGAAACCCAGGTGGGGTGGGCTCAGGGGGCCAATTTATCCTTTTGTGCTGTTCAATGCTGACAACTCCCCAACCCTTGTTTCCTTTATGGGATGCATTGTGGATTCAATCCCACTTTAGGACACCCTTGCTATATCATTTTAAACACCTGCTAAAATCTATTTTTGTTTGTCAGCCTACCCAGACATAAAACTTCATTAGCTATATTTGTTTTAAAAGTTTTTCTGAACTTAGTTGCATTTTAGTGATGGGGACTCTATCCTACCATCTATCTATCATCTATCTAAAATCTACCTACCTACTTATCTATATCTATCTATCTATCTATCTATCTCTATCTCTATCTATCTATCATCTATCATTTATCTATCATCTTTCTATCCTCTATCTATCATCTATCTATCATCATCATCATCTTTCTATCATCTATCATCTATCTATCTATCATTTTTAATTGTACTACAGATTTTGCTCAGTTTTATTTACACTTCTTAGAGAGCTATTTGATTGGGCAGTTTATAATTCTTCCAAACAGATAAATGCTTGCAACAACCTTTTTTGGTTTAGCACATTTGTAACATAAAGGCTACATTTAACACCAGTCATTTAAAACACTATGATGCCACTTTAAACAGCCTATGCAGAGCTTGTCTGAAGCCCGGGGTGGGAGTCTTGTTCTTGGCATGACCGCAGAGGTTCAGCAGGCCCCTGGCACCCCTGCCCAGCCTGCTTAGGCCTCCGAGGCTTGGGGCAAGGGTACAGGGCTGCCTCCCTTCTGCAAGGGCCTGGTCATTGCTTCCTGCAAAGAATCCTGTGACGTGTAGTTTGCTAAGGGTGCTTAGAGTTGTTAGGAGGTCCCTATTCCCTTCCCAGAGCTACAATTGCAACACTTCCCTCGGAAGTGAGGTTGATTGTTAAATCATTCTAGAAATTATCAGTTCGGGGGGGAAATAGGGCTCTCCAAACAACTCTTAACACCCTTAACAAACTACAGCTCCCAAAATTATTTAGGGGACGCTATTACCATTTAAAGCAGTCATACTACTGACAAGGTATGGTGTGAATGTGGTCAAAGACCACAGAAGCTGTGTGCAAGATAAAATCAGGATAAAACACAAAGGCATGAGTTCCGAACATAATGAAATCATTACAGCAACATTTCAGCAAAATTAAAACCCAGCAAACCATCTTTGCAACTTCTAAAAGCGTAGTAGATATAGAGCTGTTCTTCTGTAAAGGGCTGGGTCACCTAAACATCATGGCGTTAGGCGTCTGTCCAGTTTGGGCTGATAGCCCATTCCAGAGAGCTGGAGCCGCAACACTTAAGGCCCAATTTCCACAACAATCTATGCACACCTCAGGGGCACATGAGACATTCAGCAGTGTGCCATCTGAGAAGTATAGCTGCATGGGGTGAGGCGATCAGTGATAGATGCAGCACCAGGAAAAAATAGCAACCATAGAAGAGAGAAAATACATTGATTGCAGACCTACATGTTAGTGTTTTGAAAGATAATGTTTCACCCTAAATGTCTTTTCTGCAAAGCAAGTCCTACTGATTTAACTGGAGTTATCTTCCAAGGAAGTATGCTTACGACTGCAGCCTCAGTTTAATTGCCAGTGTATGGGGACACTGTCTTTCCTTCACATAATACCTGGGATCCAGTAGAAATGCTTGAGGAATTTGATCTTTGTGAATCAAGGTATGGATCCCTGTCCTCTTGTGGGTTGGAGCACAGATATCTTTTGGATCACACACTTTTCCTAATTTATGATGCATTTCTTTAAAAAGCCACAAAATATCAAAATGCATTGTGATGCATTATATTAGTGCCTTGCCCCCCCCCCCTTGAAGGCTTCGGCTACACAAATAAACAATATTTGTATTCACATTGTGTTAGAACGTCTGGCAGGGATATACAAATAGTACAAATAGTACGCATGTGTGGTGACCATCTGGTATATCACCTTTTTGGAAGCTAATATTTACAGAAGAGGCACACACAAAACTATAGCTATAACATATATATAAGCTAACCAACCTTAGCTTTTTTTATTAAAAAAAAACAATTTGGGAGCAACAAAATGAGAACTTGATATCTAAAGAATTAATAGTGTCTACCCTGAGAACACAGGAAGAGTCTTGGATCAGGCCAGTGGCCCAATTAGGACAGCATTCTGTTTTTACAGTGGCCAACCAGGTGCCTTTGGGAAAATAATAATAATAATAATAATAATAATAATAATAATAATAATAATAATAATAATAATAATAATTTATTTCAACCCCACCCATCTGGCTGGGTTTCCACAGCCACTCTGGGCAGCTCCCAACAGAATATTAAAAACACAATAAAACATCAAACATTAAAAAAACTTCCCTAAACAGGGCTGCCTTCAGATATCTTCTAAAAGTCTAGTGTTTCTTCTGCTAGCTGTTCCCCATCCAGCTTCTGCCTTCTGAACTATGCCCCTCTGCAAACCACTGTTCCAAATCTATACTGTTCTCCTGCTTCTGGGAAGATTCAGGATCATGGAGAGGGAGTGGCTCCCACCATTCTTCTTCAGTGCAGTCCTCCTTAACCTCGGTCTCTGGCAGGAGGCAGACTATAGCCTTTGTGACTAGGAGCCATCGATGGCCTTCTGCACCATGACTTTGCCCAATCCTCTTTTAAAGCCACCTCAGTTGGCAGCCATCACTGCCTCCAGTGGGAGAGAGTTCCATAGTTCAGCCATGGACTACATGAAGAAGTAGTCATTGTGGTCCCTTTCAGGTGTTGTTGGATTCCAGCCCTCATTAGCCTCAGCCAGAATGGCCGATGGGCAGGGATGATGGGAGTTAGAGTACAGCAAAATATGGAGGGCACCACTTTGGCTATCCCAGTGATACACTAATACAGCAAGATGATGCAGGGCTGGTGTATAAATTATTTATTTTTGGAAGTATGGCATGAGTGGCAGGGGGTTGGACTCGATGGCCCTTGTGGTCTCTTCCAACTCTATGATTCTATGATTCTATGATTCTATGAGTTTATTGCTTTTACAGGGAATTGGGCCAGTCTCCATCTTTGCCTGGGGGTTTTATGAACAGGGAAAATAAAATTAAAAAATAGAGTTAAATATAAGATGGCCTTAGCAGTCCACAATGGTTACTCTGCAATATTTTCCAAGATTATTTATTCTTTATCATTTTTATTTGCTCCAAATTTTAATCATTATTTGTATTAGTATTATTGGGCATCTGGCATGTTTCTATAGGGCTGAGATGTAATCTGAGATGTATATGTTTTCCCACAGGTATGAAATCCAATCAAACGTATTTTTTTTATATATATAAAAATTACAAGATGACAGGATAGGAAGTTGACATGCATTCCGAGCATCGAGAACGTCAGAGAAGAGTGCTCTTCCAGTGAAAAAATATCTTTGCATATCTGTGTCAAAATTAGAAACAGCGAGCTTACCACCTGAAGAGCTGAAAGCTGCAGCTGGCTGAAACCAAGAAAGAAAGAAAGAAAGAAAGAAAGAAAGAAAGAAAGAAAGAAAGAAAGAAAGAAAGAAAGAAAATGCTTTTGATTAAATTGGTGGGATATTTTAATTTTCAGTTAGAAATTAAATGGTCTGGCACTTTGGCCAGAAATGTTTTATTTATTAAAATCTCTTCTTTTGAAAGTAAGACCCAGTTCTTCCCCATTTTGTGTACAACTCTATGGGTTGCATCCTACTCTTAGGCAGAGTAGGAGCAGAGTAGACCCATTGAAGATAATGGACATGGCTAACTTAGGTTCATTCATTTCAATGTGTCTGTTCTGAGGAAAATCTAGTTGCAGGTGACACTGCATTGGGGTTGGATAACCTTTGACCCTTCAGATGTTGTTGGACTCCCATCAGTCAACATGACCAAGGTCAGGGATGATGAGAGTGTAGTCCAACAGCAGCTGCAAGGCTGAAGTTTCAGCACCCCTGCTAAGGAAGGCCTTCATGCCTGTTAAGAAGTAGGGTAAATATGTGCATACATGAAACTGATTATCTCAAGTTGCCAGTGGAGGTGTTATGAACCCTCCATCCTTCTTCCTCCCTCCCAAATAGCCCTATCCCCAAGATTTCTTACAAAAATTGTGCTCATACAAAAAGGTGTTCTTTGTTCTTTGGTATAAGCAAGGGACTTCCTTGTCTGACTAGCTAGCAAGGTGCCTGTTGCCATTATCCAACATGGAAAGCCTATGAGCATCTCTCAAAATCTTCACCAAACTTTCCTTCACTACCTCCAGGCCCTGAGCCACAGGGCTCAGCATAGTGTAGCAGTCAGTGTCAGATGAAGACCTAGGAGGCCAGGGTTCAGTCCCCACTCGGTCATGAAGTGGGCTTGGTGATGCCAGGCCAGTCGCTATCTCTCAACCTAACCTTGTGAGGAGGGGGAGAGACAAGGGAAAGCTCCTTGGAGGAGAAATATGATAGATGATAGATAGATAGATAGATAGATAGATAGATAGATAGATGATAGATAGATAGATAGATGATAGATAGATAGATAGATAGATAGATAGATAGATAGATGATAGATAGATAGATGATAGATAGATAGATAGATAGATAGATAGATAGATGATAGATAGATGATAGATAGATAGATATAGATTATAGATAGATAGATAGATAGATAGATAGATAGATAGATAGATAGATAGATAATAGATAGATAGATATAGAAGATAGATAGATATAGATAGATGAGATGATAGATTAGATAGATAGATAGATAGATAGATAGATGATAGATAGATGATAGATAGATAGATAGATAGATAGATAGATAGATAGATGATAGATAGATATAGATTATAGATAGATAGATAGATAGATAGATAGATAGATAGATAGATAGATAGATGATAGATAGATAGATAGATAGATAGATAGATAGATAGATAGATGATAGATGCAGGTTTTGGTGTCTTCGGGTGTCTTCCCGTGTAAGAGTTGGGGTGTCTAGGCGACGTTTCGACGAGGTCTCACTCGTCATCTTCAGGCTGGTGCTTTCGGCTTCTTGTTACTGGTTCCAGTAACAAGAAGCCGAAAGCACCAGCCTGAAGATGACGAGTGAGACCTCGTCGAAACGTCGCCTAGACACCCCAACTCTTACACGGGAAGACACCCGAAGACACCAAAACCTGCATTCCTGTACCCGTGAAAATCTACGAAAGCATAGATGATAGATAGATATAGAAGATAGATAGATATATTTAGATGTATTCAAGTCTCCAGGGCCAGATGAACTGCATCCAAGAGTATTAAAAGAACTGGCAGATGTGATCTCAGAACCACTGGCAGTCATCTTTGAGAATTCCTGGAGAACAGGCGAAGTCCCGGCAGACTGGAGGAGGGCAAATGTTGTCCCTATTTTCAAAAAGGGGGAAAGAGAGGACCCAAATAATTACCGCCCAGTCAGTCTGACATCAATACCAGGGAAGATTCTGGAGCAGATCATTAAGAAAACAGTCTGTGAACACCTAGAAAGGAATGCTGTGATCACCAATAGTCAGCATGGATTTCTGAAAAATAAGTCATGTCAGACTAACCTGATCTCGTTTTTTGACAGAATTACAAGCCTGGTAGATGAAAGGAACTCAGTGGATATAGCCTACCTTGATTTCAGTAAGGCATTTGACAAGGTGCCCCATGATATTCTTGTAAAGAAGCTGGTAAAATGCGGTCTTGACTATGCTACCACTCAGTGGATTTGTAACTGGCTGACTGACCGAACCCAAAGGGTGCTCATCAATGGTTCCTCTTCATCCTGGAGAAGAGTGACTAGTGGGGTGCCACAGGGTTCTGTCTTGGGCCCGGTCTTATTCAACATCTTTATCAACGACTTGGATGATGGACTCAAGGGCATCCTGATCAAATTTGCAGATGACACCAAACTGGGAGGGGTGGCTAACACCCCAGAGGACAGGATCACACTTCAAAACGACCTTGACAGATTAGAAAACTGGGCCAAAACAAACAAGATGAATTTTAACAGGGAGAAATGTAAAGTATTGCACTTGGGCAAAAAAAATGAGAGGCACAAATACAAGATGGGTGACACCTGGCTTGAGAGCAGTACATGTGAAAAGGATCTAGGAGTCTTGGTTGACCACAAACTTGACATGAGCCAACAGTGTGACGCGGCAGCTAAAAAAGCCAATGCAATTCTGGGCTGCATCAATAGGAGTATAGCATCTAGATCAAGGGAAGTAATAGTGCCACTGTATTCTGCTCTGGTCAGACCTCACCTGGAGTACTGTGTCCAGTTCTGGGCACCACAATTCAAGAAGGACACTGACAAACTGGAACGTGTCCAGAGGAGGGCAACCAAAATGGTCAAAGGCCTGGAAACGATGCCTTATGAGGAACGGCTAAGGGAGCTGGGCATGTTTAGCCTGGAGAAGAGGAGGTTAAGGGGTGATATGATAGCCATGTTCAAATATATAAAAGGATGTCACATAGAGGAGGGAGAAAGGTTGTTTTCTGCTGCTCCAGAGAAGCGGACACGGAGCAATGGATCCAAACTACAAGAAAGAAGATTCCACCTAAACATTAGGAAGAACTTCCTGACAGTAAGAGCTGTTCAACAGTGGAATTTGCTGCCAAGGAGTGTGGTGGAGTCTCCTTTTTTGGAGGTCTTTAAGCAGAGGCTTGACAACCATATGTCAGGAGTGCTCTGATGGTGTTTCCTGCTTGGCAGGGGGTTGGACTCGATGGCCCTTGTGGTCTCTTCCAACTCTATGATTCTATGATTCTATGATTCTATATAGATAGATGAGATGATAGATAGATATAGATAGATAGATAGATAGATAGATAGATAGATAGATAGATAGATAGATGATAGATAGATATAGATATTATCTATAGATAGATGATAGATAGATAGATAGATAGATGATAGATAGATAGATAGATAGATAGATAGATAGATAGATTTGGGACCTTGAAAAGAGGGAAAGGCTGGATGATCATGCAGCACATAATTAAACTATGGAACACACCCCATAAGTCAGTGGTGACCACCAACTTGGGTGGTTTTGAAAGAGGATTTATGAAGAATTAGGCTATCAATGACTACTAGCCATGATGGCTTTGCTCCGCCTCAATGATCGGAAGCAATAATGCTTTTGAATATTGGTTTCTGGAACCCAGAAGCTGTCAGGATGCTGTTAGCGGCTCCTGGCTGGTTGCCCAGTATTGAGACAAGTATTGAGACAAGGAAAAGTTTCTTATCATCCTTTTTTATTTCAATATTACAGAGAGAGGCTATAGAACCCAGCCTCTTGGATAATGGCATTGTCCCGAGTGAATCTCTACCCCCCCCCATCTCTCCCACTTCCTCATTCGTCATTCTCATTGTTCCTCTATGGGTGCCGCTAAGTGTCCTCTGATCTCTTTGCTCTCCTACTTTTAAGGCTTTCTGGGTTCTGGGAGATGGAGGGTTTGGAATGCTTTCTGAAGACACCGTGTCAGCCAGCTGCCACTCTGGTCCTGCCTCCTCCTCTCCCATTATTTCCCAACTTTCCCCCTCTTCTGCCTCTGAGCTGTGACCTCCCTCAAACCACTGTTGTAAACCTATACTCAGTGGCGTAGCGTGGGTTGTCAGCACCCGGGGCAAGGCAAGTAATTTGCGCCCCCTAACCCGTGGATTTGCGCCCCCTAACCCTAACCCCCAGATGTTGCGCCCGGTGCGGCCGGCCCCCCCTGCACCCCCCACGCTACGCCACTGCCTATACTGCCTTCCTCTGAAGGGTCAGGATGGGGAGGTGGTCTCCACCATTCCTCCTCTGCCCAGTCCCTGACACAAGAAGGGAGAGTGCTGTGGCGCTTGGATCCTGCTTGCAGGTTTCTCACATGCATCTGGTTGGCCATTATGAGAACAGGATGCTGGACTAGATGGGCCATTGGCCTGATCCAGCAGGCTTTTATTATGTGCTTATATTCTTATGAGAATATTACTGGAGGAAAGATTGGCATTCTGTTCCATGTAATGGCCATACTGTGGGATGTGTGCTGCAGAATCATAGACTTGGAAGGTCCCTCAAGGTTCATCTCGTTCAGTGTTCTTCAACCTTGGGTTCCCAGGTGCTATTGGACT
Organism: Podarcis bocagei; assembly: GCF_964188305.1. Classification (NCBI taxonomy): domain Eukaryota; kingdom Metazoa; phylum Chordata; class Lepidosauria; order Squamata; family Lacertidae; genus Podarcis; species Podarcis bocagei. The sequence goes on along the minus strand of NC_138142.1, from coordinate 15,610,335 downwards.
ACAATACCCATCATTCCCAGCCAATTACGCTTTTTTTCATTTCGCATCTGTCAGGGAACTGCCATCAGCTCAGATGCGAGAGGTGGAAGGGCAGTTGTGTTATAGAGAGCCTCCGAAGATCTTGTGAAGCAGTTCCTCCTCAGGCGAGACGGAGGTGGAGATTCACTTGGGACAATGCCATTATCCAAGAGGCTGGGTTCTATAGCCTCTCTCTGTAAAGTTTGAAATAAAAAAAGGTCTGTAAGAAACTTTCCCTTGTCTTAATACTTTCCTGGGCAACCAGCCAGGAGTCATTGACAGCGCCCTGACACCTGTGATTACTGCCTGGACGCAGTTTGGCAGCCCTAAGTTTGAGAACGTCAGCAGCCCACATTAGGCCTGTGAACCCAATGTCCTCCCAATTGCTATAGTTCCATCCTGAATTCCAGATCCTGTATCAGGCTCGAGTTGGATGGCTGACTTAGGCCCATTCATTTTCAGTGGGTCTACTTTGAGTAGGACATAGCATTGGATACAACCCTAAGATTCTATGCTTTGTTTTAGGGGGAGTTGGAAATCATAAGGATGAAAAGGGCTAATATATACAAGTCAATCAGATTCAGTTAAAGGAAACTAGTTACCATGGTAAACAAAGGATCAGATGTAGCGTTTCTACACATTTTTTACTTGTCCTTCAGTTCCGTGCCACGATTCAGACACATTTTGGGGTGCTTACACAAAATGTCAAGCAGCAATAACACAAGTGCAGTAACATCATAAAGAAACGTGAGTCAAAACCAAAGGAGAGCAAAGGTTTAAGAGATCTCTCCACTTTCCAGTCTCCCCTAACTGGGTTGCATCCAACAAAGTTTGACTCAGAGTAGACCCATTGGAATTAATGTCCACCAATTGAAATTGTGTCCACTAATTTCTACTCTGAGTATGACTAGCATTGGAGATGACCCATGGATTGGAGTAGGGGGACCTTTGCCCCCCCAGATGTTGTAGGACTCCCCACTCCCATCAGCGCCAGCCAGGATGACTAGCAATCAGGGATGATGGGAGCTGTAGTCCAACAACATCTGGAGATGCTCACCGGTTTTTGCTCCTGCCACAGATCGTATCCTGAGCAGCTGTTTTGGATAAACAAAAGAAAACCTCAGGAGGGTAAACATGTGATGAACATGATCCTAAACATAGAATCAAAGAAAAACACGCCATACTTCACTTGGTCGGCCAACAGAGAAGTGGAACGGCAGCCTGCAACTTCCCCAAATTGTTTACTAACCGAAAACAATTCTTAGAGGTTTGATAAGGGGAGGGGGTAAATTTATCAAAGGGCAATCCAATCCTTTTCACTGCTATTGCTTCCAATGGAAGAGTCAAGCATAGGATTTAGTTACTTGCATTTATATGGACTTCCTTTTAGTAGGATCACTAATACTACTTGAGAGCCACTTTTGACCATGATCGATGCTATTTTTCTAGAAAAAGAGCTGCCAGAACTCACCATGAACACTTCTGTTGTTCTGTTGTTTGACCCAACCAAAGCTAAGCATAATAATATAATAAGGGCCCTGCCAGATCTGGTCAAAAGCCCATTTAGGCCAGCACTCTCTGCTCACAGTAGCCAACCACTGCTTCCATATGACATGGTGCCAACCCCAATGTTTTACCATGCGCCAACCACAGATCTTTTTATTTACCAGTGTTTCCAGCTTGTGTAAGAACATAAAGCAAACCTTCCTGGATCAGGCCAAAGTCCCAACTAGTCTAGCATCCTGTTCTCATAGTGGCCAATCAGATGCCTGTGAGAAGCCCGCAAGCAGGACCTGTGTGCCACATCAGCTCTCCTCATTGTGATTCCCTGCAGCTGGTTTTCAATGAAGCTAATGGTGGCTCGCAGCCATTGTTTGCCAGAATAACTTGGGAAAGGAGCAGAATAACTTGGGAAAGGGTGTGGCCGGCTTGCTGGAGCACTGAGGTAGCTCAGTTGGTAGAGCATGAGACTCTTAATCTCAAGGGTCATGGGTTCAAGTCCCATGTTGGGTGAATGATTCCTGTACTGGTGGAGGTTGGCACAGATAACCCTTATGGTGCCTTTCAACTCTACAATTCTGTGGTTCTGTAATTCTGTGAATAGGCAGGCGTAAACCCTGATAACATTTCAGCACCTGCTAAAAGCATCTCTGGGCTTCAAGGTCTCTGCTCATGTTTGATTCCCGAAGGTTGTCTTGCCCTCGGCTATCTTTTCTTTATTATTATTTCAATGTGACTGTCATGGTCTAGATTTGGCATGCAAGGACTGCCCATGCAAGGACGGGTGTGGAAGCATAACGGTGAGAATTAGGGTTGTGCAATATGAAATCCAGTGCAAAAGTTGTGCAAGTGGGAGCTGGTTGTGCAAACAGCCGTGCAACAAGAAGTATTGGGGCCATAGGAATCTGTTCAGTTACCAGCCATAAGAAACACACCAACTTCCTATGCCTTCTCTTGCTCCAGCAAACCTAGTACACCAGTAAGGGACTTTAACTTAGCACTACATTGAATTCCTCCCTATATTTTTAAAATCTGTTATTCACCTCCTCGAGACTGCTAAGCAGTGTGGGAATTGTTTGATAAAATGAATACAGTACAAATAAACAGGAGCTCTCTCCACAATTACAATATTTTGTTGCGGATTCCTCTTTTAAGTAGCTGAGAGGTTACATCTGAGTGTACAAACCTCCCTACCAAATCGCCTACACAGCCCTTTTCTTCACAGTCAAAATCTGCTTTCACAAAAAGAAAGCTGATTGTCAAGAATTCATGCACCTGTTTTGAGAATCTACCCTGCTTCCAGATTCAGTTTAAATAATTCAGCAAGCGTGGAACACCATTTCCCACCCACCCCTTTATTTCAACCATTGGATTCTAGCTGTAATAAATGCCAAAGGCTGGAATGCAGGGAATAAATTATCTGGCACATCAATAGTCCATTTTGCTTTCAGCATCCTCTGAAGGCAAAGATCCATGATCAATATTTAGTCCATTGCAATGCAAAAGTGAATGCTGCAGCATTCTCTCCCAAGTGAGGCCCACCTGGCGCCGCCTTTGACATCTTTTTGGTGCGTTTGCTAAATTACGACAAGTTATCATAGCTGATGAGCTGATGATGTTTTGCTCTTGCTGTTGTGGATGTGATACTCCAGGTTCTTGTTTATTTAGCTTGTTCTTGTGATTCTCTGGGTTCTTGTTTATTTATCTCATGTTTCTCTTCTCTATTTCTGTATCAGGCCACTAATAAAACAAAGAAATGCTATTAATAGCAGTGAGGAGCATCTGACCCATCACTGTAGATAACAGGAAGTTGGGCTACTGAGTCTAATCCTTCCGGCCTCTTATTATTATTTGTTTTAAACGACTGGACAAATTTATGAAGGTTTCTCGTGAGACACTCATGATAGCAAACCCGTCTGCTCAGGAGCAGAATAGCACCAAATACAAATTTCAGGGCAGCATCAACAGGGAGAGAGGGGCTACACATTCCTCTCCAAGAAGATACAGTACAAACATTTTACAGGTCCTCACATTGCAACATTTAGGCTGTGTACACATTTATTTATTTATTTCAAAAGATATTTATTAAAGTTTTTAAAATATAACAATGAAAATAAAAAATAAAAAGAAACAAAATACAAAATACAACATAAAAACAGTTAAAAAATAGATAATTTTCCGTAACATATCTTCCTTAAGCTTATTTCCCCAGACCTCCTCGTACCTCCCTTCTTTGTATTCTACTTCAATTTGTTAGTTCAGCAAATCCTTACCATTAAGCTTTTACCCATTTGTAAACCTTTTTTTCGTATCTCCTAAAGCATTACAGCTGGAAACCCCTTAGTTTCTATCCAACATCCTTCTAACATTCATTAATTTTACAATATTTCTGTAAATAGTCTTTAAATTTCTTCCAGTCTTCTTTCACCAACTCTTCTCCCTGGTCTCGGATTCTGCCAGTCATTTCTGCCAATTCCATGTAGTCGATCACCTTCATCTGCCATTCTTCCAGAGTGGGGGCTGTGTACACATTTAAAGCACATTTAATGCACATCCTCTCAAGAATTCTGGGAACTGTAAGCTGTTAAATGTGCTGCGATCCACGAAAGACAGCACTTGTTATCTCATTCTCTGAGATCTTGTTCTCTGGAGGCCTCAGGTATCACAACAATCCTATGGAACCTTTGCCAAATAGCTAAAGGATCTACTACTCCCTTCCCATCAAAGAGCTTTTATGCTTGTTTTCCCCTCCTCAGTGACCAAAGGCAGATTCTCACACATTTCGTTTCGAGCCCGTTTGTATGCCTGCAGTCAAGCAGTACCTAATTCAATGGACCACATTCTCTTAGATTGCCCTTTACGCTGCAGACCTCTCCAACTAATGCTGAGCAAAATGTCAGACATCCGGCCCACAACTCCAAGAAGAAGCCAAATAAGGTTTCTCCTGGCAGATTGGGACAAAGATATTACTGCTTCCTTTTTAGCCACAATTTTACCCGAAAGGGTTCCCAACAAACTATCCTTTCGGGAAATAGACAGGGCATGGCAGAATATCCAAATGCACACAACCATAGCGTGACCTTATAATCCTTGATAGCTTCACCCTTGTCTTCTTAATTATTCCAGCTACTTGAAATGTTTTATGTTAGTTTCTGTTTGCCACTGTGCAGTGCTTTGAGGTCACAAGACTCTGTTTACATTCCAGAGACATTCCAGGCTGTTGGAAGTCTCACGGAAGGCAGGAGAGGGATGTGACGTTACTGGCTTCCTGTTCCTTTGTTTCAGTTGCTCGCTGCCTTTCACAGAGAGAGGATGTGTTTTCTGTCTGCCTAGTAAGAAATAAACCATAGCGATGTAGCCATAAATCTCATCACTTCCGCGTGCTGCTTTGACTCTCTGCTGAATGGGAATGTGCCTGGAGCCTCATCAAAGGCTCAGATCATTAATCACGTTGGAGGGTGATTCCGGAAGATGAGCTTTATCAGCTCGATCGAGCGGAGATTCCGACATTTTATACTGTGATGACAATAAAGGTATTTGATTGATTGAAGTGTGCTGGGAATTGTAGCTCTGTAAGGGGTAAGAATGTAAGACGAGCCTGCTGGATCAGGCCAATGGCCCATCTAGTCCACCATCCTGTCCTCATTGTGGCCACCCAGATAACCCTGATTGATTGATTGATTGATTGATTGATTGATTGATTGATCTTTATTACGGCCATTGGCCCGTTACACGACAGTTTCCCATACCGACATATTATACTTAAACCTCCAAATTTAAAATCGCCAAAACTTACAAAAGACAAACAGTAACCGAAGCAAAACAAAAACAAAAACCACCATCATACAAACAGAAACCACCATCATACATTACAATAATTTTGTAACCTATACATCGCCCTCTGCTCATAAATTAATCAGGGATATCCATGGTGATATCGCCTAAAACATAGATCATGGTTTAAAACAATGGTGATATCACCTAAAACACAGGTCATGGTTTAAAGGGCTTGTCCGAATTACACAGGAGACCGTTTCTCTTCTTTAGGGATAGGACGCTGATCAGGAATCTGGCAACCATGAGTGATTTTAGGGGGTCATCATCAATTAGTCGATATCTCAGTTTGGCTTCAATCGTATCATCGGCAATTCCCTTAAGATATTGAGCAAGAAACTTGCTCCTGGCCGGTAAGTGAAAAGCACAGTCAAAAATTATGTGATGCAACGATTCGGGTGCCCCACTATTACAATCACATAAGAGCGATATCTGTCCATTGGAGAATCTATTTCTCAGCACGTTCGATGGGAAGGTGTTGAATCTTGCCTTTACAAAGGCATATCTATGAGCTGAGGAAGTTAAGGAATTCAAATAGTTTGGGAGCCTTAAGAGGGGTAATAAACCTGAAGAGGGGTAACCCTGAAGCAGCACCTGAGCAAAAGAGCCCCTCTCTTCTCCTGTGATTCCGAGCAAGGGATATTCAGAAGGACTGCCACCTCTGGCCTTGCAGGCAGAGCATAGCCATCATTCCAAGTAGCCATGGGTAGCCTTATATTTCATGAATGCGTCTGGTTCTCTTTTAAAGCCAACCAAGTTGGTGGCCCTCACTGCCTCCTTCAGGAATCAGTATACAGTGGTACCTCGGGTTAAGTACTTAATTCGTTCCAGAGGTCCGTTCTTAACCTGAAACTGTTCTTAACCTGAAGCACCACTTCAGGCTAATGGGGCCTCCTGCTGCTGCCATGCTGCTGGAGCACGATTTCTGTTCTCATCCTGAAGCAAAGTTCTTAACTCGAGGTACTATTCCTGGGTTAGCGGAGTCTGTAACCTGAAGCATATGTAACCCGAGGTACCACTGCACCTGAAGGAGCGTCTCCAGCCCCATTGTTCTGCCCAGACACTGAGGCCCAGCTCCAAGGGCCTTCTGGCAGTTCCCTCACTGTGAGAAGCGAGGTTACAGGGAACCAGGCAGAGGGCCTTCTTGGTAGTGGCGCCCGCCCTGTGGAACGCCCTCCCGTTCAGATGTCAAAGAAATGAACAAGTATCTGGGGAAACTCAGCCAGATGGGCGGGGTATGAATAATAAGAAGTTGTTGTTGTTGTTGTTGTTGTTGTTGTTGTTGTTGTTGTTCCATAGTTTAGCTATGCGCCACATGAATAAGTGAACTACAGTTCCCGGGATTCTGTGTAGGGGAGGAATGATGCATACACAGCCTGAGTTGTGTCCTGCAAAACTAGTCATCATCCTCTTGTGTTGTTGTTGTTGCTGTTGTTGGAATTTCTATACCGCCCTATACCCGGAGGTCTCAGGGCAGTTCACAGAAAAGATCACAATATATAAAATAAAAATAAAAACAGCAATCCACTAACAGCCATCGCAAAAGAGAGCCACATTTTAAAAGGGTATAGGATGTCGATCAGGTCAACCCAAGGCCTGGTTAAAAAGGAACATTTTTGCCTGGCGCCTAAAGGTGTATAATGAAGGCACCAGGCAAACTTCCCTGGGGAGAGCATTCCACATTAGGGAGATGGAAGCATTACACCAAAGTGCTGTGCAAATCGATAATGCGCTAGCAATCGTGCAAAATAAAATGGCCTTTTTTTCATCCTTAATCATGATCTACAGAGGCTGCAATCGGAATTTCGCCCAAACACCCAAGGCTTGTTTTTGCACCTCTTAGCGTTGCTAAAATTACAACCAGGCAGGAAACCAGAGAAACTAGCTCTGTTGGCCACCAGATGGCTCCTAAAAATAGGACAGCGAGAACCATTTCCCTCCACCCCAACAACATATGCCGAGTTCATCAAAATGTTGCATATTTGATTCAAATTGAGGACTTGTTTACTCCATCAAGAACCAGACCTTGTCGCTGCTGTGTATCTTTTAATTACTCTTTATCTTAGAAATTCGTTTTTCACATTTCAGACTGTGCAATCCTTAAGGTGTTTACCCCAATGTCAATCAATGGGACTCCTAGGTAAGTGTGTGCAAGATTACAACCTAATTAGTACAGTCCATTTTATGTGCAATGTGAGTTAGAATACCAGAGTATATAAATTAAGCAGATAGGCATCCAGGAAAGAAATCCAAATAATCAGGAATAATAAGAAGGTATAATCACAATCACAATAGCAATAATTGCAATAATAGCAATAATGGTTTGCTCAGGAGCATGCATGAAATATTTTATGAACACCAGTCAATCATTTAGTCCATCTAGGTCAGGTTTTCCCAAACTTGAGTCTCTCTAGCTGTTTTTGGACTACAACTCCCATCATCCCAAGCCAGCAGGAACAGTGGTTGGGGATGATGGGAATTGTAGTCCAAAAACAGCTAGAGACCCAATTTTGGGAAACCCAGATCTAGGTCATAGCACAAGACTAGGGAACCTGGAGTCCTCCAGATGTAGAACTCCCATCATTCCTTGGCCATTGGCCATGCTAACAGGGACTGATGGGAGCTGCAGTACAGCATTTTACAGTACAGTTTTAACAATTTTCAAATAATTCTCAAACAATCAACATAAAAAGAGAATTCTGAAGAATCTCCTGAACTTCCCTCCTCCCCTTTGTGGGTCCTTTTCCTACAATTCCCTGAATTCTTTGTGGGAAACCATGACTTGTTTAAGTGTTTAGTGCAGAGGGGGCCTGCAAGTTCCACTGCAATCAATGAGACTTGCTTCTGACTGGAAATGCATAGTTTTGAACTATTAGACTTATTTCTCAGCAGATCACTCATGATCTGTTCAACAGGGTTTGGGGGAATCTCATCTAGGAGCCTGTAGTGAGGCATTACAAGGGGTTTATACAGAGGCAGCAGCCATTCCCCAAACACAGTCCCAAAGTGGTTTAACAATCAATCCCACTTCTTAAGGAACTCTGGGAATTGTACCTCTGGGAGGGAAAGACGGTCATCCTAGCAATTCAGCACCCTTAACAAACTATACTTCCCAGAATCCTTTGGGGGAAGCTATGACTGTTTAAACTGGTATTATAGTGCATTAAATGTATGGTGAGCATGTGGCCAATAAGCAGGGCCAGATTTAGGTTTGAGGAGGCCCTAAGCTACTGAAGGTAATGGGGCCCTTTATATGTCCAGCTGTCTTTTGTCAACAACAAATTGTCACTGTTTTTGTGTGTTGAATATACGCTACATGGTAATTTATGGACCTGCAAGAAGATCAAACCTATCCATTCTGAAGGAAATCAGCCCTGAGTGCTCACTGGAAGGACAGATCCTGAAGCTGAGGCTCCAATACTTTGGCCACCTCATGAGAAGAGAAGACTCCCTGGAAAAGACCCTGATGTTGGGAAAGATGGAGGGCACAAGGAGAAGGGGATGACAGAGGATGAGATGGTTGGACAGTGTTCTCGAAGCTACCAGCATGAGTTTGACCAAACTGCGGGAGGCAGTGGAAGACAGGGGTGCCTGGCGTGCTCTGGTCAGGGGGGTCATGAAGAGTCAGACACGACTAAACAACTAAACAACAACAAAATAGCTATCTAAAACCATTTGCACATAACAAAATATGTATTTTATCAAAGCAATTGTTGAACTGAAATACAATTAGGAAGAAGCATATTGGGGGGAGGGGGGCCAGAGAGTGGGGCCCTAAGCTATAGCTTGTTTAGCTTATACGTAAATCTGGCACTGCCATTAACCAATCCACTTCCATTAAGGGGATCATGAAAGACACCTCAAATGTCATATTGCTAGCATCAAAATAACTCAAGCAAATGGAGACAACAAATTGCAGCAGTCCTGGGTAATAAATCAAGGTGTTGTCGTTTTTAAAGCCTAGCGTGCATACTGATTTATTTAACAACAACAATTTTTAAAATAAGACTGCAATCTTTCGCACAGTACTATTGACGTTAACGCCATACATTTAGGCTCCTGCAGTAAGTGGAGCCAGTGTAATTCTGATGCAAGGAAATAAGCAGTCAATCAGAGATGGGGTCTAAAATGAAACCTAGGTTTTATGGCCGCCTAGTGGTCGAGGCAAGGAACCCTTTCAGCTCAGATGAACTTCCACACATGTAAGCACTTCAAGTAAGATCGAAAGACTCTCGTCTGAGAATCTGGAACAAAATGCATCACTCAGCTCACATGGAACAAACAAAGAGATGAAGAACCTTTTAGACAGTCTTTTCGGACCGTTCAGCAGTAGGTTTTAATCAGGCATAAGGAATCAGATGTGCCTGAATTACAACTCCCATCATGCTTGCTGTGGCCAATGGGGCTTGTAGTTCAGCAACATCTGAAGGTCAACAGTTCCCCACACCTGATGTAATGATTACAGAGGGAATAAAACAAGTAAACTGGCTATAGTGAGGGCAGCTTAAAATGCAAGAAAGAGAAACATGAAGGAAGAAGAGTGAACCTCAAACTTTAAAGCACTGTTAAACGGTCCCAAAGAATTCTGGGAACTGTCAACAGTGTTGGAAGACTCCTAGTTCCCTCGCAGAGCTAAAATTCCCAGATTTCCTGGTTGTTAAACTACTTTGGGAACTGTAGCTCTGCGAGGGGAATAAGGGTCTCCTAACAACTCTCAACACCCTTGACAAACTACAGCTCCCAGAAATCTTTTTGGAGGAGCCATGATTGATTAAAGCAGCCTTTCTCAACCTTGGGTCCCCAGATGTTGTTGAACTACAACTCCCATCACCCCTAGCTAGCAAGGCCAGAGCTCAGGGATGATGGGAGTTGTAGTCCAACAACATCTGGGGACCCACAGGTTCAGAACCACTGATTAAAGTGTCATCACAGTACTTTATTAAAAAAACCATTGTAAACAGTTAAAATTGGTAGTGGGATTGGAATAACACTTGCAGTATAACGATGAACTTTGGACATAATGGAGATATAAAAATTTGGATTATTAGAAAAGCTGCAGAAGGAAAGGATTAACAATAAGACCCACAAAACAAAGGGGAGGAGGGAAGTCCAGGAATTTTGCTTTCATATATTATGTTCTTATGTGAATGTAAATTTCAATCTGGAAAATCAAATTTAAAAACATATTAAAATAAATAAAAATAAAGTGTCATCACAGTACTTTAAATGGATGGTGTGAATGTGGTCTACATTTCATTCAGAAAAGACCCACTGAAATAAATAAAGCTACATTAAACTGTGTACACACTATACCTTTAAGGCCCATTCAAAGCCCCTTCTTTTCCTCAAAGAATTCTGGGCGCTGTAGTTTCTTAAGGGTGGCTGGGCATTGTAACTATGTGAGGGGTAAACTAGAGTGCCCAGAATTCTTGGAGAGAACGGATGTGCTTCAAATGTGCCTTAAAGGTACACAGTCTCACTCAGTGAAGTCCATTAATTTCAAAGAATCTGTTCTGAGTATGGCTAATGTCGGATGCAACCAACTATAGCCATCTCAGGGCTCCTTTGGGAGGAATGGTGGGATATAAATTGAATTAAATAAATATTTGAATAAATGAATAAATGCACTTTGGTGGAATGTGTAAAGGTAAAGGGACCCCTGACCATTAGGTCCAGTCGTGGCCGACTGTGGGGTTGCGGTGCTCATCTCGCTTTATTGGCCGAGGGAGCCGGCATACAGCTTCCGGGTCATGTGGCCAGCATGACTAAGCCGCTTCTGGCGAACCAGAGCAGTGCACGGAAACGCCGTTTACCTTCCCACCGGAGCGGTACCTATTTATCTACTTGCACTTTGACATGCTTTCGAACTGCTAGGTAGGCAGGAGCAGGGACTGAGCAACGGGAGCTCACCCAGTCGCGGGGATTCGAACTGCCGACCTTCTGATCGGCAAGTCCTAGGCTCTGTGGTTTAACCCACAGCGTACAGACACAATATTGGAATTTGCTTGTAACCCACATTGGGAGCCAATCCCGGTTGCAGTAACTATAAATATAATAGCATTGATTGTTGTTGTTTTTTAAATTCAATATTTTTATTGAGACGTGGGATGTGTAACTGTAATAAAAACCAGCACAATAAAAATAGGATATGCATGCCATAAATAAGAAGATGAAGATGCCAGAAATCTTATGGATGAACAGGGACCGTATTGATTTCAGAATGTGTATCTTCAGCTATTAACAACACAATCCTACACATATCTACTCAGAAAAAAGCCACATAGATTTCAGTGGGAGCTATAGTCTGGCCACAGCTGGAGGCTCACAGAGTAGACCCACTGGAATTAATGGATAAGACTAAATCAAATCTATTCATTACAATGGCTCTACTCTGACCCTTGCATTGTGCGAATGAAAGGAGAAATGGTTATAATGATTAAGTGACACATCACACCTCAAAAAATCATTTCAGATTACTGGCATTGCAGACTTTATACTGGATATGTACGCCGGATGCAGGGATGCTTTAGCATCTGTGCAGAATGTGTCCATTTTGGTACTAGAAGAAAGGTTCCTTTGCCTTTGAGAACAGAAGAGCACTTACTTGGCTGGTCTATGCAAACCAATACTACCCCCCGCCCAATTAGCTGTTGCTGCAAACTTGAGGTACTTTTTGGCTTCTAATATATGGTCAACCACAATGCAGTCTTACACTTAGCTGGGAGTAAGCCCTGTTGAACACATTGTGAGCTACTTTTGAGTAAATATGCCTAAGCCACAATTCATACTGAATATATATATATATATATATATACACAGGCACATAGTATGGTGTGTTAGGGGAGGGGTAGGTAAAGATAAAGGTAAAGGACCCCTGGATGGTTTGTTGTTGTTTAGCCGTTTAGTCGTGTCCGAATTCGTGACCCATGGACCAGAGGACGCCAGGCACTCCTGTCTTCCACTGCCTCCCGCAGTTTGGTCAAACTCATGTTGGTAGCTTCGAGAACACTGTCCAACTATCTCATCCTCTGACGTCCCCTTCTCCTTGTGCCCTCAATCTTTCCCAACATCAGGGTCTTTTCCAGAGACTCTTCTCTTCTCGTAAGGTGGCCAAAGTATTGGAGCCTCAGCTTCAGGATGTGTCCTTCCAGTGAGCACTCAGGGCTGATTTCCTTCAGAATGGATAGGTTTGATCTTCTTGCAGTCCATGGGACTCTCAAGAGTCTCCTCCTGCACCATAATTCAAAAGCATCAATTCTTCAACAATCAGCCTTCTTTTTGATCCAGCTCTCACTTCCATACATCACTACTGTGAAAACCATGGCTTTAACTATACGGACCTTTGTCAGCAAGCTGATGTCTCTGGATGGTTAAGCGCAGTCAAAGGCAACCATGGGGTTGTGCCCTCATCTCGCTTTCAGGCTGAGGGAGCCAGCATTTGTCCACCGATGGCTTTCTGGGTCATGTGGCCAGCAGGACTAAACCACTTCTGGTGCAATGGAACACCGTGACGAAAACCAGAGCACATGGAAACACTGTTTCCCTTCCTGCCACAGTGGTACCTATTTATCTACTTGCACTGGTTTGCTTTCGAACTGATAGATTGGCAGGAGCTGGGACAGAGCAACAGGAGCTCACCCCGTCACGGGGATTCAAACCACTGACCTTCTGATCAGCAAGTCCAAGAGGCCACAGCTCCAGCCACGTCCCAGAGGGGTAGCAGCTGTGGTGGGGGGCACATTGTGTTTCTTTTGGGGTAGTTTGTCTACCTTTCCCCCCCTTCACCCAGTATTCACCTGTGGCTCCTAGAAGCTGTCAGCATGCGACAGTAGCCACACCTCGGGAAATGGCTTCAGCTGACCAGCTAAACCAGGTGAGGACAGCTGATGGGTCTCAAACCCTCCATGAGTTTGGGACTTTCCCTGCATGCAAAGACAGGCTTCAGCAGATTGAGTGGAACGAGACCAGTAGTGGGTCCAGCAGTCAAGAAAGCAGTTTTTACATGAGCGGCAGAGAAAGATGAAGGGCAGATGGGGCTCATCAACCTGGGAAAGTACCCCAGGGAAACGCTGATCCTAAACTTCCGCTGCCTTGCAGGATATCTTCAGGAGAAGAAAAGGCTCAGGAGCAAAACCTACACAAATCCAGAGTTGGGTCTCTAAGATGGTTGGATGTCTCCTTGTATGCCTCCTTCCAGCAGCTCCTGCAGCTAAGGTGGTGCCAAATGTATTGCTCTGCTTTCCTTTAGACCACACTGGCAAGGCCAAGAGGGGGGTCTTGTGGTCTGGGCAGCCCATGACCTCCATGCAGACTGCCCAGGTGTGTGCCCCGGGGAGGTCACTTTCGTGCTGCTTCGCAAAGTATTGGAAGTTACAAGAACTACCCAGCTTGGAAGAATGGCAGGTGAAGGTGATAGACTATATGGGACTGGCAGAGATGACCGGCAGAATCCGAGACCAGGGAAGAGAGACAGTGGAAGAAGACTGGAAGAAATTTAAGGACTATCTTAGGAAACATTGTAAAATTATTGAATGTTAGAATGACGTGGGTTTAGAAATTATGTGGTTTCTAGTTGTAATGATTAAGTAAAAAGAAAAGAAAGTCTAAAAATTTAAATGGATAACAAGGGAGAGGATTTGCTGAATTAATAATTGGAAATTGGAATACAGAAAGGGGAGGTATGAGGAAGCCGGGGAAGTAAGTGACAAGAAAATAAGGGATTGAAATTATACTTGTTTTTGTTTATTTGTTTGTTTGTATTATTGTCTTGTTTGTTATTATATAATTTGTGAAACTTCAATAAAAATCTTTTTAAAAAATAAAATAAAATAAAATCAGGTTACCAGATTTTTTTCAAAGAATCCGGAGACACTTTTTTTAAAAAAATAGAAAAAAAATAGTTATTTAAAAAATGGTTTGTTTGTTGTTGTTTTTCAAAAAAAGAAGTAATATCTTCTCTTCTGTGGTCTCGTCTGTAATGCAACCTTCCTCTGGGCCCCAGCCCGCTCTCTTGGTGTGCTAACTGCCATGGAGTAGGCTCGGGTCAGTCCTGGGCTCAGCCATGTGTCCTTGCCCTCCCAGTGCTCTACCTCTCCTCTTTAGCAGCGGCAGTAAGGTTGGGGCTCCCCTCTTTTTTTCTCCTCCCTCTTTCTCTCTCTTCCTTCTCTTTCTCTTCTCCTCCTTCTCCCTGCATCAGCTCCGGGGTTTTCCTGGCCCTGGAGTGCCGCTGGGCAGTCGGCCGGGTGCCCAGGTGCTCTCACTACCGGCTCAATTTGGGTCCGGCTCAATTTGGGTGTGTGTGTCAGCGGCACCCCCAGTTGATGCGCTGGGCGTCCCTGGTTCCCCCTCGGCAGTGGCAGTGGCAGCCTCAGCAGCCCGGAGCCAGCCTGGTAGTGCAGTTGGCTCTGGCTGGCTTCAGGAGCTGCTCACTGCCGTGGCGCCTGCCATTTTGCCTCGCCGGAAGTCCCCATATGATGTGTCTTGTGCTGTTGAACCAATCACACAACATTCATTCCCTAGTAATAAATCTACAACACTTAAAATATAAATCCGGGGACATTCCGGGGACGGATTTTGTCCGGGGACAGATTTGTAAATCCAGGGACTGTCCCCGGGAAACAGGGACGTCTGGTAACCATATGGTAACACAGCAGTTTGACTTCACCCCTGGAGGCGCACTCCATTGTCTCTCAATGCCAACAAGAAGAGTCCAAGCCATATAGCTTGACATATTGAGCAGGAGCTCCCCCTGGAGGTAAGATTAGTAAAATGCTTCACTATCTTTCACAGGAGAGTAAATAACGCCCAATTGAAATAACTTCTCTGAGTGATTTGACCGGATCATTTTGAAGATACAACAATGTGAAGTTGTGGGGTGTGCATATTTGTTTCTGCTTGCTATGTCCTGTCCTGAAAGGTTTTCAGTGTAATTATAGGTGTGAGGGTTTTTTCACTGCAATTTTAAACTTTTCATTGATCTTCACTGTATTATTTTGTAGGGATGTGAGTGGTGCTGTGGTCTAAACCCCTGAGCCTCTTGGGCTTGCCGATCAGAAGGTCGGCAGTTTGAATCCCCATGACGGAGTGAGCTCCCGCTGCTCTGTCGCAGCTCCTGCCAACTTAGCAGTTCGAAAGCACACCAGTGAAAGTAGATAAACAGGTACCGCTGTGACAGGAAAGTAAACGGCGTTTCCGTGCCCTCTTGTTTCCATCACAGTGTTCTTGTTGCTCCAGAAGCAGTTTAGTCCTGCTGGCCACATGACCCGGAAAGCTGTCTGCAGACAAACGCCGGTTCCCTCAGCCGAGATGAGTGCTGCAACCCATAGTCACCTTTGACTTTGGATAGTGGCTAATGGATTGAGGTTGAATCCTGACAAGACAGAAGTACTGTTTTGGGGGGACAGGGGGCGGGCTGATGTGGAGGACTCCCTGGTCCTGAACGGGGTAACTGTGTCCCTGAAGGACCAGGTGCGCAGCCTGGGAGCCATTTTGGACTCACAGCTGTCCATGGAGGCGCAGGTCAATTCTGTATCCAGGGCAGCTGTCTACCAGCTCCATCTGGTACGTAGGCTGAGACCCTACCTGCCAGCAGACTGTCTCACCAGAGTGGTGCCGGCTCCCTCACCAGAGGGATGCTCTAGTTATCTCCCGCTTGGACTACTGCAATGCGCTCTACGTGGGGCTACCTTTGAAGGTGACGCGGAAACTACAACTAATCCAGAATGCGGCAGCTAGACTGGTGACTGGGAGCGGCCGCAGAGACCACATAACACCGGTCTTGAAAGACCTACATTGGCTCCCAGTACGTTTCTGAGCACAATTCAAAGTGTTGGTGTTGACCTTTAAAGCCTTAAATGGCCTCAGCCCAGTATACCTGAAGAAGCGTCTCCACTCCCATCGTTCAGCCTGGACACTGAGGTCCAGCTCCGAGGGCCTTCTGGGGGTTCCCACATTGCAAGAAGCAAAGCTACAGGGAACCAGACAGAGGGCCTTCTTGGTAGTGGCGCCTGCCCTGTAGAACAACCTCCCATCAGATGTCAAAGAGATAAACAACTGCCTGACATTCAGAAGACATCTTAAGGCAGCCCTGTTCAGGGAAGTTTTTAATGTGTGACATCTTAGTTTATTTTTGGTCTTGGTGGAAGCCACCCAGAGTGGCTGGGAAAACCCAGCCAGATGGGCGGGGTACAAATAAAAAATTATTATTATTATTATTATTATTATTATTATTATTATTATTATTATTATTATTATTTGACTGGACTTAACCATACAGGGGTCCTTTACCTTTACCCATTCATGGCAGTAAAAACAAAAAAATAAGATTGTATGCGTTTCTCCAAAGTGTGTGAATGGGCATTAAAATGGCAAATGCATGTCAATGTGAATAAGCAAAAAGTAATATAAATTGGAGGAAAGAAAGAAAGAAAGAAAGAAAGAAAGAAAGAAAGAGAGGGAGGGAGGAAGCCTAGCTTCACATTTGAACTCCTGCCGGACATCGGGGCAGATTTAGGGGGGCACAGAGCCTTGGGGTGCAGCAGAGGCCACCACAACTATTTTGTAGAATGGAGGGCAAGGGACGCCAAATTTTGAGGCCCCAAGATATAAACAACTACCTGACATTCAGAAGACATCTTAAGGCAGCCTTGTTTAGGGAAGTTTTTAATGACTGATGTTTTAATGTATTTTTAATCTTTTGTTGGAAGCCGCCCAGAGTGGCTGGGGAAACTCAGCCAGATGGGCGGGGTATAAATAATAAATTATTATTATTATTATTATTATTATTATTATTAAGGACTTAAGAAGAGTCCTGCTGGATCAGAACAATGGTCATTGAGTCGAGCATCCTGTTTTTCTCAGTGATCCACCAGGTGCCACAAGCAGAACACGAGAGTGGCAGCAGTCCTTGCCCTCTCTTGCTCCCTTGTGACTTGCATTCAGGCACGTGCTGCCTCCGATCCTGGCAGCTACGTAGACCCAGTTCGTTGACACTGCTCAAAGCAACATGGTGAATTCAAGGGGGGCATCCCACAAATTAGCAATGAGTCCAGTTGGTTGGCTGGTTGGTTGAGATGCTGGCCAGTGGCGTAGCGTGGGGGGTGCAGGGGGGTCCGGCCGCACCGGGCGCAACATCTGGGGGTTAGGGTTAGGGGGCGCAAATCCACAGGTTAGGGGGCGTAAATCCACGGGTTAGGGGGCGCAAATCCACGAGTTAGGGGGGCAAATTACTTGCCTTGCCCCGGGTGCTGACAACCCACGCTACGCCACTGATGCTGGCAACTGCCCAAGGATGCCCAACAGTGAGGCCAGACCTAACTGTACTTGGTAGCTTGACTGCAATTTGTCTAAAACTGTTTTTAATGTTGTATTTTAGATGGTTGTGACCCACCCTGGGACCTTCTGAGAAAGGGCACGTAATAAACGTTAATATTTTTTGTGGCCAGGGCATCTAATGCACAGGTGCCAGTGAGAGTGAGAGTTTTTCAATTCTAGTTGATTGCTTTTTCACTTCCTTGCGAAGGAACTTTTCCTCCCTGAATTGATCACTTGAAGTCGGTCATGCAAACCCTCTAGAAACCACAGCTGTTTCTATTGAGATTTTCACCCTCTGCAAAGGTGGTGCTATGGCAGACTTTGCGTACTTCCGACCTCTGCTGGCAAGTGTCGGTCTATCCTCTGTTTGATTTGAAACGAGAATAACTTTACCATTTCTTGTCTTCTGCTGCCATCTTCAGGCATCTCCTAAGCAGAGATGGAATTGGATGTACATGCCTTGTCTATCCTCATTTTGATTTGAAACCAGAAAGGTCGTGGCTCTTCCGTATTGCTTTTGAAAATCCCTATTTTCCAAATCCATTTTGTGCACTCCCCCCCCCCCACTTTTATAAATTTTATTTTTGCATTTTCTTATTTTACGTAAATACATGAATTAAAAATATAAACATATAATGCCTTCTGACTTCCCTCCCCACCCCATTGTGGATCTTAATATAATGATTTTCCCTTCTGCATCTCTAGCATAACTCTATTTTTATAAATATATTCTAGCTTCTTCTTCTTTTCACTTCCTTGAAAAGGAATTTCCCCACCCCAAGTAATTGATTCCTTGCTGTCTGTGGTGCAAGCTATCTAGAAACCGCAACTTTTTCGATTGAGGCTTTCACTCTGCCAAGAGCGGTGAGATTACTCTGTAAACTTCCTTTATTTCAGGGCAGGCGTTACCAACTGTGCGTACGTCTGACCTCTGCTGGCAAGCATAGGTTTGACTTCACAACCAGAATACTTTGTTTTTCCATTTCTTGGGTTCTGCTGCCATCTTCAGGGACTTCCTAAGCGGAGAAGAAATCAGGTGCAAATGTTGGGTTTAAATATGGCCAGCGAGAAAACCCACAAATATAGACATGTGATGTATAACCAGCACAAGATAGCTTTATTGGCCGAGGGAGCCGGCGTACAGCTTCCGGGTCATGTGGCCAGCATGACTAAGCCGCTTCTGCCAAACCAGAGCAGCCCACGGAAACGCCGTTTCCCTTCCCGCCGGAGTGGTACCTATTTATCTACTTGCACTTTGACATGCTTTCGAACTGCTAGGTGGGCAGGAGCAGGGACTGAGCAACGGGAGCTCACCCCATCGCGGGGATTCGAACCGCCGACCTTCTGATCGGCAAGTCCTAGGCTCTGTGGTTTAACCCACAGTGCCACCTGTGTCCCTTAAATTGTCCTCATAGTTCCTTCCAACTCTGCAATTCTATGATTCCATGGTCTATTTCAGCCATTAAGTCTTTTTTCCCCCCAAATAGACCCCAATTAGTCCTAAATTCTTTAGGAGGTTTTCTAAACAATCTCCTCTGGAAAATGTGTACAAACACTTGAACATTGATCATGCCTTTTGCTTGCCTGCGTCATGGCTCTGAGTGTGAGGCTGGCCAGGCCAGGAGTTGCCCACAGAGGACCCTGGGAGAGATCCAGTGGGCTGGGAAGGTCTCTAGCTGAGCTGGGAGAATCCATCGGAGGAGAACCTGGGAGGAGTCATGGGGGTGAGATTTCATTTGCCGTATCTCATCTCCCCACCAGCACTGCTGCCTGGTTCATGGGCTCCACCTGCCTCTCCGGAGCTGCCAGGGATTGGATCTGACTCATCCACCTTACTAACCGTACCACCAATGGTCAGCAGGAGAAAGAAGTCTATGAGCTTGTCTTTAAAAAGTAGCCTATTGTACACAGGTAATACTGACATTGATTGCTCCACCCACTTCTAACCCTGTCTACCACTGCCATGTGCCCCCTTAGAGCGTTGCCCCAAAGGGAATGATGGCACTTGGGGCTGAAAAATGTTCCCCACCACTGTCCTTGGGTTATAGAGATACTGTTGGACCTCATGACCATTTGCCATGCTAGCATGAACTGATGGGAGCTGGTGCATCTTTGGGAAGAGGCACCACATTAGTCTTCTATGGAGATGATAGATAGATAGATAGATAGATAGATAGATAGAAGACGAGAGAGAGAGAGAGAGAGAGAGAGATGATAGATATAGATGATAGATAGATAGATAGATAGATAGATGATAGATAGATAGATAGATAGATAGATAGATAGATAGATAGATAGATGATAGATAGATAGATAGATAGATAGATAGATAGATAGATAGATGATAGATAGATAGATAGATAGATAGATAGATAGATAGATAGATAGAGTGGAGGTCCGTACTTAACCTGAAACTGTTCTTAACCTGAAGCACCACTTTAGCTAATGGGGCCTCCTACTGCTGCCACGCAGCCAGAGCACCAGTTGCCATCTGCCCATCTGCTTGCCTTATCATGTCATATCAAAGAGTTGGAAGGGACCCTAAGGATCATCTAGTCCAGCTCCCTGCAGTGCAAGAATCTGCAGCTATCCCACACGGAGATCGAACCTTCAACCTTGGCATTATCAGCACCACGCTCTAACCAACTGAGCTATCCAAGCCATATATGTATATGGAGATCTTTTTAATTATAGCAAAATGTGCCCGTGTCCTGCGGGTTCGGTTCTTCCTAGTTTTAGTGGAAATCTCACTAATTATTGATCAGAGAGCTTGCGAAAGCTGGAGGCATTCATTTCAAGGGGGTTCTCAGATGAATAATACATTAATGGATTGCAGGGTGACTTGCACATTTCCAGCCTCTGCGGTGCTGCAGTAAGCTTAGTAACTTGGCAAGGTGGTTTTGATGCAAGAAAGAACTAACAACTCGAGTTCAACCAAATTAAAGGTGGGGCATTGCTTCTTAGTTCTCCAAGTCAGCAGAGAAACCATTAGTGATATGGAGTATAGATGTTGGGAGAGCTGGTGCTAGTACTACTAGTTATATCTCAGTGCCTCTCTTTATCCCCAGAGCTCAGATTCATATTATACAATATCCTCCTTTTTCCTTTATCCTCACAACCACCCTGTGCAAGGTAGTTTAAACTAAGCGATAGCAACTGGCCAAGATCCTCCACCACCAGTTGATGACAAGCTCTGGTCTGAGGCCAGATCTCACAGAGAAATCACGTCAGGAGTTTATTTTCTTTCTTCTAAAAAAAATTTATACTTTTCAAGTTTATACATTTCACTAATTTTACAATCATTATGACATTTCAAAACTTGACTTCCTTCCCCCTCTTTCTGCAGTTCCTTAAATTTATTTTTAATATCTTCTGCATATCCAAATTAACTTAATTTGCTCATTTATTCATCTTCTTTAAATATATACTCTTGTGAAACTGCAGGTTATTACAATGTTTTTATCTGCTTACAATTTATCTGCAAATATTCAATAGACCATTTCCATTCTTTTATTTAAAAAAATGCTGTCTTGATTTCTTCTTCCGGTATGTTTCGCCGTTTCTACGTATTCCATAAGTTTTTGTATCCATTCTTCCTTTGCGGGGACTTCTGCTTCTTTCCATCTGTGGCCAAGTAACATCAGAGCGCCCGGATAGCTCAGTCGGTAGAGCATCATACTTTAAATCTGTGGGTCCAGGGTTCATGTCCCTGTTCGGGCGAGTACGATTTAGGGAAGCAGGTGGTGCTGTGGGTTAAACCACAGAGCCTAGGACTTGCCGATCAGAAGGTCGGGGGTTCGAATCCCTGCGACAGGGTGAGCTCCTGTTACTCGGTCCCTGCTCCTGCCAACATGTCAAAGTGCAAGTAGATAAATAGGTACCGCTCTGGTGGGAAGGTAAACGGCGTTTCTGTGCACTGCTCTGGTTCGCCAGAAGTGGCTTAGTCATGCTGGCCACATGACCTGGAAGCTTTACACCGGCTCCCTCGGCCAATGAAGCGAGATGAGCGCCGCAACCCCAGAGTCGGTCACGACTGGACCTAATGGTCAGGGGTCCCTTTACCTTTAACATCAGGTCAGGAGTTTCAGTACCATGCTCTATCTACTGATGGATGGCCACACCAACTCGGCCCCTTACACACTGACCAGATGCTTGGAAGCTGTGGCTGGATGGTTTCGTGGGAGCCGATTGAAACTAAATCCTTCGAAGACAGAGGTCCTATGGCTAGGTCGGGATAGCATGGGGATGAGGGACCAACTCCCTTCTCTTGCGGGGGCCCAATTAGTGCCATTGCCTTCCGTTAAGAGTTTGGGTGTAATCCTTGACGCCTCCCTTTCCATGGAGGCGCAAGTCACAGCAACAGCCAAGGCGACATTTTTCCACCTTCGCCGCATCAAGCAGTTGGTCCCTTACCTTTCCCGCCCCGACCTGGCCACAGTGATCCATGCGACAGTCATCTCCAGGCTTGACTACTGTAACTCGCTCTACGCGGGGCTGCCCTTGAAGCTGTCCCAGAAACTCCAGCGGGTACAGAATGCTGCAGCGAGGCTCCTCACAGCGTCTCTGCCATGGGAGCATATTCATCCAGTGCTTTTCAAGCTGCACTGGCTCCCGGTGGAGTACAGGGTCAGATTTAAGGTGCTGCTTTTGACCTTTAAAGCCCTTCACGGCCTAGGACCCTCGTACCTACGGGACCGCCTCGCCTGGTATGCCCCACGGAGAGCCTCAAGGTCCATAAATAACAACACCCTAGTGGTCCCAGGCCCTAAGGAAGTTAGATTGGCTTCAACCAGAGCCAGGGCCTTTTCAGCACTGGCCCCAACTTGGTGGAACGCTCTGTCTCATGAGACCAGGGCCCTGCAGGATCTGATCTCTTTCCGCAGGGCCTGTAAGACAGAGTTGTTCCGCCTGGCCTTTGGATTGGAGCCAATTTGATTCCCTCCGCCCCCTTTTTCTTTTTTCTTTTCCTTCTCCTGCAATGAGGCTCCATTTTAATATTTTAATGTTCCATTATTTTAATGTTGTATTTTATTTTTGTTTTTAAGTTGTAATCACTCATCTTGTTTTTATTATTGCTTGTAAGCCGCTCTGAGCCTGGCCTTGGCTGGGGAGGGCGGGGTATAAATAAAAAATTATTATTATTATTATTATTACCATGGACAGCTCTAAGTGAGCAACTTGTTCCAGCAGAGGTTGAGAGCAGACTGAGGTCCATTAAGTTTCTGCCTCCAGACTGCCTCTTCTAGGCTCTACCCCTTTGTGGAGGACATCAGAGCCTTAATGGATCAGACCTATGGCCTGAAAATGGGTACTCCATTTCATAACCTGCTTGGTAAGTGCCCAGTGCCAGTAGACCAGTGAGATCCTGTGGGAGGCATTACAGCCTTTGTCTCTGTATCAGGATGCTACTGGATTCATGGCTCATGGCAAGTGATCTGCATGGATGAATCTTGAGCCAGAATGCTCTCTGCCACACATAATAATAATAATAATAATAATAATAATAATAATAATAATAATAATAATAATAATTTATTATTTATACCCCGCCCATCTGGCTGAGTTTCCCCAGCCACTCTGGGCGGTTCCCAATCAAGTGTTAAAAACAATACAGCATTAAATATTAAAAACTTCCCTAAACAGGGCTGTCTTTAGATGTCTTTTAAAAATAGGATAGCTGCTTATTTCCTTGAATCTGATGGGAGGGTGTTCCACAGGGCGGGCGCCACTACCGAGAAGACCCTCTGCCTGGTTCCCTGTAACCTCACTTCTCGCAATGAGGGAACCGCCAGAAGGCCCTCGGCGCTGGATCTCAGTGTCTGGGCAAAACGATGGGGGTGGAGACACTCCTTCAGATATACTGGACCGAGGCCGTTTAGGGCTTTAAAGGTCAGCACCAACACTTTGAAATGTGCTCGGAAACATACAGGGAAACACATGGCCTCGCCAAGCTCTCCTCCTATTTTCGAGGTACCTGAAGAATAAAAAGAAAGAGTAATTCAAACCCCAAAGTTCTTGTTTTGCTTCAGGGGGAGGAAACCTCACTAATTATTGATTAAAGGGTTTGCTCAACCGCAGTTTGTAAGTGAGAATTTTACGAATGACTAATCAATGAATAATACATGGATGTAACATCTACTCCAAAGCGCTCTGTTTCCTTTTGATAGGCAGACTTAATTGAAGAGAGGGAATCAATGGGAATATCTGATTTTGCTAGCTGTGGGGCTCTTAAAGCAAAATTGGGGATCCGTCGGTGGGAAACAGCTGGTTTATATATATTCATGTGCTTGCCTGATTTAATGAAGGGAAGGAATAACCTAGCCATGGTTGGGAATACAAACAAGCTGCTCTTAGCACACAGAGAAGGGAGCTGTGATCTTCTAAAAATATTGTTGGCCTCCAACTCCCATCAGCCCCAGCCAGTATGGCCAATGGACAGGGATGCAGGAAGCTGCTGTCTGAAATATCTGCAGGGCACCAGGTTGTGGAAGGCAGTTTTAATGTGACTTTTGCAGCCTATACATTTATGGGTCCGAATCAGATAAAAGCTGGAAATGTAATGAGGTTGAGGGTACGTTTTATCATATGTGGTGGACTTGTAAAAGGGTAAAAAAGTATTGAGAAATAATTTACAATGAATTAGGGGGTGTTTAAAAGTACCTCTCCAAAAAAAAAACAGAGTCATTTTTGTTGGGGATAATTCAGACGGAAATTCCCAGGTGTCAAAAAAAGGTTATTTATGTATGCCACTACTGCGGCCCGTGTTTCGTTAGCCCAAAAATGGAAAATGGGCGAGGTTCCAACCAAAGAAGAGTGGCAACTTAAACTGACAGAATATGTGCAGCTTGCAGACTTAACATATAGAATAAGAGAACAAGAAGAACAAGAAGAACGAACTTTTAAGATTGGACAATGTTTATTGAATATATGGGTGAAAAGTGCGTACATGTGAAAACGCTGGTAGCATAAAGAAGAATTCAACAGTGCAAATAAGTTAGATGGACGCAAGATTGGAATACTGAAGGGTTTGGATTATGTAAAATATGCAGGGATGTGTGGTACCCAAGCTGAATAACAAAAGGAGAAGAAGGGAAGTCATCAATTAAGATTGTTTAAATGAACATTTTAAAATGTAAATTAGAAAATCAATAATAATTATTATTAAAATAATTAATGTAATTTTTTGCAGCAGGGAGACTTTTCTACTTGTGGACGCTTCCTGAATGATAAAGAATGCTGATATTCCACATCTCATTGACCCAGGCTCGCTCACCCTGGTTTTAACAATAGGATAGTCTTTTAGATTTTTTTTTTTTTTTTTTTTTTTTTGCTGTACAGTGGTACCTCAGGTTACATACGCTTCAGGTTACAGACTCCGCTAACCCAGAAATAGTACCTCTGGTTAAGAACTTTGCTTCAGGGTGAGAACAGAAATCGTGCTCCAGCGGCACGGCGGCAGCAGGAGGCCCCATTAGCTAAAGTGGTGCTTCAGGTTAAGAACAGTTTCAGGTTAAGAACGGACCTCCGGAACGAATTAAGTACTTAACCCGAGGTACCACTAAATGTGTTTGTTTACTTATACTTGGTGGTTGCTTTGAATTGCCTTCCTAAAAAAAAAAAAAAAAGCAGCCAATATATAATGCAGTGGTACCTTGAGTTACAAAGGCCTCAGGTTACAAACGCTTCAGGTTGCAAACTCTGCTAACCTGGAAGAGTTACCTCAAGTTGAGAACTTTGCCCCAGGATGAGAACGGAAATCGTGTGCCGGCAACGTAGCGGCAGCAAGAGGCACCACTAGCAAAAGCACGCCTCTAGTTAAGAACAGTTTCAAGTTAAGAACAGACCTCCAGAATGAATTAAGTTCGTAACTACAGGTACTACTGTAGTAATAATCCAACAAAATACAGGCATGTTCAGTGCAGAAGAAGTGGAGCCCGTCTAAATTCAGACTGAGCAGGAAGCGCTAGGGGTTCCCTGGACATATCCAGGATTCTGCCCTTAAAAATGTTGCAAGGAGGAAATTCCCGGAATCAGCAAAATGTTGACCGACGTATGGCAATGGGGGCCATATGTGAAAAATGTGAAAAAGTTCATTACCTTTTACTTTATAATGAACTTTTTAAAAGGTTCAGATTCTCTTTTGTAAAAAAACAAAACAAAAGCCAGAATCCTTCCTATTTGGTATCATGTCCAAAGAAATTAAGAAAACAGTCAGACCATTATTCATGTACGCAACCACAGCGGTGAGGATCTTAATTGCCAAGAACTGGAAAAGTAATAATGTCCCCACAAAAACAGACTGGTTAGCAAAAAAAGATTGAATACTTACACATTGCTAAATCAACAGGGAGAGTAAGAGGAAACACCTTACAAAAAGTTGATAAGGAATGAACTGTCTTTAAAGAATATCTTGAAAACTATGTGGAGAAGGTAGGTCTCCTGATAGACATTGAATGAATCTAGAAAATAAAGAGAATATAATGAAATTAGCTTGGAAAATATTTGGAAGAACAGAGCATCCAAAATGAAATGTGTATAGATTATAAACTATGTGTATAAATATAAACTAGCACAATGAGAATGGTTGGAAGTCAATTCGCTGAGGATGTGTTCACGTTGGGTATGTATATTGGTAATGTATGTTTTGTAAATATGTATGTGTGTATTGTATTGTTTGATATATGCATTGTATTGTATGTTTAGAGATTCTGATGTACAATAAAGGTATTTAAATGGAAATGGAAAATGTGAAAAAAGTTGCAGAAATCATTTGGGTGGGAGCTTCTTCTTTTAAAAAAAAGCTCCATAACTTTGGTCTATCAAAAAAGAGTTGTCTGGAAGAGTTACATCGTGGATTTTTGAGAGGATATTTACCGAGACCTTTCACGGGCACCATTTGAGGTACTGATGGGCACATTGGCACCCCAGTGAGACAGGGGGAGGTAGAGAAAGGGTTCTCCGAGCGAAAGTGGCAACACCTCGCTTATTCCAAAGAGGCAACAGCTAACTCAAGATCGTGTAGTTGCTGCACAACAGAAGACAGAGGAGCTGTCCAATGATCCCTCGGGGGTTCATTAGCAACATTTCAGCCGCCGTGTTAGATTCTGTCCCCAGAGACGCTGTTCATTAATAAACTGTCATAATAGCGCTGCGTATTTATGTAGTGACATTTAAGTAGAGTTCCGCCAGCTGTTGAGGCATTGTGATCAATCTGAAGCGTTGCCCACCCGCAACCATCTCAAATCTGCAAATCAAGCAAGTTGTAAACATTCATCTGAAACAAATGAACAAAAAATACTAAAAACAAAACAGAGGTGAGAACATACGGGGTAAATTTTTTAGAGCTAAATAGGAGCTTCAATTATATCCCAGCCAATTGCTTGTAATTGTCTAATCCAGGCATGGCCAAACTTGGCCCTCCAGATGTTTTGGGACTACAACTCCCATCACCCCTAGCTAACAGGACCAGTGGTCAGGGATGATGGGAATTGTAGTTCCAAAACATCTGGAGGGCCAAGTTTGGCCATGCCTGGTCTAATCTGAACTGAGTTGCATCTCAGGTCTTGAAAATGCACAGCCGATCACCTCAGCTCTTTTGAGCTTAGCTTGTTCATCGTATGTGCTTCCTTCACTTTTAGTACGGGGAAAAATGCACAGATGTATGCTGCATTAGTGATTGTCATTTATCTGCATAAGTTAAAACGTGTAAAAGGAATGCGATTCTGATCTGTGTCTCCCCTCTTTATTCCTAGATCAGAGAGAAGGTCTAGAATGGCAGGATTTCAGATCTGGTCTTGCACCAACATCCCTGTTTTTTAAGGTTGCTCAAGGTGCGTCACCAATAGTCTTAAATACCTTTGTGACTTTGATCTGATATAACGTCATATTGATTTTAAGGAGTGAAGACAAGGAGAAAAGTCCAAACTTGAGTGAGCCGCCAGATGGCAGCGTAATTCCTCACTAAATAATCTATCATTACACCTGCTCATTGTGGGGGGAGGAAGCGGAATGTAAATGTAATAATAATAACAACAATAAAATCTATAATATGGAGGCATGAGTTGTTACTATTAATATTATTAATTAGAATTATCTGTTTAGAATGCTTTAATTATTCAGAATTTTTTTGAATATTTGAACGATGGTTTGGAATTTTTTGGAAGTCTTATACAGTGGTACTCGGGTTAAGTACTTAATTCGTTCCAGAGGTCTGTTCTTAACCTGAAACTGTTCTCAACCTGAAGCACCACTTTAGCTAATGGGGCCTCCTGCTGCCGCCATGCTGCCAGAGCACAATTTCTCTTCTCATCCTGAAGCAAAGTTCTTAACCTGAAGCACTATATCTGGGTTAGCGGAGTCTGTAACCTGAAGCGTATGTAACCTGAGGTACCACTGTAACTCAAAGCCACTTGTGAAAGATTTGTGCAGGGCAATCACATGCAAGGGTCGTGTCAAGAGCAGAAGATATTTATTTATTTTTATTTTATTTATTGAATTTATATACCACACTATACCCAGAGATTTCAGGGTGGTTCACAGAACAAAATCAAAATACAAAACCACAATACAATCGTACCTCGGTTGACGAACACCTTGCAACTCAAACGTTTTGGCTCCCGAACGCCGCAAACCCGGAAGTGAGTGTTCTGGTTTGTGAACGTTCTTTGGAACCCAAAGTCTGACAGGGCTTCCGCAGCTTCCGACTGAGTGCAGGAAGCTTCTGCAGCCAATCGGAAGCCGCGCCTTGGTTTTCAAACATTTTCAGAAGCCAAACGGACTTCCGGAACAGATTCTGTTTGTCAACCAAGGTACGACTATATATATAATCAAAATAAAGACAGCAACCTACTAACACCTCCCCCTCCAATTAATAAATTGTTTTTATTATAATTATAAGTGCTCTTCCAAGCAACACAAAGTGGGATACATGGCTTTTTCCCGCCCCGTCGTATCCCACCAACAAACCTGTGAAGAAGATTAGGCTGAGAGATTGTGGCTGCAGCCCAAGGTCACCCAGTGATCTTCATAGCTGAGTGGAGATTTGAACCCTGACCTCCTGGGTCTTAATCCAGCACTCTAACCACTAATCTACACTGTCTGGCACCTGGTTTCTTTAGGCATCACCAGGCAGAGGTTCTCACTGAGGTCCTCTGAGGTCCTCACTTAGCCCAAGATGGTGGCAAGTCTTACATTGCTGGCTGCTGGTAGCTATATCCTCATTTGCCTTTGTATTACGGCTTCTTGGTGCTGTGGTCTAAACCACTGAGCCTCTTGGGCTTGCTGATCAGAAGGTCGTGGTTCGAATCCTCGTGACAGAGTGAGCTCTTGTTGCTTTGTCCCAGCTTCTGCCAATCTAGAAGTTTGAAAGCCCACCAGTGCAAGTAGATAAATAGGTACTGCTGTGGTGGGAAGGTAAATGGTGTTTCCATTCACTCTGATTTCCATCACGGTGTCCCGTTGTGCCAGAAGCGGTTTAGTCATGCTGGCCACATGACCTGGAACGCTGTCTGTGGACAAACACTGGCTCCCTTGGCCTGAAAGCGAGATGAGTGCTGCAACCCCATAGTCGCCTTTGACAGGATTTAACTATCCAGGGGTCCTTTATCCTTACCTTTTACTAACCAGCACACTTTCTCACCTAAAGTTCTCACCAGATTAACAGCACACCAGGCCAACATTTTTTTTTAGTATCTCACTTGTCAGGTTTATAAATTGAGTCTCCAGAGGTCCATGGAGACTTCATTAGCTTCCACTTATCTTCCAGGCCAACTGGAGCAGCCCACTGTGGTCCTTTACAAGCTCGTAACTCAGGCCCAAGTGAAATGTGAAAAGGACAAAGATCATCTCCCTGGAATAATTCAACTCTGCAATAAAGGTTGACTTCCTCTTCCTGGTCTGCTGTAAAAAGGCAGGGATAGGAAATACCTCAGCAGGCCAGGAGAAACTGAATTGGTTTGACTCTTTGAGTGGAGAGCAAAAAGTTTGACAAAACGTTCGAAAACCAAAGCACGGCCTCCAATTAGCTGCAGGAAGCTCCTGCAGCCAATCGGAAGCTGCGGAAGCCCCATCAGATGTTCAGCTTCCAAAAATAGTTCACAAAGTGGAACAGTCACTTCTGGGTTTGAGAACTAAGCTGTTCGAAACCCAAGGTACGACTGTAAAGGTAAAGGTAAAGGGACCCCTGACCATTAGGTCCAGTCGTGGCCGACTCTGGGGTTGCGGCGCTCATCTCGCTTTACTGGCCGAGGGAGCCGGCGTACAGCTTCCGGGTCATGTGGCCAGCATGACTAAGCTGCTTCTGGCGAACCAGAGCAGCGCACGGAAATGCCGTTTACCTTCCCGCCGGAGCGGTACCTATTTATCTACTTGCACTTTGATGTGCTTTCAAACTGCTAGGTTGGCAGGAGCAGGGACTGAGCAACGGGAGCTCACCCACAGCGCCACCCGTGTCCCTTTTAGGTACGACTGTAGGACGCCCCTATTTTCATTGGAGAAATGTTGGGTAGTGTAACATTCTCCTACTAACCACCTGAGGTCCAGAGGCATACTGCCAATATTATTATTATTATTATTATTATTATTATTATTATTATTATTATTGAATAGGATGTCCTATTTTCATCAGAGAAATGCTGTAGGGTACGTGCCACAATGGCTCTCACCAAGGCATCTCACTTGTCAATCAAACAGCATCCTCAGCTGATGGGTGGTTCCAGCATAAGAACAATTGAGATTCACTACCAGGAAAAGCATATAAACACCACATCCGAACACAACCCAAGTCAGAACATTTGACAGGCAATTACTTCCAAGGTGAACCATCTGCATGCCACCACCCCAAAAGGAAAAGGGGGGGAATGTCCTTGGGGCTTTTGTCATTCCTCTTCTCTCCTTTAGCCCTCACCTCAATTAACTCAGCTAATACATCTTAGCTATTTTCTGTTTTTAATTGTTCCATGTCTTCCAGGCACTCTCTGGCCCCTTGGCTACTTGGCCTTACCTTCACCTCCACGTTTTCTCATTAATTTGCTCCCCAGCCTTCCCTTTCCCCCTCTCCCGCGCTTATTCTCTCTATTTTTCGAAGCACTGTTTGCTATTTTCCTGCTTTCCGCCTCCACGGCAGGAGGTGGCTGGGAGCAGCTGCAGGCGCCGGACACCTGCAAAGTCACCAGCCACATCTGGCAAACAGCTTTGGCGGCAGCAGCATGGTCTAACGCTGGAGAGGCACCTATGATTTCGATATTTCATCTCCTGCTGAAAAGGTCTCAATTTCAGCAGGTGTTTTTACAGAACGTAATTGATTCCACGGTGGCCCTTTGCTCTCCATTTTTGGGTTTTATATGCTTATGATGTTCTAGTAATTATTACGTATGCTGTTATGGCACTTCATTTCATAAAGTTTATGTATCACTTGATTGTAAAGGAGAAGCTGTATGCAGGTGGCACTGTGGTCTAAACCACTGAGCCTTGGGCTTGCCAATTGGAAGGTCAGGGGTACAAATCCCTGTGACAGAGCAAGCTCCTGTTGCTCTGCCCCAGCTCCTGCCAACCTAGCATTTCGAAAGCACACCAGTGCAAGTAGATAAATAGGTACCGCTGCGGCAGGAAGATAAATGGTGTTTCTGTGAGCTCTGGTTTCCGTCACGGTGTTCCGTTGCACCAGAAGCCGTTTAGTCCTGCTGGTCACATGACCTGGAAAACTGTCTGTGGACAAACGCCGGCTCCCTCAGCCTGAAAGCGAGATGAGCGCTGCAACCCCATAGTCACCTTTGACTGGACTTAACCGTCCAGGGGTCCTTTACCTTTACCTTGCTAGAACGTTCCAGTGGGGAGAGTACTTCAGTATTCAGATCTTTCTTGTGGGTCTCTGGTTGGCCACTCTGGGAACAAGCTGCTGCCCTAGATCGCTGCTGCCCTGATCCAGCAGACTCTTGCGATGTTCTTAACTACCCAAAACGGACAAGGTCATTGCCCAATGCCCATTCCGAACTCAGGAGGAAGGGGGGTTGCGGGCTCACGACCCCGCCCACTCTCACTCCCGCGAGGCTGGCACTAGCCTCGCGGGGTCAGGGAATCCCGTAGTTTACATCCATCCCCCCGCAGCGCCAGCCAATCAGCTGGCGGCAGGGGCGGGGCCTCCCAGAGGCCACTTAAGGTCGGGGCAGCCCTGTGGCTCGCCCCTTTTCCCCTAGCAGCCGACGCAGTTTGGTCGCGAGCCGGGATTTCCCCCCTTGTTTCTTGCGAGCCGGGATTTCCCCCTGGTTTCTTCCGTCGTTCGGTGATTGAATAGAAGGCCAGCGTTTTCGCGCGGAGGATCGCGTCGGGCAGCAGCTTCACGGACCCCTGATCGTTGTGCCCGCCCATCCGCCTGGTCTTCAGCCCCTGCCGGAACGGGATAGCGTGAGCTGCTTCAGCGCTCACGGGAGGTGAAAGCCGGCAAGCGAGCGAGCGTGGGCGGATCAGCTGTTGGGCGGGCGGATCAGCTGTTGGGCGGGTGGATCAGCTGTTTGGCGGCACAGTACTGGTTTTGGGAGTGGGAGCGCGCGGCCCGGGTCTCGCAGCGAACGCGCTAGCACAGTCACGTACTACAGGGCTCCGTCCTTAAGGGCTCGAGCGCTAGCCCGAGCGCGCACCAGTCAGTAGCGGTTGGGCGCCCTAGCCGTTTTTGCCTGCTCGGATTGATTTTGTCCTTCTCTGCTCCTTACTCCTCGTGTTGCATCCTTAAAACACTGTGCCGCTTGGTGTAGGATCCCCTCAGCGGCATTTTCCTCGCACGTAGGCGTCTTGGCTGCCTTAACGACGACCTTGCCGGCCGCCATTTTGTTGGTACCACGTGGCATCCACGGCCGCCATCTTGAGTGAGGCATTATAAGCAAAGGGGATTCAGCTTACAGCCTCCCTCGTATAACTTTACCATCGCAACAGCTGCTTTGCCCGGCAATTCCCCTTGAGGATTCTCTGTACAATTTAATTGGGACTGGTGAAGGCTTCTTTCTCTCTTGTAAGGCCAGTCAAGAGGCTGAATTCTACCAAATAAAAATAAATAAATAAATAAAATAAAATTGAAATTCAACCTTTGCCTAGCCCAACTGCCGCTAGCTTAAATTCTATAATTATTTCAATCGGTTTGCCTGCTGCGCAATAACTCATTGCCCAGCCTCTGCTGATTCATCTATCCTTTGCGTGGAGCTTGGGGGCGGTTGTTGGTCTTTATTTGTGATTGGTGGTTTCTCTGCTTGCCTACCTTAACCTCAACATTTACTTGTAGTTTTTTTTTTGCATTATTCACACTGGGTATCTAAGGGTCTTTGGGGGTCACTAGGCTATTCTTAGCTTGTGAGTCGATTATATTTGTGGCAATTAGATAAATATAGAGTATTGTACTGGGGGCAGCCGGAACTAGCTAGCCACAGAGACCACGATCCCCTCTGTTTTCCTTGCCTTTCCAGGCCTGCCCTGCCTGGAGGCTCACCTGGCGTTGCCATAGGAACGCGTGAGTGCGTCACTGGAGGTTTCCAAGCGCTGCTGATTAGCTCGTAGGTTGCCATAGAAACACTATTGTCTTGCCAGCCAGCAGGACAATTTAAGGCTAACGACCGGTAGTTAGAGCTATTGTTTCCTGGCAGCTTAGTCTGGCCGTGTCCCTTGCAGGTTTCTAGCCAGCCACAGCAGGCTAGATTAATAGTGATTTAGTCCCACTCACTTAAATATATATAATTAGCTAATCACACATTAAAAATAAATAAATAAATAAATATTAATAAATAAACAGTTAATAAATAAATCAATCAATAATAAATAAATAAATAAATAATAAAAAAGTATTAAATAAATATTAAATAAATTAAATAATTACATATAGATAAATTATAAATATAAATAGACATTCGATTGGCTTCGCCCCTCCCCGAGGCGCGGCTTTCGGCTTACTCATGGAGAACAACAGCAACCCCCAACAACCTCAGCTTGGCAATGCCCTAAGGCCAACAGGCCCTGGTAACCCGCAGGTTGTGGCTCAGCTTGTTTCCGCGCTGCAAGCATTCTACGCGCAGTGCACAGCGCCTATCACTCCCTCCCCGAACATCGTTGAGTTGCCACAGGATTGCATACCGGACACCCCTCCCAGCCAGCAGGGTAGGGATGGTCCTTCCACTAGTGCAGCTAACGCGGCTGTGCAGGCCCCCAGCAGGCCACGGACGCGCTTACAGGCTGCCAAGACTCAAAAATCTAAGTCAGGCCCACTAAAAGGCAAGGCACCAGCTAAAAAACCTAGGTCAAGCGCGCAAAGGGCCGGACCAGCGGTGGCCTCTACATCGGCCCCGCGCCGGGAGGTGATTGATGTTCCCAGTGTTTTCCAGGATAACCCTAGACAACCAAGCACCTCAGAGGAGTCATCTTCTGAGGAGGAGCTGCCCCTTCAGCAGGTCGCCGCTGCCTGCGACCCGGCCCCCCGTGACGATGCTCCTCAGGGCGGAAAGAGGAAGGCGAAGAAGAAGCATCGGTCGAAGAAAAGCAAGAAGAGGGACACTTCGGACTCCGAGGACGAAACAGGTACCTCTTCATCAGATGGGGATAGTGACGCCCCAATGGAAACTTATTGGGGGGAGGGCGAGGAAGTGGGAGCTCCCCAGTGGGTGCATGAACGAAGGGCCAACTCACACAGGAAGGCATTTAATGGCACACTTGACTGGAAGGACGGGGCTCTGGTCCCAGACGTTAAAGTCTCAACCAACGCTGCCACGGACTTTATTCTGGGGAACCACCTCTCTAAGAGGAAAAGGAACAAGATATTGAATGGTAATTACGTTGATATGTTTTCCTTGCTGCCACCGGCCCAGGTAAAGGGAAAAGGGGAGAAAATTAAGTACTATGGGAAGAGGAGGTACAGGGTACCCCGGGTGGAGCGATCTTTTGAGAATTGGCTCAATGGCTATCAGGTGTTTATGGCTGTGGTGTCAAGTTGTTATCCTAAGAGGGGCGCGCACCTCGTGTCCTACCTGGCTCACGTCAGGAGGGCACGGGAGCAGGCAGGTGATGAGGCCGCGTTGGCGTATGATGAAGACTTTCGGAGGAATGCCTCGCTACTGTCTTCAACGCGCTGGGACCAAAAGGACAACAACTGCTGGTTCGAACACGTGGGGCCCAATATCGAGAAGAAAACCACGCAACAGCCAAAAGCGGGTAAGGTGGAGACCCAACGCCGTAGACAGTGCTGGGACTTCAACAGGGGTACCTGTCAACGCGTTACCTGTAAGTACCTGCACGAATGCGAGAGGTGCCTAGGCAGCCACTCTGCAGTCAACTGCTTCAAAGGGAGGCAGCAGCCCTTTCGGGGGGGCAGGGGTCACCTCTCCCGGGGAAACAGGGGTGGCTCCGCCGGAACTGCACCCCCCGCCCAAGGGCCAGCCGGGGCTCGGTATTAACGTCTCCCTAGGCCTCGCGCGCTCTCCAATAAAACTGGAGCCCATGAGAGCACTCTTGAAGTTCTATCCAAATAGACGTGCAGCTCAACTACTTGAGGAAGGGTTTTCTGAAGGTTTTAGAATTCCGATTGCTTTTACACCCAATTCCACTTGCCCCCCTAACCAGAAATCAGTGTTAGAAAGGCCCGACATCGCGCTTAAAAAGATACAGAAGGAAATTACAGCCGGCAGGGTAGCCGGTCCATTCGCAACTCCGCCTATTGAGGGGCTTCACATCTCCCCACTGGGTATTGTCCCAAAGAAGGCCCCCGGTGAATTTCGAATGATACACAACCTGTCATATCCTAAAGGAACTTCGGTTAATGATGCCATTCCCCAAGAGATGTGTACGGTGAAGTACTCTTCATTCGACCAAGCCGTGCGGTTGGTAAGGAGCTTTGGCAGGGGTGCCTTTTTGGCAAAATGCGACATCGAGTCAGCATTCCGTTTACTCCCGGTTCATCCGGAAGACCACCGCTGGTTGGGTTTTAAATTCCAGGGAGCATACTTCATCGACAAAGCTATGCCCATGGGTTGTTCTATTGCTTGCGCTGCGTTCGAGACCTTCAGCACATTCTTGGAATGGGCCCTAAAGTTTAGAACTGGTTCGCTAGGGGTGGGTCATTATCTGGATGATTTTATTCTGGTGGCAAGTGACGCTGGGGAATGCAGGTCTCTCCTCATGGCTTTCGAGTCCTTAGCCTATGAGCTGGGGGTCCCCCTGGCAAGTGAAAAAACTGAGGGTCCAGTCACGACCATGACCTACCTGGGGATCGAACTTGATACTGTAGCCCAAACCTCGCGCTTACCAGCTGACAAATTGGTTGCCCTGAGAGAGCTTATTGGTCAAATGCTGCCTTTAAAGAAGGTCACCTTGAAGCAAATTCAATCCCTTCTGGGGCACCTCAACTTTGCCTGTCGTGTAGTTTCCCCTGGCCGTCCGTTCTGTGGACGCTTAGCTAAGCTGTCCACGGGTTTGCGGTCACCCCATCATAGGGTACGCCTTTCCAAGGCAGTAAAGGCAGACCTCCTCGTCTGGTTGCAATTCTTGGATGGTTTCAACGGCGTATCGCTCTGGCAAGACACCTTGGCGCTTCGGTCAGATTTCCAGGTACACTCAGACGCGGCGGGGTCCTTGGGTTTCGGGGTTTACTTCAGGGGCCAGTGGTGTGCACAGCGTTGGCCTCCCTCCTGGCAAGGCAAGCCAATTCTACGAGACTTGACATTCCTAGAATTCTTCCCCATTGTAGCGGCAATTCACTTGTGGGAGGACCAGTTCAGAGACCATAGGGTTTGTTTCTGGACGGACAACTTAGCCGTCGTTTCAGTTTTGAATAAACAGTCATCGCATTCGCCTAGGGTAGCCTCCCTCTTACGGTACTTTGTTCTTTCCTGCCTGCGGATGAACCTTCACGCTTCAGCCAAATTTGTCCCCGGTATTGATAATAACATTGCGGATGCTCTATCTCGTTTCCAGATGGAACGCTTTCGCTCATTGGCGCCGGATGCGCAGCAGCAGCCGCAACCATTCCCGGAGCACCTCTGGAGTATTGGCAACGAGAAGCATTAAAGGGAGTATTGTCTGCGCTAGCGCCTTCTACCCTGAGATCGTATAATAAGGCATGGCTAGACTTTACATCCTTCCGCGTTAAAAAGGAGCGGTTCAAGCCAGGCAGGCCACCGTCCAAGTCGGAAGTTATTGAGTATTTGGTTCATCTTAGAGATCTTGGTCGGGCTCCCAAAACTCTCAACATTCACTCAGCAGCGATATCCTTCTTTTCTAAAACCTTGTTTTCCGTTGATCCCTGTTCGCATTTTGTGGTTCGGAAAATGCTGGAAGGCTGGCGTAGGTCCAGGCCCCACGGCCAGGACAGGAGAAGACCCATAACTCTAGACATACTCACCCGAATTCGTAGGAGGCTGAGGGCCCTGTGCTGGTCAAGATTTGAAGCCAGATTATTCTCGGCAGCGTTTTCTTTCGCTTTCTTTGGCGCCATGCGAATAGGCGAGGTGGTTTGTGAGGACAGCGCAGACGCTAAGGGGTTATTGCTGGAGGACGTGACCGTGGCCAGTACACATGTGTTAATAAAAATCCGTAGCTCAAAGACGGACCAGCTCGGTAAGGGAGCTTTGGTCCGCCTTCAGGCGTCTCAGAAGGCGGGCCCTTGCCCGGTTAAGGATGCCAGGAAGTATATGTGTGTAAGACCAAATTCTAGTGGCCCTTTTTTCATACACTCAGATGGTTCCCCCTTATCAAAACAACAGTTCACGAGGGTCATGCGTAAAGCAATTGCCGCCATCGGGCTTCCTCAGGAGGAGTACGCTGCGCACTCCTTTCGCATTGGGGTGGCGACCACTGCCGCCCATATGGGTTTACCGGCGGAGAGAATTATGGACATGGGGCGCTGGAAATCTAATGCATACCGGGGTTATATCCGGAAGCCCTTCTAAATTACCCCCAACCCCCCCCCACCCCTGACACTCTTCCTGAGCCGGTTCTTCAATTTCTCATTTCAGGTACTGGTGCGGTTCGTCTGTGGGTTATCGGCCACAGCATCGTTTATTGGGCTAAACGGCGCGCTGAACATAGGGGCTGGGATGCTGAGCTACGATTACCCAGTAGGGTGCAAGTGTCATGGATCACTAGGAGGGGTATGCGTTGGGAGGAGTTTCTCCCGGCTGTATCCAAGAAAATCGCTGCTGAGGGTCCTCCCACGGCCTTGCTCATCCAACTGGGCGAGAACGATCTGCCTTATAGAAAAGGGGTTAATTTGATGTGGAGCATTATCAATGACCTAGAATTGTTGAGGGCATCTCATGGTAACATCGCTATAATTTGGTCCTCTTTGCTGGAAAGGCGATGTTGGCGGGGCGCGGAGAAACCTGTTGCCGTGAATAAGGCAAGGAGGCTTGTGGAGCGCGCGGTAGCGCGTAAGGTGGCCGAGTTGGGAGGACGGGTCATCCAGCACCCATGCATACGCTTTGACAAGGAAATGCTTTACCGCTGGGATGGCGTGCACCTATCTGATGCTGGCAATGATATTTGGTTGACGGATATTTTTCAAGGCATTAGGGATTGGTTACAGGCTTGAGGGTATTGGCGGCGAGCCGGCTTACGGCTCGGGTGGCGGTAGGCATTGGCCGGGGTATTTCAATGTAGTGTCATGCAAATGAGGTTGGGGGGGAGGAACGCCATCACCTCCCCCAATGCTTGAAGGGTAGTTCGTTAAAGGACTCCGAGGGGCGACGCCTCGTCCGAAACCTATGGAGGCTAGGGCCTAAAGCGCGCCCCCGAGCGGTAACCCCTCGGGGAGCGCCTAGGGATACGCATCTCGGGTGGCTCCCCCTGCTGGTGTTTAACCCTTCCCGGTCAGACCGGATAGTCGGTTAGGGGCCAATGCCTAAAGCCAATACCCTTCTTACCTGTAATCAATAAAGTTGTGGCCATTTACGCCCATTAACCTTAAATTCTGTGTCCAGTGTCTTCATTTATTTCACCATGGGGGGGGAGGGATTAGCCACGCAATGCCCATTCCGAACTCAGGAGGAAGGGGGGTTGCGGGCTCACGACCCCGCCCACTCTCACTCCCGCGAGGCTGGCACTAGCCTCGCGGGGTCAGGGAATCCCGTAGTTTACATCCATCCCCCCGCAGCGCCAGCCAATCAGCTGGCGGCAGGGGCGGGGCCTCCCAGAGGCCACTTAAGGTCGGGGCAGCCCTGTGGCTCGCCCCTTTTCCCCTAGCAGCCGACGCAGTTTCCCACCCACCCTCCCTTTAGGTCTTGCCACTGACTTTGCTATGGGCTTCGGCTGGTCGCCGCAAGGGGCCTGGTAGGAGTTTTTCCATTTGGCGAATTGGCTGGTTTTCGGTGCCACTTGGTTTTTTCGCCTACCTCGTAGCAAATCGTCACAACTCCCTTGGGTTTGGCGGTAGGCATTGGCCGGGGTATTTCAATGTAGTGTCATGCAAATGAGGTTGGGGGGGAGGAACGCCATCACCTCCCCCAATGCTTGAAGGGTAGTTCGTTAAAGGACTCCGAGGGGCGACGCCTCGTCCGAAACCTATGGAGGCTAGGGCCTAAAGCGCGCCCCCGAGCGGTAACCCCTCGGGGAGCGCCTAGGGATACGCATCTCGGGTGGCTCCCCCTGCTGGTGTTTAACCCTTCCCGGTCAGACCGGATAGTCGGTTAGGGGCCAA
Source organism: Podarcis bocagei (assembly GCF_964188305.1). Taxonomy (NCBI): domain Eukaryota; kingdom Metazoa; phylum Chordata; class Lepidosauria; order Squamata; family Lacertidae; genus Podarcis; species Podarcis bocagei. The sequence goes on along the minus strand of NC_138142.1, from coordinate 15,571,013 downwards.
TGCCTAAAGCCAATACCCTTCTTACCTGTAATCAATAAAGTTGTGGCCATTTACGCCCATTAACCTTAAATTCTGTGTCCAGTGTCTTCATTTATTTCACCATGGGGGGGGAGGGATTAGCCACGCAATGACAGTTGCCAGACTTTGGGGGTGGGAAAATGGAACGGCGAGAATCCTGGACAGCAGCACTCCAAGCCACAACGTTTTGTCGCAGGGCCAACTCACAATTGTTAACAGCAGCAGACAGCTTTTTAAAGTAGAAGAAGAAATCCCAAAGCGGTTTTCAAAAAGAATAACATTATCAACGCAAGACAGGCACTTGAAAACTGTTATGTACTGAAGTTCTCACCCTGGGCCAGCATATCTGGGTGGGCTTGCCTAAAGAAAAATGTTTTTAGCGGGCACCTAAAAGAGGACAGTGAAGGTGCCTGTCTGATGTCAAAATGTGGGTGCTCCCACATTAAAAAATTAATTTCCTACAAATGTGGAACAAATATTATGTGGGAACTGGAGCAACGGTATGCCTCCAAACGCAGGCTGCTGGGAAGCACAAGGGGGAGAAATGCTGTTGTGCTCAGGTTGTGCTTGCAGGATTCCCATACAACCATCTGGTTGGATACATTGAGAATAGATCCAGCAGGGTTGTCATCATCATCATCATCATCATCATCTGCCACCCATCTGATTGGGCTGCCGCAGCCAGTCTTGCCAGCTCTCAACAAAATACAGTGGTACCTTGGGTTAAGTATTTAATTTGTTCCGGAGGTCCATTCTTAACCTGAAACTGTTCTTAACCTGAAGCACCACTTTAGCTAATGGGGCCTCCTGCTGCTGCCGCGCCGCCAAAGCACAATTTCTGTTCTCGTCCGGAAGCAAAGTACTTAACCCGAGGTAATATTTCTGGGTTAGCGGAGTCTGTAACCTGAAGCGTATGTAACCTAAAGCGTATGTAACCCGAGGTACCACTGTATTAGGAACACAGGAAAACATCAACCATTAAAAACTTCCCTGAACAGAAAACTATGGATAACTCAGATGGATAAAAAACATGGATAACGGATTAATATGCAGTTGTAAATACTGATATTAGGACCCATGGAAAGGATGGGGGCTGAGATTCAGAGCAATCTCTTTTTATGGATTTGCAGTGGAATTTGTTGTACATTTATTTCTTTTTAAAATCGTATAAAAAGTATTTAAAATAAAATTAAAAAAACATCCCTGAACAGGGCCGCCTTCCGATGTCTTCTAAAAGGAAAATATTGTTTATCTGTTTGACATCTGATGGGAGGGCGCCACTACCGAGAAGGCCCTGTGCCTGGTTCCCTGTAAGTTGGCTTCTCGCAGTGAGGGAACCGCCAGAAGGCCCTTGGAGCTGGACCTCAGTGTCCGGGCTGAATGATGTCAGTGGAGACGCTCCTTCGGGTATACAGGGCTGAGGCCTGTAATTACACAACTCAAATTGGATTGACTAGACTCAAAGTTTTTAAGCAACATGGACTAAAGTTGCTTCTGGTACCCCTCTAGGATTAGGAGCCCTAAAGCTTAAGCTTCATAAGTTTCATAATAGATCTGTCCTTGCTTGTGGGTTTCCAACAGGAATCTGGTTGGCGCCTGTGAGAACAGGATTCTGGACTAGTTGAACCATTGGCCTGATCCAGCAGCGATTATGTTCTTACATTATGTTCTTGCCCCACAAGGCCCTTTGTGTAATGAGGTCGTATCCAACCCAAACAATTAGGCTGGATGGAATGTTGGAAGGACCACTACTTGCCCTAATGAAATAATTAAGGAAAGGTCAGGCGTGAAAATGTCCTTCTTCCCTCATTCATTTCCAAGAACAGCAGTCGCTTGACCTTCATGGTAATTCTGGGATTGGGTAATTACTAACATGGACCCTGGTGGAAAGTTCATTGCCCAGGGCTTGGAGGAAAGGAGGGGAGAGAGAGAAAGAAGTCTAGGAGATTCTGTGTTTCTATATTGTATGTTGGATTTAAAAAAAGGTAAAGGACCCCTGACAGTTAAGTCCAGTCGCGAATGACTCTGGGGTTGCAGCGCTCATCTCGCTTTACAGTCTGAGGGAGCCAGCGTTTGTCCGCAGACAGTTTTTCTGGGTCATGTGGCCAGCATGACTAAGCCACTTCTGGTAAAACCAGAGCAGCACATGGAAATACCATTTACCTCATGGGGGTGGTACCTCGGGTTAAGAACTTAATTCGTTCTGGAGGTCCTTTCTTAATCAGAAACTGTTCTTAACCTAAGGTACCACTTTAGCTAATGGGGCCTCCAGGCTGCTGCCGCCACACGATTTCTGTTCTCATCCTGAAGCAAAGTTCTTAACCAGAGGTACTATTTCTGGGTTAGCGGAGTCTGTAACCTGAAGCATCTGTAACCCGAGGTACCACTCTACTTGCACTTTAACATGCTTTCAAACTGCTAGGTTGGCAGGAGCTGGGACCGAACAACGGGAGCTCACCCCGTCACGGGGATTTGAACCGCCGACCTTCCGATCAGCAAGCCCAAGAGGCTCAGTGGTTTACACCACAGCATCACCATATGTTGGATATGTGAGTGTAAAACGCTAATTTGAAAAACCAAATAATTTTTTTAAAAGAAAAGGAAAAAAACAAAAGCAACACCTCTCTGTTTACTCCTTTTCGTATGATGTGCTGCTTTTGTTCGGTTTACCCAGTAAAGTGCTGTATGGATTTCTTTTCTCTCTTGACTCCATATTTAAGTAGCGCTGATAACACATAGAAGCTTCTCGTGAGAAACAGGCTGGTTGGCTGGATCAGCCTTTGGACTGATGCAGCAAAACTCCTCTTTGTGTGGTTCATTGGCTCCTGTGTTTGTTAGTTGCCTTTGACTAGGGTAACCAGGGTGACTTTTTCTTCTTAGGAAAAACCTCAAGAGATCGCTGCAGGTGTTTAAGCGCCTTACTTATTGCCTGCTGGGAATAAATGTCAGGAGGATAAAGGGAGGGGTGGACTGTTAATTTAGAGGAGAGCAGAGAGCTTTCAAATACATACTACCATTTCCCAGTAGACGGGAGCAAGAATTTCCTAGACTAGGTCTGTCCAAACTAGCTGTAGCCAGTCAGCCCAGTCTTTCCCATTCACCTTTCAGTAGAGGTTATGCAATGGAGTAAGTTTGAACCGGGTGGTTTTCCTAAACAACTTTTCCAGACAGAGGAAAGTAAAGTTCGTTACTGCATTACAAAGCGCCCTTGGTTTATCTGTGGGGCGGGGGTGAATGCTCAGCTCTGATCTTCAGGAACAAAGCAGAAAATCCCATCCTTAAAATAAAATAAAATGTCAAATTAATTGGCTGTTGTAGATCTGCATTCAATAATAGATCAATTCTAAAGTTGGCCCTTAGGACCATGCATCTACCCTTAATGGCTGCAGAATATTGGAAGAAATAATAGGGGGAATAGCCTTTCCCAAATTAATGAGCTCTTTACTGGCAATTACGAAAGTGGGGGAGAATAGATTTAGGCGGCTTGCGCCTCAGATGTCAGAGATTTGTGGAGGCGGAGAGCCAAGCTGGGAAGTTGAAACACAGGGCTTATTGAAAGTACACTATAGGGAAGGGGGTAGAGATGGGAAAGGAGGTGTTTGTCATTATTAGTATGCATTTATGCATCATTCAATGAGACACATATTTTGATGTTTGGACAGTCAGCCAATGCATAAATATGGAGAAAGAAAAACCAGCATAATTAGCACACATTCCCTGGAGACTAATCTGGATTGCAGGTTGCCTTCATTTTTCTCACTCGGTCTCCTAGCCACCATCTCACTAGCAGGCCAGAGTTTCCCAATTTTCGGTGTTTATACTACATTTTTTTTAGATTTGTCTTGAGAGAGTCTTTAGACCTCTTTTGTTGACCACCAGCATTACGTTTTCCATTTTTAAGTTCAGAATAGAGTAGTTGCTTTGGAAGATGATCATCAGCCATCGTCACAACATGACCAGTCCAACAAAATTGATGTTGAAGAATCATTGCTGCAACACTGCTGATCTTTGCTTTTTCCAGTACACTGGCATTAGTTCACCTGTCTTCACAAGTGATGTGTAAAAATTTTAGGAGACATCTTTGATGGAAATTTTCGAGGAGCTGGAGATGGCCTTTATAAGTGGTCCGTGTTTCACAAGCATACAGTAAAGTTGGTAGTACAATAGCTTTGTAAACAAGCATTTTGGTTTCCCTGCAAACGTCCCGGTCCTCAAACACTCTGCACTTCAATCGGGAGAAAGCCGCACTCACAAAGCTCAGGTCAATATTCAGTGTTCTGCCCACCACTGACATGTGGCTGGTGGAAGTTGTCCAGAAGGAAATGTGGCCCTCACGCAAAACAAAACAACCCCTCACACAAACCTTATGTTCACTGACCAGAAGCCATTCTCCAGAGTTTCTCTCCTAGGTCAACCCAGATATGCCAGCATTGGAACCTTTTGCATACAAAATGCGCACCGTCACACTGAGCAGCTGTGCAAGCCATTGCCATCCAGCTCCTAATTGTGCTGCAAAGCAAACCCTTTGTCAGAAATTTTGTGACGAGAAAAGCCGGAGGAGGATGCAATGCAAAATTGCTATATGGATGCTGGTAGCACGATACGTGATTGCATACAATATGGCTTTATTAATGCCCTGGTGCCTCTGCTGGAAGGACTGCCTTGCTGAGTAATTGAGTGCCTGCAGGCTTTTGACTTATCTCTACACAAATCAAAGGGATGGAGGCTTGCTTCATAACAGAGGGAGAGAGGGAGGGAGAGAATACTGAATGCCCGGCCACTCCTATAAGAAACAAACAGGCTATGATAACTAAGCACTCCTCTGACAGATGGACCCTCAGAGAAGGAGAGCGTTCCTGCATTTCGCCATCAATCTGCTCCTCATTCCTCCAGTTCTCTTATTCGCTTTGAGTTCAAAGTGTACACACCGACTTCCTTTCTCAGGCTGCATATACATCTGTCAGGGGCTCAGGGACAGAGGCACAGGGGAGAGAGGAGATGGAGAGCGAAGGGGAAGGATCTGAGAGCAGCATAGGAGAATATGACAGTGACCCGAGAGATTCCATGAGCTTCTCCAGCGAATCAGAAGATTCCCAGAAGGAGGCGCCGATGGTCAGGGCAAGAGGGGTCCCAGGGGGGACACACCAGAAACAGGGGGCCAGCGGGGAATCCCAAAGCAGCAGCTGGAAATCAGGACCAGCTTCCCCACCAGAGCAGAGTGGGGGGGAAGAGTCCCAGGTGTCAGGTCCAGCTAGCCTCCCCGAAGGGGGAAGCAGTGACAGGAGCAGTGAAACGGTCAGGAGGAAGGTTGCCGGCTGGGCGCGCGCGCCAAGTTCAAATGTACAGGTGCGCGGGACAGCAGAAAGCCCGGATCGGGAACCAGGTCCTAAAGCCCGCCGGAGGCAGGGAGAGGAATCAGGAGACTCAGCGTGAGAAGAGTCTAGGAAGGGCGAGACCTCAGCTGACAGGAGGACCCAGAGGAGGAAAGAGCAAAGGAAGAGATGGGGCAAGGCTAGAGTCTTAAACTGGTGTATGGGGGGAGGAGATTCAGACGGAGCTTCGGCGGTCTAGAGTTCCAGACGTAGAGCTGCACGCTGCCGATGTGAAAGACAAACTGAACTTCAATAAAGACTTTTGTATATAACAAAGAAGTGGCGTTGGTCCTTTGTGAGCTGGGACCTAGGGCAGCTCTGACAACATCATACATTCAAAGCACATGACTTGGCCCCCCACCCGCCCCAAGAATCCTGGTAAATGTAGTTTACCCCTTTACAGCCCCTCCAAGTGTCCCTATTTTCCAGGGACGTCCCTGATTTAGAGAAGCCACCCAGTTTTCTTTCTTTCTTTTCAAATTTTTCAAATTAATTTTCCAAAAATTTCAAAACACACAAACAAACACATATACATACATCCTGTTTGAATCTTGGTAACATTATTAAGTGACTTCCTCAAATCCCCTTGGTTGAATTGCATTATATATCATTTTAACAGTTTTCCAAAATCAATTTTCTCAAAAAATTAACTTAAGCACTTCACATCTTTCATTCTTTCTAATTTAGCTTTAAACATATTAAATCCTATCCTTACATACTTAAATCCTAAGCCTATCTAGTATTTGCAAGCTTTTCCAATTAAGTTATCTCGACATATTTAGCTAAATAGTCTTTTAATTTCTTCCATTCTTCCTGGTACTCCTCCTCCTTCTGATCGCGGTCTCTTCCAGTCAGGTCGGCCAGCGCCGAAAAATCCATCGTCTTCATCTGCCAATCTTCCACTGTTGGTACTTTTTGTGTTTTCCAATTCTTTGCTAACAAAATTCTTGCTGCAGTTGTGGCATATAAAAATAGTTTAACATTTTTCTTGGGCAATTCCAAACCTGTTATTCCAAGAAGAAGAAGCCATCCCATTTTCTGATTTGATCCTGGAATGTCCCACTTTTCCTTAGGATGTCCTTATTGTCGTTGGAAAAATGTTGGAGAGTATGGAGTTATCTGCCCCCTGAGCCATCTGAAGGCAATCCTGTATAGGGAAAAACTAGGTTGTGGGATATTGAATGCCAAGAACTAACAGTAGCAGCAGAGAAAACATGTTCCCCTCTTTATTTTCAACTTTCTTGGGCACATGAAACTAACCACAATTACCTTGAATTTCTGCTTAACCCTCAAGAAAGAAGTGCATTTTTGCTGACCAGGGTTAATTCAAATCCATCCAACCTCCTTTGGGGACGGTTCTCAGGCAGGCTGGAAGGAGAAAGAACTTGCCCATGTGAAGACCACCTGGTGGAAACCCTTACACATATGGTTCTTAATTGTAAACTATATGCTGATCTCCATCAGCAATTTCTAGATCAACTCTGTATCCCCAAATGGAAACCAGAGTTGGAGGTCATACATTTCCTATTACTGGGGAATGATCAGGAGCTTACAAAGTTAGTGGCTAAATATCTCTATTTGGTTTGGTCGAAATACACTGCAGACGTCTGATCTCCCTGGAGACCTAGAGATGTGACGATAGACTGCTCTGCCTCCTTTCTTTTAGCAAATGTTTTGTGCCACCAGGGAAGTGGTAATTCTGTATTGATTTGTTCTGGATGTTTGTATGTGATGCCAATAAAAGGTTTGATGATGGTGAGGTTATTATATATGCTGGAAGCTGCCCAGAGTGGCTGGGGCAACCCAGTAAGATGTGTGGGGTATAAATAGTAAAATTATCATTATGGAATGGGACGTCCCTATTTTCATCAGAGAAATGTTGGAGGGTAAGCCCTCACAGAGCTACAATTCCCAGCACTTGTAACAGTTCCCAGGGTTCTTGAGGGGAGGCGAGGCATGTGCTTTAAATGTGCTGTGTGAATGCAGTCTCAGAAGCTTTCTCTGGTGGGCAAAGTTTCCCATTCAGGAAACTTCCCCAACTGTTGGTTTCATGCAATCATCTTGTGGCCATTCCAGATTGGCGATCTTTTTTTCGGTCTTATTCTGGATCCATCTCGTTGATGCCATAATAGCACATTAGTGGTAGGTTTGTACTGAACGGTCCACACATCGTTCCTCTGAATTCATAGTTCGATTATGCTTCCTGAATGTTACTGCCATCTAAAGGGGCACTCTAGAGCTATATAGCAATGAAAGCAGGGGTGGGGAAAAATAATAATAAACCAGGACATTGGTGGTATGAAAATTGGCAGGATTTCAGCAGGAAGCTAGCAGGTTGGGTGCTGGTTAGAAACAAAGCTGGATATCTGTCCCAAAACTTCTGTATTTTTATGATTAACCCACACTTCAGCCTAGCATACAAGTCTGGGCTGAGACAACTAAGGCCCAATGTTAAAGGTAAAGGTAAAGGGACCCCTGACCATTAGGTCCAGTCATGACCAACTCTGGGGTTGCTGCGCTCATCTCGATTTACTGGCCGAGGGAGCCAGCGTATAGCTTCCAGGTCATGTGGCCAGCATGACTAAGTCTCTTCTGGCAAACCAGAGCAGTGCACGGAAACGCCGTTTACCTTCCCGCCAGAGCGGTACCTATTTATCTACTTGCACTTTGACGTGCTTTCGAACTGCTAGGTTGGCAGGAGCAGGGACTGAGCAACGGGAGCTCACCCCATCGCGGGGATTCGAACTGCCGACCTTCTGATCGGCAAATCCTAGGCTCTGCGATTTAACCCACAGCACCACCCGCGTCCCTCTGGCCTGATGTTAAGAACAATTTAAAACATCTTACCATCACAGAAATAAGGTGAGCCCTAAAAATATTCATCTCAGGTGTCAAAAGACAGGGCAATGTGTTCGGCATTTGCCAAAAGCAGTAAAACGAAGATGCCTCAGGGTGAGAGGCTGGCAATAAACCAAAATAATAATCATCTTAAATTAATTTCAATCATTTATTAAAAATCAACAAAAAACATTTTAATAATAATGTAGCATGTTTCTTAGGAATGTAGATGGAAAGATTCATCAAAAAGTAGGTGTTTATCATCATCTGAAACACAAATGATAAGCTAATGTCCTCCTCTCTGTCTCTCTCTCTGCTTCTTGGTGTTATGGGGTTTTTTTAAAGTGTACATTCATTCTTCAGCAAAAATGATTTTTATGCCTGGGAATATTTTGCCCGCTGCCTTGAGATAAGACCAGAATTGATTATTTTCTACAGGCTCAGAGTGCTGTTTACTACTTATTAAGGTGAGCTTATTTCATTAGGGAGAAATGTTTTAATTACAGCTAGCTGGGATGGGAGTGGGGCGAGGGGAGCCCACCTTAATTAACACACCAGGGAAACTGTATTACCGGCATTGAAGTTACAAAGAAAGCCCAACCAGGGAATGACTCAACAGAAACACGAGTTTGGCCTCTCTTTGCTGTGTCGTTAGGGGAGGGCCCTTGTCGTTAGGGGAGGGCCCTTGTGTCTTCTCAAGACGACAGTCTCCATCATCTGCATCACAGAGCCTGCAGTGATTTCTACCTACCTGCCCGCAGTCTGTCTCACCAGAGTGGTGCATGTTCTGGTTATCTCCCGCTTGGACTACTGCCATGCGCTCTACATGGGGCTACCTTTGAAGGTGACCCGGAAACTACAATTAATCTAGAAGGCGGCAGCTAGACTGGTGAGTGGGAGCGGCCGCCGAGACCATATAACACCGGTCCTGAAAGACCTATATAGGCTCCCAGTACATTTCTGAGCACAATTCAAAGTGTTGGTGCTGACCTTTAAAGCCCTAAACAGCCTCGGTCCAGTATACCTGAAGGAGTGTCTCCAACCCCATCGTTTAGCCCGGACACTGAGATCCAGCTCTGAGGGTCTTCTGGCGGTTCCCTCCCTACAAGAAGTGAGGTTACAGGGAACCAGGGAGAGGGCCTTCTTGGTAGTGGCGCCCGCCCTGTGGAACGCCCTCCCGTCAGATGTCAAGGAAATAAACAACAATCTGACTTTTAGAAGACATCTGAAGGCAGCCCTGTTTAGGGAAGTTTTTTATGTTTGATGTTTTATTATGTTTTTAATATTCTGTTGGAAGCCACCCAGAGTGGCTGGGGAGGCCCGGCCAGATGGGCGGGGTATAAATAATAAATACTTCAGGGTCCTAATGACAGTGTTTACAACTGCATATCAGTCCTTTATCCACATTTTTTATCCTTCTAGATTAGGGATCAGCAAACTTTTTCAGCAGGGGGCCAGTCCACTGTCCCTCAGACCTTGTGGGGGGCCGGACTATATTTTGAAAACAACAACAAAAAAAAGAATGAATTCCTATGCCCCACAAATAACCCAAAGATGCATTTTAAATAATAGGACACATTCTACTCATGTAAAAACACGCTGATTCCCGGACCACCTGTGGGCCAGATTTAGAAGGCAATTGGGCCGGATCCTGCCCCCGAGCCTTAGTTTGCCTACCCATGTTCTAGATCGTCCATAGTTTTTGTTATTTTACAAGTGAGGTTAAAGTCCAGCGAAAGTTTTGATTTACTTACAATGGTCTCCTAAGTAGATTATGAATTTTCCCCATTCTTTTTTAAAGTTCTTGTCCTCTTGGTTCCTGAGTCTCCCAGTTAGTTTTGTAATTTTGACATAATCTAGCAACTTGGGTTGCCATTCCTCCCTGGTCGGGATTAGTTGTTCCTTCCATCTTTGGGCTAATAACATCCATGCAGCTGTTGTCGTGTACATAAAAAGTATTCTCTGACCTTTTGGAATATTGGTACCTATAATTCCTAATAAAAAAGGCACTTTACAAGCCCACCACATATGATAAAAAGGGTGTGGGGGACATTTTTCAACCCAGGAGCCATAATACAGTGGTACCTTGGGTTACATACGCTTCAGGTTACATACGCTTCAAGTTACAGACTCCACTAACCCAGAAATAGTGCTTCAGGTTAATAATAATAATAATAATTTATTATTTGTACCCCGCCCATCTGGCTGGGTTTCCCCAGCCACTCTGGGCGGCTTCCATAGAAACCAAAAAAAACACTAAAATATCATACATTAAAAACTTCCCTGAACAGGGCTGCCTTAAGATGTCTTCTGAATGTCAGGTAGTTGTTTATCGTTTTGACATCTGATGGGAGGGCGTTCCACAGGGCGGGCGCCACTACCGAAAGGGCCTCTGCCTGGTTCCCTGTAGCTTTGCTTCTCGCAATGAGGGAACCGCCAGAAGGCCCTCGGCACTGGACCTCAGCGTCCGGGCAGAACGATGGGGGTGGAGACGCTCCTTCAGGCATACTGGGCCGAGGCCGTTTAGGGCTTTAAAGGTCAACACCAGCACTTTGAATTGTGCTCGGAAACGTACTGGGAGCCAATGTAGGTCTTTCAAGACCGGTGTTATGTGGTCTCGGCGGCTGCCCCCAGTCACCAGTCTAGCTGCCGCATTCTGGATTAGCTGTAGTTTCCGAGTCACCTTCAAAGGTAGCCCCACGTAGAGCGCATTGCAGTAGTCCAAGCGGGAGATAACTAGAGCATGCACCACTCTGGCGAGACAGTCCGCGGGCAGGTAGGGTCTCAGCCTGCGTACCAGGTGGAGTTGGTAGACAGCTGCCCTGGAACTTTGCTTCAGGATAAGAACAGAAATCGTGCTCCAGCGGCACAGCGGCAGCAGGAGGCCCCATTAGCTAAAGTGGTGCTTCAGGTTAAGAACAGTTTCAGGTTAAGAACAGACCTCCGGAATGAATTAAGTACTTAACCCGAGGTACCACTGTATTCCCTTTGAGGCAACTTTCCAGAGGGCACAGATCAGTGGTGGGTATGACACACCCATTCCTGAATTAATCGGAGGATGAATTTTTTACAAATGATTGTTGTGTTTGTCCCGCAAGAGTTCCATGTGAAAAACGGCTTTTAACCCTTCCACCTGTGGCCTGTGGAGATCAAGCGAGGAAAAAGACATACCGAAGAAATAAAAGAAGGAAACTTTCATCTGCTGAAGCGCTTCTTGCCAATTTATATTTAAAATGGAACCCTTGGGAGCTCTCTCATTGCTGTATCATCCTATCCGTTTGAACTCCGGCTCAGAACATAACACAAAGGGTACGAAAAGTTGCTTGCTTATAATTGCACTGCAAACAAGCCAGGCTTCTGAGGCGAAAGAGCCTGAAGATAATATCAGGAAATCAGATCTGCAGCCAGTGTCAGATGTACAAATTTTGTAATGGGGGCAAGCAGTGGAGAATTTACGTATAAACTATACAGTGGTGCCTCGCAAGACGAAAAGAATCCGTTCTGTGATTCTCTTCGTCTAGCGGTTTTTTTCGTCTTGCGAAGCAGGCCCATTGAAGGATTAGCGGATTAGCGCTATTAGCGGCTTTTAGAGGCTTTTAGCGGCTTATCTGCTGATCGGATCAGCTGATAAGCGGCTTAGTGGCTTAGAAAAAGGGGGGGGGAACCAGCAGGAACTCGCAAGACATTGTTGTCTTGCGAAGCAAGCCCATAGGAGATTCGTTTTGCAAAGCACCTCCAAAACGGAAAACCCTTTCGTCTAGCGAGTTTTCCGTCTTGCGAGGCATTCGTCTTGCGGGGCACCACTGTACAAGCTATAGCTTAGGGCCCCACTCTTTTGGGGGCTCCAAAAATATTTAAAGGGGGGGAACTGGATGTACATTTCCAAAATATAAGATTAAAAAAACAAATAAAATAAAACCTACATACAGCAACAGTGTTTTGTGTTGTGTTGATCAATAAATTAAAGGTAAAGAGACCCCTGACCATTAGGTCCAGTCGTGACCGACTGGGGTTGCGGTGCTCATCTTGCTTTATTAGTTGAGGGAGCCGGCGTACAGCCTCCGGGTCGTGTGGCCAGCATGACTAAGCCGCTTCTGGCGAACCAGAGCAGCGCACGGAAACGCCATTTACCTTCCCGCTGGAGCGGTACCTATTTATCTACTTGCACTTTGATGTGCTTTCGAACTGCTAGGTGGGCAGGAGCAGGGACCGAGCAACGGGAGCTCATCCCGTCACAGGGATTCGAACCGCCGATCTTCTGATAGGCAAGTCCTAGGCTCTGTGGTTTAACCCACAGCGCCACCTGCGTCCCGGTCAACAAATTACCATATAGCATATATTCAACACAAATAACAGCAACAATTTGTTGTTGACAAAGTACAGCTGGACATATAAAGGGCCCCATTACCTTCCGTAGCTTAGGGCCTCATCATCTGGCCCTGGGGGCAAGAGTGTACGGTGCTGCCCTCTTCTCCTGCAGGCAAACCAGAGAATAATTGTGGCAGCAATCTATCCCGTCGGTAGATAGGTGCATTCTCTTTCTGTCTGTCTCTCCCTTGTTACGGTAAAATCTGGGTGTGGGGCTACTCTGCCACCCAGCTCGTCGGACTAGGTCCGTGGGTCCCTGCGGAAGAAAATGAGCTCAGCCGGAGACAGGAGCAAACTGCAGAAGATCCAAGTTTATTGCACAACAGGTTCAAGACAAGATTGAACAGCGAGAAAGGGGTGACATGAACTTTTCAAATTTCCCTCCATGTCCCAGAATACAGTGCAAAATACATCCCAGTTACATCATGAATACATTAAGAAGAGGTTGGGTTACACAGATTACATCATGAATACATTAAGAAGAGGTTGGGTCACACAGGATTAACATATGGAGGAGGGAGGGGGGAATATGCAGAGCTGGAGATATGCGCAGATAAGCACATCCTGAGAAGACAATGGTCCATGTATGCATGGTCTGCCACCTGGCATTGCCCGGAGGAAAGTGATTTGACAGGATTAGGGTCTTGACACCTTGCTTGAGGGATTATGGAGGACAGGGGAGGTGTCACGGAGTCCAAGAGAAATTGAGCAAATTGGCACGTTGATTTTCTATGAATTTTATAGATTTTAGTCCCTTTTGACATTGAAAATAAATGGATATATTGTAGCGAAGAAGGAGGTGAAGAAGACATGCACCCCCCCTTCCGTATCACCCTCTTTCCTCTTTCCCCCTCCTCCCGGCTTTGGTGAGTGAGACTTTCCAGAGGGCTCTACCTGCAGCAGTATTAGCAGGCAGGCGGCGCGAGATCAGTCGTGTCAAAGGTGCCGCTGCCCCCGCTTTCGCAAAGCAGCTCAATACAATACACTTAAGTGGCTTCAGTGCCAGCACCCCCCAGAATTCAACACCCCACACTCCTTGCACCCCCGGGTAAAGATGGCCCTGAGCCTGACCCTTTAAGAGAAGAAGAAGAAGACAGTTCAGAATTACAACAGGGGTTTGAGGGAGGTCACAGCTCAGAGGAAGATGAGGGGGAAAGCTGGGAAATCATGGGAGAGGAGGAGGAAGCACAAGGGTTAGAGGCAGCTGACGGACTCAGTGTCTTTAGAAAGCATTCCAGATCCCACCCCTTCTCCCAGAACCTGGTGAGCCTTGAAAGTAGGAGAGCAAAGGACTCAGAAGCAAAGGGCCCTCAGCACCACCTGTAGGGGAGATGATGATGAATGAGGAAGTGGGAGAAAAAGAGGGTAGAGAGTCACCAGGGACAATGACATTATTCCAAGCCTCTCTCTGTAAATATTGAATAAAAAGCAGATGGTAAGGACTTTCCCTTGTCTTATCCGTTCCTGGCAACCTGCACTGGAGGTTGTTTCCTCTGCTGCCCTGACAGTCATGAGTTCATGGAAGATCATGGCAACCAAGTTGCCCACAGTGCTCTCACAATAAAAACCAGGGAGTTGGCGTCCGGAAAGATGGCATCCTGGATTTTGGTTTCAAGGTCGTTGGAGGGTATGCCATAGGCAACTGGTTGGCCAATGTGGGAGCGCGATGGACCACTGGAATGATCGAGTAGAGTCTTCTTATGGAATCGCTCACCAGACCCGCTGAGTAAGGTGACAGCATCATGCACCCTTGAGACTGAACTTATGATCACAAGGTACCGTATTTTTCGCTCTATAGGACGCACTTTTTCCCCTCCAAAAATGAAGCGGAAATGTGTGTGCATCCTATGGGGCGAATACAGGCTTTCGCTGAAGCCTGGAGAGCGAGAGAGGTCGCTACGCAGCCTGCAGCCCGAAGCACGTGGAGCAAAGCGCTGCGCGCCCCGACTTCAGGCAGCTATCCGCAATCCTTCGGAGCCCGCGGCTCCCGGACCCGTTCTGGGGGCTGGGGTCGGGGAAAGCTTGGGCTTCCCCCACCCCAGCCCCGCAGCTAAAAACAAAGCCAAGACAGCTAACGGGATCCATCCCGCTTGCTGTCTTGGCTTCTTTGCTCTTTGGGGCTGGGGGGGAATATATATTTTTTCTTTATTCCCCCCGTAAAATCTAGGTGCGCCCTATGGTCTGGTGCGCCCTATAGAGCGAAAAATACAGTATTTAGAGTGGAGGGGGGATCAGTCCATTTTACTCGGCATGTTTTCTCCCAAGTTCACCACTGTTGCAAATCCCAGGGCCTCTAGTTACAAGAATCTGAGATACATCAAGGCAGAAACCTGAGCTGTTGCACCCCTCTCCCCATTATATTATAACAGCATAAAGCTGTTGTTCCTGCAGGCGTCTCAGGCCCAGATACGTCCCTCCAAGGTCACTGCCGGCCGCAGCTCCCGTGCCAAAAGACACCTACGGGTTTCAGCCTTCTTGTGTGCATTTTGAGTGGCCATGCCAATGGGGAGGCCCAGGGGAAAAGGGAGGGTGCACTGAGGGATCCGTAATGAGCCCACACAGCAAGGACAAAAGAATGAAAACAGCACCTCAGCTCCCAATTAACTTACCAGGGTGCAGATGCAAACAATACATGGAAGAGCATAGAGATTTCTGTGGAGCTGAGAGGTCAGGCTCCTGCTGTAACCATGCGACTGAGAGGAACACCCCTCAAGACCCCTTTTAACACAGAGACTAGGAGTGCTCAGGCTTGTTGCTGAATTATTATAATAATTATAATAATTTTACAATCATTTTGACATTTCAAAACTTGACTTTCCCCCTCCCTCTTTCTGTGGTTCCTTAAATTTGTTTTTCATCTCTTCTGCATATCCAAATTAACTTAATTTACTCATTTATTAATCTTCTTTAAGTATATGCTCTTATAAAACAGCAGGTTGTTACAATAATCCTGCCAATGTTTTTATCAGTTTATAATTTATCTGTAAATATTGAATAAACCATTTCGATTCTTTTATAAAAGAATTGTTATATTGATTCCTTATTCTTCCAGTAAGTTTCACCATTTCTGCATATTTCATAAGTTTTTGTATCCATTCTTCCTTTGCTGGGACTTCTTTCCATTTTGGGGAGAGTAACATTCTTGCCACTGTAGTATCATACATGAATATGTTTCTATACAATTTAGGTAGTTCTTTCCCTTACAAAGGTTATTGTAAACATACTTTTCATTTCATTATATATCATTTCCCAGTAAGCTTTAACCTTACTACAAGACCACCACATATGATAAAAAGAACCGTCTTTCTCTTTACATTTCTGACACTTATTTGATTTAGATTTATCCTTTTTTGCAACTTACTTAGTGTTAGATACCATCGATGTATCGTTTTCATGTAATTTTCTCCTAGACCATAACATGCTGTAAATTTTATATCCGTATTCCACAATTGTTCCCGTGCTACCATGTCAGGTCTGTTGTTGAATTATCATTACACTCCAATATGTCATAGAAAATAATCAGGGCATCTTCAGGTAAGGCTGGGGAAAACCCTGGACAGCTGCTGCCAGTTATTGGGGAAGAAATGGAGGCAGTGAGAAATTTTACTTTCTTGGGCTCCATGATCACTGCAGATGGTGACAGCAGTCACGAAATTAAAAGACACCTGCTTCTTGGGAGAAAAGCAATGACAAACCTAAACAGCATCTTAAAAAGCAGAGACATCACCTTGCCGACCAAGGTCCGTATAGTTAAAGCAATGGTTTTCCCAGTAGTGATGTATGGAATTGAGCTGAACAACCGAAGAATGGATGCTTTTGAATTCTGGTGTTGGAGGAGACTCTTGAGAGTCCCATGGACTGCAAGAAGATCAAGCCTATCCATTCTGAAGGAAATCAGCCCTGAGTGCTCACTGGAAGGACAGATCCTGAAGCTGAGGCTCCAATACTTTGGCCACCTCATGAGAAGAGAAAACTCCCTGGAAAAGACCCTGATGCTGGGAAAGATGGAGGGCACAAGGAGAAGGGGACGACTGAGGACAAGATGGTTGGACAGTGTTCTTGAAGCTACCAACATGAGTTTGACCAAACTGCGGGAGGCAGTGGAAGACAGGAGTGCCTGGTTTGCTCTGGTCCAGGGGGTCACGAAGAGTCAGACACGACTAAACGACTAAACAACAACAACAATTTAGCAAGGTGGACCAATGGCCTCACTTGACGTAAAACAACTTCCTATGTTCCTCTCTCCCCTGTCCCGGTGGTGTTGCTGTGCCTTTCCACTTAAGTTGGAATCCAAGCCTGATTTGGGGCCAATTGCCCACTCCAACAGCCCCGCCATGTCCCATCCCTCATTGTTCAAGGGGATTTCTTGACCTTCTGGAGAGACTTTTTGGAGGGTGTTGCCGCAGAGAGGAGGAGAGGACAGGAAACTTTCTATCTGTGATCTTCTTGAAGTTATCTTAGCTTAGGATCAAAGCCTATCAAGGCATTTTGCATGCGTCTCATGGACAGGCCGACTGAGCAATTATATTTCATGTTATTATCTTGAAAGGCTATATCTTAAAGGGAGAGGACAGATTCAAGCAGACAAGCAAAGGACACAGAGAACGCCAAGCGATTGTAGCCACTTCCTTTCATTTGGCCCACGATTTGTCTCCCTAACAGGCATGAAATGAACACTCTTCACAGTAAAGGATGCAAAGTCCATATCAAATGCCATTATGCAATTATACTTAGGCCCCTGTCTGCACTATACACTTAAAACAGTTTCATACCAGTTTGAATAGCCGTGGTTTCCCCCAAAGCATCCTGGAAAATGAAATTTGTTAGGGGTGTTGAGAATTGTTAGGAGACCCCTATTCCCTTCACAGAGCTACAATTTTCAGAGTGGTTTAAAGGTCAATCCCTCCTCTCACAGAACTCTGGGAACTGTACCTCTTTTAGCACCCGTAACAAAGCTACAACTCCCAGGATTCTTTGGCATAAACCATAAACAACGCCTGCTTAAAGTTGTATAATACTGCTTTAAGTGTATCATGCCTTACATTAGGTAAAGGTAAAGGTAAAGGGACCCCTGACCATTAGGTCCAGTCATGACCAACTCTGGGGTTGCAGTGCTCATCTCGCTCTATAGGCCGAGGGAGCCAGCATTTGTCTGCAGACAGCTTCCGGGTCATGTGGCCAGCATGACTAAGCCGCTTCTGGCGAACCAGAGCAGAACACTGAAATGCTGTTTACCTTCCCGCCGGAGTGGTACCTATTTATCTACTTAGACTTTGACATGCTTTCGAACTGCTAGGTTGGCAGGAGCAGGGACGAGCAACAGGAGCTCACCCCGTCACGGAGATTCGAACCGCCGACCTTCTGATTGGCAAGTCCTAGGCTCTGTGGTTTAACCCACAGCGCCACCCGTGTCCCTTGTGCCTTACATTACTTTTCAACAAATAAATGCTTAGGTTGTTCTTAGGATGCTCTGCCTGTCTTTCCTATAACCTGCTTCCTTTTTTAAAAAATAAAATTTTATTAAAGCTTTTCCATAATACAATAAGATAAAAGAAACTAATCTAAATAAAAACAAAAGCAGAGGGGGGGAACCCCAAATATAGAAGGAGAGAAGTAAAAAAAGACTTCTGATTTTCCATCTGTCAGTTTCATAAAAGAAAATGTTCAAAATATTCACTCTAGAATGACTACCAGCTGATCTACTGTAGGCAATATTTTCCCAATCTTCCTATCCAAATAGATGAATTTATTTTCCTTTCTACACAAAAACTCCAAAAGGGGTTCTCTTATTATATTATTAATAAATGTTAGCAATCGCTTTTGTCTCCAGCAACTACAACAACCATCTGACCAAATTCCTCCATATTAAACAATAATAAGTCTTTCGATCTTCATCCACACAAGAGTCTCTCCACTGTGATCATATGTTAAAATGATATTTCGTAATTCCTATGACCTGCTTCCTGATTGCTTCTGGGAAAACTCAAGCCCAGAGACTGAACACGGCCCTCCAGACTTCTTTAACTGGCCCTCTGCACCCTCCCCAGCCACATCCCATCTCTGGCTTTGCTTCACAACCTCTGTTGCCTTGCCTTGAACTCTGGTTGTGTTTCTTGCTTGCTGCAATCGAGGCTTAAAAGGGGTAGTTTGAGTATGTGTGGAAACTAGCCTACTGGACAAAGGTAAATTCTGCATTCCTTGCTCTGCTTACATTTGTCTCTGGTCTTACTTATGTGGCCTCCAGGAGGTTGCCCAGAAAGGAATGTGGCCCTTGAACTGAAAAAGGCTCCCTATCCCATAGCCTTCAACATTTCTCCAATGAAAATAAAGGTAAAGGATAAAGGGACCACTGACCATTAGGTCCAGTCGTGGCCGACTCTGGGGTTGCGGCGCTCATCTCGCTTTATTGGCCGAAGGAGCCGGCGTACAGCTTCCGGGTCATGTGGCCAGCATGACTAAGCTGCTTCTGGCGAACCAGAGCAGCGCACGGAAACGCCGTTTACCTTCCCGCCAGAGCGGTACCTATTTATCTACTTGCACAGGCGTGCTTTTGAACTGCTAGGTTGGCAGGAGCAGGGACCGAGCAACGGGAGCTCCCCCCGTCGTGGGGATTCGAACCGCCGACCTTCTGATCAGCAAGTCCTAGGCTCTGTGGTTTAACCCACAGCACCACCCGCCTCCCAATACAATGAAAATAGAGATGCCCTATTCCTTCATAATGTACCCTCCAAGTGTCCTTATGTTCACATTTTTTCCAGAGCAGTTTTCCTAATACAGTGCATATTTCTTTGTTATTTCCATCTGCGTGCCAAGGATAGTTGTGCATTTATTGCACAAATTACTTGGCTTCAGAACTGCATTACAAAAATTCAGATGATTGTGTATTTTGAAGGATATCTATTTTTTTGTTTGCATGTTGTTTCAGAAGCTGCAAATTAGGTGAGCTTGCCTTTAAATGCAAACGGAACAACATTTCTCCTCAATCCGTAAGATTGGAGCAGGGCTGCCATACAAATCATGCGGCTTTCAAAATCCAAGAAATTGTTCCTTTTTTGGAGGGGGGAGATGTTTCCAAAAAGGCCCAACAACTCATCCAGATATGGCAACCCACAATCGGAGGTAGCTGACATGGTACAGTTCAGATTGTTGTTGTTGTTGTTTAGTCGTTTAGTCATGTCCGACTCTTCGTGACCCCCTGGACCAGAGCACGCCAGGCACTCCTGTCTTCCACTGTCTCCCACAGTTTGGTTAAACTCATGCTGGTAGCTTCGAGAACACTATCCAACCATCTCGTCCTCTGTCGTCCCCTTCTCCTTGTGCCCTCCATCTTTCCCAGCATCAGGGTCTTTTCCAGGGAGTCTTCTCTTCTCATGAGGTGGCCAAAGTATTGGAGCCTCAGCTTCAGGATCTGTCCTTCCAGTGAGCACTCAGGGCTGATTTCCTTCAGAATGGATAGGTTTGTTCTTCTTGCAGTCCATGGGACTCTCAAGAGTCTCCTCCAGCACCATAATTCAAAAGCATCAATTCTTCAGCGATCAACCTTCTTTATGGTCCAGCTCTCACTTCTATACATCACTACTGGGAAAACCATAGCTTTAACTATACGGACCTTTGTTGGCAAGGTGATGTCTCTGCTTTTTAAGATGCTGTCTAGGTTTGTCGTTGCTTTTCTCCCAAGAAGCAAACGTTTTTTTTAATTTCGTGGTTGCTGTCACCATCTGCAGCAGTTTAGATATTGCTGGACTTCAACTCTCATCATTCCCCCATTGACCATGTTAGCTGGTCAATTTTCATATAATTTTCTCTTAAACCATAACATTGGTGAATATCCTGCTTTTCCTTAGGACGTCCCTATTTTCATCTGAGAAATGTTGGAGGGCATGGAGTTATGTGACCCCCGAGCCGAGGAGACCAGTAACGATACAACCTTCAGAAGACATCTGAAGGCAGCACTGTATAGGGAAGCTGGGACAGCTTCTGTAAATTCGGGACTGTCTCTGGAAAACAGGGACACTTGGAACGTCTGCTATCCTCTCTTTAATTAGAGATCCATGGCAGAGTGGTGAGGATAAAAATCCCATAGAATGTGCGAGAAGTCATTTTGTCCTCTTCTCAAAAATGAGCCTTTTTTGCCGGGTTGCTAGACTATCCTCGACATCGTAAGCTGCAGCATCTCTGGAGAATTCACTGCAGCTACAAACTTTGGAAGGCCAAGGTGTCTTGGTAACTATAGCAGTAGCTTTAGGCCACGCCCCCCCTCCAGGTCCCTCTGCACCTTCCCTGTGGGATTCTCCAGCACTCATCTGTTGATCTGTTAGGTAAGAGTCAAGCACTCAGCTTCCAGTGTGCAGGCAGAAACAGCCACACATGCTGTTGTCTGCTACTACATAATTTTGTAGGTGCGAGATGACCTCGGAGGGCCCCAAGGCCTGGAATCATGTCCGCCTCGTTCACGCAGCGACAGGGGAGCTGCGGAAGGATGGAGAGTCTTCCACAGGCCACAAGAAGGAGAAGAAAGAGGGGAAGAAAAAGAAGGAGGTGGCATCCTCTGGATCTCAAGAAACAGGAGGAGAGCAAAACAATGGAGAGAAGGTGTCCGTTGAATCTCCAGAAACAGGGAAGGAGCAAAATGATGCAGACAAGAAGACCTCTGCATCTCTAGAAAGAGGAGAAGAGCAAGATGGTGGAGGCAAGAAGTCCTCTGCGTCTCTAGAAAGAGGAGAAGAGCAAGATGGTGGAGGCAAGAAGTCCTCTGCGTCTCTAGAAAGAGGAGAAGAGCAAGATGGTGGAGGCAAGAAGTCCTCTGCGTCTCTAGAAAGAGGAGAAGAGCAAGATGGTGGAGGCAAGAAGTCCTCTGCGTCTCTAGAAAGAGGAGAAGAGCAAGATGGTGGAGGCAAGAAGTCCTCTGCGTCTCTAGAAAGAGGAGAAGAGCAAGATGGTGGAGACAAAGGCCAAGAGGAAAGTTTTTGCCCTGAACTTCCCAAGTCCAAGAGCAAGAGTGTAGATCTAAAGCGTATGGCCGAGCTGCGGAGTCATCTCCAAGCCCAGTTTTCCATCCAGGAACAGCAAGAAGATCAAAACCTGGGCAGTCAGCTGGCAGAGCTGGTGAGGAGAATGGTCCAAGGGAAAGGAGATGATCGAGCATCACCAGCCAGCAGCAATGCGGGGTTGGATGAGCATTGCCCAGCCTGTGGACTGCATAGTTACCCAACCACCCGCGCCTGCTCCTGTACCAACGGACTTCCTGCAGAGATAGAAAAAGTGTTGCAGAGGGAGCTGGCAGAGCTGAAGGGAGAGGTAACAGCCAGCATCGAGTCCCTGAAGAAAGAGGTCGTGGAAGAGCTGAGCAGCCTCCGTGAGACTGTCCAGGCCTATAATGACCATCACTTCCTCCAGGTTTCAGACCTGAGCCCCCTTGAGGAGCTCGATGAGCGGTTCCTTGACCAGCTCAACGGGAGCCACCACAGGATTGCCCTGGCTTCCAAGCTGGGGAGTGCAAAGGTTTCGACAGAAGAGAAATTCAAATCCTGGTCAGTGCCGACACTCCATCCTCTGCCCATCTCCAGCAGGAACCAGGCGATGCTCCGAGCCGTGAACACCATCACAGCTCAGAACGGCTTTGTCTCAAGCTTGTCGAGATCGAATTCAGACCCTGTGGAGCCTGGGCAGCCTAATATCACTATCTTGCCACCTGCGATCCCCAAAGCAGCCCCCAAGAAGCACCCCACAAAGATGATGGCACCTCCCGCTTCCAGGACCTACAGCAGCAAAGTAGCCTCCAGGACGGTGGCACCTCATCCACCATGTGGAGGCAACGAAAACAGACCTCACTGATCAGCCCAAAGCTTCTCCCTTCAGCATCAATGAAGGGAAATGAGGAAAGCATGGACGCTCCTTGTGAACTTTGGTCACCTGGCAGTTTGGGAACCACTACAAGTCTTATGAAGGTAGCATGCTCAGAACAATGACGATCTTTGGTTTCTCTCTGGCTGGTTTTGCCTGTGGTAAAAAATATTTCCTCAGGATTTTGTTGACTTGTTTTCTCCTACCCATGTCGGCAACTTTGCCTCAGAGGTCTAGGGCCACAGTGACCCCAAACATTTAAAGGATTTTGATACCACTTGCGGCTTCCCCCAAAGAATTCTGGGAGCTGTAGTTTGTTTGGGGAACTGAGAGTTGATAGGAGACGTCTTTCCCCTCACAGAGCTACAGTTCCCAGAGTGGTGTAGCAATCAGTCTTTCTTCCCAAGGAACTCTGGAAGTTGTAGCTCTGGGAAGGTAGTGGAAGTCTCCTAACCATTCTGACTGTTTAAAGCAGTAGCCTAGTGCTCTAAATGCTTGGTGTGAATTTGGCCAGAGAGTCTAGTTCAGCTGCATACCAAATTGATAGTATTAGGGGAAGGGTGTTATGCTGTTCTCAGAGTAGTGGACAGTGCCAGATTTATGTATAAGCTAAACAAGCTATAACTTAGGGCCCCACTCTCTTGGGGGCCCCCCCAAAATTATGAGTCTTTGTAAATTGTGTTTCTAAAGGAACTTTTGTTATTACCAAATGCCAATGTGTTTGCATTATTAAGTTTGTTATTAAAAAAAAATCATTTTAAGTTAGAGCTTAGTAATTATTTCACAATTAATATACTTCTTAATTGTATTTCACTATTAATATACCGTATTTTTCCACTCTATAAGACGCACCAGACCACAAGACGCACCTAGTTTTTGGAGGAGGAAAACAAGAAAAAAGATATTCTGAATCTCAGAAGCCAGAACAGCAAGAGGGATCGCAGTGAAAGCAGCAATCCCTCTTGCTGTTCTGGCTTCTGGGATAGCTGCGCAGCCTGCATTCGCTCCATAAGACGCACACACATTTCCCCTTACTTTTTAGGAGGGAAAAAGTGAGTCTTATAGAGCAAAAAATACAGTACCTCCCCCTAAAATATCACTGGTTTGCTCATTTCTATATATAGGCTGCCTACATTCTGCATAGACTTTGCATTCTGCATTGACTTTTCAACAATTGCTTTGATAAAACTTTGATAAAATACATATTTTGTTATGTGCAAATGGCTTTACATGCCTATTGGGTCCATAAATTACCTTACAGCATATATTCAATACAAAAATCAGCAACCATTTGTTGTTGACAAAGGACAGCTGGACATATAAAGGGCCCCATTACCTTCAGTAGCTTAGGGCCTCATCAAACCTAAATCCGGCCCTGGTAGTGGGGAAACTGCAACCCTCCTGATGTTGCTGGACTCCAACTCCCATCAGCCCCAGCCAGCTTGGCCAATGACCAGGGATGGTGGCAGCTAGAGTCCATCCAGGACTGGCCTAATATGGCGCCTCCCCACCTCACTCCATTCCCGTGTATGGAAGCTAACTTCGCCAGCGATTGAGTCCTTCTTCAATTCTAGAAAGTGGGGAACATCTTTCATTATTTTAGGGGGTGCAGGACTTGCCATGTGGCCATCACAGCTCTGCCCTTCATCAGAAGGGGATGACTAGGGTGGACCAGGAAGAAAAGCCATGGGGTTGTTGATGTTGCTGCTGCCCCCTAATATCAGCCGCCTGAGGCAGCAGCCTTGCCTCATGGTAGGGCCAGCTCCAAGTCCAGCATCACATAGAGGGACTCTGGTTCCTTCACCCCTTCTCTGTGGAGCAGCTGTGAGAAAACGCCCCCGGCCACTGCTTCCTTCACAGCTCAAGGCTTTTAAGCTGCAGCTTTTCTCTGCCAAGTGCTTGATCTTCCTGCTGAATATTCTCGCGGCGAGCCCTGCTATCAGTTCCAGCCCTGTGAGCTTTAAAGTGGCCGGCGCTTAAAAGGAAATGAAAGGTAATCTTGTGACAAGTGGGTAGCATGCTAGACAGTCAATAGCCGGGAGGAGATGCACCCCCACAAAAGCGGGCTTGCAGGATAAAGTTGCAGGCAACGGCGTAGCAAGAGGGGGAACCCACAGAGTTATCTTCGGGGGTGGGGGAGTTGCTGAAAGGTGAGGACTCCTGGATGCTGGTAGGTGAAGGTGTGTTTGCTTTTGTATCACAGGCGCAAAAAAAATATGTTTTGAAACATGCAAGGTCTGCTTTTGTTACAAGGCTAATGTTTGCTGCCCGTGAAACCTCAATGTGCAGAGCTGCATCCAAGACTAGTACAGTGGTACCTCAGGTTAAGTACTTAATTAGTTCCGGATGTCCATACTTAACCTGAAACTGTTCTTAACCTGAAGCACCACTTTAGCTAATGGAGCCTCCTGCTGCTGCCGCGCCGCCGGAGCACAATTTCTGTTCTCATCCTGAAGCAAAGTTCTTAACCTGAGGTAATATTTCTTCGATATAATTCCCATCTCTCATCTCTCATCTCGCTCTCTCTTAATACTACAACCTTGTGGTAATCTAATGCACCTGAATTGTGTGAAATTTGAATATGGAACAGATGAAAGGAAGCATGCCACACTGCAAACAGTTGAACAATGGGGCTATGGAATTCACCACCATGTGGGGGCAGCAGCCACCAACTTTGATGGCTTGAAAAGGGGATGCCAACCATTGGCACTCCTACTTGTGGCATGAAAAGGTGAAAATACATAAAGGATTTACAAAACATATAATCGGGGGGGGGGGATTATGTAGAGTATGGGATAAATATAAAAACTCTTTGGAGACAAAAACACCACTTTGGCTTTCTCCATTGGAAGCCATAAAGGTAAAGGGTAAAGGGACCCCTGACCATTAGGTCCAGTTGTGGCCGACTCTGGGGTTGCAGCACCCATCTCGCTTTATTGGCTGAGGGAGCCGGCGTACAGCTTCTGGGTCATGTGGCCAGCATGACTAAGCTGCTTCTGACGAACCAGAGCAGCGCACGGAAATGCCGTTTACCTTCCCGCCGGAGCGGTACCTATTTATCTACTTGCACTTTGACGTGCTTTCAAACTGCTAGGTTGGCAGGAGCAGGGACCGAGCAACGGGAGCTCACACAGTCGCAGGGATTGGAACTGCCGACCTTCTGATCGGCAAGTCCTAGGCTCTGTGGTTTAACCCACAGCGCCACCCGCGTCCCTTATTGGAAGCCATAGCAGTAATGAAAAAGAATATGTTGGAAAGTTGGGCAATTTATAGAAATTTATTAAGAGAAGAGGGAGGAGAGTTTAAACTAAAAGAATCTGAGAACTTATCAGGAATGTTAACAACAGGGATACAATATTATCACTTAAATGAAGTATTTAAGAAAGAGAGGAAATGAGAGTTTGGGGAACAAGTATCACAATTGGAGAGAGACCTGTTAGAATGTAATGTTAAAGTGCTGTCTAAAATATACAGTATACTATTGGAATGGGAAACAAAGGATGAACAAGTAAAATCCTCAATGACACATTGGGCAATAGACATTGGTCATAATATAGAGTTAGAAGCATGGGAACGATTGTGGAATATGGATAAAAAATTGACAGCATGTTATGGTTTAAGAGAAAATTACATGAAATGATATATAGATAGCCCCTGCTAGCATGGTCAATGGGGGATGATGGGAGTTGTAGTCCAGCAATATTTGAATTGTTCCATGTCAGCTACCTCCAATCTTCCCCCCACCCCAACTCCCCCCCCCAAAAAATTGGGCTTTTTCTTGGATTTTTAAAGCTTTTTTAAAAATATATAAAAACATCCTACATGCAGCCTGATTCGTATGCCAGCCCTACTCTAGTCTAAAGGGCACTTACTGATTGAGCAGAAATGTTTTTCAGTTTGCAAATTAGGCAAACTAACCTAATTTACAGCTTCTGAGACAATATGCAAACCGAAAAACAGACATCCTTCAAAATACAAAATCATCTGAATTTTTGTAATGCAGTTCTGCAGCCAATTAAGTTGTGCAAAAGAATGCATAACTATATTTGGCACACAGATACATATGTCGGTGTAAATAACAAACAAATATACACCGTATTAGGAAAACTGCTCTGCAAAGAATGTGAATACAGTGGTGCCTCGGGTTACATATGCTTCAGGTTACATACGCTTCAGGTTACAGACTCCGCTAACCCAGAAATATTACCTCGGGTTAAGAACTTTGCTTCAGGATGAGAACAGAAATCGTGCTCCGGCAGCACGGCGGCAGCAGGAGGCCCCATTAACTAAAGTGGTGCTTCAGGTTAAGAACAGTTTCAGGTTAAGAACGGACCTCTGGAACGAATTAAATACTTAACCCGAGGTACCACTGTATCAGGCAAAATTACGTAGAAAAATGTGGCTACTAAGAGAAAATCACACCCAAAAAATTGGCAGATTTCCCTGAGAATTTTTTGTTTAAACAGTGCAAACTGGTGTGGAGAACTGAATTTAAGGATTGGTAAAATGAGAAACTGGGAGAAACTGAAACTGACAGATTTGTTCATTCTTAGTAACCCCAGGCACACGCATAATTGGAGTTTTGATAACTTACTGGTACAACATGGAACATTCAAACAACGGGTGCTGTGATATATAGATAATGCATAAACCAGCCTTCTTAATTTCAGTGTGAGATCTGGGGAGGGGAAAAAACACTGATCTGTGATGGGCCAGCATCTGATGCAAGATAAAGGAAGGTGCATTTTCATTTGTCAACGGGCACTGAAGCTCTGGGAACAACCGTCTAATCCATTTCTGTAACCCTATCATAGAGCACGTTACTGTGTCACCGTCAATATGTTTCTGTTACATCAATTAGGAGTGTTTGAGAGCTGCTGGGTGAGTAATAGATCAGCAGGGAATTTCTGGCACTCTTGACAGAACACACCATGCAGACCTAATAAATCAGGGAGGTTGTCTGTTAGCAAGCATAAGTGCTTTCTGTAGATTCAAACTAACAATGATGGCCGATATCGGCCCTTGAGGGCTTTGGATTATGAACAAATACATCAGCCCCTACACAGACACTTTGGAAATCCATAGCCCATTACATGTCCAGCCCAAATTATTATCAGAGGTTTGGGCCCCGCCTTGCAACAGTTTCCCCCTTGCTATCAGTGAACCTTTCCTGCCAACTCCTCCCACTTCTGAAATACAACAAGTGGGTCATCTGTGTACAGGAAAACTTTGAGCAGTATATTGAGTTGTTCACATGTAACGCCCAGTGAGTACATAGTCTCTGCTTAAATTTAGGTGACCTGAATAAATAAGTTTGTGTGTAGAGAGAGAGGTGGGGAACCGGGCTAAACCACAGAGGCTAGGACTTGCTGATCAGAAGGTCAGCGGTTCGAATTCCCGCAACAGGGTGAGCTCCCGTTGCTCGGTCCCTGCTTCTGCCAACCAAGCATGTCAAAGTGCAAGTAGATAAATAGGTACCGCTCTGGTGGGAAGGTAAACGGTGTTTCCGTGCACTGCTCTGGTTTGCCAGAAGCGGCTTAGTCATGCTGGCCACATGACCCGGAAGCTGTACGCCGGCTCCCTTGGCCAATAAAGCAAGATGAGCGCCGCAACCCCAGAGTTGGCCACGACTGGACCTAATGGTCAGGGGTCCCTTTACCTAGAGAGAGAGAAACAGCTTGGACCTGTGTTCAATGTAATGCATAAACAAGTCTCGTGTTACCCATACGAAGGAGGAGGGAACCAGAGGTAAAGAAGGCTCACTGAAAACAGGAGATGCTTCATGGTTAAGCCTGGAGGCAAGCATCTTTATTTTCTGCCAGGATGCATGGGAATTAGTGTTTCCCATGTCTCCTGATTCGGGATGGGGGTGGACCAGAAGTGGGGACCAATGACAAGGAGTCCTCACTTAGGTCAGGAGAGACCTTGCTATTAAGGTCTGGAGGGAAGCATCTTTATTTTATGCCAGGATGCATGGGAGTTAAGAGTTTCCTATGTCTCCCGATTAAGGATGGGGGGAGTAAGTTGATTTAGTTCATGTTTGTGTTGTTAATTATGTCATGGCCTAGGACCCTCGTACCTACGGCACCACCTCTCCCGGTATGCCCCACAGAGGACCTTAAGGTCCATAAATAGCAACACCCTAGAGGTCCCGGGCTATAAGTAAGTCAGATTAGCCTCAACCAGAGCCAGGGCCTTTTCAACACTGGCTCCGGCCTGGTGGAACGCTCTGTCTCATGAGACCAGGGCCCTGCGGGATCTGATTTCTTTCCACAGGGCCTGTAAGACAGAGTTGTTCCGCCTGGCCTTTGGCTTAGAGTCAATTTGATTCCTTCCCCCTCTTTATTTTTTTCCTTTCGCCTCCTGTGAAGAGGCTGCAACTTAATATTTTAATGTTGTATTTTAGTCTTGTTTTTTAAGTTGTATTTTAATCAACTTGTTTTTATTATTGGTTGTTAGCCGCCCTGAGCCCGGTCTTGGCTGGGGAGGGCGGGGTATAAATAAATTATTATTATTATTATTATTATTATTATTATTATTATTATTATTATTACCATTACAGTGGTACCTCAGGTTAAGTACTTAATTCGTTCCGGAGGTCCATAGTTAACCTGAAACTGTTCTTAACCTGAAGCACCACTTTAGCTAATGGGGCCTCCTGCTGCTGCCGCGCCACCAGAGCACAATTTCGGTTCTTATCCTGAAGCAAAGTTCTTAACCTGAAGCACTATTTCTGGGTTAGCAGAGTCTGTAACCTGAAGCGTATGTAACCTGAAGCATATGTAACCCGAGGTACCACTGCACGTTATTCCACCTCATTCATTTTAATGCAAAGAAAACTCTATGCAAATTGACGGGGGAGATATAATCAGCTATGTCTCATTTGCAGACTGAAAACAATTGGATTGATTTCGCTTCTGGACATGGGACGAAGGAGTGAGCATCCTCATTTTCCACCCGTTAACACTTCTTTCGGAATTCTCCTTTGAGTGTGCCAATATATAGAGCACGAACTGCTCAGAGAGCTTCTTAACACTGACAAAATAGTGTGCTCTCCACCTTCAAATTTTCCTTCCTGAAAGAATCAAAGACTTCATCAGTTGGTTAAGATCTGACGCATTGGGACAAAACATCCCCACCAGTCATCAGAGAAGACACAGTCATCTCCTGCTGCTTATTTTTCTGTACAGTCAATCTCGTAACGATGCCACTTCAATCATTTCGCCGGGAAGCTGCTGGGATCGGCAGAGTGACAGGCGTTCGTTCGATGGCTTCGAGTGTAATTGAGCTGTTGTGTTCCCACAATGAAGGGCGTGCTTGGGATCGTTGTGAACCGTACTGATTGTTAAACTGGCAATTTACAAACTCTGACACAAATAAACACAGTCAACCCTGTCTCCCTCACACCCCACAGATCATCTCCCCCCCCTCCCAAGCCCAAACTTTGCTGATGCCTCATCAGAACCAACTATTCTGTGAAACAGCATGCCTTTCAAGATCTAACAGGTAAAAAAGATAAAGGTAAAGGACCCCTGGATGGTTAAGTCCAGTCAAAGGTGACTATGGGGTTGCAGCACTCATCTCACTTTCAGGCCAAGGGAGCTGGCGTTTGTCCACAGATAGCTTTCCGGGTCATGTGGCCAGCAGGACTAAACAGCTTCTAGTGCAACGGGACACTGTGACGGAAACTGGAGCTCACAGAAACACTGTTTACCTTCCCGCTGCAGCGGTACCTATTTATCTACTTGCACTGGCATGCTTTCAAACTGCTAGGTTGGCAGGAGCTGGGACAGGAGCTCACCCCATTGCAGGAATTCAAACCGTCAACCTTCCGATCAGCAAGCCCAGGAGGCTCAGTGGTTTAGACCACAGTGCCACCCACGTCCCTAATATCTAACAGGTGACCCCCTACCAGCACATCCCAGAAACACCTGAAGATATTTTTGCTCTGACATGCTGTCCCAGCTGGATGAATAGGTCTTTACCACCAGTGTCCGCTTGTTTCACAATTCCCAAAGTTCCATAGGTAGAGGATTAATTGTTCAACCACTCTGGGTCTTTGTTCAGGGAATAGCGGTTCCTCACCAACTCTCAGAGCCCTGAACAAACCACAGTTCCCAGATTTCTTTGGAGGAAGCTATGACTATTTAAAGTGGTATGAAACTGCTTTAAACATATAGTACAGATGGGGCATGTGTCCAGCTCTGGTGGTTGGGATCTGCATATCCTTAAGTTGCCTTGCTACCTTACAGTTAATTCAAGGCAAATTTACATATAAGGTTATCAAAATCGTAATAAAAAATTTAAGGTCTTATATATATAATAAATGTTCATAAATGTACCAACCAAGCACGTACATAGATATGTGGACCACATGTCTGGAGCAGCACAGGAAGACCGTCCTGAAACCATTTTCACTCCCAAACTGACCAAATGTTTTCTCTGGAAGGAGGGAGGGGGTGAGGGAACCTTCCCATTGTCTCAGGAATTGGGTAATCACCATCTCAAAGGAATGGCCAGACTACCAGGAAAGGCAATCAGATAAGGCATTATCAGATAACCTGGCAGACAGGAAAAACAACAATATTCAAATTTCTGTTGTAGACCGCCTTTTCTGTGATGTAGGTATGATGTTTGTGGGGAGTGGTCTTGGGTTGCACCCCTTCTGTGATGTATGTATGATGTATGGAGGGGTGGTCTTGAGCTCCAGGGCAGGGAATTTAAAATGTCTATAATAAGGGCAAGTACACCTTTGTTCTGGGTCCTCCTCCGTCCTCCTGCGTATGGGGGAGCACCCTGTTGCAACAGCTTTAATAAAGATCAGGCTTACTAGCTGCTTTGCTTCTCAATATTCTCTGGTTGGCCTCTGTTATTTTCTCCTACCGATAGGTAACCCACTTAAGGACTCTATAAAGGCTCTTGGATACCCCATAAGGGAAGAAGGGCAGGTTTTGTTTACAACAAAAGCAGTTTAAAACACAAAAGCAGAAAATATATTTAAATTGAGATGGAAACCCTAATTATAATTCTTCATTTAAATAGCAGAACTGTACATATTTGTAGCAGAAGGGACCCTTTGTTAAGGGTGATGAGAGTTGTTAGGAGACCCCCTTATTCTCTTCAGAGAGCTACAATTCCCAAAATCCCCTGGGAAAAAGGGTTGATTGTTAAAACTTCAGAATGGTTAAATAAGTAATCCCTATTATTCTTCCAGGCCCAATCTCACCCACTCTTGGTACCCTGCTGAAATTAGAATCAAGGCTAATAGGCCAAAGATTTTGTTAAAAATCAAAACAACCACACACAGCAAAAGTCTAATTTGCGAGAAGCATGTAGGTGTTTTGTTTTCCTTTTATGCACGTTGAGATCCAGCTGGCCTCTTCTCAAAGCTAATTTTGGAACAGGAGAACTTTCTTTGTCGGTGCTAAATTTAAACCTGCAATTAGGGAGAACAAAAGGGGGGAATTTCAGTGTCTCCTTAGCAGGTTTGCTATTTGCAGAAGAGCTCAATTTCCTTGGGTTTCTGCTTTCCTGACAAATGAGGGGAGGGGGGGTTGGAGGTTTGCCTATTCTGTCTGCTTTTCTCAATGGGATTTTCCTCCTCAGAGCTCCTTTGAAATTTAAATTGGTGGGAATGGCAGAGTCGTGCTAAAAGCCCCGGGAGAGGAATGGAGCAAAATCTATGCAGCAGGCCTAGGGAAAGTAAATAATGCAAACTTCCAGTGGTGCAAATTGGAAAGGAAAGTGGATAGTTACCGATGGGATTTGCAGCAAAATGTTGCAATGCAGAGTGGTGCTGTTCCATGTCCCAGAGACCCTTTCAGACCCTCCCAGTGTCCCTACTGTCCAGGGGCAGTCCTGGATTTACAGAAGCCATCCCAGTTTCTGATTTGATCCTGGAATTCCCCGCTTTTCCTTTAAGGTTATATATATAAAAATTACATGTTCATAACTGTATATATAAACCACATGTCTGAAACCCCACAGATTAGGTCCTGAACAAATTGACCTCAAATATTTCTCTGCAGGGTCAAAGTGGGAAACCTCCCCATTATCTCACAAATCCTGTCTTAGGGGCACATTCAAGATATGAACAGGGTGTGAGCCTGTGACCTGTGACCTAGATTCAGGAATTAAGTAGTTATTACAACAAAAGAGTGGCCCAAACCCAGATAATACAATCAGGTAACTTGCCACACATGAGATAAACAACGCTCTCAGATTTCTGTTGTAGACCGTCTTTTCTGTGATGTAGGTATGATGTATCCGGGGAGTGGTCTTGGGCTACACCCCTTCTGTGATGTATGTATGATGTATCTGGGGGTGGTCTTGGACTCGAGGCCAGGCAATTTAAAATGTCTATATAAGGGCTTGCACTCATGGCTCTGTGTCCTCCTCTTTCCTTGCGTGTGATTGTGAGCACCCTGTTGCAACAGTTAATAAAGATCAGGCTTACTAGCTGCTTTGCTTCTCAATATTCTCTGGTTGGTCTCTGTTATTTTCTCCTACCGATAGAGAACCTACAAAAGGACTCTGTAGGCTCTTGGGTACCCCATAAGGAAAAAGGAGCAGTTTTTTTAACTTATATCATATTATTATTACTATTTGATAGGATGACATTCCATAGCCTGCCCCCCCCCCTCTCTCTCTCTCTCTCTCTCTCTCTCCTGTTTGGTACTTTCATATTTATCTGTTTCCTCCAAGGAGCACGAGGTGTTGGCATACATGCAATAAAAATGACCCCTGCAGAGGCCCTAAAGAGTGCTGGGATCAGGCCCTTTTGCTCACTCCCATCCTCATTTTGCTTCCCTGCTCCAATTACCAACTCTATGGGAAAGACTTGATCAATCCTCTTCCCTGTAACTCCCCATTCTAACCTGGGGCAAGTTATGGAGTGGAACGGGGGTGACAAGCTAACGTGGCAGCTCCATCTATTTTTCACAGCTCTGCTCGCATCGTATTTCAGTCGCTCTCAGCCTATAATTAGTTCCTTCTAAAGGACCACCCATTGATCATTGCTTGACTTGACAGAGCAGAACTTCCTCCAGGCAGGAGCAGAATAAGGACGTAGGAACATAGGACACTGCCAGATACCAAGTCCAACCAGCTCAGGGTTGTCGACACAGACTTGCAGTGGCTCTCCAATAATTCACTTGGGGTTCTCTCCCAGCCCTGCCTAGAGATGGTGGGATTGAATCTGAGAACTTTTGCATCTAAAACCAACTCTCTACCACTGTCAAGGACTGGGCAGAGAAGAAGACAGTTCAGAATTACAGCAGAAGTTTGAGGGAGGTCACAGCTCAGAGGGGGATGAGGAGAAGAGCTGAGAAAGAATGGGAGAGGAGGAGGAGCTGACAGACACAGTGTCTTTAGAAAGCATTCCAGACCCCCGCCTCCCAGAACCTGGTAGGCATTGAAAGTAGGAGAGCAGAGAGCTGAAATAAAAAAATTAAGGTCTTATCTATATAATAAAGGTTCATAAATGTACCAAGCAAACACGTACATAAATATATAAGCCACATGTCTGAAGCTGCACAGGAGAACAGCCATGAAGCCATTTTGACTCCCAAACTGACCAGGTGTTTTCTCTGCAAAGTCAAATGGAAAAGCCTCCCCGTTGTCTTTTTCTTCACAAATCCTGTCTTAAGGGTATGTCTGCGTATGAATAGGGTGAGCCTGTGACTTCGCTCAGGAACTAAGTGTTTATCATTACAAAAGACTGGCCAGGCTCCCCAGGGTATCAATCCAGTAAGCATTAACAGGTAACTTGCCAGACAGGAGGTAAACAACCCACTCAGATTATGAGGTAAACAACACACTCAGATTTCTGCTTTAGCCCGCCCTTTCTGTGATGTAGGTATGATGTTTCTAGGGGTGGGCTTGGACTCCAGGGCGGGCAATGTAAAATGTCTGTATAAGGGCGGACACACCTTGGTTCTGGGTCCTCCTCTTCCTTCTGCGTGTGAAGGGGGCAACCTGTTGCAATAGTTCAATAAAGATCAGGCTTACTAGCTGCTTTGTTTCTCAATATTCTCTGGTTGGCTTCTGTTCTTATCTCCGACCGATGGAGAACCTACAAAGGACTCTATAAGGGCTCTTGTGTCCCCCATAAGGGAATAAGGGCAGATTTTCATTTATTACAGAGCTCGGAGGCAGAGGGCACATCTTAGAACCCATGGTGATGATACATGAAGGGAGAAGGGAGGAGGTGGAGACTCACTCGAAGCAACACATTACTCCAAGAGGCCCCATTTCTAAGCCTCTCTCTGTGAATATTGAATAAAAAGCAACTGGTAAGAACTTTCCTTGTCTTATCCATTCCTGGCAACCTACTATGGGGATTGGATCCTCTGGCACCTGGCAACCACTGAGCTGAGACTCGTGGGTGGGTGCAAATGTGCAGATACCAATACATGACTGAGATGGGTCTCCTGATATTGAAGGTTTTAGCAAGTGAGCTACTGTCCTGGGATAGAGATAGAAATTCTTCTCTGGCCACCCACTCGCCCACCCTCCCTGAGCTCACAGCATACTGGCCGTCCTGATGAAATAGGACTTGCAACTTGAGGCTGCCGCTAGCGCAAAACACAGTGGCTCAGCTGCTCCCTAGGGCATATGTCCTCAAGACACCACAGTCTCCACTGACCTTCCCTCCACATAGCTGTCAACCTTCCCTTTTTTTGTGGGAAATTCCCTTATTCCAGCGCCGTTTCCCACTGCTTCCTGCTGCTATCCCGGATAGGTGAGGCTGCTGATCCCTTATTTTCAAATCTGAAAGTTGACAGCTATGTCCCTCCAAGGAAACTGTTATAAGAATTTTAAGGTCTCAAATATAGAATAAATATTCATAAATGCACACATGTCTAAAGAGATGAACCATGTGTCTGAAATAGTATGGGAGAGCAATCCTGGAGCCATTTGGACTCTCCCAATGACTTCAAATATTCCTCTGCAGTAGGGAGGAAAATGGGGAAAGTCTTCCCATTGTCTTTTGCAAATCCTGTCTTAAGGGCGTATTTGTGTATGGATAGGGTGAGCCTGTGACCTGGATTAAGGAACTAAAGTATTATTAACCATTACAAAAGAATGGCTAGGCTGCCCAGGTAATGCAGTCAGTGACCATTAACAGGTAGCCTGGCAAACAGGATTTCTGCTGTAGACCGCCTCCTCTGCTGTAGACCGCCTCCTTCTGTGATGGATGTATGATGTTTTAGGGGGTGGTCTGGGGCTACAAGTTGGGCAGTTTCAAAAGTCTATATAAGGGCTTGTGCACCATTGCTCAGGGTTCTGCTCCCTCCTGCGTGTGGTGAGGGGGGACCCTGTTGCAACAGTTCCTTGAATAAAGATCAGGCTTACTAGCCGCTTTGCTTCTCAATATACTCTGGCAGGCCTCTGTTATTTCGCCTACCAATAGGGAACCCACTTGAGGACTCTATATGGGCTATGGAATACCCCATAAGGGAAAAGGAGCAGGTTTCTTATAACAAAACTGAACCCTGGGAAAGCACCCCCAGCACCATGGCATCTTTCGCCACTTGGAGATTGCAGTGGGTACAACGCTGCGTTCTTAATGTTTGTTGCCTTATTGTTCATGTGTGTGCATTTCATGGCTTGCGCGCTTACGATGGAAGTGTGAATGTATCTAACAAGGACTTCTTCCACAACATCAACAGGAAGGGGCTGCCCGAGACAGATAGCGAAGCAGATATTTAATATTTTGGATGGGGAATGAATGGGACAGAGGCCTCCCATCATGGAAAAACTAAGAACTCTGGATTTATTCATTATAATTTCAATTTACATCGTTTCAGCTTTTGTTTCACATTGTGCGTTATGTTCCCTCTTCCCCAAAGCAGATCACGACATCTGACAAAGTTGAAAATTTGGCACAATTCTGTTCCCAAGGCTGCCCCCAACTTGGCGAGTCAATTGTGGGGCTATGCTATCCATTTCAATGCAACTATACACAACTTGTAGATTGAGGTGTGTATCTTATAGGCTAGGCCAGCCTTTCCCCTTTGGGTTACTGGATGCTGCTAGATTAAACCCCCATCATCTTATAATAATAGCGCCTCCCAGCTAGGGATGATGGGAGTTCTGGTCCAGCAACATCTGAGGATCCAAGTCTGGGCTAGATTACTTTTCCAAGACTAACAACAGACAGGGGGGAATTAGGTGCAAGTGACGCTATTTCTGTACGGGGGGGGGGGGGAAGCATGCTGAATTCAAATATCAAGGATGCTAATTTTTTGTTGCTTAGGCACTTTGCCGCCATCTTGGAAAATGGCCACCAATGTTGCCGTTTTTGGTTTCTGCAAGTGGTCTATCAAACCTATCGAATTTTTTTTCCCCATCTTTAATATTCTGCAGCTACCTTCGCAAGGATTACAGGACATTAGCTGGCAGCAAGGCAGGCCTGGCAAAATGTCTAGCAACTCGGGTAATGGCAAAGGTACCAATCGACAAGGACTCTGGGGCAGCTGGAGCTTTTGCTGAAGTGAGATCATCTAAAAACAAGTTGGCTGCAGCATCTTAACGGTGGGGCTCCACACAGGGAATAACTGACCTGGTCCAGTTCTGTCCCCAAAGCAATTCAAGGGCAGGACTAATGTTTAATTAGAGTTTTTTGAACCCTAAAAGAGCATCTTCCTATATACATAAGTTGCCTCTATATATTCAGCCTAGTACTATTGATATGCGTGAAGCACCATGTGCTTTCTGGAGGGTATATCAGAAAATTTTGATAATTGTGTAGGTCATAACTTTTGTGATAAAGCCACTTCCGCCCTGCAAAAGAGGTGGTGTTGTGGGCTTCACGCCTCTACCATGCGTGCGCTGGCTGGCGCTCAGCCTCCGTGCGATTGAGGGAATCCCCAGCCACGTCACCCCCTGGACAGCCAATCGGCTGGCTCAGGGGGCGTGGCCTGCCCTATTTAACACAGGCATGGCCGGGGATCTTCCTCTGTTGCTTCCTCCAGCTGCTCCTGTTTCCCACCCTCCCGCCATTTAAGGTTTTCATCATTGACCTTGCTATGGACCTCGGTTGGTCACCATTGAGGGGCCTGGTAGGAATTTTTTCCACTTGGCAAATTGGCACCAGTCACTTGGTTTTCGCCTTCCTCGTAGCAAATCGCCACAACTTTATTGGTATTGTCGGTTAGGCATTGGTATTGGTATTGTTATGTAGATGGAAGGGGGGGAGGAAGCGCCATCACCTCCCCCACATATTGAAGGGTAGTCCGATAAAGGATTCCAGGGGGCATGGCCCTGTCCAAACCCTATGGAGGTGAGGGCCTAAGGCACTCCCCCGAGCGGTGACCCTGGGGGAGTTCCTAGTTGATGCACATCAGCAGGACTCCCCCTACTGGTGGTTAACCCTTCCCGGACTTCAAGCGGACGGGCTGAAGCCAGATATAGTCAGTTAGGACCAATGCCTAAGCCAATACCGCTCATCACCTGTAACCAATAAAGTTGTGGCCTTAATTAGCCCATTAACCTTAATATTTGTGTCATGTGTCTTTATTTCCACTGGGGGGGGACTCACCACAGAACATAAACAGGCCATCTTTGCAGGAAAATGCAGAAAGATTAATAAGGCTGCCTTCAGGCATCAGTAAATTTGGCACCCTACATTTTTTGATTCAGCACCCTTTTTTTTTTTTTTTTTTTTTTTTTTTGCTAAGTAACACCAGTTTGCCACTAATTCCTCAGCAATGCCAATGGGATTTCTGGAGGCCACCTCAGGATTTTGAGCCAGTCTGTTAACAGGATGAAAGCACCTCCCCCCCCCCCAAAAAAAAGGCAAAATACAATTGTCAGATGTTGCGTTCTTTTCTCCTTGCCAGTTTTGTTCCAACTCGTTCAACGTTCAGATCAGCGGCTAGAAAAGTATCACAGTGAAGAAGCATGGATATGAAGATGCCATGAAGCCATCACCCATCATAATTATTGAACTCGGTAGAGACACCTAGGAGGAGCCAGAAAGCTGGCCAATCAAAACAGCCAAAAGCAGAGGGAAGAGATGATTGACAGCCAGCGGGGAGCCATGGCTAACGGTGGCGTCTCTGGAAGCGTAGACTTTGCGACCATGAAGAGGCTGCGGTGGGCGGAAATTGTTGGTCATTTTCAGGGAAGTTGTTCCAGCACTTTTGTAGTAAAGGGTGTTGACAAATGCATTCAGCTAAATAGAGGAATTGCCAGTTTTGTTCCAACTCGTTCAACGTTCAGATCAGCGGCTAGAAAAGTATCACAGTGAAGAAGCATGGATATGAAGATGCCATGAAGCCATCACCCATCATAATTATTGAACTCGGTAGAGACACCTAGGAGGAGCCAGAAAGCTGGCCAATCAAAACAGCCAAAAGCAGAGGGAAGAGATGATTGACAGCCAGCGGGGAGCCATGGCTAACGGTGGCGTCTCTGGAAGCGTAGACTTTGCGACCATGAAGAGGCTGCGGTGGGCGGAAATTGTTGGTCATTTTCAGGGAAGTTGTTCCAGCACTTTTGTAGTAAAGGGTGTTGACAAATGCATTCAGCTAAATAGAGGAATGAGAGAATGGTTTAGCAGTTACTAGGGGCTAGGTGCTGGCATGTAGAAAGATTTATAAACCGTTTGTCATATGACGCTGAATGTGGAAAGTGTCAGTTTGCATTTCTTAGTGCAGAAAGCGTTGATCTGATGTGTAGAGATCTTTCCTATTCTAATTAATTCAAGAGGGTTCTGGAGGCTTCTCTGTGTGAAAGAAACAAGCAGAAGGTCCGTGATGTTTGGCTTATTCCTTCAGAGAAGCTGAGTACAGCTGGCTTAAACTGGTCCTGTTATCTCTTCTGGCTATAATAAGGCCAGAAGGAGCCTGGGTTTCACGTTCTCTTTCTGTCGCTCTCCCTTCTGGTGTGGTGTTTTGTACATAGTTTGCTTAGTGTTAAGGTTTAGACTTTTTATAAGTTATTTTAAGTTTAAGTTACGTCTGCTGCAACTGGAGTTCTTATGGACTGTGCCAATCCTGAATGTATTGGATTTGTGACCATTATGCTCATTTGCCTTCAGTAGAAATAAAGCTCTGCTGGATGAAATATTAATTGCCTCTGGACTATTTTGGGAGAATCCTGCAACGTGTTTAAGTTTTTACTCTGCTAACTATACAGTGGTACCTCAGGTTAAGAACTTAATTCATTCCGGAGGTCCGTTTTTAACCTGAAACAGTTCTTAACCCGAAGCACCACTTTAGCTAATGGGCCCTCCCGTTGCCGCCACGCCACCGCCATGTGACTTCTGTTCTCATTCTGAAGCAAAGTTCTTAACCTGAGGTACTATTTCTGGGTTAGCGGAGTCTGTAACCTGAAGCTTATGTAACCTGAAGCGTATGTAACCCGTGGTACATTGGAAACTGCCTCTGATCAATACTGAGTGGAATTTCAATGACATATGTCAATATATACCAATATATCACAACATATACCAGGGGTCAGCAAGGTTTACTGGCCATGGGCCAGACTGGTGCAGCGCAATGCTGGAAATCGCATCTGCGGATGTCTGCGGTGCCAGAAATTGCTTCTGCGCATGCCCAGACGCCGAGAATTGCGCCTGTGCAGAAGCGTTTTTTGGCATCTGGGCATGCGCAGGCCACTTTCCGGTATCTGCGCATGTGCAGACGCGATTTCCGGCGCCACTCGGCGAGTCCCTGTGCCGCGCTGCACTGGGTTAGTGCAGCGCGCAAGGGACTTGCTGAGCAAGCTGCTCAGTTCAGGGGCAGCTTGTTGGCTGGTAAAACGGTCTTCGTGGGCCGACCCCTGACATATACCAATATATCACGATAACTGAAATAGGGATGGTTCTGGAAGAATGGCAAATGCAATTAATGGACTATATGGAAATGGCGGAAATGACTGGCAGAATCCGAGACCAGGGAGAAGAGTTGGTGGAAGAAGATTGGAGGAAATTTAAAATCTATTTACAGAAACATTGTAAAATTTTTGAATGCTGATGACGTTGAAATGAATTGAAGCGGTTCTAGCAACAAGGTAAAATGTAAGATGGGATTGATAATAGATAAATTAAATTGGATATGAATTTGCTGAACCAACTTTAAAAAAGGGATACAAAAAAGGAGGCGTGAGGAAGTCAGGAAAATAGGTTAACTAAAGATGAGTCAAAAAAGAGGGAGTTTTGCTTTTTTCTTTATGTGTTTTTCTTTTTTCTTCTGTTTTGTGTTTAATGTTTGTATTTTTGTATTTTGACTTTGTATTTGTCTGTTTTTGTATTTTTTCTGAATTTTTCTTGCTGACAAAACTTAATAAAATATTAATTAAAAAAATGAAATAGGGATGGAGCTCTGTAGAGGCATGGGCTGGCTTCATGGTTTTCCCTGCATCATGATTTTTGCTGGCACCTGCTCTTGCGATTCGCTGCCCCCCTTCATGAGGCAGGGAAGAGCTGAGCCCGCCAAGTTAACAAGGGCTGCAGGAATCGAGAGAAGCATTGGCTGGCTTCAACGTTTTCCCCACATTGTGATTTTTGCTATGCACACACTCACACATTGTGATTCACAAGATATTGCCAGGTCAAAAATTATGAAACCAATATGGACTTCAAACCACTGTGGCTGACAATGGCTGTGTTTTCGACTGACAGAGGCAGTATTTCTTTGAATATAATGGTACCTCGGTTTACATATGCTTCAGGTTACGGACTCCGCTAACCCAGAAATAGTGCTTCAGGTTCAGAACTTTGCTTCAGGATGAGAACAGAAATCGTGCTCCGGCGGTGCGGCAGCAGCAGGAGGCCCCATTAGCTAAAGTGGTGCTTCAGGTTAAGAACAGTTTCAGGTTAAGAACGGACCTCCGAAACGAATTAAGTACTTAACCTGAGGTACCATGTACAGGATGCTTCGCTAGATAGGCTATTGGCCTGATCCAGCAAGCTCTTCTTGTGTCATTTTAGATTGGGAGCCATTTTTGTTTTTCGTAAGCCACAGCCTTTTTTGGCTAAAAGGAGAAACAAGAGACATAGAAATGTTTGGTTTTCTCACCTGTGGCTTGCTGATTGGGATGTTCTCTTCGAACACAGTCCATTGCACCACTTCTTCGCAGTTTGGGGTGGTGAGGGAGCCCTTGTAGCGATAATATTTGGAGAGTAAGGCCATGTTGGGGAGGAGGTTGCTCAGAGAAAACGTGGAGGCCAACTCGACATAATCCTCTAAGCAGAGAAACAGAAACAGAGAATTGGGGTGTGAGGAAGGGAAACGAGAACTCCATTTCAAATGGAGAACGTACAGAAATGCATTGCCGTAGGGGAAACTGCTTTGCTAAAACGTGCCCGTGAGGGGAATTCGCACTAAGATCCTGCTGGATTTTCATGATCACTTTTATTTATTTTTTAAATGAATTGATGTGAAGAGGAAACACAAGACTACAAAAATAAGGCATGATGGTTAACAGCAACAACCAGGGGAAAGAAAGACATAACATCTTACAGGTACAGGAAGAAACACTACAGACAGAATAATTGCCATACACAGGAAGAATGAAGATATAGTTTGAGTTCCTCATTTGTAGCTTTATAAATCATTTAATGTGTCAATATGAATAAAAGTTGTTGTACAAGAGATTATTATTATGACTGCAATGCAATGAAAATTAATAAGATTTTGGAGCACAGAGATAAAGCAAATAATCAGTTCATCAAATCTAGCACACAGAGGGCCACTTTATCTAAATTATATAATTCGGTAGTTGAACAATTGGTATCAACAATTGTATTATAAATTGCCATTGTTATAATGAGGCAATGATTGGATTGTAAGTGAAAACTAATAAAAAAAAATTATTGGAAAGAAAAGAAACTGAAATTGGTAGATTCACCCAAACTTGCTGGTATGTTGCTTTCCCTTAGGCAATAATCAATTGGTGCCAAGCACTAGCAAGATCCCCAAAAATGTGTGGTGTGCGTGTGGCCCTGATCCACCAAATCCAAGCATTC
Organism: Podarcis bocagei; assembly: GCF_964188305.1. Taxonomy (NCBI): domain Eukaryota; kingdom Metazoa; phylum Chordata; class Lepidosauria; order Squamata; family Lacertidae; genus Podarcis; species Podarcis bocagei. The sequence continues at coordinate 15,528,596 of NC_138142.1, read as the reverse complement.
TAAAGGATTGCCTGAGGCTCGGTGCTCACCTGCATGAGTGATATTCCTCAGGCCAGTGACGATGGTGTTGTAATTGGTATTGTCTGCATCAGATACCTGCAGAGCAAAAATCTAGTATGCATCTTTGGTACTTGACCCATTGCAAATTCCCTTTGCCCTCAAGCTGTTACCCCTCCAGCATCAAGCAGACAAAGGTAACCAAACAGGATAAAGTCTCCTCCCCACATTGTAAACATGGCCTCCGAAAACCTTGCTTCAAGTACTTATTTCACTTAGAATTTTGCAAATGAACCTAAATTATGGATTGATGGATGGATGGATGGATGATAGATAGATAGATAGATAGATGATAGATAGATAGATAGATAGATAGATAGATAGATAGATAGATGATAGATAGATAGATGATAGATAGATAGATAGATGATAGATAAATAGATATAGATAGATACATAGATAGATAGATATAGATAGATAGATAGATAGATAGATAGATAGATAGATAGATGATAGATGATAGATGATAGATAGATAGATGATAGATAGATAGATAGATAGATAGATAGATAGATAGATAGATAGATAGATGATAGATAGATAGATGATAGATAGATAGATAGATAGATAGATAGATAGATAGATAGATAGATGATAGATAGATAGATAGATGATAGATAGATGATAGATAGATAGATAGATGATAGATAGATAGATAGATAGATAGATAGATAGATAGATAGATGATAGATAGATAGATAGATAGATGATAGATAGATAGATAGATAGATGATGGATAGATAGATAGATAGATAGATAGATAGATGATTGATGGCTCAGTGGTTTAGACCACAGCTCCACCTGCATCTATCATCTATATCTGATAGATAGATAGATAGATAGATAGAGAAATAGATAGATGATAGATAGATAGATAGATAGATAGATAGATAGATAGATAGATAGATGATAGATAGATAGATAGATGATAGATAGATAGATGATAGATAGATATAGATGGTAGATAGATAGATAGATAGATAGATAGATAGAAGATGATAGATAGATAGATAGATAGATAGATAGATAGATAGATGATAGATAGATCGATAGATAGATAGAGATAGATATAGATAGATGATAGAGATAGATGATAGATGATAGATAGATAGATAGATAGATAGAGAATGAACATATATGAATGTGTGTCTCCTGTAGGTACTTTAAATAACGTAACAGCAGCTGCTTCTCGGGAGATACCTTAAACAAGAAGCCCAAGACAGCAAGTCCGTTGGGGTGCCCTTTGGCTTCTGTGATGGTTTTGTACTTGGTGTTCATGTGAACAATATGGAGCTGTGGAAAACAAAACAAAATGAGAGTTTTTCAGAGCAACTTTGGGGATATTCATTCACTGGCAGACTTTAAAGCAGGGGAGGGGTAGCATCAGTCATGATCTTCTGGACCACCGCCTCACAGACGTGGGGATACAGGGCATAGCCCGTAACTGGTTGTGCTCTTTTATCTCTGGTCGGGGACAGAGGGTGGCACTAGGGAGGGAAATGTCGCGCCACTCCTTGGTGTGTGGAGTGCCGCAGGGCGCAATTCTCTCCCCGATGCTTTTTAAATCTTTATGCGCCCTTTTATGGTCAGGGGTCCCTTTATCATTTGTGGTTACACTTAAAACACTATTTAGTAAGACTACCAAAAGAAACTTTGCCACGGCCACTGTGATATCATTAGACTTGTCGTCCAGAAGATATTTAGTATAGTAGTCTTCAGATTTACCAGGCCAATTTGCCAGTAGGGATTTAATCAATAGATCCCTTAAAAGGTAAAGGTAAAGGACCCCTGACAGTTAAGTCCAGTCATGAACGACTCTGGGGTGGCGGCGCTCATCTCGCTTTACTGGCCGAGGGAGCCGGCATTTGTCCGCAGACAGTTTTTCCAGGTCATGTGGCCAGCATGACTAAGCTGCTTCTGGCGAAACCAGAACAGCGCACGGAAATGCCGTTTACTTTCCCACCGGAGCGGTACCTATTTATCTACTTGCACTTTGACGTGCTTTCGAACTGCTAGGTTGGCAGGAGCTGGGACCGAACAATGGAAGCTCACCCCATCGCGGGGATTTGATCCGCCGACCTTTCAATCGGCAAGCCCAAGGCTCAGTGGTTTAGACCACAGCTCCACCTGCATCCCAATAGATCCCTAGCTTGCTCATATTGTCCGCAATGCAGTAGGATATGCCTCATACAATCGTCGCCCTAAGAGCATACACAGAGCCTATTCTGATAAGGGATGCCTCTTAGACTGCCATTTAGCACTTCTGATGGAAATACATTTAATCTGGCTTTGGTAAAGAGGCCCTGATAAGTTGGCACAGACAGATTTCTAAGATATGCAGGAAAATCGTACCCGTAATGAATTCCTACTGCTATCGGACCTCAAATAACATGAGATTGAGATCAGAGATCGCTGTGTGATATGTCCCAAGCCTTTGCCTCAGAGATTCAATTTATTCTGAATCTATGTTACTGGTTTTTGGACCACAATAAAGATTATTCTTCTTATTATTTTTTGCCGTATTTTTCGCTCCATAAGATGCACTTTTTCCCTCCTAAAAAGTAAGGGGAAATATTTGTGCATCTTATGGAGTGAATGCAGGTGGGAGGCAGGCAGGGAAAGCCCCCAAGAGGCTCTTGCAGGCTTTTCCCCAGGAGGGAGAAGGGACTGACTGGCCACGTCAGTCCCTTCTCCCGCCTCGTAGAAAAGCCCGCAGGAGCCGCGCACACTTTAAAGAGCGCGCGGCTCTTGCTGGCTTTTGTGGGAGGTAGGGGAAGGGACAGAGGGCAGCCCCTCAGTCCCTCCCCCCACCTCCCGGAAAAGCCCCCAAGAGCCGCACTCCCTTTCACTAGCTGCGTGGAGCGTGTGTGGGGCTCTTCTCCCTCCTGGGAAAAGCCTGCAAGCGCCGCACACAGGCTCCACGCGGCTCGTGAAAGGGAGCGCTGAGCAGAGCCTGGGATGCAGACAGGCTCTGCCCAGCGCTCCCTTTAAAAAAAAATTAAAATTCTTGCATTCCCCTTCTAAAAACTGCGTCTAACAGTCAGGTGCGTCTTATGGGGTGAAAGATACGGTAGTAGTCACCGAGAATCCTGGGAATGGTGGTTTGTTAAGAGTGCTGAGATCACAGAGCTGCAACTCCCAGAACCTTTAACAAATGACAGTTCCCAGGATGCTCCATGACTGTGAAAGGGACGTCATGCTATGAGCATATGGTTTGGACGGGACCTATATGTCTTTTACCCCTTCTCTCGCCACTTCCACTATCGGAATTGCTCTGTGCGTGATTTTGTAGACCGATCTCACTTCCATGGCACTATTATGGCATTTGACATACTGTCCCCAAAATGGCCGATTGTAGCTCTGAGGTTAAAAACAAAACACCTCGTTATATTTTTACAACCTGTTTTCATACTCTGTATTTAACGGTTAAAGATAATCGAAATGATAGGACTAGTTGCCTGTGATCATCCCAGAGTCTTCTTCTTTTTTTTAATAATGAAAAAGAACCCTTTCATGTCATCTTCATTTCAGCTATCATGATGAATGGCTGGTTTGTCCATCGTTTAGCAAGATCAAAAGGTGGAAGGGCCAGGGGTCTTCCCTAATTAGTAGCTTCTTGCTAAATATAATACAGAGAGCTGATTTAGGGTTATTCACTGTACGCCATTTAATGGAGTGGCTGTTCCCTATTCCAACAAACAATATCAGAACCTTGTCTCCACTTCTACCCTGAAGGTTGGAGACAGATCAATTTCTGAATAGATCAGTCTTGGAAAATTGGAGATGGTGTGATTACGGGGGTCATTTCAGGCACTGTATTTCTTGATTTTATTTTATAGTACTACAGTGGTACCTCAGGTTACATACGCTTCAAGTTACAGACTCCGCTAACCCAGAAATAGTACCTCAGGTTAAGAACTTTGCTTCAGGATGAGAACAGAAATCGTGCTCCGGCGGCGCAGCAGCAGCAGCAGGAGGCCCCATTAGCTAAAGTGGTGCTTCAGGTTAAGAACAGTTTCAGGTTAAGAACGGACCTACGGAATGAATTAAGTACTTAACCTGAGGTACCACTGTACTGTATTTTTGTTTTGTTTTACACGAACCTCTTTGAGCATAAATGTACTTGGGGGAAACGTGGTCTACGCTGTGATTATGACTAAAAACACATTCGCACCACAGATTTGCAGAACAGTTTTTACTTATTTATTGCATTTATATATATCTCTTTTCCTCCAAGGAGCTCAAGGAGGTACATGTGGTTTGTCCCTCCCCGTTTTAAGCTCACAACAACCCTGCAAGGGGGGGGGGGTTAAGCTGAGAGGCAGTATCTGGCCCAAGACCACCCAGTGAGCTTCATAGCTGCGTGGGGATTTGAACCCTGGTCTCCCAGGCCTAGTCCAACACTCTAACCACCACACCGCATTGGCTTTCACAAGTATACAGTTTCAAACAGACATAGCTTCCACCAAAGAATTCTGGGAAGTGTAGTTTGTTGAGGGTGCTGAGAGTTGTTAGGAGCCCCCTATTCCTCTCACAGGGCCACAGTTCCAATAGTTCCCTGGGGAGGTTAAAAAAAGGTAAAGGACCCCTGGACGGTTGAGACCAGTCAAAGATGACTATGGGGTTGTGGCGCCCATCTTGCTTTCAGGCCGAGGGAGACGGCATTTGTCCACAGACAGATTTCTGGGTCATGTGGCCAGCAGGACTAAACCACTTCTGGCACAAAGGGACACTGCGACGGAAGCCAGAGTGCATGGAAACGCCATTTACCTTCCCACCGCAGTGGTACCTAGTTATCTACTTGCACTGGCGTGCTTTCACACTGCTAGGTTGGCAGGAGCTGGAACAGAGCAATGGGAGCTCACCACGTCACAAGGATACGAACCACTGACCTCCTGATCAGCAAGCCCAAGAGATTAGTGGTTTAGACCACAGCGCCACGCTGGGAAGAGGGAGGGATTGTTAAACCAGTCTGAGAACTGTCGATCTGTGAGAGGAACAGGGGTCTCTCCTAACAACTCTCAGTGCCCTTAATGAACCTCATCTCCCAGAATTCTCTGGTGGAAGCCATGACTATTGAAAGTAGTATCCTAGTGATTTTAATGTATAGTGTGAACGTGGCCTATGACTATTCTAGGTGGGGCCTTTTCAACATTGGTAACAAAATAAAAGTTGGGAAGCTCAATGTACCTCCATTGGGTACTGCTGACCATCAACGGTGTGCTCTGAGCCATTTCGACTGAGGTCCCCCCAGTGGAAGTGGAAACTCAAGGCCCGGTACGTGTCCTGGAGTCCTCCTTTGGTGATGTTAATTTGATCTGCAGCAGATGCTCCATCTAGGTTCATGACAACTGCCAAGGAGGCCCGGTCAAAAAGAGAGAGTTCAGAGACAGACAGTACTACACTAATGCAACACAAGACCCCAGAAAGGTTCTCTAAACCTGCATTAGAAAACACTTGGCCCAAGGTTATTTATGTATGCTATTACTGCGGCCCATGCTTTGTTAGCCCCAAAATGGAAAGCGAGCGAGGTCCCAACTAAATAAGAATGGCAACTCAAGCTGAGACTTAACATATAGAATAAGAGAACAAGAAGAACATAAGTTTAGATTGGAACATGTATATTGAATATATGGGGGGAAATTGTGTACACTTAAAAATGTTGGCGGCATTAAGATAAATTCAACAGTGTAAATAAGTATTGATGGATGTAAAAATGGAGTACTGAATGGTATAGTTTCTGTAAAATATGCAGGGATTTATGATATGCAAAATGAACCATGGAAAGAGAAGAAGGGACGTCATTGATATCTTAAGGATGCAAAAATGAGTACTATATAAAAAACACTTGGCCCACATTCACACCAGACCTTTAAATCACTGGGATGCCATGTTAAACAGTCATGGCTTTGCCCAAAGAATTCTGGGAGTTGTGGTTCAATAAGTGTGCTAAAAGTTGTTAAGAGACCTCCTGTTCCCCTCAGTTCCCAGAGAAGTGGGATGGATAGTTAAACCACTCTGTGAATTGTAGCTCTGGGAGGGAATTAGGTATCTCTTAACAACCCATAACTCCTAAGCACCCATAACAAGCTACAGCTCCTAGAATTCTTTGGGGGAAGCCATGACTGTTTAATGTGTTCTCATTGTGCTTTAAATGTATGGTGTGAATGTGGCCTTGGAAAGCCTCTCCAGAAGAAGCTGTGTCCTCTCCATGCCCACCTGAGTGTCCATCGTTTATCAGTCTCCACCTGCCAGGAGGCGCCTGGTCGTAGCCTTCAAACAAGATCTCGTCGAGGTTCCTGTCTCGTTGAGTTTTCCTTCTGTCAATGTTAATGGGTGACTGGTTCTCTCCCCCACAGGTTATCATGATGTCCTTCCAGTGCAAAGGACCTAAGGAGAAGGGAAGAGTGAGGTAGAAAGGAAGAGATGGGCCCGAAGGCAGAGGAAATCCTTACTCTACAAAAGCTGGAGAAGCAAAGCTTCTTGTCGGAAGGAAGGGAGGGAAACTTTTGGCCTTCTGTGGACAACCTGATCACTGTAGCCCATTTCATTGGTAACCTCAAGGCTGGATGACTGCAATGGACTCTATGTGGGGCTATCCATGGGGCTGGTGCAGAATGTGATTGTCAGGGACTGGGCAGAGGAGGAATGGTGGAGACCACCTCCCCATCCTGAGCCTTCTAGAGAGGAGGAAGAGGAAGACAGTATAGATTGACAACAGGGGTTTGAGGGAAGTCGCAGCTCAGAGGCAGGTGAGGGGGGAAGTTGGGAAATAATGGGAGAGCCAGAACAACACCTGGCTGACACCTTGTCATTAGAAAGCATCCCAGACCCACCATCTCCCAGAACCTGGCAAGCCTTATAAGTAGGAGAGCAAAGAGCTCAAAGACAGAGGGCAGGTAGCAGCCCCCGTAGACGACATGAATGAGAAAGTGGGAGAGACGGAGGGTGGAGATTCACTCGGGACAACGCCATTATCCAAGAGGCTGGGTTCTATGGCCTCTCTCTGTAAAGACTGAAATAAAAAAGGACAGTAAGAAACTTTTCCGTGCCTTATACTTTCCTGGGCAACCAGCCAGGAGCCACTGACAGCATCCTGATCGTGATGGCCATAATGGGGCGGCTGGCTGAGTACTTGTGACACCGTTGTTCAGGGGCTCTGAGTAGTGGAGGCCAGGGGGCCTGGGCTCCCCAAAAATTTCAAATAAAAGGGCCGGCCGCCACCAAAGTTCTGCAGCGGCCATGCACACACACCACAGGGTGTGCTCGCATTATGCGGTCAAGCCGTGGGGCATCCTCATGACCCTGCAGCATGCGCAAGTGACGTCAGCACACTGCGGCTGCAGCAGTGGCAGCAGGTGATGCATTCCTTGGAGTCCACATCTGCTTCCCCCAGGAATCCTGCCACCCGAGGCGGTCACCTGACCTCCTGCATGGCTAGAAAGCGTGTTTTCCATAATAGAGAGCACGTGTTGCGGTGGGGGCCAAAAAGGCCACCCCACTGTTGTTGGGCAAATTGGCCACATGCTGTGATTGGGCAAGGAGTGTTGCTGGGGAGAATGTTATGTTGCTAAAGTGTGGGAGGGGTCAGAGGTCTTAAATACAGGACTTGCAGCCTGGGGCCTTCTCTTGGGCTGCGTGCACCGGATCACCCGCCCACCCTCCCTAAAGGGGGGGGGGGTTTGTTGTCCTCTGACCTTGCTTTGCCTGTCATGGGGTCATCTGCCTTGGGGCAGGGGCCTGGTAGGAATTTTGTCCATTTGGCTGATTGGCTGTTGCCATTTGGTTTTGTTTGTTTGTTTGTTTTTTCAAAAGATATTTATTAAAGTTTTTTTAAAATATAACAATGAAAAAAAAATTTAAAAAGAAACATAATACAAAATACAACATAAAAACAGTCAAAAAACAAATAATTTTCCATACCATATCTTCCTTACACTTATTTCCCCAGACCTCCTCATACCTCCCTTCTTTGTATTCCACTTCAATTTGTTAGTTCAGCAAATCCTTACCATTAAGCTTTTACCCATTTATAAACCTTTTTTTTTTCGTATCTCCTAAAGCATTACAGCTGGAAACCCCTTAGTTTCTATCCATTGCCATTTGGTTTTTGCCTACTGCATAGCAAATCGTCACAACTTGTAATGTTGGCGGTTAGGCATTGGTTAAAATTGGTTGGTGGAGGGGTAAATGCCTACCCCTCCGAAGGTGGTGCTGAAAGGGAATTCCGTTAAAGGAATCCAGGGGCTTGCCATCCCTTTCATCCTAGTCCCTGGCATCAGACTTGAGCTGTGCAAGCCCCAGGGGGCATGAGGGTGAGAGATGGGGGACTGATGCCCAGCTTCATTTCTCCCCAATATGGTTCTCCCTGACTGGCTTCCGCTGGAATCCGGAGGTCAGTTCTGTCCCTGGGGCAAGGACAGATAGTCGTAACCAATGCCTAAGCAACCACTCACGTGTGTGTATTTAAATAAAGTTGTGGCCAAATTCATGCCAAACACCTTTAACAAAAATTGATGTGTGAAGTGTGAGTTATTGGGGTGGCCTGGGGGACCTCGACACGCAACGAAGGCAAGAGTCTCATCCGTCGCTCTCCCCTCTTCTTCCCCTGGCCCCACCACTTAGCACTGGCCTGCGGCTCCTGGAAGGTTTCCCAGAAGGGAATGCAGTCCTCGATTGGAAACGGCTTCCCCCTGCACCTGAGTTAAATGGAGGCTATTTGTATCGATTAAAATCAACACCTCCGCCAGCAAACCTCTGCTACGCGGATGCCTCAGCCAAGACACTCATTAGTCTCTTTGTTCTTCCTTCCTTGCCTCCTGCCGCCAACGGGAGATGCCCTCAGGCTGGGATGACCTTCATTAATAATCACAAAGCAGGGCTTTTTCTTATTTATAATTCAGCAGGGTTTCCTCGCCGGACCTATCTTTAGTCTGACAGGCTAAATGAGCTATTTTGGTGAGCATTATCGCCTCTGAAGACCAACAGCAGATTCCATTCCAAATTCCTATTTATATCCACCTTCTCTCAAGGCATCCCTGGATTGGCTACAGCTCAGGGGCAGAATATATACATATATTGTGAGTGCACATCATCCCTGCTTTACAGAGGACTGTTATGAGAAGGGATGTGGCTCAGTGCTGCGCATCTATCTTGCATGCAGAAGGACTCGGGTTCAATCCGCATCATATTTAGGTAGCACCTTTTGCCTGAAACCCTTAGGTAGGCTGGACCAGTGTTATTTTTCTAGAAAAAGGGGTGCCAGAACTCACCAAGGGAATGGCAATGGCGCCCAACTGAGAGGTGCTGGAACTGAGTTCCAGTGAGTTCCGGCTGAAAAAGGCTTTGGACTGGACACGTCTTTATGCCACATAAGACCCATCTATGATTCTTCAGTTGTTCTGAGAGATAGTGTCCGGGACTGGGGCAGAGGAGGAGGAATGGTGGAGACCACCTCCCCATCCTGACCTTTCCAGGGAGGAGGAAGAGGAAGACAGTATAGATCTATAACAGGGGTTGGAGGGAGGTCACAGCTCAGAGGCAGATGAGGGGGAAAGTTGGGAAATAATGGAAGAGGAGTAGGCAGAAGTGGAGCGGCAGCTGACTGACACAGTGTCTTTAGAAAGCATCCCAGACCCTCCATCTCCCAGAACCCGGAGAGCCTTAAAAGTAGGAGAGCAAAGAGCTCAAAGACAAAGGGCACATAGCAGCACCCGTAGAAGTGATGAATGAGGAAGTGGGAGAGACATGGGTGGAGATTCACTCGGGACAATGCCATTATCCAAGAGGCTGGGTTCTATAGCCTCTCTCTGTAAAGATTGAAATAAAGAAAGGGCAGTAAGGAACTTTTCCTTGTCTTTATAATTTACTAGGCAACCAGCTTGGAGCCTCTGGGAGCATCCTGGAAGGTTCCTGCAGCCAGTCAGAACCCGTGATTTGGACTTTCGGAACAGATTCCGTTCGACTTCCAAGGTGTGACTGTATACAGTGGTATCTTGGTTCTCGAACGTAATCGGTTCCAGAAGTCCGTTCGACTTCCAAAAACATTTGAAAACCAAGGCACAGCTTCCAATTGGTGCTGGCGCCCCAGAAACAAAAGCCTACAACCGCGCTGGACATTCAGCTTCCGAAAAACATTCACAAACGGGAACACTTACTGGTACTTCCAGGTTTGCGGCGTTCGGGTTCTGATTTGTTCATCAACTAAGCCATTTGAGAACCAAGGTTCCACTGTGGGTGGATGTATTATTAGTTTTCAATTACAATCCATGGAAAGGGATTCTTTTAACCTCCAGTTTGCTAGTAAAACTGAATTATAAAGTTTTGTGAAATGATGCAATAGTGAATTACTGTGTCGCGAAATGATGCGTGTCGAAAAAGTGTGTCACATGGAAAGTTTGGAAAGCTCCAAGCTAGACCAAGAGGCCTGGAGGACATAGCTGGGGCTGATGGGAGTTGTGGCCCAAAACATCTTTCGGGGCCCCAGGTTGAGGGGAAACTGTCTTAGGGCCCAGACACCCCATGCATTTAAAGCACATTTGATGCACGTGACTTCTATCCCAGAATCCCAGGGACTGTCATTTGCCCTGCACAGAGCTACCCTTAACAGACTATATTTCCTATGGCTCTTTGGGGAAGAAATGGAAGTGCAGACAGAGAAAAACCTCATTTCAAGTACTTACCACACTTAGGATCTTGTGAATCGTAGCACCAGGTACCTGGATTAGAGGGCATGGGAGGGACGAAGAAAGAAAACATGTAAGCTGATCGGAAGGGAAGAACCAGCCAAGAACCAGGACCTGCTACTTCCGATGGAAGGGGCGGGGCAGACATGCATTCTCCAACGAAACAAACGAAAGGATCATAGAGCTGGGAAAGGTGCAGAAAAGGGCATTGATCGCATGAGGTCACGGCAAACAAAATAGTCATCATTCCCTCGCAATAAGAAACAGGGTGTCCCATTTCCCGCCCCCGCCCCCGGACTTTTGCAGGGGAATCTGGCTCAGAAGCAACCAGTTTTAAAAAAAGAGGTCCTATGGGTTATAAATGAAACCCCAGTCAGGAATCTTGCAGTTTTGTTTCAGAGCACTTGACTGGACCGTTACGTTTTCGGCTGGAATATTGCCATAGGCCGTTCATTATACACAGACATGCACACGTGCGCGCGCACACACACATACACACTGTCTCCTTAATCCCGCCCCCCCAAAAAAATCTGCAGTCGTGCTCCTTTCTCCGCTTGTAATGTCCAAATCTCCCCCAAGCCAGCATGCCAAACCATACCTGCTCCTTTCCTCTTGGGGCCTGCAGCAGTAAGAGAAAGGAGAAGCAGAGAGAGAAGTGAATATGAAAAGAGACCTTCAGAAGAGAGCTCACTTGATCTGATGCTTGGATTGGAAAAGGTTCTGTGCCTCATTTCCTTGGGTCTCTCTCAGCCCTTGCCAGGGATGGAACCTGGGACTTTGTTCCTGCAAATCAGAAGCTCCGTCCCTGAGCTATGAGCCTTCCCTTAAAAAGAAACTGTCTTATACTGAGTCAGGCCATTGGTCTTCCTCGCTCGGGACTGGCTACAGCCTCGGCCCAGTATACCTGAAGGAGTGTCTCCACCCCCATTGTTCAGCCCGGACACTGAGTTCCAGCTCTGAGGGCCTTCTGGCGGTTCCCTCACTGTGAGAAGCGATGTTACAGGGAACCAGGCAGAGGGCCTTCTCGGTGGTGGCACCCGCCCTGTGGAACACCCTCCCACCAGATGTCAAGGAAATAAACAACTACCTGACTTTTATAAGACAACTGAAGACAGCCCTGTATCGGGAAGCATTAAATGTTTGATGCTTTATTATGCTTTTAATTATGTTGGGAGCTGCCCAGAGTGGCTGGGGAAACCCAGCCAGATGGGTGGGGTATAAATATTGTTGTTGTTGTTGTTGTTGTTGTTACAGTGGTGCCTCGCAAGACGAAAAGAATCCATTCTGTGATTCTCTTCGTCTAGCGGTTTTTTTGTCTTGCGAAGCAAGCCCATTGACGGATTAGCGGATTAGCGGCTTTTAGCGGCTTATCTGCCGATTGGATCAGCTGATAAGCGGCTTAGCGGCTTAGAAAAAGGGGGGGAAGGGGGAAAAACCAGCAGGAACTTGCAAGACATTGTCGTCTTGCGAAGCAAGCCCATAGGAAATTCGTTTTGCGAAGCACCTCCAAAACGGAAAACTCTTTCGTCTAGCGAGTTTTCCGTCTTGCGAGGCATTCGTCTTGCGGGGCACCACTGTACTATAATACACTGAACTGTGGCAGCTCCCCAGGGTTTTAGGCAGGGGACATTCCTAACCCTACCTGGAGGTGCCGGGAATTGAACCTGGGATCTTCTGACACCAGGAAGAACTTTCTGAGGGTAAGAGCTGTTCAACAGTGGAACAGACTCCCTCAGGCAGTTGTGGACTCTCCTTCATTGGCATTTCTTAAGCAGTAGTTGGGTGGCCTTCTGTCATGGATGCTTTAGTTGAGATCCCTGCATTGCAGGGGGTTTGGACTAGAGCAGGGGTCAGCAAACCTTTTCAGCAGGGGGCCAGTCCACTGTCCCTCAGACCTTGTGGGGGGCCGGACTATATTATTGGGGGGGGGGATGAATGAATTCCTATGCCCCACAAATAACCCAGAGATGCCTTTTAAATAAAAGGACATATTCTACTCATGTGGAAAACACACTGATTCCCGAACCATCTGTGGGCCGGATTCAGAAGGCGATTGGGCTGGATCCAGTCCCCAGGTCTTAGTTTGCCTACCCACTAGAGAACCCTTTGGTCCTTTCCAAATTCCATGATTATGTGACTGCAAAGCAGATCCTCTGTCACTGAGCTACAGCCTCCCCCTGATCGTAAAGAACCAACCAGCCACATAATTGCACTGTCCCTCTTCATTTTGGTGGGATGACCAAATGGAGGGTGGTTCTTTATGTATCTATGGTGTCTTGGGTTCAGTGAAGCATGTTAATGCATCTCCCCAGAGGAATTCAGAGTGGGCTGAAGAAAGAACAGCGAGGCATTGATTAAGGACATGATGGACTGCGACCAAGAATGCACAGTGATTAATCTCCACGCATCGTGCTTTGGGGAGAGTGATCCCTCAAGTTGTTTCTCAGAGGATAAAGTCAGGTCCAACTTCATTGCACGCTATCAGAAATCGTCAGGGATGGACCAGCCAGCATTATGTGGGTGGGGAGTTGTCACAACAGACCCTCCAAGTGTTCCTGTTTCCCAGGGAGGTCCCTGATTCAGAGAAGCCGTCCCGGTTTCTGATTCGATCCTGGAATGTCTCACATTTCCTTAGGATGTCCCTGTTTTCATTGGAGAAATGTTGGAGGGTATGGAGTTATCCAACCACCGAGCCGTCTGAAGGCAATCCTTTATAGGGAACGTTTAATGTTTTATTATGTTTTTATATATGTTGGAAGCTGCCCAGAGTGCCTGGGGCAACCCAGTAAGATGTGTGGGGTATAAATAGGGAAATTATCGTTATGGAATGGAACGTCCCTATTTTCATCAGAGAAACGTTGGAGGGTATGTCAGAATGATTCAAGTAATTTAAGGCCAGTATCCAGGGCTAAAGGCTAGCTTGTAAAAATACAGAACAATTCTATTGTGATTGATCTGTTTCAAATCATCAGACTTCCAGAACGGGAGGCAGAGTGAAATACAGGTGAAACTAGGAAAATTAGAATATTGTGGAAAAGTTCATTTATTTCAGTAATTCAACTTAAAAGGTGAAAATAATATATGAGATAGACTCATGACATGCAAAACGAGATATGTCAAGCCTTTACTTGTTATAATTGTGAAGATTATGGTGTACAGCTGATGAAAACCCCAAATTAACAATCTCAGAAAATTAGAATATTGTGAAAAGGTGCAGTAGCTATTCATTTTTTTTATAAGATATTTATTAAGATTTTCAAGAAATTACAAAATAGAAAAAACAAAAGAAAAATACAAAAAAGAAAAATACAAAATAAAAATAGTTAAAAACAATTCAATCATCACATATTTTTCATTTACTTATTTCCCGGACTTCCCCACGCCTTCCTTCTCTGTATTCCAATTCAAATTATTATTTCAGCAAATCCCTCCCCTCTTTCAAATCCTTTCCATAATTCATAATATTCTGTCATCACATTACCTTAATCTATTTTCATCTTATCTTATATATATATAAAAAGAAAAGGGAAAAAAAACTTAAAGTTTAAAACTTAAATCTTAATTTTTACCAACTTCTCCTACCATAACATTCTTACCTAATTCTTTAAAAAAAATTATTAGAGCCAAATAATTTCATTTCAACATTTTCCTAACATTCATCAATTTAATAAAACAGTCCTAATTAAAAATAAAAAATAAGAAATCCAATCTTCATCCAGCGTCCCTTCCTCCTGGTCCCGGGTTTTGTCAGTCCTTTCTATCCTATTAATCTAGCACATTAACCTGGCAATCTTATATCCGAGGCCCTCAAGTCTCTTCCATATCTCCATATCCCTTCCACAGCTCTTCTTCATATTTTCCTTTTGTTCGTGGGAACTCCAGCTTGGTAATATTTTTGACCCTTTTCAACAAAACAGTCCCTTTTCCATAGTCCAGACCGGGCTCGATGTAGTATTTAGAAACATGTACCAGATTCCCTTCAAAGTTAAGAGCCCCCACAGCACCAGACATCTGACGGCCCCTTTCCAGACTCGAAAAGTCCAAATCTCCCTGTATAGGGGGGTCTATCCAACCCCCCATTTCCAAACCAAACCAGATTTTATCTTTCCAAGTCTGGTCTTTTCCAAGTTCATTTGTCAAATCCAAAAATTTATATTCCTGCTGGGCCTCAGCTCCTTCCGTCTCTGGCGCCCAAGATTCAGCAGAAACCTCTTCTCTCAGCTGTTCTGTCATGGCACGCTCCTGTTTTAATTCCTGGGTGGGCTCCCTATAGTTTCCCACCACCTGTTCAAAGGTTCTGGCCGCATTAGTCATCAAATCCGTCTTCTGGCTTAAATGATCCAGTAGGGCATTTATTTTGCAGAAAGCACCCAACAGTGCTTCTGCAGACATTATCTTGCAAGGTCGCAAACCCTTTCCCACAGTTGTAATTAGTGACAGCTGCAAGCTCCCAAGGATTATACAATTCCACAGTTCCCCTCTAGGGGGAAAAGCTTCTGGTTGTTCTTTCTCTTAAAAACAATAGCAACAAAGTCTCTTTTTTAAGAGGAGATTTCACCCCTCCCATACTCAAGAATCTCCTGATCATCTCCTGATGGTCTCTGCTGACTCCACAGAGAGAAGGAGGCGTGTCCTGCCTATCTACTTATTCTGCCCAGCAACATATCTGTGTGTGTGAGAGAGAGTCAGTCAGTCAGTGTATCGGAGAGAGTGAGAGTGTTAGAGATCTTAGAGATAAGATTGCTGCTAAGAGCAGCTGCAGACTCTCAGTGTAGCATTGATTTATGCTTAGAATATTCAGCTCTGTATATAGCTTTGTATCATAGTTGTAGATATAGAATAAAAGGAAGATATTCTCCAGAGCTGCTCTCCGAGTGGTTTATACTCTGCAAGACTCTGCAAAACTCTGCTGCGCAACGACTGTATTATTGAGACAGTGAATCTGGTGCTCTCAGCTCTAAGCTGTGAGTCCACAGCACTGTGACCTGTTCCTGTGAGAAAGGAGGTCTCTGGCGGTGCTACCCAGCTCGCCTAGCCCAGTCGGGGTTGAGGTGCATGAGTCCAGTTGGCGCACTGGCTCTAGGGCGATGCTGACAGTAATCAATGACAGCTGCAAGCTCCCAAGGATTATACAATTCCACAGTTCCCCTCTAGGGGGAAAAGCTTCTGGTTGTTCTTTCTCTTAAAAACAATAGCAACAAAGTCTCTTTTTTAAGATGTTTTGTCCATATTTGTTCTTTTAAGATGTGAAAGGAGGCAATGGAGTCACTATGTTTCTCTTCTTATAACTATCTGTCAAAAACATTTGTTTCTGGTCAATGAGCTTCAAACGTCAATCCTGACACCCCGCTCCAGGATCAGGACGGTGGGAAATTACTTTGCTTTAGATTCACTTCTGCAGGTTTAAACAGCTCAAAAAAAGAGAGATCCCCCTTCTTCTCCTGCTACCGAAGGGGGATTCAGCGATTTTAAATGATGAAAGTCGATCCTTCAAAGGTGATTTTTAAAACTCTAGTTTGCTTTGTCTTTGCTTTGTTCTGGCTACAGGGAAACGGAAGGGTGACTTCCTGTTTAAACCTTCCCGTTTCAGTACCAAATTAAGGTGGATTTTTAAGTCCAAATTCCTTTCTATTTCACCAGTTCGCCAGTTCTTATTTAAGGTCCAAATATTCAATGTTCCAGTACTCACGGTTGGTTATTTTAGATGCCAAATTGTCCCAGGAAAAAGGCAGTGCGCTCCGGCAACGGCTGTGCGGCTTTGCTCCGCAGAAAAAGCGATTGACTAACAGCACCGCGCCACTTCCCCCTCTTCTCTTCGGAGCCCGTTTGTGGGTTCCTTTGCGGGTTGGGGGGTGCTAAGGGTGCCCGCTGAGTCCCACGGTCACAGGCTTCATCCGCCTGTGATTTCCAGAAGGGTCCCCGCTTCGCCGCAGCGGAAAAGACCCGTTTCTTGCGGAGCTGGTCCCTCCAGTTTAGAGGGAGTCCGCCATTGCTGGTGGCGCCACCCCGGAAGTCAGTAGCTATTCAATCCATAACACCTGCAATGGGTCCATGAGCCTTTAGATGGTCTCTCAGTCTGGTTCAGTAGGAAGCACAATCATGGGGAAGGCTGCTGACCTGACATTTGTGCAGAAAGCCATCATTGAGGCCCTCCATAAGGAGGGAAAGCCTCAAAAGGTAATTGCAGAAGAAGTTGGATGTTCCCAAAGTGCTGTATCAAAGCACATTAATGGAAAGTTATGTGGAAGGGGAAAGTGTGGAAGAAAAAGGTGCACAAGCAGCAGGGATGACCACAGCCTGGAGAGGATTGTCAGGAAAAGACCATTCGAACGTTTTGGGGACTTTCACAAGGAGTGGACTGAGGCTGGAGTTAGTGCATCAAGAGCCACCACACACAGACGGATCTTGTGAGATCTCACCCGAAATTGGAGGTGGAAGTGGCACAGTGGGGACGCCGATGGAGGCAGGTGGCATGGTTGCAGTGCCAGCGACAGAGGGGCTTTCACTTCAAGCGGCAAAAGGGGACATTGCAATCCCTGTCTGCTGCTCATAAACTGTCAAGTAATCTCCGATGAGCTTATGGCAGCCATGGGGGTTGCAACTGGCCTACTTCACAAGGCCGTTGTGCAAGGAAGTGGACTGTCCTAGTCTCCCCCTTCCATTATATGATGAACCTTGGGCCCAGCAGCCAAATATGGCCCCTGAGGCCTCTCCATTTGGCCACATCCCTCCTCAGATATACATCACCATTGTATGCTTTCGACTGGCTAGAATGTGCCTTTGAACTCTGCTCATGCCTCTTGCCTGCCTGTATGGAGGAGGGAGAATGACTGCATACAGAAACTAGACTACTGCACAAAGGCAAAAGTTACGTTAATTGCTTTGTGAACTTTTTCCTCTGGTCCTGCCCCCATGTGGCCCCTGGAAGGTTGCCTGGACAGATATGTGGCCCCCAGTCCACACAAAAAGTCTCCCCACCATTAACAGCCACCTGTCCCATTACAGTGACACCTCGCAAGACGAATGCCTCGCAAGACGAAAAACGCGCAAGACGAAAGAGTTTTCCGTTTTTTGAGTCATTCCGCAAGATGAATTTCCCTATGGGCTTGCTTCGCAAGACGAAACGTCTTGCGAGTTTGTTTCCTTTTTTTTAAAGCCGCTAAGCCGTTAATAGCCGCTAAGCCACTAAGCCGCTAAGCTGTTAATAGCCGCTAAGCCGCTAAGCTGTTAATAGCCACTAAGCCGCTAATACCCGTGTTTCGCAAGACGAAAAAACCACAAGACGAAGAGACTCGTGGAACGGATTAATTTCGTCTTGCGAGGCACCACTGTAAAACCAAACTCATTCCCATTCTTAAAGGCCCATTTAATGCCTTCTTTCAGACTCTTCAAAGGGAGCGACAAATCTGCCCACTCCTTAAATTCAAACATTCATACCCCTCCTGGATTATTATTTTTTATCTGGGTTTATTTTTATTTTTTCTATTTTGCTTTCATCTTCTATCTATTAATAATAGATCTGAAGAGCCTGTATTTTATTTAGCCAAGAGAATCTCTTGTTCGGCATTCAATATTTGCTTTTCTCTTCTAATTATCCCTGGAACCTGCCTACGTTTGTTTTCCTAGCATCCCCTTTGGAAACTGATTGCATGTGGTTGTGTGTGTGTGTTTGTGTGTATCTTCTCCTCCTCCTTTTCTTTACATCTCCTCTTAACCGGGTGCCCTTTGCCGGGTGTTTACGTCAGATTTCATCAAAATGAAATTCCGCTAGAGTTACCCTTCTAGCTACTCTTTAAATATTTCCACAATATGGGTCCCTGTCAAGACTCGTGAGATCTGGCCTTATTATTTCTTCCAGAAAAGCTCTTAAGATTTTATAGCTCCAGACCCAGAAGAAATACAGTGGTTTTATGTTTCAGCAGGGAATTATTTAAAATGTGTAGAATAATGCAAAGAAAACTTCCTTGTGTTTGCTAGCCTCTGTCCCAAGCCTTATCCTCCACAAATGTGCCTAATCTTCGTTTTAAAAGCCATGCAAGTTGGTGACCCCCATTGCAGGCGTGAATTCTGTGTGCTGTGAATTGGGACACCTGATGCATAGATAAAGGTAAAGGGACCCCTGACCATTAGGTCCAGTCGTGACCAACTCTGGGGTTGCGGCGCTCATCTCGTTTTATTGGCCGAGGGAGCCGGCGTACAGCTTCCGGGTCATGTGGCCAGCATGACTAAGCCACTTCTGGCAAACCAGAGCAGCGGACGGAAACGCTGTTTAACTTCCCGCCAGAGTAGTACCTATTTATCTATTTGCATTTTGATGTGCTTTCAAACTGCTAGGTTGGCAGGAGCAGGGACCGAGCAACGGGAGCTCACCCCGTTGCGGGGATTCGAACAGCCGACCTTCTGATCGGCAAGTCCTAGGCTCTGTGGTTTAACCCACAGCGCCACCCGCGTCCCAACTATCACCCAAAAATGGCCAAGCTGCCCAGGTAATGCAATCAGTGACCATTCTCAGGTATCCTGGCAAACAGGATTTCTTCCTGTGATGTATTTCTGCTGTAGACCACCTCCTTCTGTGATGTATGTATGATGTTTTGGGGGGTGGTCTTGAGCTACAGGGTGGGCTTGCACACCATTGTTCTGGGTTCCTCTTCCCTCCCTGCGTAGGTTGAGTGAGGACCCTGTTGCAACAGTTTAATAAAGATCAGGCTTACTAGCTGCTTTGCTTCTCAATATACTTTGGTTGGCCTCTGTTATTTTCTCCTACCGATAGGGAACACACTTAAGGACTCTTTACGAGCTCTTGGATACCCCATAAAGGAAAAGGAGCAGTTTTTTTCTCATAACAGCGTGTGACATTAACATATGAGAGTGCTGGAGGTGAAATAGTTAAACAGGTTACCCAATCAGAACCCAGGGGGGTGGAGTCAGAGGGACTATAAAACCAGCTTTGGGAGGCGCGAAGGGAGGAGTTCATTGGGAGATGGGTGGTTGGTTGGAGTGGGAGTGAATTGGGATAGAGTCAGTGGGTAGGTTGAGTGAGTGTAGCGAAGTAAGGTGAGTCAGGAACAGTTAAGAACTAGGAAGACAAGTAAATAGAGCGGTACCTCAGGTTACATACGCTTCAAGTTAAAGACTCCACTAACCCAGAAATAGTGCTTCAGGTTAAGTACTTTGCTTCAGGATGAGAACAGAAATCGTGCTCCGGCAGCATGGCAGCAGCAGGAGGCCCCATTAGCTAAAGTGGTGCTTCAAGTTAAGAACAGTTTCAGGTTAAGTATGGACCACCGGAATGAATTAAGTACTTAACCTGAGGTACCACTATATCTGAGAGGTGGTTTAGTGAGTGAGAGCAGGTAGCGGAAGTTATAGGTCTGGATAGGCACCCCATAATTGTAATTGACTGATACCATTTATGAAACCACACGCTTGTTAAACTGCAATAAATAAACAGAAGTTTATGTTCCAATTTAACCCTGACTGGACTCAGTATTGCACCAGGTAGGGCCTGGGTGGTGGCAGCGAGAAATAAAGTGGCGGCACAGGGATCAATAGACGGTGAAACGTCTGGGGACCCTGTGTGATCACCACACAGGGCGGTCAGTTTCCTTTAAATAAATAAAATAAATGAAACCTTACTGAATGCTTCAGTAGAGGATGTCTACTGAAGATGTTGTCTTAAAACAAACAACATCTTTGAAGTACATGGAGATGCCTTGCAAACACAGGAGGAGGGGAAAGGACTTATCTGCAGACTTCCAGTCACACAGCCATGGGACTGAGAGAAGATGAGGCTCCCATTTTCTTTAATTACACACATCTCTCTTTTTCGGTAGCGGGAAGGCACAGCCAGAGCCAGGAGACCTGAGGGACTCTGGCTGCTCCTGCTGTGCTCTTTATTTCTCCTACAAAACTTTCACTGTTCTTCCCTTCCTTTCTACACATCTCTTTTTTAAAAAAAAACAAAATTATTTTTTATTCAAAATTATAACAAGACATATTATCCAAAAACATATCATCCTTGTTCCCCCCCCCCCATTTTTCCTCCCTCCCCCTCCCACACAACCCCCCCACCCCCCCACCCCGATTTCCCTCAGTTCCAGTCTTTGGTTTCTCTAAGAATGCTGTTTTCTGCATGTTACCCCTTCTATGCCTCTCTCTAAGGATGGATAGAACTGTTTCCGTCCCTCATTTTTCCAGGCCAATATTCCACCATTTATTTATTTATTGAATTTATATACCGCCCTATACCCGGGGGTCTCAGGACGTTTCACAGAATAAAATCAAGATATAAAACCACAAAATACACAATAAAAATAATAATAACAACAACCCAATAGCCCCACCACCCACAAAAAAACCCACATTTTAAAAGGGCATAGGATGTAAATCAGATCAACCAAAGGCCTGGTTAAAGAGACCTTTGCATGGTGCCCAAAGGTGTATAATGAAGGCTCCAGGCAAACTTCCCTGGGGAAAGCATTCCACAGAATTGGTGCTTTTGAATTATGGTGCTGGAGGAGACTCTTGAGAATCCCATGGACTGCAAGAAGATCAAACCTCTCCATTCTGAAGGAAATCAGCCCTGAGTGCTCACTGGAAGGACAGATCCTGAAGCTGAGGCTCCAATACTGTGGCCGCCTCATGAGAAGAGAAGACTCCCTGAAAAGACCCTGATGTTGGGAAAGTTGGAGGGCACAAGGAGAAGGGGGCGACAGCAGTGGCGTAGCGTGGGTTGTCAGCACCCGGGGCAAGGCAAGTAACCCGTGGATTTGCGCCCCCTAACCCTAACCCTAACCCCCAGATGTTGCGGCCGGTGCGGCCGGGCCCCCCTGCACCCCCCACGCTACGCCACTGGGCGACAGAGGATAAGATGGTTGGACAGTGTTCTCAAAGCTACCAGCATGAGTTTGACCAAACTGCAGGAGGCAGTGGAAGACAGGAGTGCCTGGCATGCTCTGGTCCAGGGGGTCACGAAGAGTCGGACATGACTAAACGACTAAACAACAACAAGCCCCAAGCTATGGACCTGCTCCTTCAGAGGACGTGTAACCCCATCAAGAGCAGACAATCTCCCATCCCTCTGTTCCAAGGAACCACCCACTAATAGTGTCTCAGTCTTCTCTGGATTGAGCTTCAGTTTGTTGGCTCTCATCCAGTCCGTTACTGAGGAAGACACTGGTCCAGTACTTCCACTGCCTCACCTACAGATGTAAAGGAGAAATAGAGCTGAGTGACATCAGCATACTGCGGACGACGTACTCCAAACATCCGGATAATCCCACCCAGCGGTTTCATGTAGATGTTAAACAACGTGGGGATAGGATTGACCCCTGTGGAACCCCACGTTGAAGGTTCCATGGGGCTGAAAAGCATCTCCCAAGCAACACCCTCTGGGAACGATCATCCAAGTAGGACTGGAACCACCGCAAATTGGTGACACCCACTCCTAGTTGGGAGACTCGCTCCAGAAGGATACCATGCTTAATGGTATCAAAAGCTGCTAAAAGGCCGAGAACAATTTACAGGGACATGTTTCCCTTGTCTCTCTCTCTCGACAGAGGTCATCGTACAGGGCGACCAGAGCAGTTTCTGTGTCAAAACCAGGCCTAAACCCCGACTGAAATGGATCCAAAAAATCAGTTTTGTTATGTGTGCCGGCATGGTTGCTCATGAGCGAACAGGCAAGACCCCCACTGGTCTTTTCAAGGCTTTATTATCTGTACAAAAACATTCACATTGCAGAACGTTTCAATTCCATGTCTTGCTCAGTCACTAGCAGAATCTGGGAGTGGGCGGTCCTTAAACTTTCCCCGGCAGAGTAGTCTTTTGACCTCCATCCTACGCCTCCCCTCTCTGCGCGTAAACCGGCTGCCTCCCCCCCCCCCGCGCTTTGCTCCTGCTCGATGCTGTGGCTCTCCCTTGCCTCCTCCGAGTCCTGCACCCCTTCCCCACTAGAGGCGTGGTTTCCCTCCTCCGCAGAGGAAGTGCTGCTTCTCACGATCTTTGGAGGCTCCCTGTAACCCAACTGCCCATCCACCTCTCCAGTGTGGTGTAGTGGTTAAGAGCGGTAGTCTCGTAATCTGGTGAACTGGGTTCGCGTCTCCGCTCCTCCACATGCAGCTGCTGGGTGACCTTGGGCCAGTCACACTTCTTTGAAGTCTCTCAGCCCCACTCACCTCACAGAGTGTTTGTTGTGGGCAGTGGCGTAGCGTGGGGGGTGCCAGGGGTGCCGGCCGCACCGGGCGCAACATTGGGGGGGGCGCGTTTGGCCGGCCCTTTGCAAGACAAAAGTCCATAGGGAAATCTCCGGGACAGCGGGGAAGCGCAGCGCGTCTTCCCCACTGTCCTCGGACCTCCTCCGAAGCCTGGCGGTGGGGCAGAGAGACCTCCTCCCGCCGCCAGGCTTCGGAAGGATGCTCCGAAGGCTGGTGGTGGGAGGAGGGCTCTCCGCCCCACCGCCAGGCTTCGGAAGGCTGCTCCGAAGCCTGGCGGCGGGAGGAGGGCTCTCCGCCCCACCGCCAGGCTTCGGAAGGCTGCTCCGAAGCCTGGCGGCGGGAGGAGGGCTCTCCGCCCCACCGCCAGCCTTCGGAAGGCTCCTCCGAAGCCTGGCGGTGGGGCGGAGAGACCTCCTCCCACCGCCAGGCTTCGGAAGGCTGCTCCGAAGCCTGGCGGTGGGGCGGAGAGACCTTCTCCCCACGCCAGCCTTCGGATGGCTGTCCTGAAGACTTGTGGTGGGAGCAGTGGCGTAGCGTGGGGGTGCAGGGGGGGCCTGCCGCACTTGGCACAACATCTGGGGGGCGCGCGGAAGAGACTCGAGTGCTAAAATCCACGGGTTAGGGGGCGCAAATTACTTGCCTTGCCCCGGGTGCTGAGAACCCACGCTACGCCACTGGTTGTGGGGGAGGAAGGAGGAAGGGAAAGGAGAATGTTAGCCGCTTTGAGACTCCTTAAAGGGAGTGAAAGGCGGGATATCAAATCCAAACTCTTCTCTTCTTCTTCTCTCGCCTCTGAGCTGATGGCAGTTCCCTGACAAGTTTCTTCCAAATGCGCCTTTGGCATCATAGAACTGTAGAGTTGAAAGAGACCCAAGGGTAATCTAGTCCAACCCCCTGAATTGCAGGGATATTCAGCTGGCCCATACAGGAATCGAACCCACTCCCTTGGCATTATCAGCACCATGCTCTAACCAGCTGAGCTTCTTTCTTTTTTTTAAGTCTTGGAAATTCAATTGTTTTATATACTAGTGAAAAGGGTTTGCAAAATGCGTTATCAGCCACATTACTATAAAGCTGGTGGTCGCCACATGTAAACCTGTTGATAATTTAGTTGGAGAAGATGATCTAGCCGGGAATAGATGTTTCCATACAACCCTGAAGGAATAGCGTCATTAGAATCCCGTAGCAAAACTAAATAGAGGAATGACTATTGTAAAGATGCTTGTGAGATGGGGAAATGTTTATGTTATTTTTTTTTATGCCCATGTTTAGTTTATCTAGTTTTATCTTTTCATGCATCCGTGAAAAACCAATAAAAATTAGGTTAGAAATCTTTTGTCAGCATTCCGGTGCAAATTGCTCTTTACAAACACATTTGTGCGATCGATACTCCCCCAATGTAATGCATTTTTTATATGTTGCTTTCACACAGTTACGCCCTCTTTAGGCACATTTTTCCTAATGTAAGTAATTTTGTACCCAGAATTGGGTTGGAGAATTGCATCACAACATCTGTAGAAGTATGGAATGCGGGGGGGAATGGGCTGTACTTCAGTTGGTGTGTCTTTTTCAAAAGTGTGAATTTGGTAGGGTTGCATTAAGATCCACACCAAACCAAATTGCTTCCCCAAGCACTGTCATTGAAATTCTAATTAATATTGATCCAGAGCAGATTCCAACATATAGTTAGCAGAGTAAAAACATAAACATGTTGCAGGATTCCCCAAAAGTAGACCAGAGGCCATTGTACAGTGGTATACTTCGGGTTAAGTACTTAATTTGTTCTGGAGGTCCGTTCTTAACCTGAAACTGTTCTTAACCTGAAGACCATCTTAGCTAATGGGGCCTCCTGCTGCCGCTGTGCTGCTGCTGCACGATTTCTGTTCTCATCCTGAAGCAAAGTTCTTAACCTGAAGCACTATTTCTGGGTTAGCAGAGTCTGTAACCTGAAGCGTATGTAACCTGAAGCGTATGTAACCTGAGGTGCCACTGTATTTCATTCAGCAGAGCTTTACTGCTACTGAAGGCAAATGAGCATAATGGTCACAAATCCAATACATTCAGGATTGTCACTGTCCGTAAGAAATCCAGTTGCAGCAGACTTAACTTAAACTTACAATAAGTTATAATAAGACTAAAACCTTAACACTAAGTATACTATGTACAGAACAGCATACCAGAAGAAAAAAGAGACAGAAAAGAGTGAAATCCAAGCTCTCTTTCTGGCCTTACTTTTATAGTCAGCATGACCTTGACAGAAAGAGATAACAGACCCAATTTAAGCAAACTGTATTCAGCTTCTCTGAAGGAATAACCCAAACATCATGAACCTTCTGCTTCTATCACACAGAGAAGCTTCCAGAACCCTCATGAAGTAATTAGAATAGGAAAGATCTCTACACATCAGATCAATACTTTCTGCACTAAGAAATGCAAACTGACAACCAGTACACTCTCTCTCTCTCTCTCTCTCTCTCTCTCTCTCTCTCTCTCTCTCTCTCTCTCTCTCTCTCTCTCTCTCCCCCCCCTCTCTCTCTCTCTTTCTCTCTCTCTCTCCCTCTCTCTCTCTCTCTCTCTCTCTCCCTCTCTCTCTCTCTCTCTTTCTCTCTCTCTCTCTCTCTCTCTCTCCTCTCTCTCTCTCTCTCTCTCTCTCTCTCCCTCTCTCTCTCTCTCTCTCTGATTTCCCCAAAGGCAAGAAAGAGTTCAGCTCAGGATCTGGGCCCTTTCTAGCAGTTGTGCAGTTAAGGCAGGCATAGGCAAATTCGGCCCTCCAGGTGTTTTGGGACTACAACTCCCATCATCCCTGACCACTGGTCCTGTTAGCTAGGGATGATGGGAGTTGTAATCCCAAAACATCTGGAGGGCCGTTTACCTATGCCTAAGGCCTGCAAATGAGGCAGTTCCTCCAGCAATATCAGCAGCCCTCAGCCAATTCCAACCACCTTCCTTCCTAAAACCTGTCCAGGGGATGTCATTGCCTCCTAGCTCCCTCCTCCTTGGAAAATAAGAACCAGCTAGATCAAACCTACAACCCTTTTGGTCCAACATCCCATTCTCCCAGCGTTCAACCAACTTCCTGCAAGTAACCCTCAAGCAGGATGTGAGCACAGCATCATCTCTCCCCTCATATGGCTTCCAGCAACTGGTACCCAGAAGCATTGCTTCTTCCAAGCATGGAGCCAGAGCATAGCCATCAGGACTCGTAGCCATCAATAGCTTTCTCCTCCATGAATTTGTTCAATTATCTTTTAAAGTGGCCGCCGAGACCACATAACACCTGATCTGGATGAACTACATTGGCTCCCAGTAGATTTCCGAGCACAATTCAAAGTGTTGGTGCTGACCTTTAAGGCCTGAAATGGCCTCAGCCCAGTATAACTGAAGGAGCATCTCCACCCCCATTGTTCAGCCCTGACACTGAGGTCCAGCGCCGAGGGCCTTCTGGCGGTTCCCTCAATGCGAGAAGTGAAACTACAGGGAACCAGGCAGAGGGCCTTCTCGGTGGTGGCACCCACCCTGTGGAATGCCCTCCCACCAGATGTCAAGGAAATA
Source organism: Podarcis bocagei (assembly GCF_964188305.1). Classification (NCBI taxonomy): domain Eukaryota; kingdom Metazoa; phylum Chordata; class Lepidosauria; order Squamata; family Lacertidae; genus Podarcis; species Podarcis bocagei. The sequence continues at coordinate 15,502,087 of NC_138142.1, read as the reverse complement.
AACAACTATCTGACTTTTAGAAGAAATCTGAAGGCAGCCCTGTTTAAGGAAGACTTTAATGTTTGATGTTTTCTTGTGTTTTTAATATTCTGTTGGGAGCTGCCCAGAGTGGCTGGGGAAACCCAGCCAGATGGGTGGATGGGTGGGGTATAAATAACAGATGATGTTGTTGATGATGATGATGATCAAAGCTGGAGGCCCTCACTGCCTCCTGGAGGTCCCAGGTCCTGAATCAGTATGGCTGCTTCTTAGCAGGGGGAGGGCCAGAGCTCAGCAGCAGAACATCAGAAGGTCTCAGGTTCCACCTCCAGGTAGGTTTCCCTCCAGGTAGGGAAGGAACCCTGCCTGGAATCTTGGAGAGCTGCTGTCAGTCAGTGCAGGCAGTATGGAACTAGCTGGAGTTTAAGGTAGTTTCCTAGGTTCCTCTCTCCCTCTCCATAGAAGCAACCAGGAAAAGCACGCTGGTTTCCACCATGCTTGGAAGGTCATCCAAGAGGCAGTGAACCCAGAGAAATGAGCACAGGTAGCATAAGACTCTTGAACACACACACACCCATACGCTGCCAACCCTGCCTTCTCAGGCTGCGACCGATGGAAGTAATGAGGAAGTTTGTTTTGTGCAGCAAGAATGGGGTGAGTTCCACCCTGTGGCCTCACTGTGCACTTATTAGATATCAGTCATTCTACTCCAGCCTTTCCCAGCTGGAGAAAAACCAGAGGAGCCTTTGATTCGTTTATTGGTTGGCGACAGCTGTGTCTGAACCAGAGCAGAGACACAGGCAGGTAGAGATGTTGAGGAGAACCCTCAAGCAAATCCTTTTCGTTCCAACTTTCCAAATTTTTGTTTTAAGTGAGATTTATCTTGCAGATCCAGAATTATTATTATTTTCTCCAGGAGGAAAGCAAGTTCTCAAAGTCTGTTAAACTCAGTTTGGCACTGGAAAATTGAAGCACCCGGTCTCAGGCTGAGGAGGCAGTGTCACCTGAGTGCAGCAGCGACCGTCCTCACTTGTGATTCCCAGGAATTGGAATTCTGAAGCATATTGCCTCTGACCGTGGGGGGCGGAACAGAGCCTGATCTTCCATTAGTGCTAAAGTCTGTCTGTCTGTCTGTCTGTCTTGTGGGATGTAACATAAGCAGTCAAGTGGAGCGTCTCCACCCCCATCATTCTGCCCGGACACTAAGGTCCAGCGCCGAGGGCCTTCTGGCAGTTCCCTCATTGCGAGAAGCAAAGCTACAGGGAACCAGGCAGAGGGCCTTCTCGGTAGTAGTGCCCGCCCTGTGGAACGCCCTCCCATCAGATGTCAAAGCAATAAACAACTACCTGACATTCAGAAGACATCTTAAGGCAGCCCTGTTCAGGGAAGTTTTTAATGTGTGACATTTTAGTGTATTTTTGGTCTCTGTGGAAGCCGCCCAGAGTGGCTGGGGAAACGCAGCCAGATGGGTGGGGTACAAATAATAAATTATTATTATTATTATTATTATTATTATTATTATTATTATTAAGTACAACACTTCCTGTTTGCCCAGAGTGGACACACAGGGGGGTATTACTCCAACTAGGAGGACTTCCTGTCACACCTGGTCTGGAGTTCCTCCCCCTGCATGTGACCAGGTAGGTGGGCATGACCCTGGAAGACCCCATAAAAGGGGCTGGTCACACAGCCATCTTCCTCTTCTTCTTCTTCTTCTTCCTCTTCCTCTTCTTCTTCTTCTTCTTCTTGATGCCATGCTCTCCTGAAACTGATGTATTTTGCTGTCTGCTGGTTCTCAGCCAGCAGGACATGGGCTCATTCCCATATGGGATAAACTCAAACCCTCTTCTGTAACTCTAAGCTAAAGCCTGCCTTCAGGGATCCAACCGTGAACTGAATGTGAGTAAACTTATTGTTACTTTTAAAAGAAGCTTTATTCTTTTTAGGAGAGATTAAAAGGGGACTTACCAGGAACAAAACCCAATTTGAACAAAGCCAGATTGGATTGCTTACGTAAAGAGATTCAAACGAATCTGCCAACTAGTTTCCTGCTATATATTGGGGAATGTCACTCTGCTGCTGACTCACAAGCGTGATTTAGGAAGGATGCTATTAAATCAATATATCCTCTCCTGGTATCTACATTCTCACATGTCTGTCTGTCTGTCTGTCTCTCATAGTGACTGGTCTGTAGAGCGCTTCCCTGTGACTGGCCAAGTGATGGCAGCTGGGAAGGCCAGTTCCAGAAGATGGAACATTTGACGAGGCCCCCAAAACTGAAGGTGCTCCACGACTCTAGCAGTGCTATCATCTCCACTTCACAGAGAATATTGAAGAGTATCAGATGCAGTCTGAGACCCCACCAGCTCTACACCTTAAATGCAGCATCCTACCACTTCAAACAATTATAAAGGTAATGGGACCCCTGGCCATTAGGTCCAGTTGTGGCTGACTCTGGGGTTGCGGCGCTCATCTCGCTTTATTGGCCAAAGGAGCCTACGTACAGCTTCCGGGTCATGTGGCCAGCATGACTAAGCTGCTTCTGGTGAGCCAGAGCAACGCACGGAAACACTGTTTACCTTCCCGCCGGAGTGGTACCTATTTATCTACTTGCACCTTGACATGCTTTTGAACTGTTAGGTTGGCAAGAGCAGGGACCAAGCAACAGGAGCTCACCCCATCACAGGGATTCGAACCGCCGACCTTCTGATCAGTAAGTCCTAGGCTCTATGGTTTAACCCACAGCGCCACCCGTGTCGCTTCAAACAGTTATGGCTTTCCCCAAATAATTCTGGGAGCTGTAGTTTGTTAAGAGTGCTGAGAGTTGTTAGAGCTCCCTACTTATTTCAGAAAACTATAGTTCCCAGAGTTCTCTGGGAAGAGGGATTGACTGGTTTTAAAAGAAGATTGGACAAATTCATGGAGGAAAGGGCTATCCATGGCTGAGACTGTAAGTAAGAGCCAGGGAGTGGAGTTGAAATCAAAGATGATGAGGAGCAAAGAGCACCATCTAGTGGTCATGGCATCAAACTCCACTGCCCTTCAGAAGGAGAAAGCCAACAAATATCAGCTGTCCTATCATTGACAGCAAGCCTTTCCTTCTGTTTAAAAGTGACGGCTGGTGAAATGGTCCACCAAGCTTAGTCTACCCTTAGTTAGGCTCCACTGGTCTGCCTTCTTACTGACAACCAGCCCAAGGCATGGCCCTGGCTGCCAGCTTCCTCCTCCTCCTTTCAGTATTGACTCAGCAGTGAGGAGGAGGGAGAGAGAATTAGCTGCCTCCGGTCATCATTGGCTCTGCCAATGTTTTGTGTTTTGGGGTTTTGGTGTCCCCTACTGGTTTATTCCCTGCCTTCCACCCTATCAGTCCCGACGGGCTACAGAAGCTACAAATCCAGAAAGGAAACTTCATGTGGATCCTTTGTTGTTCTTGCTGACATGTGCAAAATAAAAAATGACCTGCTAACTTCTTCTTCTTTGGCGATCCCTCGTAGCCGAGTAAGATTGTCTTCCATAAACACGGTCTTAACAGTGAGTCCGTAAATGACTGGGGAGGCCAATTCTGGATCCACACAACCTTCCACAGTGGGGACAGAGGTTTCTGGGCAGGAGTTGATCACGGTGAGGGTTTGCCAAGCGTGCCTTCCTCTTAGCACATTTCTCCCTTTTGTCCTGAGTTCAAGCGTCTTCAAATCCCATGACACCTTTGGTAAAGGCTAATCTCCAATTGGAGCACTCGCGGGCCAATGTTTATCAGTTGTCGGTGTTTATACTACTTTTTTTTTTTTAAGATTTGCCTTGAGAGCGTCTTTAGACCTCTTTTGTTGACCACCAGCATTCACTTTCCATTTTTAAGTTCAGAAGAGAGTAGTTGCTTTGGAAGACAATAATCAGGCATCTGCACAACATGACCAGTCCAACGAAGTTGATGTTGAAGAATCATTGCTTCAACATCCCCCCCCCCCACACACACACATATTTTCATTTTTCACTTCCCAGTGAGCTTTCTCCAAATCCACTTGAGCACATGCGGTCTTCATGGCGATGTTTATTAATTTTCCTCTAAGGGTTTGTCTTCCTGATAATTTTTTGAACTTCTGCAAACCTGAGGGTTTACCCATGTTTGCAGATCTCTTCATCCCGTTTTACTGTTTTCACTATGTGAGCCAACGGCACTCACAGCCTGAGCATTGGGAATAACAGGGGGAAATGATGGGGCCAAAATTCTGCTATATAAAAGAAATAAACTATCCAGAATGGGCTGGCAGAATTTGATGGTGATGACTGCAATCCTAACCCTGTCTACGTACTAGAATATAAAAGGTAAAAAAGGTAAAGGACCCCTGGACGGTTAACTCCAGTCAAAGGCGACTATGGGGTTGTGGCACTCATCTCGCTTCAGGCCGAGGGAGCCGGCATTTGTTCACGGACAGCTTTCCGAGTCATTTGGCCAGTAGGACTAAACCGCTTCTGGCACAACAGAACACCGTGATGGAAACCAGAGTGCATGAAAATGCCGTTTACCTTCCCGCCACAGTGGTACCTATTTATCTACTTGCACTGATGTACTTTCAAACTGCTAGGTTGGCAGGAGCAGGGACCGAGCAACGGGAGCTCACTCGGTCGCGGGGATTCGAACCGCTGACCTTCCGATCAGCAAGCCCAAGAGGCTCAGTGGTTCAGACCACAGTGCCACCCACATCCCACTAGAATATAAGAACCTAAGGCAAGCCTGCCGGATCAGGCCACTGGCCCATCTAGTCCAGCATCCTGTTCTCTGCCCACCTGCAATTCCCAAGCAACTGATAATCGTTGGCAGTGGAGGAAGAACTTGGCCACAATGACTAGTAGCCGCTGATAGCCTTGAACTCCATAGATTTGTCATCCAAGTGAGCATGTCACCTCCTGCTTGCCTTTTCTCTAAACTAAAAAGCCCCAAGCGCTGTAGTCTTTCCTCGTAGGAAAGTCAGACCATCCCCTTGATCATTTTGCTTGCCATCTTGGCTGCCATATCCAGCAGGATCTGCTTCTGAGTACATCTGGTTAGGACTGCTCTGTTAGTTAGATTAAACGAAGGAAGCTAATTATTTAAGCTTGTCTTTATCTGCTGTCCAAAAATGGAATTTTCTTATTGGCCCAGTAAGACATGTTCTTATGAAGTCTCACCTCCAGACTGGATTACTGTAACTCGCTCTACGTGGGGCTGCCCTTGAGACTGACCCAGAAACTCCAGCGGGTGCAGAATGCCGTGGCGAGACTCCTTACAGGGTCCTCACTGCGGGATCACATTCACCCAGTACTATACCATCTGCACTGGCTCCCGGTGGAGTACAAGATCAGGTTTAAGGTGCTGGTTTTAACCTTTAAAGCCCTATACGGCCTAGGGCCCTCGTACCTACGGGACCGCCTCTCCTGGTATGTCCCACAGAGGACCTTACCGTCTTCAAACAAAAACATCTTGGAGGTCCCGGGCCACAGAGAGGTTAGGCTGGCCTCAACCAGAGCCAGGGCTTTTTCGGCTGCGGCTCCAAGCTGGTGGAACACTCTGTCACAAGAGTCTAGGGCCCTGCGGGACTTGACATCTTTCCGCAGGGCCTGCAAGACAGAGCTGTTTCACCAGGCCTTTGGCCAGGGCACAGCCTGACTCCCTCCTTTGGTAATTCTTCACAAAACTCTAGCCCAATGGTTGCCATCAATTTGATTTGAACTGATTTTATAATGAAATGATTTTAGAATGTTGTATCATTTTACTGTTGTTAGCCGCTCTGAGTCTGGCTTCAGATGGGGAGGGCAGGATATAAAGGGGAAAATTTATTATTATTATTATTATTATTATTATTATTATTATTATTATTATTCCACGGTTTAGATTTGACTGATGCATCGTAAACACCAATGCTGTTGGATGCTGAGGTAGATGGATCAATGGTTGGACTTGCCAGCAGACAAATTCCTGTATTCAGGGGATGAACTGTAGCTCAATGATAGAGGAGCTGATTATTATTATTATTATTATTATTATTATTATTATTATTATTATTATTATTATTATTACTTTTTTCAACCAGAGCTCACCAGAGCTCAGCTCCAGCACCTTTTAGGTGGATGCCATTGCCATTCTAAGGAAACAAGTGAGAAGTTCGTGGTGAGCTCCAGAGCCTCTTTTTCTAGAAAAATAGCACTTATTACTATTGCTGCTGTTGTTAATTTAATTTATATGTGACCCTTTATCACAGGATCCCAGGGTAGTGTTCAGCATTACATTTAGTCTACCTATAACATATAACCTACCAGGCGCCATTGATTTCATCCCCAAATTTAAAAGCTAAATCATCTCAGTTGCCACTTGCAGCAGTGAATCTTTTCCATGCTAATATTTTTAATATTTTTTATTTTTTGAGCACCCAAACCCTTCCTAGCAAATACCCACCAATTCCAATGAGATTACATTGAATCAGCTCCAAACTTGTTGACTCAGGTTGTTGGTGGTTTTCCTTCTTTTTCTCCTCCTCCTCCTCCTCCTCCTCCTCCTCCTCCTCCTCCTCCTTCTTCTCCTTTTTTAAGTAATAGGCTCCAAGTAAAAAAAACCCAACACTCATATCCTGCTTGGCAGAGAACAAATGTGTTTGACGGTAGGAAGCAACGCCATCCCTGCTGAGCTACAAATTGAATGGCACTGCAGAGAAAATACCGCACGCTCATTTCATTCATCCATCCATCCACCCCCCAGTGATGCCAGGGAGCTCAGAGATAATAGCCAATGGATTCACAGGAAGTGAAAGTGAAGGACAAAGGGGGTGAGAGATCATTGGGGTCACTGGGGGGCATTGGGGGATTGGGCACTGCTGAGCTGTTTTTTAAAAAATGTAACTAGCTTTAACAAACTAGCTGTGTGAGTGTCTGGAGACAGTTGGAGGATGGATGGCAGTTAACAGATTGAGAATGAATGCTGACAAGACAGAAGTACTGTTTTGGGGAGACAGAGGACGGGTGGGTGTGGAGGATTCCCTGGTCCTGAATGGGGTAACTGTGCCCCTGAAGGACCAGGTGCGCAGCCTGGGAGTCATTTTGGACTCACAGCTGTCCATGGAGGCACAGGTCAATTCTGTGTCCAGGGCGGCTGTCTACCAGCTCCATCTGGTATGCAGGCTGAGACCCTACCTGGCCGCGGACTGTCTCACCAGAGTGGTGCATGCTCTGGTTATCTCCCACTTGGACTACTGCAATGCGCTCTACATGGGGCTATCTTTGAATTTGACCCGGAAACTGCAACTAATCCCGAATGCTGCAGCTAGACTGGTGTCGGGGAGTGGCCACCAAGACCATATAACACCAGTCCTGAAAGACCGACATTGGCTCCCAGTATATTTCCAAACACAATTCAAAGTGTTGGTGCTGACCTTTAAAGCCCTAAACAGCCTCGGCCCAGTATACCTGAAGGAGCGTCTCCACCCCCATCGTTCAGCCCGGACACTGAGGTCCAGCTCTGAGGGCCTTCTGGCAGTTCCCTCACTGCGAGAAGTGAGGTTACAGGGAACCAGGCAGAGGGTCTTATCGGTAGTGGTGCCCTCCCATCAGATGTCAATGAAATAAACAACGATCTGACTTTTAGAAAGCATCTGAAGGCAGCCCTGTTTAGGGAAGTTTTTAATGTTTGGTGTTTTATCATGTTTTTAATATCCTGTTGGAAGCCACCCAGAGTGGCTGGGAAGGCCTGGCCAGATGGCGGGTGGGTTAAATAGATTATTATTATTATTATTATTGACAAAGAGAAATAACAGGAAAAGGTGCAACACAAAAGCTAACACGACAAGAGAGTTTCTGACCACACTGTACTCAGTCCCTGGTTTTGAAGTGCCCCTTCACTGATCCCAGCGCCACCTCCAGCTAAAATCTCTGCCAATGTTTAAAATGGTCAATTTTTCCCTCTTAGTACTTTTCCGCCCCTGCTTTAGTCAAGTCCCTGGCTGTTGTTGAACACCACCATTTTCCTCTCAGTGTCTCTCCATCCACACTTTACTCAAACTCCAGCCATTGTTTGTAGCAGGTGCTTTTCCCCCTTTCAGTATTCCTCCTTTCACTGTGTATTCCAACTTCTCCCTCTTCTGTTCCTAAGCCGCCTCGCTTGAGATACATCAAGGATATAGAGCCTTCAAGTATTCCATAGTTCTTTACTGAAAACCTCTGCCCTTGTTTAAAACTGCCATTTCCCTCTCGGTTTCTCCCACCCCAACCTTATTCAAATTTGGGTCGTTGTTTTAAATCACCACTTTCCCCCTCTTAATGTCACTCCCTTCTCAGCCGCTGCTGTTTCACAACCTGCCTTCCTTTTTGCTCCCCTGACTCCATGCAAATCCAATAGCGGTTGCACAATGACATCCTTACGTTTTTATTATATTGAGAGATAAAAAGAAATATAACGCTCTTAGTACTTATTGACACTCCACATTTCCTCTGCTATATTTTTTGGGATTATTTGTCCTGTGTCATTCATATTTGCTCCAATTGTTGTTATTACCGTATATGTTTGTCTTATTCCATGGGGTTTTTTTAATCATTTCGTATGCATATATATTTCATTACAAGTGTGAGATTCAATAAAATGAGAGAGAGAGAGAGAGAGAGAGAGAGAGAGAGAGAGAGAGAGAGAGTGCATAAGTATTGGTCATTGACATTCATTCCAAGTATCTGGAGGGTCAAAGATGAATGCTCTTCCATTAAAAAATATATATGTTTCTATATCTGTGTCAAAATTAGAAACAACTAGCTTAACAACCAGAAGATCTGGGAGCCACAGCTGGCAGACACCATGCAAGAAAGAAAGCTAATGTTTGTGGTTCAAGTGGTGGTGCACTTTAATTTCTCACTTAGAAATGAAATGGTCTCTCAGGGTAGTACTTGGGCCAGAAATATTTTATTTTTAACCAACTGTTTATCTCTTCCTGAAAGTAAGGGTCCAGTCCTTCTGTGTGTGTGTGTGTGCATGTGTGTTCGTTTGTGTGTAACTCCACAAGTAATATCCAAAGATAGCCCTACACAGAGTACATCCATAGAAAACAATAGCCATGACAAACCTAGGCCTATTAATTTCAATGGTTCTATTCTGAATAAAATATAGTTGGATATGTGTGGAAAGGGACAGACATAAGGCTCAGTGGAGTTCTCCTGCGTTCTTAAGAACATAACAATACAGTGGAACCTCTATTTGAGACCATAATCCATTCCAGAGGTCCGTCTGGAGGTCGAAACGGGTTGCTGGGAGAGGTGCTGTTGTGCACATGCGTGAACGGTGGCAAACCCACCGGTTACTTCTAGGTTTGCCGTGGTCATGACTTGGAACAACCGTAAGAAGAGGCGGTGGTAAGTAGAGGTTCGACTGTAGTTGTTTAGTGCAAGACACATGCTTTAGTTAAAATGGGTAGTTTTTAGTTGCATCCTTGCTTGTATCTTGCTATATACCGTATTTTTCGCTCTATAACACGCACCCGACCATAACACTCACATAGACATGTGATCTGACGGTGAGTTTGGAGTAGCCCAATGCAAAAATTCTGAGGATCCATGTGGACACATGCTTTGTAACCACGTTTTAAGTGGGGAGGGAAGGAAAAGCACTCAAGGGACAAGGGACACGCGTGGGGTGTGTGGAGAAGGATGGTGCTAAAAATGCAGGCGAGGGGTTTAAGGGGAGAAGGAACACACGCAGGCTCTTTAAAGGAGCCAACTGGACAGGAGCCGCTTACACTCGTGTAAGCAGCTCCTCTCCTCTCCCGCTTTGCTCCTTTAAAGCAAGCAGGCTCTCTGTCCCTCTCTCCTCCCCACTCAGCGGCTCGTCTCCCGCTTTGCTGTTTCAAAGCGAGCCACGGAGGAGGGAAGGAAGGGGAACCATGGATCCTCTGCTCACGACTGCAGCAGATCCCCCCGCCATCCGTAGACATTCGCTCCATAACACGCACAGACATTTCCCCTTACTTTCTAGGAGGAAAAAAGTGAGTGTTATGGAGCAAAAAATACGGTACATAAAAGGTAAGGTCGTCATCACACAGCTCCCACTGGAGGATTGGCAGTGCCACATCACAGTCCTGGATTCTCATGGAGGAAATTTCAAGAAGCCAAGAAAAGCGGGATTAGCATGGGGTGGGGAAACTCTAGGCAGAGGCAGATTGAGGGGAATGTGACCCTTTCGATCACACTGGGCACAAAGCCTTGGGTGTGCCACCAGGGGTGCTACAACCATAATATGTAATGAAAGGAAAGGGTGCTAAATTTTGGCATTGCACAGGTTGCCGCTGAAATTTGGGACCCCAAGGTCTGCTACTACTCTAGGGGGTTAATGTGAGGGGTGGGCAGGTGGTTAGTGAGTGGAGTCAGTAAGGGCACAGTCATGTGCATGTCTGTGTTCCAAAAGCAAACTTTTTTATTTCTATTTTCATTGGGTTGTAGTCACCTAAATTCTACAGAATTTGGAACTGGGATTATCAGTAAACCTAAATTCATCCTCTGAGTGAGGTTACAGGGAACCAGGCAGAGGGTCTTCTCGGTAGTGGCGCCCATCCTGTGGAATGCCCTTCCATCACAATGTCAAGGAGATAAAGAACTATCTGACTTTTATAAGACATCTGAAGGCAACCCTGTTTAGGGAAGTTTTTAATGTTTGATATTTTATCATGTTTTTAATATTCTGTTGGGAGCTGCCCAGAGTGGCTGGGGAAACCAAGCCAGATGGGTGGGGGTATAAATCATTATTATTATTATTATTATTATTATTATTATTATTATTATTATTATTTTGTTTTAGATGCTGTGGCCCTCATGAGCAGGTGGGGTGTGTTAGACTGCTTTTTATGTATACACATGTTTTTAGCTTTTATTTGTTTTAGTTTTATATTAGTTTAAACTTTTGCATTATATTGTAAATGGCTTTAAGTTTACTGGTCATTTTAAAAGGTGACTAATAAGTGCAATAAATAATAGCAGTCATGTACGTCAACTTCCATGGATCTACTCTGAGTAGGACTAACATGGAATATAACCCATTGTCATTTCTGTTGGAATAACACACATTTATTATTACTGTTCTCTATTTGTTTTGTTTTTGATTACCAGCTTTCTGTATACTGCAGTCCTTGAGTGCCCTCGCCATAGCTGAGAAATCGGTTCAGAAAAATCGCCTCCCATCAGCAAATCAGAGTGACTCCAAATCGACTTCCACCAACTGCCCCCTTAAATGGCTTTAATTGGCATATGTGGTTGATTCCCCTGTGAGGGCAGTTGCATCACTCTGGAGTTACACCCAACCTGAGTGAAATATCCTCAGAGTCGAGAGTGGATTTCATGCTCTTTATTCAGCTCATAGTGGTGAGGAGGGATGAAAGTTCCCCCAGAATGCCTGTTTTATATACATTATTTACACAATGGGCCCCAAGTGATTGGCTAATTCCGGGATTCACCTGTAGGCCAATCTGGTTGCGGATTCACTTCCACCTGGAGCTGGATTGGGTGGCTCCTGTGGACCAATCAGACTGCTGCATTCTGGACCCTATTGTTCTAGGACCAATCAGACTGCTGCATTCTGAATCCTATTGTTCTAGGACCAATCAGACTGCTCCATTCTGGACCCTATCGTTCTAGGACCAATCAGACTGCTGCATTCTGGACCCTATTGTTCTAGGACCAATCAGGCTGCTGCATTCTGAATCCTATTGTTCTAGGACCAATCAGGCTGCTGCATTCTGAATCCTATTGTTCTAGGACCAATCAGGCTGCTGCATTCTGAATCCTATTGTTCTAGGACCAATCAGACTGCTGCCTTTTGGATCCTATTCAACTCAGTACATAACACTGAGAATCAAATCCACTGGAGTCAAGATGCGTGGCCAAATTTTACATTGACATGCACACACTGTCAACGACTCCAGCATGGACCTCAATCCCAATGCACCAACATATTCCTGCCTTTTGCAACAAGCATGGGCACATGCTGGAATGATTCCAGCATGTGCCAAGAGAGACGGCCATGTGGCCATTACAATGTGGCCACAGATCCAGTCTGAATATTCTCAAGGCTTAGGTGTGCATGCTACCTGCCATGAATCAGCCCTCTGATTCATTTAAAAGTATCTCCATCTCTCACACACAGCAACAGAACCCATCAGTGACTCCTGTTAAATATGGAGGAGAAGACTTCAAAGTTCTGGCACAGGGACGCCTCTCTTTTAGCCCATCTGCAAATTACAAAGCACGGCGCTTAATTGAGATTGACACCCAGCTGAGAACGAACAATGGCAGCCCAGTCCGGAATTTGAGGGAGGTTTTTCTGTCTCGGTGCAACAGCATCAGGAAGCGCTGAGGAGCCTCAACAGAGTTGGCCAAGGACCAACAGGTGTCTAGAGCAAGGTGGGTCCAGGTGGGAGATAAGGGGTTGCTGAACCCTGGTCTAAACTGCACTATTGACCAGCAATCCACCCACACTTTGAGAAGGTCCCTCCAACTCGTGATTTTTTTTTGGGGGGGGGGGTATTCAGTTCAGTTCACAATTCAAGGCAAACTCTACCCGATTTGAACCAAACCACAGCCACTCATCAAAATTTGCACTTTTCCAGCCAGGTAACATGTATTTTTTTAAAAAAAAACCACACACACACTAGAGCAAAACGTGCCTTAAAATGCATATATTTGGTTTTTTAAAAGAATATTTGGTGTATGAGGAACCGGCTTTGCCAAAAAAAAATGTTTGTATTAGGTAAGGTTACAAAGAAAAACGAGGATATTGACACTCACACGAATTCTCACGGGGACTGAGAATTTTGTTTGGTTTTGCTTTAAAATGTAAATTGATGGGCAAAAGGTGGAGAGCGGAAGGGAAGACTGGACCGAACCGAGAAATTGAAATTTGACTAAAGCACCCATCCCTAACCACATCCATTCAGAAGAGAGATAAAGAGCATCATCTCTCAATGACCAGCTCACCTGCTGTGCCCGCCTGAATGACAAAAGGCAAAGTGAGAAAAGTTATCCCAGGAAGACGCAGCATCCTCATTGCAAGCCAGACGGGTCCTGGCAGTCAGGAGACTCCCCGAGGGATGTGATGCGCTGGAAACCCCAGGCAGGGGGAAGGATCCAGCAAGCGGTGTCCTCAGGTCTGTCTTCTGCGCCCTTCTTCTTCTTCTTCCTCCTGCTGCTGTGGAGAAAGTCCCCGGGCATCAATCCCCCGACCGGAGGAAGCTCCTTCTACACCAGCCACGGCTGTCAAGAGAAGCCGGGGAAGAAGAGATCTCCAGCGCCAGCTCTTCTGTACCGGCTGCTGTTAAATATTCATCGCAAGGAGACCAAGGCTGAGCGCTTAACTCTTTGTCTCCTGACAAGAAGCAAGGCTAAAAATGAGGGGCAACAGGAGGGTTAACCCTCACTTGAAAAAGAATGTATATTTGCCAGCCCTGATATCTGACATCAGGGGTGGGAAGGAAGCGATGCCAATGTGATCAAAAGGATCTTACGGACAAGAAAGGCTTGCTATATCCAACAGCAGTCCCTATTTATTTATTTTTAGTTTTTATTTATGCTTTTCATGTTTATACATCTCATTAATTTTACAATCGTTCCAGCGTTTGAAAACTTGTCTTCCTCCCCCCTCTTTCTGCGGTTCCATAAATTTATTTTTTAATATCTTCTGCAGATCCAAATTCAGTTAATTTGCTCATTTATTTATCTACTTTAAATATATACTCTTATAAAACTGCAGGTGGTTACAATAATCCTACCAATGTTTTTATTGGCTTGAAATTTATCTGTAAATATTAAATAACCCATTTCCATTCGTTTATATAAAAAGTTTGTTATCTTGATTTCTTATCTTTCTGGTAAGCAGTCCCTATTTAAGGTCCTGCGATCTGGTTAATTACAGTCCCGGTTTGGACTTAGAGAATTTTTTATTTTAAACAATTGCTGGGTGCCTTTTTTAAAAAGAGGATGTCTTAACTATCCTTCTGTTGCAAACTGATTGCAAAACGTGTGACCAGTCCAGAGTGGTGATTTTTTTTGGGGGGGTGTATTCTGCTATATCTCACTGATGCCAGTGCATGACCAACAGAGTGATCATTTTTGCTTTATTCTTCGTTCTACGACGCTCCCCCAATGTTGCTGTGTCATTACTGTCTAGATGAGCACTCTTGCTGGGGGTGGGGGGAAGAAGACCAAAAAAATCGGATTTGGGGTATAAAAAGTTACAGGATTTCAGCAAGATGTTACAAGACATGCATGCAATAGACACAAAGCAGTGTGTCCATCCCAAAAAAACACACTGGCAAACAAATAATGAAAGCCGTATCATCATGTATAATGGCCCCAGTACCTTCATGAGCTCAAATCAACATAATTGCACAATAAGGAGAATGTCTCAAGGGGACCTTAGGATGATGATGATGATAGTAATAGTAATAATAATAATAATTTATACCCCACCCATCTGGCTGGGTTTCCCCAGCCACTCTGGGTGGCTTCCAACAAAACATTAAAATACAGTGGTACCTCGGGTTACATACGCTTCAGGTTATACACGCTTCAGGTTACAGACTCCACTAACCCAGAAATATTACCTCGGGTTAAAAACTTTGCTTCAGGATGAGAACAGAAATTGTGCAGTGGCGGCACAGCACCGGCGGGAGGCCCCATTAGCTAAAGTGGTCTTCAGGTTAAGAACAGTTTCAGGTTAAGAACAGCCTCCAGAACGAATTAAGTTCTTAACTCGAGGTACCACTGTACAATAATTCATTAGATAGAAAAGGTTCCCTAAACATGGCTGCCTTCAGATGTCTTCTAAAAATCAAATAGTTGTTAATTTCCTTGACATCTGATGGGAGGGTGTTCCACAGGGTGGGTGCCACCACCGAGAAGGCCCTCTGCCTAGTCCCCTGTAGCCTCGCAGTGAGGGAACCACCAGAAGGCCCTTGGAGCTGGACCACAGTGTCCGGGCAGAACGATGGGGGTGGAGACGCTCCTTCAGGTTTACAGTTTGCATCTAAGATACAGAGCATGTCCCTTGCTCCTTACTGCAGATAAGCAAACAGGTGTTTGCCTTCTATTCAATAGTACATTTTTACTTACTTATTTCTGTACTGGCATTACTGTTTTAGTCATTCTATATAAGCCATGCCTTACTGAAGCCTTCCTTTTAGGAATTCTAGGTGCCAAAATCCCAAGGCAGCAGAATTGACTATTTATGTATGTGACCACGGCTGCACAGATATTATTGGTCCAGAGATGGAAAGAAGATAAAGTCCCTCCCAGAGAAGAATGGCAGATCAAGTTGATGGATTATGCCAAAATGGCAAAAAATGACCGGAAGAATCAGAAATCAGGAAGACCAAAATTTTAATAAGGAATGGGGGAAATTTATAACTTACTTTAAAAACCATTGTAAACAGTTAAAATCATTAGTACAATTGGAATAACGCTTGCAGTTTAATGGTGAATTTTGGAGACAATGGAGAGGTAAAAGATTTAGATTATCATAAAAGATGCAGGAGGAAATGATTGATAATAGGACCCACTAAGGGGAGGAAGGGAATCCAGGAGATTCTTTGGAATCTTGTTTTTATGATGTATGTTGGATATATGATTGTAAAACTTTAATTTGAGAAACCATGCCATGCCATACCTTAAATTACTGTACTTTTCCGTGTAGAAGACTATGTTTTTTTCTGTAAAAATCATGCTAAATAGTTGGGGGCGTCATATACATGGGTAGTGCATAGAGTGGATGCTTGATTGGTTGCTGCCAAAGCTGTCAGCGGCTATTGTGCATGCTATTGGTTGCTGTGTCGATGGGTGGTGTTGATTGGGTGACGCTCCAGCAGTAGCAGCTTCTGCCAGCGATGGGGCAGGCAGGAGGCGGATTTATGGACGTGTGTGGGTGAGCGATTTTCTGCAATCTCCCCCTAAACAACTCTGGGCAATCCTCTGCCAAAAAAAGCTGAACAACTCTGTGCCATCTCCCCAAAAAAATAAGAGTCCCCCAAAATAGGGGCCGTCCTATACATGAGGTTGTCTTATAGATGGGAAAATGTGGTTGTTGTTTAGTCGTTTAGTCGTGTCCGACTCTTCATGACCCCATGAACCAGAGCATGCCAGGCCCTCCTGTCTTCCACTGCCTCCCACAGTTTGGTCAAACTCATGCTGGTAGCTTCGAGAACACTGTCCAACCATCTCGTCCTCTGTCATCCCTTTCTCTTTGTGCCCTCCATCTTTCCCAACATCAGCATCTTTTCCAGGGAGTCTTCTCTTCTCATGAGGCGGCCAAAGTATTGGAGCTTCAGCTTCAGAATCTGTCCTTCCAGTGAGCACTCAGGGCTGATTTCCTTAAGAATGGATACGTTTGATCTTCTTGCAGTCCATGGGACTCTCAAGAGTCTCCTCCAGCACCATAAAAGTATGGAAAAGTACGGTAGCCTTTCCCAACTTGGTGCTCCAACAGTCACCAGAGCCATTCCTGCAAGCATCCCAGAGGCATCTGGCTGGCTGCTGCAATAACAAGATCAGGGGTCAGCAACCTTTTTGAGCCATGGGCTGTTCCACCGTCCCTCAGACCTTGTGGGGGGCCGGATTATATTGGGGGGGGGATGAACAAATTCCTATGCCCCACAAATAACCCAAAGATGCATTTTAAATAAAAGCACACATTCTATTCATGTAAAAACATGCCGGTTCCCAGACCGTCTGCGGGCCGGATTGAGAAGGTGATTGGGCCACATCTGGCCCCCAGGCCTTAGGTTGCCTACCCCTGAACAAGATGGTAGATGAGATGGGCCACTTGCCAGAGCCAACGGGGCTCTTCATTTGTCCTTATTTTGAAAGCTTGAACAAAACAATTAAATTTACAGCATGTTTTGCTCTCCAAGAGAATTTAATGAAAATGATGTACCGTTGGTACATCACCCCGAGTAAGCTGGCCAAAATGTATGTGTGTCAGGGCAAATTATGTTGGAAATGTAAGGTGATGGAAGGGAACTTCCTACATATGTGGCGGTCCTGTGCTAAGGTTAAGGCTTTCTGGGACATTATCTACAATGAATTTAAAAAGATACTAAAATATAATTTCAGCAAAAAAACCAGAGGCATTCTTATTAGGGCTAATTGATGAAGAAATTTATAAAAAAGATGTAAATCTATTTAACTCCCTACATTGGAAGACTGGAGAATAAAAACAGTAGAATTTGTGGAGTTGGCGAAGCTGATGGGGAGAATCAGGAATCAGCCCGAAGAAAAATATCAAAAGGACTGGAGCAAATTTATTCATTACCTGAAAGAAAATTGTACTCATTTAAAAATGTTTGTAGCATTAACGTGAAATATTTTGTAATGTGAAATTAAGGTGCTGATTTATAAATAAGAATGTGATCTTTTAAGGTGATTATAGGATAAAGAAGTGATTATGGGAATGCGAAAGATATGTTATAGACTACAGGGATGTCAGAAAGAGAGACGGAAGGAAGTCATAGCTCACTTTGAGAAAATAATATAAGTTGTGAATACGTGTATTGAATTAAATGAAGCATGGAAAAATTCAATAAAAATTATGTTTAAAAAAAAAAGAAAAGAAAGCTTGATTTAAAAACAATAGTTTCCTTAGGTTAGAGGGGGAAATGTGTGTCTGTGTGCATCCAGTTTCTCTCTTTATCCCACCCTCTTTTCCTCCATTCTACCCCACTCTCCAGTGCCACAAAATTAAACCAAGGGGCATAGCTTGCCCAGCCGCATAACAAACCCTTTCTGACCTACCGTACAGGGTTGTCGTCTTATCCCAACAAATGGGAGTTCTGGGGAAGATGGCGACGGGTCAAGTCTCAACTGAGTCTCTGCTGCGTGAGTAGGAGCGCTAATGATCAAATTACCCTGATAAAAAGGCTCAACCTTTGAAAATATCTGCCAACTTTTATCAGTAAAGGACACCGGGAGCTGTCGGGTGGACTTTTAAACCTCCCCTCCCTTTTAAAGATACTTAAATCAACTTTGAACCACCTCCCTTGAAAAGCCCATAAAGCTGTGGGTTGGATAAAATAGCCCCATTTATTTCTGAGTACGAAGATGGAACAAAATACTGCGGCTCCTGTTCAGAGCTCCAGCCAGCTCAGTGGCGTAGCATGGGGGGTGCAGGGGGGGCCCGCCGCACTGGGCACAACAGCTGGGGGTTAGGGTTAGGGGGCGCAAATCCATGGGTTAGGGGGCGCAAATCCACGGGTTAGGGGGCGCAAATTACTTGCCTTGCCCCGGGTGCTGACAACCCACGCTACGCCACTGAGCCAGCTATACCATTTCCCAGCATATTCCGTTCCTCCCACGGCAGCAGAGGTTAATAGATGGAATGATGACGCAGGGCTGCCTGAGGCAAGATGTGAAAACATGGTGTTGGGGAGATTTGAACCCAGGACTTGGCTGCTCTCTTGTGAGCACCTGCTTAAAACTTTTATGTTTGGGCAAACCTATCCAGACATGTAGATGTTGAGGGGTTTTAATCTTTTTCTTTTTACTGTTAATTTTAATTACAGCGGTACCTCAGGTTACATACGCTTCAGGTTACAGACTCCGCTAACCCAGAAATAGTGCTTCAGGTTAAGAACTTTGCTTCAGGATGAGAACAGAAATCGTGCTCCGACAGCACGGTGACAACGGGAGGCCCCATTAGCTAAAGTGGTGCTTCAGGTTAAGAACAGTTTCAGGTTAAGAATGGACCTCCGGAACGAATTAAGTACCATATTTTTTGCTCTCTAAGACTCACTTTTTCCCTCCTAAAAAGTAAGGGGAAATGTGTATGCGTCTTATGGAGCGAATGCAGGCTACGCAACTATCACAGAAGCCAGAACAGCAAGATGGATTGCTGCTTTCACTGCGCAGCGATCCCTCTTGCTGTTCTGGCTTCTGAGATTCAGAATATTTTTTTTCTTGTTTTCCTCCTCCAAAAACAAGGTGCGTCTTGTGGTCTGGTGCGTCTTATAGGGCGAAAAATACCTTAACCCGGGGTACCACTGTATCTGTTTTTGACTGTTGCTAACTGTTTTTATTGATGGTTTTAGCATTTCTTGTAAACTGCTTGGAGGTTTTCCTACAATCAAGTGGTATATGCATTTTGTTAAATAAACCACAGAGGCTCTAATTTACTATTGCTTTGTTCTGCCTAGCGCACTGGCTTTTAAAACAAGTCGTTAGTTCAAAGCACTTGGAATTTTGGACAAAGAAGAGGAAGCAGAAGGGAATCCAGATCAGGAAGGATAGTGAAGGCATTTCAAGCATGGTCTCTCCTCCACATGAGGGCTAGCTGCTTGATATTTTAAAGATGCAGGGGAATCAGATTCTCAGGCTATGATTGTAACTTGTAGGATGTGGAATATACACATAGCCTAATGTACAGTTGAGACACGGGTGGCGCTGTGGGTTAAACCACAGAGCCTAGGACTTGCCGATCAGAAGGTCGGCGGTTCGAATCCCCGCGACTGGGTGAGCTCCCGTTGCTCGGTCCCTGCTCCTGCCAACCTAGCAGTTCGAAAGCACGTCAAAGTGCAAGTAGATAAATAGGTACCGCTCCGGCGGGAAGGTAAACGGCGTTTCCGTGCGCTGCTCTGGTTCGCCAGAAGCGGCTTAGTCCTGCTGGCCACATGACCCGGAAGCTGTACGCCGGCTCCTTCGGCCAATACAATAAAGCGAGATGAGCACTGCAACCCCAGAGTCGGCCACGACTGGACCTAATGGTCAGGGGTCCCTTTGCCTTTAATGTACAGTTGAACAACACTATATTGGCAAGAGCTTATTCTCTCCATTGTTATGTTTTAAGAGAAGTCACATGCCCTAAGTGTCATTTTCGAGAAATGGTAAGCAACATTAATCGGGTGCATGCAGCCGTTATTGTCATCGATCAATACATGCAACATGATTTACAATGTAGTAGGAGGGCTGTGAGCTAAAAGCAAAATGAAAAAAAAACACCAAGAAAAATCAGATTCTACATCAGTATTCTCTTTGAAAACTCAAATATCTGCTCATTTTGCACAATTATTAATGATTTTTATTAGTTTTCAATTACAATCCAATAATGGCCTCATTATGACAATACCAATTTATAATACAATTATTAATAGCAATCATTCAAATACCAGGAAACCTTATGCCAGTAAACAAGTGGTTGTGGCAACGAAGAACCCTTGGTATCCTGATCAGTCCCAGTTCTGGATTCTGAGACTTTGCCACATACTAGAAGCACTGAAAGCTTGCAATTACAGTGGTACCTTGGATTACATACGCTTCAGGTTACATACGCTTCAGGTTACAGACTCCGCTAACCCAGAAATAGTGCTTCAGGTTAAGAACTTTGCTTCAGGGTGAGAACAGAAATCGTGCTCCGGTGGCGCGGCAGCAGCAGGAGGCCCCATTAGCTAAAGTGGTGCTTCAGGTTAAGAACAGTTTCAGGTTAAGAACGGACCTCTGGAATGAATTAAGTACTTAACCCAAGGTACCACTGTATTACTATTTTAAGGAAGCTGAAAATCTCAAAACGCTGAGTTCTGCATCCACCTACCAAATTAGCTAGCTCAGCACTTGGGCGCAATTCATTGAGCCATGAAATGACAGGAGATCGATGCTACATGCTTAAGATCATAAATGGCAGAGGGCTGAAACCCGAACCACAACCTTTCAGGAGCCTCAGAGTCCCACATTGAGTCTACCTTGTGGGACCTGTACCACTCCTCTTCTTCTTTTAAGTTTTTATTTATACTTTTCAAGTTTATACATTCCATTCGTTTACAATCAATTCAACATTTCAAAGTTTGACTTCCTCCCCCCCCCCCACCCCTCTTTCGGCAGTTCCTTAAATTTACTTATTTATTTAATCTTCTGCATATCCAAGCTCATTTAATTTGCTCATTTCATTATCTACCTTAAATATACACTCTAATGAAACTGCAGGTTATTTCAGTAATCCTGCTCATGTCTTTATCTGTTTGCAATTTATCTGTAAATATTCAATAAACCATTTCCATTCTTTTATTAAAAAGTTTGTTATCTTGATTCCTTATTTTTCCAGTAAGTTCCACCATTTCTACATATTCCATCACTTCTTGTATCAGCTCTTCCTTTACTGGGACTTCTGCTTCTTCCCACTTCTGGGCAAGTAGCATAAATAAATTTCTATACAATTTAGGTAGTTCTGTCTCCATAATTCCCAAAATAAATGCTTCTGGGTTTGTTTGTTTTTACAAAAGTTATTTTGAACATCCTTTTCAGTGCATTGTATATCATTTCCCAGTAAGCATTAACCTTACTACAGCAGGGAACACAGAAGCTACCAAATAAACATGCCCAAATTCTAAGACATGAGAGAGGAACCTTTTTGGGCTCTGCAGAATATATCCTCATCTCCCAGTTCCCTTCATTTCTCACTAGCGATGGAGGGCTCTGTGAATTTCTGTTCTCTCCATTTCTCATTTTCCCAGTCGTAAATTCAGTTCTCCCCATCTTGAAGAAATTGGGGGGCGGTTAAAAAATCCTCCTGAAAATTCATCAGCATTTTAGTATGAATTTCTTCTGACACACACTTTTTCATATGCAGTTTTGACTACCATACACATTTCTAAAGCAACTTCCCCTAACAGAATATGTTTGTGCCTGTGTTATCTTCACCAATATATTCATTTTTAGGCAAGCTTTCCCCTAATATATGCATTTTGGTAAACATTGTTTGTTTGGATAACTCCATAGCTAAATTCCGATGAGTTCAAATTTTGAGGGATAGCTCTGATCCCGTTCTCATAATCTTTTCAGAAAGTGCAGATTTGATAGGTTCAGCTTCAAATGAGACCTTGATCAAATTTCCCCACCATCCATGCACCTAAAAGACACGCCTTTGCAAGCTCTTATCTGTAACGCAATGTTCTTTCCCATGCTACTTTTACTAAAAGCATACGCATTTTTATGCATGATTTTCCGTAAAGTACATATGTTTGTGCGCCCCTTTTTGGTTACAGAACTGCATCGCAAAATTCAGAGACGTACACAGTTAGAAGGATAAAAGGTAAAGGGACCCCTGACCATTAGGTCCAGTCATGACCAACTCTGGGGTTGCGGTGCTCATCTCGCTTTATTGGCCAAGGGAGCCGGCGTACAGCTTCCGGGTCATGTGGCCAGCATGACTAAGCCGCTTCTGGCAAACCAGAGCAGCGCACGGAAACGCCATTTACCTTCCTGCCGGAGCGGTACCTATTTATCTACTTGCACTTTGACGTGCTTTCAAACAGCTAGGTTGGCAGGAGCAGGGACCGAGCAACGGGAGCTCACCCCATTGCGGGGATTCGAACCGCCAACCTTCTGATCAGCAAGTCCTAGGCTCTGTGTTTTAACCCACAGCGCCACCCACGTCCCAGAAATCCACGTTAGGATAGTTGTCCCCTTTTGTTTGCATTCGGTTCCAAATTAAAGGTAGAACCCCATGAAAATGCAAGCACAGCCAAATTCCCCTTACCAGGGGCATTTGCTAGCATAGCTGATCTTTGCAGTTGGCAGGATTGCAGAGGTGGAAGAGAACAGCCCAGTTTTGAGTACTCAGGACTCCTCCCAGCTCCATGGCCCTGCTCTGGATTCCC
Organism: Podarcis bocagei; assembly: GCF_964188305.1. Lineage (NCBI taxonomy): Eukaryota > Metazoa > Chordata > Lepidosauria > Squamata > Lacertidae > Podarcis > Podarcis bocagei. The sequence continues at coordinate 15,479,483 of NC_138142.1, read as the reverse complement.
TGTTCTTCTGCACTCAATGGCTGATTGTGTTGGATAGCGGTGGGGGCAGGCGATTTTTGCAGCTGCCCCAAGCTTAAGACAAAAGCCTTCTTTCCGAGGCAATTAACCCTCAGCTACCTGGCTGAACAGATGGTCGCAATCACAGCCAACTAGCCCAATGCTCAGCTTGATGTTCTGTCTCACAAACCTTTAGTCCCAATGAAGTTTCACCATGGTGGGATCAATCGTCTTATCTGGGGCCATAGATGAGGCGCACAGAGTCTGCTTTGGCATCTAGAGTGGCTGGGAAAATGCAGTCCAATGGACAGGGTCTTATTATTATTATTATTATTATTATTATTATTATTATTATTATTCCATGCAGAAGATCCCAAATTCAATCCCCAAAAACTGAGACTGAGGAGGCATGATGGCTATCTTCCGGACTGTCACATGGAAGAAGCAACAAGCTTGTTTTCTTTTCTTTTTAAAATTTTATTTATTTGGTTTTTCAGATTGAAATTTTACAGTCACATATCCAACATACATTCAGCATCTTAAAAAGCAGAGACATCACCTTGCCAACAAAGGTCCGTATAGTTAAAGCTATGGTTTTCCCAGTAGTGATGTGTGGAAGTGAAAGCTGGACCATAAAGAAGGCTGATCGCCGAAAAATTGATGCTTTTGAATTATGGTGTAGGAGGAGACTCTTTAGAGTCCCATGGAATACAAGAAGATCAAACCTCTCCATTCTGAAGGAAATCAGCCCTGAGTGCTCACTGGAAGGACAGAGCCTGAAGCTGAGGCTCCAATACTTTGGCCACCTCATGAGAAGAGAAGACTCCCTGGAAAAGACCCTGTGGCTGGGAAAGATGGAGGGCACAAGGAGAAGGGGACGACAGAGGACAAGATGGTGGGACAGTGTTCTCGAAGCTACCAGCATGTTTGACCAAACTGCGGGAGGCAGTGGAAGACAGGAGGGTCTGGCGTGCTCTGGTCCAGGGGGTCACGAAGAGTCGGACACGACTAAACAACAACAACATACAACATAAAAAGCAAGATTCCGAGGAATCTCTTGGACTTCTCTCCTCCCCTTTGTGGGTCCTTTTCTTAATCATTTCCTCCTGCATCTTTTATAACAATCCAAATATTTTACCTCTCCATTGTGTCCAAAATACACCATTAAACTAAAAGTGACATTCCAATCCTACTAACGATTTTAACTGTTTACAATGGTCTTTAAGACAAGTTATAAAAATTTCCCCATTCCTTATTAAAATTTTGGTCTTCCTGATTTCTGATTCTTCCGGTCATTTTAAGCCATCTCGGCATAATCCAACAACTTGATTTGCCATTCTTCTCTGGTAGGGAAATTCCCCCCCCCCCCCCGCTCTGAAGGGTAGGACTCGAACCAATGGCTTCAAGTTGCAAGAAAGGAGATTGAAATACACTCAGAGTCGCAAAGTGATTTCATGCTCTTTATTCAGCTCATAGTGGTGGTGAGGAGGAATGAATGAATGTCCCCTCAAAGTATCTGCTTTATATACATTATTTACACAATGGGCTGCACATGATTGGCTAGTTCTGGAATTCTACTGTAAGCCAATCAGGTTGTGGATTCACTTATATCTGGAGCATGATTGGGTGGTTCCTGCCAACCAATCATACTGCTGCATTGTTCTAGGACCAATCAGACTGCTGCATTCTGAATCCTATTGTTCTAGGACCAATCAGACTGCTGCAGTTTGGATCCTATTCAACTCAGTACATAACAGAGATTCTGACTAAACATACGGAAAAACTCTCTGGCAGTAAGAGCTGTTTGACAGTGGAACAGTCTCCCTTGGGGACTCTCCTTCCTTGGAGGTTTTGGGTCCCCCCCAAAAAAATATTTTACAGTGGTGCCTCGCAAGACGAAATTAATTCGTTCCGCAAGTCTCTTCGTCTTGCGGTTTTTTCGTCTTGCGATGCACGGTTTCCCATAGGAATGCATTGAAAATCAATTAATGCGTTCCTAGGGAAACCGCCTTCAGACCAGGTCCGGGGACGGTCTGTCCCCGGACCTCTTCTGAAGGCTGGGGGTGGGGGACAAGGGCTTTTCTTCTCACCCCCAGCATTTTAAAAAACCCTGGGACAGCGGAGGACTTCTCCGCTGTCCGGGCGATCTTAAAATGCTGGCGGGCGGCATTTTAAAATCGCCCCGGACAGCGGAGGACTTCTCCGCTGTGCGGGGCGATTTAAGAGCCCCTGGGAAGGCAGGCAGGGGGGACAAAGACTTTCGCCCCCCGCCCGCCTTCAGAAAGTGTTCCCACCCCCCCGCCCGGCTTCGCAGCAGCGCTACGAAGCCCGGCGGCTGGGGCAGGTGCTCCCGCCCCCCCCCCCGCTTCGGAGCAGCGTTCCGAAGCGGGGTGGCTGGGGCAGGTGTTCCCACCCCCCGCCCGGCTTCGCAGCAGCGCTACGAAGCCGGGCGGCTGGGGCAGGTGCTCCCACCCCCCCACCCCGCTTCGGAGCAGCGTTCCGAAGTGGGGTGGCTGGGGCAGGTGTTCCCACCCCCCGCCCGGCTTCGCAGCAGCGCTACGAAGCCCGGCGGCTGGGGCAGGTGCTCCCGCCCCCCCACCCCGCTTCGGAGCAGCATTCCGAAGCGGGGTGGCTGGGGCAGGTGTTCCCACCCCCCGCCCGGCTTCGCAGCAGCCCTGCGAAGCCGGGCAGCTGGGGCAGGTGCTCCCGCCCCCCCCCCCGCTTCGGAGCAGTGTTCCGAAGCGGGGTGGCTGGGGCAGGTGTTCCCCCCCCCCGCCCGGCTTCGCAGCAGCGCTACGAAGCCCGGCGGCTGGGGCAGGTGCTCCCGCCCCCCCACCCCGCTTCGGAGCAGCGTTCCGAAGCGGGGTGGCTGGGGCGGGTGTTCCCACCCCCCGCCCGGCTTCGCAGCAGCGCTAAGAAGCCCGGCGGCTGGGGCAGGTGCTCCCGCCCCCCCCCCCGCTTCGGAGCAGCGTTCCGAAGCGGGGTGGCTGGGGCAGGTGTTCCCACCCACCCCCCGGCTTTGCAGCAGCGCTACGAAGCCCAGCGGCTGGGGCAGGTGCTCCCACCCCCCCACCCCGCTTCGGAGCAGCGTTCCGAAGCGGGGTGGCTGGGGCAGGTGTTCCCACCCCCCCGCCCGGCTTCGGAGCACGGGGAGATCGCTTCTCCCCACCGCCCCTTGCTTCAAAAGAGGTCCGGGGGCAGCGGGAAGCGCTCCCGCTGCCCCCGGACCTCTTTTGAAGCAAGCGGCTGCGGAGTGAAGCGATCTCCCCGCAGCCGCTTGCTTCAAAAGAGGTCCGGGACCTCTTTTGAAGCAAGCGGCTGCGGGGAGAAGCGCAGCCGCTTGCTTCAAAAGAGGTCCGGGGGCAGCGGGAGCGCTTCCCGCTGCCCCCGGACCTCTTTTGAAGCAAGGGGCAGTGGGGAGAAGCGATCTCCCGGCCGCCCCTTGCTTCAAAAGAGAAGACCCGCTGTCCCCGGGGCAAGCTTCGTTTTGCGAAGCAAGCCCATAGGGAAATTCGTCTTGCGAGGCAACTCGAAAACGAAAAAACCTTTCGTTTTGCGAGTTTTTCGTCTCGCGAGGCGTTCGTCTTGCGGGGTACCACTGTATTGATTTTCCACATTTTTAAACAAACAAACACAAATCATAACCAAACTTAGTCCAATATTAATATCATAGTTAAATGACTTCCTCAAATTCCCTTGACTGAATTTCATTATATATCATTGTAATGGTTTTCCAAAACAGTTTCTCATAAAATTAACTTACTCCTTAACATCTTTGTCTCTTTTCATCTTAACTTTAAACATACTGTTTTGTAATTTCACATATTTAAATCCTTAGCCTCTCTGTTATTTTGCAAGTGTTTCTATTTAATTTATCTTAGCATATTTAGATAAATACAGTGGTGCCCCGCAAGACGAATGCCTCGCAAGACGAAAAACCCGCTAGACAAAAGGGTTTTCCATTTTCTGATGCGCTTCGCAAGACGAATTTCCCTATGGGCTTGCTTTGCAAAACGAAAAAGTCTTGCGAGTCTTGCGATATTTTTTTGCTTCCCCCCCCCTTTTTCTAAGCCGCTAAGCCGCTAATAGCCTTTTAGCCGCTAAGCCGCTAAGCCTTTAATAGTCACTAAACCGCTAATAGCGCTAATCCGCTAAACCGCTAATAGTGTTGCTTCGCAAGACGAAAAAACCGCTAGACGAAGAGACTCGCAGAACGGATTAATTTCGTCTTGCGAGGCACCACCGTAGTCTTTGAATTTCTTCCATTCTTCCTGATGTTCCTCCTCCTTCTGGTCACGGATTCTTCCAGTCAGGTCAGCCAGCTCCGAAAAGTCCATCATCTTCATCTGCCATTCCTCCACTGTTGGTATTTCTTGTGTTTTCCAATTTTTGGCTAATAAAATTTGAGCTGCAGTTGTGGCATACACAAACAGTCTAACATCTTTTTTGGCCAATTCCAAACCTGTTATTCCAAGAAGAAAGGCCTCTGGTTTCTTAACAAATGTATATTTCAACATTTTTTTCAACTCATTATAAATCTTCTCCCAGAAGTCTTTCACCTTGGGACAGGTCCACCACATATTATAGAAGGTACCCTCCTTTTCTTTACATTTCCAGGATAGATTGTCACTATTGTGATAAATCTTTGCTAACTTTACAGGGGTCAAGTACCATCTATACATCATTTTCATTATATTTTCCTTTAACATTGTACATGCAGTGAACTTGACCCCTTTCCTCCACAACCTTTCCCAATCTTCAAACATTATGTTATATCCCACATCTCTTGCCCAATCTATCATCACGGATTTAACTTGTTCATCCTTTGTATGCCACTTCAACAATAAATTATACATTTTAGACCAATTTTTAACTTTAGAATCTAACAACTCCGTTTCCAATTTAGTTTTTTCGGAGGCAAAACCATTTTTTGTACAATTCATTAATCTGGTGATAATGTAACCAATTTGTTTTATCTTTGATTTGGTCATAGAATCATAGAGTTGGAAGAGACCACAAGGGCCATCGAGTCCAACCCCCTGCCAAGCAGGAAACACCATCAGAGCACTCCTGACATATGGTTGTCAAGCCTCTGCTTAAAGACCTCCAAAGGAGGAGACTCCACCACACTCCTTGGCAGCAAATTCCACTGTCGAACAGCTCTTACTGTCAGGAAGTTCTTCCTAATGTTTAGGTGGAATCTTCTTTCTTGTAGTTTGGATCCATTGCTCCGTGTCCGCTTCTCTGGAGCAGCAGAAAACAACCTGGTCAAATGGTTTTAATTTATATCCTCCTACCTTGGAGGTTTTTAAGGAGAGGTTGGATGGCCATCTGTCATGGATGCTTTCGTTGAGATTCCTGCATTGAAGGGGGCTGGACTAGATGACCCCACAGGGTCCCTTCCAACAATACAGTTCAATTATTCTATTCCCAGGTAGAATCTGAAGTCCTGGAGAGATGCTGCCAGTCAGTGGAGAAGTCACTGAGTTGAATGGATCAGTGGCCAGACTCCATATAAAACATCTTCCTTTTAAGTGGGAAGTTCTCGAGTTTTCTGCTTAGGAGGGCCCTGAAATCTCCTTTCAGGGCTTGCCCTTCAGATTCAAAATTCTTTTTAAACCGAGAAATCCATTTCCCCCTTCTTTAGCCTCTTAAGCAATGTTGCTTCCACGTTTGGGGATTGGTCCTGCCATGTATCTGTCATTTGAGGAGAATCACGTTGATATCTTCTGACAGAATCGAGAAAGAATTGCCATTATTCCCCTCCCCATTTTATACACACACACACACACAAATATGCACATATAGACACAAACATATATACGCAAATATAACCAAATGAAATTTCAGCTCAGATTAACAACAAGAATATATCAATCCTGATTCAAACATACGCCTTCATATAAGCAGTACATCTTTCCCAACAGATATCAAAACAAGATCGATGGTTATAAAATACCCCCCACCCACAAAAGAAAGTTTGCTCCCCTGAAATTGACCGTTGGTTTTCTCCCCTCTCTTTTTGCTTCTAGTGGCCCAAATTTTGAATCACAACTTAGATAAATCCAATTCTCGGTTTAGTCACACACACATTAGGCGCACGCATTCTGAAAGCCAGGAATATAACTGATCAATCAATCCAAGATGTGAATTTTATTTCTGTTGGTTAAGGGCTTTCTCTGTTTTTTTCCTGTTGTTCTTGGCTTTATATAGCTTTTTGTTTTGTTTTGTTTTTTAAGAGAAAATCAATGAGAGGTTTGTCATTCACAGGATGTGGATTGCACCTTTGGAGACGGACGAATAGCAGTGATCATGGGTGTAAGCCAGGATTTTTGTTGGGGGGGGGCAGAACCGACATGATTGGTCAGTTAGTTTAGTATTTCTATTGTTTTACTTCAGGCATAGGCAAACTCCGGCCCTCCAGATGTTTGGGACTACAATTCCCATCATCCCTAGCTGACAGGACCAGTGGTCAGGGATGATGGGAATTGTAGTCCCAAAACATATGGAGGGCCGGAGTTTACCTACACCTGTTTTACTTGATCTGGGAGGGCAGCTGCCCTTTCCTGCCCCCCACCTTGGCTTCCTTTCGAAATCTGCACTGGTCAAAATGAGACTTAAAGTCGTGGTGCGCTCCAGACCCAAGCCAAATTCAAGGGGTCCACGCCGACATCTCCTTCCCTGCTCACAGTTAAACTGGCTGGGAAATCAGAGCATCTCTCCTTTTTAAGACAACCCTGAAAAGGGAGAGAGAGAGAATATTTTGGCAACTTGGCAAGTCAAGACAGGCTGCTTCTAGCTCTCTTGTGCATCACAGAAATTCGGGGAGCCTGCCTGGGCTCTGCAGGGCCGGATCTTTGCAAATGAGGACATTCACTGGTTTGGCACAAAGTTTCCCATCCCTAATGTGATTGCCTTGAAAGAGGCTCCTGGCTGACGCAGCCTGAGCCGATATTAAATGCAGTGTTGGCAACGAGGTTCGTGCATCTCCTTGAAGAGTGACTCAGGTACAAGACGGGGGAGAATGTCTGGCCCGGAGGACACAATAATCGTGCCCAGAATTTATGTGTTTCACCTTCCTGCCCTCTTATGCCTGGAGCACACCCCTGCCTACAATAAAAAGAGAGTTACCTGCATGATCTCAACTCTCCTTTTTTGCTCTTGCTTATATGTGCCTGTACCTCAATGGTAGATCAGTTGTTTTGCATGCAGAACATCCCATATCTCCAAGCAGGGCTGGAGAAATGAAATTCCTGAGAGTTGCTGCTCTTCAGTGGAGACAATACTACGCTATATGAACCAATGGTCTGACTCAGTGCAAGGCCACTTCCCATGTCCTCAAAACCCACCAGTGGCAGACCTTGGCGTCTGAATTTTCAGTGGTGCCTTGCACAAAGCCAAAATTTGGTGTCCCCTCAGCCCTGCATCTCGCCTTCCATTGTACGGCATAGTTGCGGCAGCTGCTATAGCACCCAGTGGCATAGCGTGGGTTGCCAGTGCCCAGGGTGGTGGGAACGAGGGAAACGGATGGAGTACGCATGCACATTCAACCGCCTCATGACGTTCACAGAGATAAGAAAAGAAGAGCCATTCCGTTTTCTGGAGAGGTAGTTTCCTGGTTTGCATGGAGAAGCCATTTTCAAGAGCCCAGCAACAGAAGCACACAGCTGTATCAAGGTAGCACCAGGTGTTTCGAGCCTCCAAACAATTTTGCACCAGGGGAAACCACCCCTGCAGCAGCAGCATCCCCAAATGCTAAGCTCCTGGAGTCTCCATACCTGGCACGACCAAACCGGTCACATTCCCTCGATCTGCCTTTACACTCACCTTTTCAAGAGAGTCATTCTAAAGGTAAAGGTAAAGGGACCCCTGACCATTAGGTCCAGTCGTGACGGACTCTGGGGTTGCGGCGCTCATCTCGCTTTACTGGCCGAGGGAGCCGGTGTACAGCTTCCAGGTCACGTGGCCAGCATGACTAAGCCGCTTCTGGCGAACCAGAGCAGCGCACAGAAACGCTGTTTACCTTCCCAATGGAGTGGTACCTATTTATCTACTTTCACTTTGACGTGCTTTCAAACTGCTAGGGTGGCAGGAGCAGGGACCGAACAACGGGAGCTCACCCCGCCACGGGGATTCAAACCGCCGACCTTCCGATCGGCAAGTCCTAGGCTCTGTGGTTTAACCCACAGCGCCACCCACGTCCCATGACCCGCATCATTCTACAGCCTTCTAAATGTGATTGTGGGAGTGGGGTTGTTCTTTTAACTGTTTCCTTGTGTTTTCACCTGGTGTTTTCATCCTGTGAACTGCCCCAAGATCTTGCGGTGAATGGCAGTATATAAATCGAATAAATAAAAATAACAGCATTCTGCAGCACACATTGGGTGGTGTGGGTTCAGGTTTCCTTCCCCATTAGTGAGATATTTTGAAATCTCCCATAGACTTCCAGGGCTTCTGCAAATCTCAGGGTCTCCCTGAGTTTGCGTACATTTCCCTCTTACCTATCTGTGGGGGTGACTTGTGTAACCAAAAGAGAATGGCACTCAGAACTAAACACTGCAATTGGGGGGCAGGAGGAGAGTGAGCTATTTTCTACCCACCTTGCAATTTCCAAAGCAACACACCAACTCAAATGGAGCTGGTTTTTGAAATGCAACCTCCTCCAAATTTGGGAATGCATGCATAAATGTATGTGTGCAAAAATTAGTGCATTAAGGGAATGTTCATAAAAATGCACATCTTAGTGAAAATGTATAAAGTGCATTTCCTTGCAATAATGGGGGGCACAGATTGCAATTCAAAAATATTTGGAGAAATTTGTGCTGAAAGGCTAACAAATTTTCATGAAGACTTTCTGATTTAAAAAAAAAATCACGAAGTGATGCAGAAATGAGGAGAACTCGGCGCAAGCCTGGATTATTGGAAATTTGCAACAACAAAATATGCTGGTGAAATTCCACGGGGCCTTCAGATAAATAAATTGCAGGCTGATGCACAATTACGTAGATCTGAAGACTAGAAAATGAGAATTGGAGAGGGGAAAAGGGACAACTTTGTCCATCCCTACTCTGCCTAAACTGAGGCCGGGGCCATTGGGTCATTGCTAGTCACAAGTTAGTAAATACACATAGGTATGAATATATAGTAGGACACGGGTGGCGCTGTGAGTTAAACTACAGAGCCTACGACTTGCCGATCAGAAGGTCGGTGGTTCGAATCCCCGTGATGGGTTGAGCTCCCGTTGCTCGGTCCCTGCTCCTGCCAACCTAGCAGTTTGAAAGCACGTCAAAGTGCCAGTAGATAAATAGGTACCGCTCCGGCGGGAAAGTAAACGGCGTCTCCGTGCGCTGCTCTGGTTCACCAGAAGCAGCTTAGTCATGCTGGCCACATGACCTGGAAGCTGTACGCTGGCCAATAAAGCGAGATGAGCGCCGCAATCCCAGAGTTGGCCACGACTGGACCTAATGGTCAGGGGTCCCTTTACCTTTATGAATATATAAATAAAGACCTTTCTGTCTCTGTTATGGCAGCAATGCAAAAACATCAGAATGATGCCTGGTGGTGGCGGCGGCTGTAAAGAAATGTGCCCACTTGCATCAAATCCCTAGCCTTTCACACACAAGCAAATGCACACACCTTCTTGTGAAAACGCGATTCAGTTCTGTGCTTGTGGACACACAGCCAACTTTGTCTGAAAGGTGTTGCCTAGCCCTGGCGGAGAACACAGGTTGGGGGGGGAAATCCCCCGCCAAACCCACAACAGAACAGTTGGAGTAACAGCAGGTGCCAGAAGCTCCCCCTACTTTTTTTTCCTGACAAAACACACAGACGAGCTTTGAAGGCAGCAGATGATGATGGAAAAGCAGCCTGCAGGAGCTGCTTTGGCATCACTGCTGTTATTTAACTTCCTCGCCCAATGTGCGTGGCACTTTTCAACAAATCAAGATGATGGGGGCCTCTGCCCTGAGGAGCTTACAAATTCAAACAGAATAGAGCGGAGGAAAAAGAAAGAGGGAGGAAGGTGGATGTGAACAAGGGAGGGCGAGTTCTTCAGTTTCATGTAAGCCTTGAGCAGGACCCACCTGTCAGCAGTAAAATAATATTTCTAAGGCATTTTATAAAAAGAAAAAGAAAGAAAAACTACCTGAACACAGGCCAAGAAGTATTGGCATGAGATGGAAATCCCTGCATATGCAAGCCAGGTGCATTGTGGGAATATCTCTGAGCCTTTCTTAAGCACAGAATTAGCCAGTCTGCTTAAGCATGTGACGGCAAACCCCATCCAAGTCATCTGAGCTGCACAGAAAGGGGATTATTGGTGATGCTTAGCCAACTCCAAGCGAGACACAATTGAAGCTGAGCTCTGAGAGAAAGGAGATGAAGCACAGGTTGCTTTCCACCAGTTCAGACCACTGGTCCATCTGGATGAGACTTATGAAAACATTGCTCCATTGAGCTCAAGATGCCCTACACTGACAGGCAGCAGCTGTCTATGGTTTCAGACTTCGGTTTTTCCCTTCAGGAGGGAGGCTGCAGCTCAGAAGTGTGTGGGGAGAGCAGAGCCACATGTGTCTCCCTTGTTCATCTCCCCAAAGAATTGACAGCATGTGAGATGTGCCTATTCTGGGATGTGGAAGCAACAATTGCATTACTCTAAGCAGCCGGGACGCGGGTGGCGCTGTGGGTTAAACCACAGAGCCTAGGACTTGCCAATCAGAAGGTTGACGGTTTGAATCCCCACGGCGGGGTGAACTCCCGTTGCTCAGTCCCTGCTCCTGCCAACCTAACAGTTCGAAAGCACGTGAAAGTGCAAGTAGATAAATAGGTACCATTCCGGCGGGAAGGTAAATGGCATTTCTGTGCGCTGCTCTGGCTCACCAGAAGCAGCTTAGTCATGCTGGCCACATGACCCGGAAGCTGTACGCCGGCTCCCTCGGCCAATAAAGCGAGATGAGCGCTGCAACCCCAGAGTCGGCCACGACTGGACCTAATGGTCAGGGGTCCCTTTACCTTTAGGCAGCAGAAAACAGCAACAGAAGGAGGGGTCGGAACAATATTAGAGCATTTCATATTTGAAAACCTTTCAAAGCAAAGTGCCAACAGTAGGGGCGTTTTTTTTGGGGGGGGGAGCAGATCTCCTATGAAACTAATAAAGCTTAAGCTCCAGGGCCCCTAATCCTGAAAGGCCTCAAGAAGCAATTTCAGTAGACGTTGCTTTAAAAAATTGGGTCTGGTAGACCCAATTTGAGTCCCACAACTCAAATGGATCATTTTTTTGCTGTACGTATTTCAACATTCTCAGAGTTTGAGAGTCAGTGGCTTGTACATTGTGAAGGTTGCTGTAAATTGAAGAAGATAACAAGGGTTACTCAGACCTCGTTGCTGGTTGCAAAGGGAACCCCACAACAGCTCAAACTTCAGGGTCCCCAAAACGTAGATCTGCCACTGGACGGGATGCTGGCATCACAAACTCCAAACACAGAACAGCAGCCTACAAAACCAACCTTGAAAATGTTCTTCTTCTGATTCAGGATGCTGGACCAGAGGGGCCATTGGCCTAATCCAGATGTTCCAATGGGCTGTGGATCTGATCCAGCAATTGCTCCCTGGTGTTCTAATGATGTGATGCTCTTTGGGGATGTACAAAAACCCCTGGAAGAGTCCCCGTCCCCCCCGACGGAACCTACGCAGAGGCATTTTGGCAAACTCCCCAAAGAACCATATTCATCTGCGTCAGAATGCAAATGGTGAGCATCACACACACACCACACACATATACAAGCCTCTGTGTTAATGGATGGAGCTGGCGGCTGCCTTCGAACCCAGCGATTCATAGGAGCGCTTTGCTCTGCCAGCTGGCCACAATGACATCTCTGGATTCCTGCAAGACAGCGTGATGATATCAGCCACAGCAGCTCAGAGCAGCAGCAGAAAGGCTCCTGCTGAAGGAACTGTTTTGTCCTGGGATTTTGGACTTGTTTACAGGGCCGCTCATCATCTCAATTGCAGTTGGCTTTGATTGTTCAGTTCTTTTAAAAGGAAAAGAAAAAAAAGACGAGCAGGCTGCTTTTAATTGTTTATTTGGAAAGATTTAACAGTGGCGATCAAACTGTTCTCAAGGTGGATTGTGATCAACTGCAATACCTCAAACAATAACCTCTACTGCTTTATATGAATAGTTCACCTACGGAACTCACTGCCACTGGAGGCAGTGATGCCCACCCGCTTGGATGGCTTTAAGAGAGGATGATGCAAAGTCGTGGAGGAAAAAGCTATCACTGGCTACTAGTTGTGATGGTTATGCTTTGCCTCCATGGTCAGAGGCAGCAATACTTCTGGGTACCAACTGATGGAAATTAAGGAAAAGGAGTGCAGCCTAGTGCTCAAATCCTGCTTGCTGGTTTCCCACAGGCATTTGGTCGGCCACTGGGAGAACAGGATACTGGACTAGGTGAGCCACTGGCCTGCTGCAGCAGGCTCTTACATGAAAACCCCAAACCCACACGACCCAGGTACCCCAAGTGCAGAGACTGATGCAAGAGGCCAGAGAGCGATTCCTTTCTGCTCCGCAGAAAGTGAAGTCAGAGTAGTGCCAAGTGTTGTTCCCTGACACACAAACACCCAAGTGGTGAAAGCAAGCTCCCTGCTGCTGCTCCTTCTGTGGCCAATGGAATTGGGTCCAGCTGGTCTTCTCCTTGACATGTTCTTCCAAAGGCACAGGGAGAACAGCCGCCTTAGCCTCTTAAACTGGATGGGGCCAGAGCGTGCAGCACCACATCAGCTCTGCAATCCCGGAGCAATTGGAGCTGAGTTTTCTCTCTTGCAAGAAAGGTGGAGAGGGAAGCGCCTTGCTGCTGTTCTTTCTCTGGCTGGAGACTGTGGCCAAAGCTAATCTTCCTCCTGCTGCGATGTTCTTTCCTGGTAAATCTCTCAGCACCTTTTGCTGCAGCAGCTAATGAACGGGGACCAGAGCCTGTTTCCTTTCTGCTCTGAATATCCAGGTCAACTGATTGCATTTTTATTTAAAATACTTTCATCTTGGCCTTTTTCTGTTTCGTGCAAATGTGCCTTCTCTGAACCGTGTGTAAACAAAGCACTGTAACCCCCAGCTTTTGCCAGTCAGATGAACTATAGAAATCCTGATATCCAGGACAGACGGGACAAAGATTGCATTGGCTCTACAATCTGAAGCAGATCGGGCGATTTATGCCTCCACAAACATCCAAAATAAAAACAAATGTTTGTGATGGCGTGGAGAAAACCAGCCCCGTCTGTGTGCAGAACTGCAACATGTGAACATTTGGTATCATGGCAGAGTTTTGCATGAGAAAGCCTGCAGTTCAAAACATGTTTTGAACTCTGGTTCCGTTTGCTGGCTTCCCAGAGGGATCTATCTGGTGGTGGACCATAGTGAGAACAGGATACTGGACCAGATGGGCCATTAGCCTGATCCAGCCGGGCTCTCCTTATATTTTTAGGTTGGCAAAGGTTGATTTACACGTACAAGTTATTTCTTATTAAGCCAATGAAACCTATGAGGGTTTTGGACTGTCCACTTCACTGCAGCACAAAACCTGGAGCCTGGTAGCCGCTAAGAGATGTCGTATTTATTTAACGAAATATAGTAGGGACGCGGGTGGCGCTGTGGGTTAAACCACAGAGCCTAGGACCTGCCGATCAGAAGGTCGGCGGTTCAAATCCCCGCGACGGGGTGAGCTCCCGTTGCTCGGTCCCTGCTCCTGTCAACCTAGCTGTTCAAAAGCATGAAGTGCAAGTAGATAAATAGGTACCGCTCAGGCGGGAAGGTAAACGGCGTTTCCGTGCGCTGCTCTGGTTCGCCAAAAGCGGCTTAGTCATGCTGGCCACATGACCCAGAAGCTGTACGCCGGCTCCCTCGGCCAATAAAGCGAGATGAGCGCCGCAACCCCAGAGTCGGCCACGACTGGACCTAATGGTCAGGGGTACCTTTACCTTTACCTATATACTGCTTAACTGTACTATATCCAAAATATATTTTAAATTACCGTATTTTTCGCCCTATAGGACGCACTTTTTCCCCTCCAAAAATGAAGGGGAAATGTGTGTGCGTCCTATGGGGCAAATGCAGGCTTTCGCTGAAGGCTGGAGAGCGAGAGGGGACGGTGCGCACCGACCCCTCTCGCTCTCCAGGCTTCAGGAAGCTATCTGCAAGCCTTGGGAGCCCGCGGGAGTTCCTGCCGGGCTCCCACGGCTTGCGGAGAGCAGCCTGTTCTGGGGTCTAGGGTCAGGGGAAGCCCAACCAGCCCCCGCGCCTGGGGGGGGGAATAAATTTTTTTTTCTTTATTTCGCCCCCCAAAAAACTAGGTGCGCCCTATGGGCCGGTGCACCCTATGGGGCGAAAAATACGGTAATAAACTAAAAACCGATTCAAACATGTCAACATTCTACCTAGGTGTATCCCCCCCCAAAAAAAAAAAAAAATCAGCAGCAGCAGCAGCTGGAAAAGATATAGCAAAGAAACTTGTGTCAAGAAGCAGGGAGTTCCAAAGAGTAAAAGTGCCATCCCACTAAAATATTTTTTATTATACTATTAATATTAATAAATAAAAATAAATTCATACCTGGCCCATCATGCTGGTTTCCCCAGCCACTTTTACAGATGCAAAACATGTATTCTGTGGCACCTGTAAGAATGCCAGTTCTACATGTAACCAACTCTATTTAGTCAAGCTATACTCAAGAGTACACCCACCAAAATGAATGGCTCCAGGTCATCTCAATGGGTCTACTCTGAATAGCTTTAAAAAGAAATACAACCCTCCGTTTTCAGTCAAAATTGTTCCCTGCCCCCACATAACCGGAATACAATTTCAGGGTTATGTGATATTACTTATCCACTAAATATCTCCAGTTTTATCTAAGATATCTTTGCCAGGCTTTTAATGGATAATGTTATTGCAACCATCTCTTATTTCACTGCGGCTTTTACTTCTGTTTTTAGCTGGCGGTGCAAAAAAAATAAAATGTCCATCAATTTTTATGTCAATTGCTAGAGTCCACGTCTTTTGTTAAGGTGGCCACATTGAAGGCTTCATCTGAAAGGCAGTCTTTTTAAAATCTTCCTTCAAAATAAAATAAAAATTGTTAGAGAAAAGCAAGGCAGGCACTTATGTGCAACGATAAAAACCCAGAATGCAAATTATTCTGCAGCTAACTAACTAGTTCACAAGGGCTTTAAACATTGTTCAATTTAATTGCATGGCTTTTCTGCCATCTGAAAACCAGTATCATCCTAGTGGTTTAAGACATTGTGTCTGAATAGCTTTATGCTCTTAGTTGGGGATAGGAACAACTTTGCTTGCAGCTACTGCCCTCTGCAGGAGAGGAAAAGGTACTGAGGGAACTCTCCATGGTAGCAAAACTGAACCATACAATCAAATCTTTAGGAAACACAGCAGAAAGATGGAAATACCCAGCTGGTAACAATTCTGCTTCCCTCCAGACATCGTTGGTTATATGGCACAGGTTTTTTTGGCAGTTGGGATGCAGGGAATCCAAGAATGTGCCTTCTGCTTTTTCAAACGCGTCCCAAGAGTAAGAATGAATAGTTAAGTTTTTCTAATCCCCCTTTGATCAGTTAATCATGGGCAAATCTTCAAACCCTATTAATCTTGCTGCTGCTCCTGTCTGGTGCATACACACTTTTTTTGTGTGTCCGGTGATGCAAATGCTAAGAGCTCAGCTGGATCGGGCCCAAAGGTAAAAGGTAAAGGACCCCTGGACAGTTAAGTCCAGTGAAAGGCGACTATGGGGTCGCAGCACTCATCTCGCTTTCAGGCAGAGGGAGCCGGCATTTGTCCAGAGAGTTTTCTGGGTCACGTGGCCAGCATGACTAAACCACTTCTGGGACACCGTGATGGAAACCAGAATGCACGGAAACACCGTTTACCTTCCCGCCGCGGCAGTACCTATTTATCTACTTGCACAGGTGTGTGTTTTTTTGGTTGTTTTTTTTTGCACTGGTGTGTTTGTTTTTGTTTTTATTTTGTTTTTTTTGTTTTGCACTGGCAAGCTTCTGAACTGCTAGGTTGGCAGGAGCTGGGACAGATCAACGGGAGCTCACCCCGTCGTAAGGATTCGAACCGTCAACCTTCTGATCGGCAAGCCCAAGAGGCTCAGTGTTTTAGACCACAGCGCCACCAAGGCTCACCTAGTCCAGTATCCCATCCTCACAGCAGCCAACCAGATGCCTGCAAGAAGCCTGCCAGGACACGAGTACAACGGCACTCTCCGCTCCTGCTGTTTCTGGCAACTGTTAGAGGCACACTTCCTTTGACTGCGGATGTTGTTGGCATCCATCTTGCCTCAAGAAATGGAGCGTGCCTCCAGGGGTAAAGCCAAACTGCTACATTAGCAGTACCGAAGCCACCTCCCCAGGTACATACCTGGGCAGCATATCTAGAGGTCCTGAGCTGCCCAGACAAGGGAACCCCCCCCCCCGGCCTTGCTGATGTGATCCAAAGCAGAGCGATACATTTGGCACCAGCTTGACTGCAGGAGTTGCTGGGATGAAGGAATACAAGGCGCCATCTATTTGTCTTAGGACTCCACTCTGGATGTGTGTAGGCTTTACTGCTTAGTCTTTTCTTCTCCAACAAGGCAGCATAGGTTGAGGATCAGTGTCCGTCCGTCCCCCGTTCCCTCCCCCCCAAAAAAAATCAGAGTCCTTTTCATTGGGGATAATTCAGATGGAAATTCCAAGATGTCGGAAAAGGTTATTTATGGATGCCACTACTGCGGGCCCATGTTTTATTAGCCCAAAAATGGAAAGAGAGCGAAGTCCAGACTAAAGAAGATTGGCAATTTAAATCGATGGAATATGCGCAGCTTGCAGACTTAACATACAGAATAAGAGAAGAAGAACGTACGTTTAAAGAAGGATGGAAACTGTTTATTGAATATATGGAGGAAAATTGTGTTTATTTGAAAACGTGGGCAGTGTTAAGATAAATTCAACAGCGTAATTAAGTTTTGATGGGTATAATAATGGAACACTGAATAGTTTGGTTTAAATAAGATATGCAGGGGTTTATGTTGAGCAAAATGAACCATGGAAAGAGAGGAAGGGAAGTCGTTGATATCTTAAGGTTGTTTAAGTGAATATTATAAACAAGCCTCATATTATTACTTGGTGTAATAATCTCACTGCTGCTTTAGCAGGCTTGGGAGAGGTCAGTGGCCTGATGGGAATGCAGGGTTCGCCATTGTGAATTTCATGATGGATGAAATGCAAGATAGATAAATAGATCACTGTTACTCAACAGCACCCACAGCAAGGTTTGCAGCGCCTCACTAGAATCCTGGATTTGCATTCAGTCAGAGACAGGGAGAGAAGGCAGGTTTTATAACGGTGGTTTTAAAGAAAAGCAGTGACGGACACAGAGGAGCAATGAGGATGGGGTGCCTTCAAGGAACCAGGCAGGGATGGGGTGTAAAGGGATGGGGTGGGGTTAAAGCAAGGAGGAGCAGGAACCCCTGGCAAATATGATCTTTAAAAAGATCCCACAACCACAATGGGAACTCCAAAAAGTTAGGGAGGTCCACTGCCTCCCTTTAGAGAGAGAGGCACACACACACACACACACACACACACACACACACACACAAACAAACACAGAGACAGGGCCTTCTTTACAGAACACGATTTATTTGGCATTTGGATGAAATGTCTCTCACAGCATCTTGAGAAAAATAAAAGATTAGTGTCATCCCATCCCACCCTCTTTTTCTCCTAAAAAATAAAATAATAATAAATCAAAACATTAAAACTTAAAAAAAAAATGTCACAGGGACCGAACTATTACAGTATCAAATTTCTTTTCTACATAGTATTTTCATGGAATATCAAAATCTTTTTTTTTTTAAACACGCACACGCACGCACACACAGCCACAGTGACATCCAATCACAAATCAACAACACGGGGTGGGGGGAGTCCTGCAGACACACAGCCTTGGCTAAAAGTGATTTTCCGAGAAGCTAATAAGCAAGTGTCTCATTTGTCGCCTTATACGCATGTCCCAAGCAAACAGCAAGTCTAGCATCCAGCTGTCAGAAAAAGAAGCGTGACAATTAAGAGATTCGAACACAGAAAGCTGCCTCAAATCATTGGTCCGTCTGGCTCACAAATTGTCTACGCTGGGGGAGGGGGAGAGGGAGAAGAGGGCCTGAGGATCTTGAGATGTTCATGGAGCCCAACTCCTGTTGAGACCACAGGATTCTCACCTGCGGTCTACACTGGCTGCAACCTGGAGATGTCAGGAGGTGAGTCTTGGATCTTTCACAAGCAAACCTTGGGTCTACCCAGAGTTAGAGACCTCCCCCTTGGTGTTTCCCCATAATAAAAAGATGAGAGGGGCTGAAATTCAGCCAGTGCGAACTGGCTCCTTGTGCCTACCAGGAGAAATCCCCTTAAAACTGGGGAAAGGAATCCACCTCTGAACACATCTGCTGCTGCTGGCTTGCCTTCACTTTTTCACGTTAGCTGGGGTTTAATTTGGCCAAGGGCACGCAGTCTATTAAGTGCTCTTTCCTGTCTCTCTTCCCCATCTCCACAACCGCATGCCGGCCTGTTGAAATTGACACTGTGCGGCAAAGGTTTCCGGGAGTCTGCCTTCCCTGCTCGCTGTATTGGGAGTGTTATGTACAGAAACCCAACACAATCATCTCTTTCAAACACAAAGACCCACATCTGGGGGTCGGAGGAGACATGAACTGGAAGTCAACCAAGCCTATGTCCAAACATGCAATGGGTCCCCAGAACCGATGAGAAGTTTCTTCCCTCCAGACCAAAGTAAGACTATTGTTTTGTGTACGTTGAATTGGGGGGGGGGAGACACACACACACACAAAAAAATACCTTCGTGCACAAACCGCACGCCCAAGAGGGTTTGCAAAGGGCAGCTTGTAAGCAGAGGGATGCGTCATTTCGATAGCAAAAAACAAAACAAAACCCCAAAATAGACTTTGTTTTAATAAACTGAAATTCATAGCAGAGGCCTATTTGTCTCAAATTAAGAGTTTGGCTTTTAAAAGGTTTGTTGTTGTCGGTGTGTTTGTTTCTGCCCTCCATCCTGCACCACTCCCAAGCATTTGGTCAACATGGAACCTGTGGCTACAATATTAACCGCTAAAGACATTTATGCTCTGATATCCGAGTTAAAGATCAATAGCTTCAATCAGACATTTGTGGAAAGATATGCAGAACCTTTACTGCTGACATCGGCTTTTTTTAAAAAATGGGGCAAAGCAGTATTAAAATAGACGGAGAAAAGAAAACAACAATTGGGCTATTTGCAAGATGCAGAAGCCTGTAGTGCCGGGGGGGGCATGTACCCCAACACAAGAACTACAGTGGTGCCCCGCAAGACGAATGCCTCGCAAGACGGAAAACTCGCTAGACGAAAGGGTTTTCCGTTTTTGAGCTGCTTCACAAGACGATTTTCCCTATGGGCTTGCTTTGCAAGACGAAAACGTCTTGCGAGTGTTCCGATTACCCCCCCCCGCTTCCCCCCTTTTTCTAAGCCGCTAAGCCGCTAATAGCCTTTTAGCCGCTAAGCCGCTAAGCCTTTAATAGCCGCTAAACCGCTAAACCGCTAATAGTGCTAATCCGCTAATAGGGTTGCTTCGCAAGACAAAAAAACCGCTAGACGAAGAGACTCGCGGAACGGATTATTTTCGTCTTGCGAGGCACCACTGTACTGATGAGCATTGCAGATTGGTTCTGCAGTTTACTATGGCACCTGCATTAGGCCTTATGGAACTGCAGTTGGAAGGGACCCCAAGGGTCATCTAGTCCAGCCCCCTGCAATGCAGGAATCACAGCTAAAGAATCCCTGACAGACAGCCATCCAACCTCTGTTTCATCTACCAAGGCAGACTGTTCCACTGTCAGATCTCATCCTTAGAAAGTTCCTCCTAACGTTCCGCCGGAATCTCCTTTCCTGCCATTTGAATCCATCAGTTCGAGTCTTCCTCTCCGGGGCAGCAGAAAAACAAGCTCGCTCCATCTTCCATGTGCCAGCCCTTCAGATATTTGAAGGTGGCTCTCATCTCACCCTCTCAGTCTTCTGCTCTCCAGGCTAGTCTTTCTGGCAACGCCCCGAGAAGGAACGCAGGAAGAAAATTAAAAGATCTCCACAGGCTAATAGAACAAATAAACACCGGCACCCGGGAAAGGGACAGAAGCCTTCAAAGGGACACTCTTAATAGCTTTGTGTACAGTGGTACCTCTGGATACGAACAGGATCCGTTCCGGAGTCCTGTTCGCATCCTGAGCAGAATGTAACACGCAACTGCGCGTATGTGGGTCGCGTTTCGCTGCTTCTGCGTGATGTCATTTTGAGCATCTGCGCATGCGCAAGCAGCGAAACCCGGAAGTAACGCATTCCGTTACTTCCAGGTCACCGCGGAGCATAACCTGAAAACACTCAACCTGAAGCATATTTAACCCGAGGTATGACTGTACAGTATTACCTTCCACTGACCTGCTGCAAAGCATGGGCAGTTCCGAGCAATAACACACTGAGGACTGGCTGCATGTGGCGATCAGTTCAAACGCTTGGGTTATCCCAGCTGAGCTGTGCTATTGAAGGACTTCAGGGACTGGGCATCTTACTTCGCTCTTAGGCCCAGACCCACCTGCTGCAGAACGAATCCAAGGGCCAGCTCTGCAGCCTGGGGAGAACTGGTTCCTATCTCATGCTACTCTACTCTGCTTTGCTTTGCTTAAGATCGCATGCGGCAGTACATGCAGGCATACTCAGCACCCTGAACACTCACTCTCACACACGTACAAAACTCAAGAAGCCAGTACATACAATGTATAAAACTTATGAGTGTGCTAAAAACGCACAAAACCCGCTTTTATTTCTCATACTTCAGAAACGCTCAGCATCATCCAACTCAGAACACGTACCTGTGGCCACAGCAGTCCAGCTACACCCGGACTCGCAGCTGAGAGGCAGAAGGAGCTGCAAGTCCTCTCAATAAAGGAGGACTCCCTCTTGTCCTGCACTACATCCTGGGTGTGGGTGTGAAAGAAATCCAGGAACCAGATTTTCCTCGGCTGCGAGGCAACTTCTGCAACCATTCGGAGGACATCACATTTGAAGCCGTGCCTTGCAGTAGCCATCGGGTCTGGCTCGGCCACCACAGGGAGGAGAGGGGGGACCCATTCCGCCAACCTATCAATGCTTGTTACACAAAATCCTATTACAAGACGGGTTTCCTTGCAGTTTCACACACACACACCCAGGGCAACTCCACAGAGCACAGGAGGGTAACTGTATGAGCCTATCCTATGCCGCCAGAAGGGCTGTGTCTGCAACGCTCCTCGAGGAAAGGCGATCCTCTTATCAATGATTATCTAACATGCTTGGACAGGACCGTGATTGCCGCGCTGCAAATTGTCTTCCATCGGCTTGTGCTGATTGTTTTCAGGGGCTCTTCGCAGCTGCCCTATACAGACTCGGGCAAATGGCTTGCCGAGTGGGTACCATCGGCTCCCGATGCGCAAGCAGCTCTCCAGGGATTCAGAGAGGGCTCCTTTTCCCCAGCCCTACCCAGAGATGTCGGGGATTGGGACCTTCTGCGTAATGAAGCCTGCCCTCTTCCTTTAAACACAGCCCACGTGGTGGTTACTATCACAAATCCTAGTGTAGAAAAATAGAAAAGACCCCTGCAAAATATTGCATATGAGAATACACCCAATGCAATGCAGGTGAAATGGAGAGGCACCCTGACAAGTTGGGGCCTGAACTAGCCTGGTCAGCAAGTGGGAAAGTAGCGCGCGCTCTCTCTCTCTCTCTCTCACTCTCTCTCTCTCTCACACACACACACACACACACTCCATGTTCCTTTCCTGTCCCTCTAGGCTTCCTGCCTTTCATAAGGTAAGAGGAACACATCAGTGAAAAGATGGAGATTACCACCTCCTCGCCTGGCCAGCCTCTCTAAAAGGAAACCAGCTAGCGACGAGAGGCGTCCTCTCGGCTCAATTCGGAAACGTCCTCGCTATTTACAAGCTCTCTAGAACGAAACACACCTTGCCTTTCAAACTGGAGACAAAACTTCGCAGGGGAGAATAACACCCTGAGCGTCATGACCTAAACTGTACAAGACACATCTTCCGACTCGGGTTCGTCATGAATTCCAGCAATGTTCACTGGCGACGGCTTTTGTCAAGCGCCGGGGACCAAGGGGGAAGGTGGGGAGGGGAAAAAGGAAAGAAGAAACCCAGCCACCTGCCTAGTGACTCTTTCAATCCCAATCCCACTTACGCCAACAGTGGCTATTGCTCGGACGCAATATTCATTGCTGTGCTAAACTCCACCCTCACCCAAAAAGCCTATCGTTCTCTAGGGTTGCCTAATTTTTTAATGATACCTTAAGGCTTCAATGATCAACCCCCCCAGTGGTGTAAAATTAACATCGATCTAAGTAATTCTAATGAAAACCCAGAATTAAATAAGAGTGGAAAGGGGGGGGGGCGTGAAACCTGATGACACTGGACCAATTCATTGAAGCTTTAGGGAGTCACCGGCACCATTTCATCCCCCAAACCCAGAACCTTAAAAATGCACAATGCCTGTTAGAAGCCACTGCATTGCGGGTCACAGAGTTTAAAAGAGCCGCTGTACAGGACTTGCAGTTTCACAGAGAAGGAAGCAAGTGTTTGCAAACTGTCCCCCTTGCCCTCCCCCCAAAAAAACATTTGGATCTCACTGCGCTACGTCGAGGAAACAGCCAAGTATCCATCAAACCCTTTTTTAAACCTCGCAGTCCCTCCTCCGTGGCAGTGTTGAAAGGAACATGACAATCAAAAGCTGCACATCCATGGCTACCTGCCTCTTTTTTCTTTGGCTCATGTTTCTATCTGCCAGGAGGACGGTGGGGTTGTGGTTCTGCCTTCTGTTCAAAGGGACACCCAACAAGCAGCACCCAAATCCAATCTTCTGTGCTCAAAGAGGAAAGGTCTGAGTTGCGGCCGGGGAGCGTTTCAGGGCGACAAAAGAGATTCTCCAACAGGCAGGCTCTCTGTAACCGCTTCTGAGTTCCCAAGCTCCTGTAGCCCCGTCCCCACAAAATTCAAGAAACATCTCCATCCAATGTACAGCTCGCGGTTTCCTTTCCCGCGATTCACGAGGGAGGTGGAAAGAGGCCAGGCGACAAAAAGCTATCCGTGCTTTTTCTTCCTCCTTGCGAACAAAGAGTTGGGATGCTGTTGTTCAAGAAAAATAAAAAAAAGAACATCCTCTGCATTCTTCCCATCATTAGTGAGAAAGGTGCAGCTTCCATAATCCTTTTTTTAAAAAAACAAAAATAAAATAAAATTTCAAGAGGGCAACCCAACCAGGCTAGAAAATGACAGCAACAGCCAAGACGCATGATTTCCTAGAACATAAAAGTAGTGTCCTAAATAAGAGAAAAAGAAAGAAAGAGAAACAAGGAGCGGAGCTTATTTCTGAAGTTCGGTCCATTAGTGTCCGTCTGTACATCTGGTGTGCAAACAGTTGCTCAAAAATTTATTTCTGACCGGCAGTAAGATTTCTTTTTTTCCAATCCCCTCCCGCCCCCCAATTTTTCCTTTATACAATGGTATTCAGAGAACAGTGACTGTGGAGGCTGCCTGAAAGTGTCTCTGCCGGCGGGCTTTCACTTAAGGGCGTGTCGGGAGGTACGAGGAGGGTGCTGCTGTCAACAGAGTCTTCCAGCTCTGCTGGAGAAGGACCGACCGAAGGAGGAAGAGATTCCTCTGTCAGCGGCGGAGATGCGTCGCCGTTTCCGAGGGACAGCTGGTTGCTCTGGCCTGTCTGGGAATGGATTCCACCTGGAAAATGGAAAAGGCAAGGAGGAATCGACAAGTCAGAGGCAGCACCCTTGAGTACGTTTCCGAGCACAATTCGAAATGTCGGAGCTGACCTTTGAAGCCCCAAACGGGCTCAGCCCAGTATACCTGAATGAGCATCTCCACCCCCAACACTCAGCTTCCCACTGAGGTCCAGCTCCAAGGGCTTTCTGGCAGTTCCCTCCCTGTGAAAAGTGAAGGCACAGGGAACCAGGCAGAGGGCCTTCTCGGTATTGGCGCCCACCCTGTGGAACACCCTCCCATCAGATGTCAAGGAGATAAGCAACTATATCATCTTTAAAAGACATCTGAAGTCAGCCATGAATAGAGAAGTTTTTAATGTTTTGTGTTTTATCATGTTTCTGTATATGCTAGAAACCGCCCAGAGTGGCTGGGAGATGGGAGTGATACAAATATTACTACTACTACCGTGGTACCTCGGGTTAAGAACTTAATTTGTTCCGGAGGTCCGTTCTTAACTTGAAACTGTTCTTAACCTGAAGCACCACTTTAGCTAATGGGGCCTCCTGCTGCTGCCACGTTGATGGAGCACTATTTCTGTTCTCATCCTGAAGCAAAGTTCTTAACCCGAGGTACTATTTCTGGGTTAGCGGAGTCTGTAACCTGAAGCGTATGTAACCTGAAGCGTAGGTAACCAGAGGTACCACTGTACTACTACTACTACTACTACTACTACTACTACTACTACTATTAGCAGCAGCAGCAGCAGCATAATCATCATCAGCTACTTGGACATGGCCACCACCAATTCTTTGGAGCAGAATTCCACTGGCCATGCTACCTGAAACTGATGGGAACTGCGGTCCAAATCATTTGGAGAGTGCCATGTCCCTGGACTAAGCTGACCAATAGTGGTCCTCTGGGATTTCAGGAAATGCTCTCTCCCAGCCCTAACCTGGAGAAGCCATGAACTGAACCTGGCACCTTATGAGTGCATAATCTTCTCTACTGGTATAGCATCCTGCAGGCTAACAATACTCGAAGGACAACATCTCAACGATGTACCTGGGGGAGAACAAAGAATGCTGTCTGGGTTAATGGAAGCTTCGTACGGCGGAGGTGGGTCATCGGGATGCTGGATATCTGGGTATTTGTACGCCGTGTAGGGAGGAGGAGGGTCGTGGAAATGAAACGCCCCACCTTCCCCGTCATCGGAAAGGTGGAGCGGTGTGAGTCCAGTCCCAAAGCCATCGGGGCCGTAATCGAAACCGGGCATCCTGCGACCCAAGTTGAAGTGGTGCACTATTGGGGGAGAGGAGAGTTAGGAGAAAAACACACACACACAAAACCCCAAAATGCATTATTATTCCGCCACTACAGTGGTGCCCTGCAAGACGAATGCCTCGCAAGATGGAAAACCCACTAGACGAAAGGGTTTTCCATTTTTGAGCTGCTTCGCAAGACGATTTTCCCTATGGGCTTGCTTTGCAAGACGAAAACGTCTTGCGAGTGTTCCATTTTTTTCCGCTTCCCCCCCTTTTTCTAAGCCGCTAAGCCGCTAATAGCCTTTTAGCCGCTAATCCGCTAAGCCTTTAATAGCTGCTAAGCCTTTAATAGCCACTAAACCGCTAATAGCGCTAATCTGCTAAGCCGCTAATAGGGTTGCTTCGCAAGACGAAAAAACCGCTAGACGAAGAGACTCGCGGAACGGATTAATTTCGTCTTGCGAGGCACCACTGTACCTCTCGCCAAGTAGGTCATGCGTTTTGCAAAGGGTAAGCCTAACCCAAAACCCAAAAACTCTGTGAACTGAAAGTGGAGACACTACTATATGTACTTTTCTTTGTTTGCTTGTTTTGAACACAAGGAAATAGTTAATAAAAACTAATTAAAGCAAGAAGCTTGGTGCTGTTAAGGATGAACAAAGCATCACAGGGAGTTACCAATGATGAACTGACATGAGAGACTCTGGGCCATATACATTGTTAGCCCTGACTCAGCGTAGTAGATTCGTTGAATCTAATTGATCTAAGCCATGTCCATTAAGTTTGATGGGCCTAACTGAGTAAGGCTGCAAGTTCAGCAATATCTAGAGGGCCAGAAAGCTTCCACACCTGCACTGGGTCAAAGAGAGACATGTTTTCAAAAAACAGCAGCTGAAAGCTGCATGTAAGTGATTTATTATTATTATTAACTCAATTTCCTACCCACCCTTCACCATAAAGTCCAAGAATGAGTGACAATATGGTCACAAGGGTAGGCTGCATCTGGCGTGCCTTCTCTAACTTTCTTGTTTTATCTTCAGATTTCTTATGGCAATAGTGGGAACCTCTGATATTGCTGGACTACTTACTAACACTGCAACGACACCCTAACCCTAACCGGCCAGGGTTAAAAAGACGCATATTCAGCATACTACCAAACTACCGAAGGCTTTTCACCAAAGCCAGACTAAATGTCTTTCCTTCTGCAGTGTTGGATGGCAGGTTGAGAGGAGTTCCCTACCAGGACAGACTTTGCTCGTGTGCTCAAGACATCGATTCCATAAAACATATTTTGTTGCATTGTGCAAAATATGAGCAAGCCAGGGCTGAACTGATACTACCCTTGCTGGTACCTTTCCCGGGAAAATCAGAGGCTCACTATGACAGGTTCCTACTGGAAGACCGGACAAATGTTAGAACATTAGCAGTGGCAAAGTTTTTATCGGTGGTTGCAAGATCAAATGAGCCCTATATTCTAAACAAAATGCTTGTTTAACCCGGAGGTAGGCTGTATGAATTGTGTATTGTTTTGTAACGATTTGTTGGGTCTCTGGACCGTAATAAAGATTGATGACATTCAGCATATGACGGCAATGACTTAAGGAAGGTGCCAGGCACACCCTTGTTGCAAAGGAGAGTTCCGCAACTCAGGGGCTTCCAGATCAAGCACAGCCGAGGGACTTACGGTTTGCTCCGATCAGAGACTCGATGCGCTCCCTGCGCCGCTGCCGTAGCCGATGGACCATGAAGAGGAGCAGGGACAAGATCAGGAAGGAGGAGATGCAGCTCACGATGAGGCGCATGCCACTCGCCATGGAGTCAAACAAACTGTTGCCGTCTGCATGGAGGAATCAAAAGTAAAGATCCCATTACATTATGGCAAAAAATCAGTGGTGTGCGGTTCATTTCCAACCAAGCTCTTTTCCGGCCATTCAGCAGGAGGGACCAACCAAAAAAGAACTTCCTGGAAAACTGCGAAAGAGGAAGGGGAGATAAGAGCAAGAATGTGTCTAGATGTTTGGTGGTGGAGCTTCAACCTCCGAGCCAAACTTGGCCTGCCGGGCCTCGACAATCGGTCCATGCGGCTGTTTTGCTGAAACCTCACCCACCTGAGGTCGTATGTGCCATCTGATGTGGGGCAGGCAAGAGAGGGGGACGCAGAAAGCAGAACTGAGCTCCCCGCACAACTTTCTGCTGGACCATCCTCTATCCCAACAGGCAACCTCGACATGTTGACAGGACAATCCCACCTGTCAATCGCCTGATGACACGATGATGGGTGACTGTGGGGTGGGACCTGTAAAAATTGGCCTGCTGGGATGGGGGAAACATGAAGATCTGGCCCGCTGAATCAAACAAGTTCTTCACACAATTCTTGGTAGCCTGGACCTGCAGGCTGCTTCTAATGGAGACTCCTCAAAATGGCATTAATCCTCTTCCAAAAATATTTTTTCAGTGCCCCCATTATGCTTTTAAAGTACCTCTCAATTTTAGGGTGCAGATGCAGTACTGAGTCCTCTCCGCGCATTAGAAATCTGGACAGGAGTGCTGTGGTGCATGCTGGCTTTCCTAATGGAAGTTATGCTCTGGGGGAATCAAACCTCTTGACTTGAGAGCCAGTGGGGTGTAGTGGTTAAAGAGTGTCGGACTAGGACCTGGGAGACCAGAGTTCCAATCCCCACTCAGCCATGAAACTCACTGGGTGACCTCGGCCCCGTCACTGCCTCTCAGCTTAACCTACCTCACAGGGTTGCTGTATGGGGATTAAATGAGGAGCGAGAGGACCACGTACACATCACGGTTGGTGGGACATAAATGCTATGCGATAAGTAAGCCAAGAATAGATGTAGCTTAAACGACTGTGATTCCTCAAAATTAATAATCCACGTGAGAAAACACTTCCCAATAACTGCATCAGCCGAGAAGCCCTCTGTTCTGAGAAATGCACTGTCAGCTAAAAACTACTTTCCTTTTCATATTGCTCCCACTGCCAAAACAAAATTAGCTAGTCACTAATCTGTTTTCCAATACAAGCAAATCCACTTAGATACAAAGCATTTGGAAAGCAAAAATGCAAGTGTTAAGATCCTAAGTTTGCAACAAGACAAGGGGGAACAATTGTGAAACCACCAGATGCCCATAAATTGGATTGGTATATGACCTGTTATTCTAGCATTACTGCTTCTTGTCCTGAAACATACTGTAACCTGATTCAAAAGCCTCTCTTCTGAAGCTAACCAAGAGTACGTTGTGCCTCATAACAAGGGGTGACGGAAAAATAATTGAAAAGCTTAATATAAATGTTTTTGTTTCCAAATCCAACCAATTTACTAAAAGCAAACTCATTTTCTGAGTTTAGATCCTTATAAAGCCCAAACAGCTCCACACATGTGCAGCTGTTTTAGACGGGCCTTCACAATGTGAATTTCTCTTTTGAAACAAGCAGCACCTGATGTTTTATATATACTTTTAATTATGTTTTATAGACGCTTGCAGACTAGCTTTACTGTATTTTTCATACTGTAAGCTGCCTCAATCTACTTTATTCAAGTGCAGACTAAAAATATTTAATTGAATAAACGACAGGGGTGATGTGCATCAGCAGTCTCCAGGGAACCACATTTACAAAAGCACTTTGGGGGGTTAACAGGAAACCAGGAGGAAGAGGGAATGAAATGGAGCACTCTGGGAAAGAGTGTGGCTGGCTGAAAAAGGAGTATAAACAGCAAACAACAGTTTCAGGCCTAGTTTCACTGGTCTAAGTCGTCCCTGCTGCCCGGTTATCACCCTACTATTCAGGCAGACAGCATCTGGGACTTTTCACAAACTGTAGGGGCAGGGGGTTGCCCACAAAGAAAGTTTCAACTCAGGCAGGTGGGGGGGGGAACCTTTGGCCCTCCAGATGCTGTTGAACTACAACTTCCAGCACCCCTGGCCATTGGGCCATGCTTGCTGGGGCTGATGACAGCTGCAGTTCGACAGCATCCGGGGCAGCCAAAGGCTCCTGCACACCTGAACTAAGCACTGAAAGAACCTGGCATCTGGTCCCCTCACAGACACAATAATGCAACAATGCATAATACTGCTCACATTTCTGGCCACCTTGGCTGAAAAGTAACCTGCCACAAGCGTTAAGCATAAGGACAGGAACTTTAGAAACAGTCGAGAACACCCTGCCACGTGTGTTCCAAGAATCCAGATGTATTTCACAACAGCCAAGAGCCGATTCATTTCCCAGGCAATGCCAAACTGTAGAAGTCCAAATAGGTTCATGCCACCAGAGTTTGGGAGAGGGGCATCTCTCCAGTTTGGTCAAAAACAATTCCCTCTTTGGCTGAGGGAGGGGGGAAATAGGCAAGGAAATTTCAACCAACCAAGTGTTTCCGTCAATTTCAAGGAAACAAGACCAAACAGCAGCAGCACCATCTGCTGGCTACTTGCGGGACTGGCGGGCATTTCAAGTAATGATGGCATCACATATAACAGAAAAGTGAACAGTGGGTGGTGGTAGTGGTGGTTTTTGCAATGCATGAGAGGTACCCACACCTGGATGCCCAAGGTAAATATGTTTCCACCACACCTCCCTGGCTTAACCCAATTCAGCAGGCTCCTTAGAACATTTGCGACCTTCCAGTGATGCAAATATCCTTCCGTTTCCTTAACAGAAACAAGGTCGACTCACGACTGGTCCAAGTCCTTGGTTATAATGCAGAAGCTCTTAAACAAAGAGCAGGAAACTAGATCCGACTGGTGACTGAGATCCTTAGCTTTTCATATCCCTCACTGGGCCAAGTTTGACAGGTAAGCAAATTTGCCTGCCTGCCAGTCACCTGACAGCACCATCATGTCAGGTGACCGCATGAAATCAAAATGTGCAGCCAAAAGAATAACATTGTGCAAGCTCTGCTGATCAGCTGATTGGCAGGACTTGCAAAGTGCTGTACAGCGACTTTTGCAGGTGCAGCCAATCCGCTGACTGGCGGTGCCTGCAAATGCCCTTTTGGCCCAATCACCTTTCTACCTGGCCCACACCCAGCAGAGCAGTGCAGGTGGGCATGGCTTGGCCAAAATGGCCTGGTGGGCCAAAGAGGGGAGGCTTGGAGGACCTAGTGAGGCCTGCAGCTGAAGGTTCCCCAACTTGGTCTTAAAACTACAAGGCTGATCTGCCAGGGATGGGAGGGCATCACAATGTTTGTGGGCAGACCAAGATCCTGAGGCAGCAGGAGCTTTTCATCCACCAGAACCAGGGTCAATGGAACGAAACATCTCATTGACAGTGAATCCTGGCTGATCCACTTGGATTTCATTATGCTGTTATTATGATCATCGGCTAGATGCAATTTTAAGACGAAGTCAAGTATCCCCATCACTCCCACTCTTGTAGCAACTCGCAAGAGGTGAGGTGGCAACAGGATTGCAGCCAGAACAGAGCGACCAAGAAATAAGAGGGAGGGATCAGCATGCCTGGAGACCACTGAAGCACACATGTTCACTAGCCACAGAATGTTGGGTATCATTTGGAAGATGAAATGGGGAAGAGGTGGATTGGGAAACACGAGCTTCTTACAGCTGATGATATCCTGAAGGACTGCATGCCTGACAGGCAGGTACCTCAAACTGGAGCACTCCTTCCCAATTGGCGAGGCTACACTGCAACATTTTGTGGCAGAACTGGCCTCTCCTCCCTGCCCACTTTCCGATATCAATGTTGGGCAGGTACCCTAATTCACAAATACTCACATGCAAGGCAGTGCTGAATGCCCCTTATGCAAGGGGACAGCTAACGATTGTATTTCTGGTCCTGGCTCCTAGTCAGACCACAGCTTTTCAGACTTGATGCAAGGGGAAACTGCGGTTTGATAAACCGCAGAAGATTCAAGTTACAGTGGGCAAGGGAAGGGAGAAGGGGAGGAGGCATGAAGCGGCAAGGTTAAATCAAGGCTTGAAGAGCTCACTTGTTACATTTGAACAGAGGCAATCTGAAATTTGCAGCAGAGCTGGAATAAGCACACATGGCTACTAACACATTAAGGGTCTTTTTCTGCCCCAACGCTTATCCATTTAGAAAAAAAGGATTCCAGGTAGGAACATAAGTAGAGCCTGCTAGAAGCCCCAAATGGAAGCATATAGGGAGGATGCGAGGGCAGCAGCCCTCTCCACTCTTGCTGTTTCCAAAAGCTGGCAAGCGGACTGTCTGTGTCTGTGGAGGTAGCAACTTATCTATGTTGCAGAAATCAAACCACAGGACGACGTTTGTTTCATGCCTGATGCGTCTCTTTATTCCAGGTACCTGGGAGAGGCCTCTGACACGGGTGCCAGAGAGTCCTCAGAACATGGTACAAAGCGTGTATCTATAAAGGAATCCTTGTGCAAATACAGAGGCCAACTTCCTTCAAAGATAGTGGAATATTACAAAAAGCTCAAAGCAGTATTTCAACACGTTACTGAAATAGCTGCTCAACCCTTTAGATTCAGCTTATGTAGCAGGTGTTTTGTTTTACTGACACAGTCCAAGGGTCCACAAGTTAGAACATTTTTGCACAACTTTCATTGGCACCCAGAGCCAATGATACATATGGTGGCAGCCACAATAATATAAAGTATATTTGATCCCCAATCTTCCAGCCATGACCACAGGTTCCATTGATCCCTCTCATGCAGCTTGGCCATCTTTTTTTATTATTATTATCTCTGCCTGATAAATTATTTTATCAGTGTCATCAGGGATGTAGATACGACATTCAGCTCCTGCCAGAGCACCTGCTTCTCCCTGACCAGCAAGCAAAACATCCAGACCATTCTATTTTGCAATATTGCCTGTCTTATACTAGGCAATTCCATAGCAGTGTCTTCCAGTGCTTGAACGGCACTATTTGCAAACTTTCCATCACAGCATTCATGCTTTAAAATTTGCTTTAGAAACAACTGCCACACCAAACGGAGGTACGGTTATGTCCCAAGACCTTTGGGACTCTGAAAGTTCTCTGGCGTTCCTAATTTTACCAGAAGGGGACTGGGATATACTGTATTTTTCCATGTATAAGACTATACCCCCCCCCATTTTTTTTTAAATTGGAGGTCGACTTATACACAGAATGTTGCAATTATTTATTTCTTAATTTTGGGCTCAAAAAAACAGGGGTCATCTTATACATGGGAGCGTCTTATACACAGAAAAATACGGCAATTCTAACAGCAGGAGCAACTGTTCTTGTGTAGCAAGAACCATGTTAATTAGGTGGGAGTTTTACCAGCACATTTTCCACAGATAAAATACTGATCCATGAGAGCTAGAACAAAGTGAACATAGCAGGAGCTCTACCTTCTCCACATAATTTTTGAGAGATTCCTTAGAGACAGTCCATTCCTTATTAACTTTCTGAAAAGTATTTCCTCTAACTCTCCCTGTTAATTTAGCAATAAGCATTCAATCATTTTAGCTAGCGAGTCTGTTTTGGTGGGGACATTATTACTTTCCCAGTTCTTGAAATCTTTGTTTTTATGGTGTACGTTGGATATACGATTGTAAAACTTCAATCTGAAAAACCGAATAAATAAACTTTTTTAAAAAAGAAGCACCTCTTACCAGGATCTAAACAGGTAAACTTGCAGCACTCCTTGGGGTCCTTCCGATACTGCTGGCAGCCCTGAGGCCGCTCACATAGGGCCGCCACGCACATCTCTGGCTCGCCATTGTGGCACGTGCAACTCAGACAGGGGTCATCTCCTTTCGGGGTGAAATAGTAGCCTTCATCGACAATGTTGTCTTTTATATCTACACAGGTTTGGCCTGAAACAGGAGAGGTGCACATACGTTAGCTCCCACCTTCCCTCACTGATGGACAATAAGATGCACCTCGCTTTCCTGAACAGAGGACAGATCAGTGTGGGTCTGCGCAGAAGCTAGCCTACTGTATAAAGGATTATATTTGCATGCCATCTTCGGCTAATTTTTGCCTTGGGCCCTGCCCACAACTGGAACATCCCCTCCACCAACCCCACCGGAAGGCTGCCCAGGAAGAAATACTGAGCTGAAAAAGGTTGCCCGCCCTGACAAAAATCTTTAAAAGCAAAGAAACAGGTGTGAGGCTTTTAATACCAATCAGCGTACATAAAAATCAATGGTGTTTTAAAAAAACATACAAAAAATCTTTTTTTATTTAAATCTGATTTTTATTATTTAAATTGAATTTTTAATATAAAATGCTTTTGGAGGAAAAATCTTTCTAAAGATACGTTTTCTATTTAAGTTACACTATAGGCTATTCATTAGGAAATAAGGATTTGTTTCAAGTTTTTCATGTGTGCTAAAGCTCAGTCTGGGTTTTTTTATAAAAAAAACTGTTTAACCACATCAGTTAACAAACATGGATACGTGTGCTATAATGTTATTGTTTTAGTTAAATAAATTGTTCACATTGTGATTATGGAAATGTTTATTTTTCTCTTTCCAATAAAGTACAGCAGAAAAGTTGTCTAAATATAAACAGTTAACTTATTAAACCTCACAATAATTTCATAATTATCCGTCTATGTATTTTGAATAGTACAAACAAATCAGTGATTTTTGATATAACCGAAAAACTACTCTGAAAATTTATTATTCCAAAAGTGAAACCTTCATCTTGTTGTAAACATTAAGAGTATACAAGCAAGAATGAGTCCCTCTGTAAAAAAATAAACTCTTACTGACTAGTGATTTAAAATCAATTTGATTTAAGTAAAATCCACCCGGATACCAATTGCTTTTCCAAGCACTTCAGCCGCAGCCTTTTGTAAAGTGGGGGAAATGCAGTTCTCGCCCCTGCCGTTGCAACTACCACAACAGCTCCTACCGTGCCAAATGCCATTGCAGAGCAGTGGTAAGAAATACAGCTGTGGTCCAAAGAGCAGGGAGACCTGATCCTGGTCTGTACCACAATACAGTTCGCTCGGCGGCCTCAGCCACTCTGTCCCCAGCTGCAGTGCAAGTGAGCATCCCTGCGGCTCTTTTGAGTATGTAACTGTTCCTGCGTGCTTATAAGAGCTTGTGTGTAACCCAGAACGGATGACTCACTTCTTTTGCAGAGGAATGAAGACTTCTCATAGCAGTTTTCAGCATACCAGCTGTGAAAACCGCGGTGCCGCAGGGTCGGGAAGTGGGAACATTGGAACTGGGCGCAAAGGATGTTTTCGTTTTCCGACACAGACGTACTGAAGGTAGGGTTAGGGGGCAAAAATACTTCCGATGAACCTGAAATGACAAAATGCATCATAACTAGAAGAAAGTTGTTGCTGCAGAGCCTGTGGACAAATTCGGCTTTGCTGCCTCTTAGAACATTTTAAAGGAGAAAGTCATTCATGCGATGTACCAATGTTTTACTCTGTATGCTTGGGTAGCTTGTTACGTTATAGGTTTTAGAGATGTCGGAAGGCTAATTTCAGGCTATTGTAGCTTTATTTCTATTCCAAAGAAATTCAGGGGGCTAATGTTAAAAAAGGTGTTGCAAACATTGACTTTATTCTCAGAAGTGTACAAAACCAGGCTCCTGCACATAGAGTCCTTGCTCTTTAAATTCAAACAGCATACACCTTTTTTTAAAAATTGCATTTCTTTCCAAAGCAGGTTAAGGAAAGTATAAATCCAGTGGAGTAGCACACAAAGAGGGACATATACAGAGGTACCTCGGTTTAAGAACAGCCCTGTTTACGAACGATTCAGTTTACAAACGCCACAAAACCGGAAATAGTGTCCCGGTTTGCGAACTTTACCTCGGTCTAAGAACAGAATCCGAACGGCGGAAGGGCACCAGCAGCGGGAGGCCTCATTAGGGAAGGAGCACCTCGGATTAAGAATGGTTTCGGTTTAAGAACCGACTTCCAGAATGGATTAAGTTTGTAAACCGAGCTACCACTGTATATGCACCCTTGTGATATTCCACTGGTTAGTGGAGTCAGTTTCATTCTAGCAGACTTTTGCCTTGCAGGGCAGTTAATGGTTTTCTAAAAAAAATGGCATTTTATTTCCTGTATCCATCTCTGCTGTATTTGTATCAAGCATTGTTTTAGGATGATATTGTGTTTTCAAAACTGTCAGAAGGCACCCCGAGTAACACTTAAATGGGAACGCAGAAACTCTTGCATAAATAAAATAAGCTGGCTGAATACTGTGCAACCTCCAAGACTTCGTTTACAAAGCTGGAGTACAGGAAAGGGAAGGTCTAAAGAAGGATATACACTGATACAGAATAATAGAATTGTAGTTGGAAAGGACCCCAAGGGTCATCTAGTCCAACCCCCCACCAAAATGCAGGAACCACAGCTAAAGAATCCCTGACAGATGGTTGTCTGTCACCTCCCAAGGAAGTCCATCCACTGTCAAACAGCTCTTCCCATCAGAAAAGTATTCCTAATGTTTAGTGAGAATCTCCTTTCCTATAGTTTGAATCCATTGGTTTGGATTCCTAAACGCCGAAACTTCTGACCAGTAGAAGCTTTGATTTGTCATGTGTTAGGACAGGTGAGCATTTTCTTTCACGCAAAATAATTTCCTCATTCAAACGTGCCACATAATTGTCAACTGTTGAGCAATCCCTTTTGCTTTTTGCTCCTTTTATCAATTAGCATTTAAACAACCAATCAAAAGCCAATTGCTTTCAGCAGCTCTGCCGCCAGATGGCAGTATTATTGCTAGCTCTGGGAGGAAAGCAGGATTGCCCAAAAGAACATTATGCCAGCCTTTGAGTTAAACAAAGGCATTAAACACTTGATCAGATTTCCTTATCACTGTGTTGACGCTTAGACCACAACCACACTAAAATACAAAGTTGTATTAAAGGTAAAGGGACCCCTGACCATTAGGTCTAGTCATGACCGACTCTGGAGTTGTGGCACTCATCTCACTTTATTGGCCGAGGGAGCCAGCATACAGCTTCCGGGTCATGTGGCCAATGACTAAGCAGCTTCTGGCGAACCAGAGCAGCGCACGAAAACACCGCTTACCTTCCCGCCGGAGCGGTACCTATTTATCTACTTGCACTTTGACGTGCTTTCGAACTGCTAGGTTGGCAGGAGCAGGGACCGAGCAACAGGAGCTCACCCAGTTGCAGGGATTCAAACCGCTGACCTTCGGATTGGCAAGTCCTAGGCTCTGTGGTTTAACCAAATATTAGGTCCCCATAAATCCAAAGAGACTGGCCAAAATAATAATTTCTTGAGGTTAGGTTTGGAGAGGAGGACTGGGTGGTGCAGAAAGGCACTCAATAATTGTGAAAACTTCTGTAAGATGTGCTTAGCAGCAAAAATCCACCTGGCACCTGATAACTTTACAAGACCATGTAAAGACTTAGCTGTTTCCATGGGCCTTTTGTTAGAGGGAGAGGGTGTCGTTTTGCTACTAGTGTGTTGCCCAAACTTCCTATGGCTATTATGGGGATTGTTGTTTTGGACAGTGTAATTATTTATATTAAATGTGTTCTAAGTCATTTGGAGACCTTTGGGCAACGAGCAACTAACAAGCCACCATTAATAACCTTAACAACAGCAGCAATAACAACAGCAACACAAATACACCTGGTTGAATGAGGCAGATGGGCCTGTCCTTGCTGCCGCTTGCCCACCAGGTTTCTCTTACGCACAGCAACCCAGGTCATGTGGGCGGGGAGGGGGGGTTGCAGTGATTTTTAGGAAGTCATTAGTCTGCATCAGGCGTCCTACTGGGAAGACCCAGTTTTCTGAGTGCATGTTCTGGAAGTTGGGCAATAGGGGCAGTACAGGATTCCTTTTGGTGTACCGACCTCCCCGCTGCACCAAGGATTCCCTGTCCGAGCTGCTTCAGGTCGTGGCGGATGTTCTCCTGGAGACACCTAGTTTGGTTGTCCTAGGGGATTTTAACATCCACGCCGACACGACCTTACAAGGGGCCGCTCGGGACTTCGTGGAAAGCATGGCCTCCATGGGGCTGTCCCTGAATAAGTTGGGCCCAACTCATAGTCATGGACATGCCTTAGACCTGGTATTCACCTCTAGTGACGTGGGTGATCTGACACTAAGTAAAAGTGAAACCAAAAAAGTGCCATGGTCAGATCACTTCCTGGTGCAACTGGACTTCTCCGCGACCCTTCCCCTCTGCAGGGAGGTGGGACCAATTCGGATGGTCCGCCCCCGCCACTTAATGGATCCAAATGGTTTCCAGAGAGTGGTAGGGGATGCTTTATCCCATGTTGATGGCCTTTCAGCTGATTCCCTGGTGGCCCGCTGGAATGCGGAGTTAACCAGGGCTATCGACTGTCTGGCTCCGAAGCGCCCTCTCCGATTGCATGGAGCCCGGACAGCCCCGTGGTTTTCTTCGGAGCTGAGGGCGATGAAACAATTGCTGAGACGGCTAGAGCGTCGGTGGCAGAAAACTCACTCCGAATCTGACCGGACACAGGTTAGAGCTCAACGTCGAGCCTACCAAGTGGCGATAGCGACGGCGAAGAAGACTTTCTTCACCGCCTCTATTGCATCTGCAGAAAATAGTAGCAGGAGACTCTTTCAGGTGGTCCGTAATTTAACGGAACCACCTTTACCACCGGGGCCTTGTAAAGACCCCAAGATCTCCTGCAACGATTTTGCAAAGTTTTTTGCAGATAAAATCACTCATATTCGGAAGGAGCTAGACACCACCGTGGGAGCAGGGCTGGGGCGGGAGAGTGCTAGAGCCCTGTCTGGTCAAGTTGCATGGAATCAATTTCAATCCGTTACCCCCGAGGATGTGGACAGGCTGCTTGGACGCGTGAAACCAACCACCTGTCTCCTTGATCCTTGCCCATCCTGGCTAATAAAAGCAAGCCGGGAAGGGCTGGGCGATGGGCTCTGCGGGGTGGTGAATGCTTCCCTCTGTGAGGGAACATTCCCAGATCCGCTGAAAGAGGCGGTCATTAAACCGCTTCTTAAAAAACCATCTTTAGACCCGGCCAGTATGGCCAACTATCGCCCAGTCTCAAATCTTCCATTCTTGGGCAAGGTGATTGAGCGTGTGGTTGCTGAACAACTCCAGGCACGCCTGGAAGAAGCGGACCATTTGGATCCCTTCCAGTCGGGATTCAGGCCTCATCATGGGACTGAAACTGCCTTGGTCGCACTGGTTGATGATCTCCGGTGAGCTAGGGACAAAGGTGAGAGTTGTTTCCTGGTTCTGCTGGATCTCTCAGCGGCCTTTGATACAATCGACCATAACATCCTTCTGGACCGTCTAGAGGGGTTGGGAGCTGGGGGCACTGTTATACAGTGGTTTCGCTCCTTCCTCCTGGGCCGTGTTCAGAAAGTGGTGGTGGAGGATGAGTGTTCAGACCCTTGGGCCCTCACTTGTGGGGTGCCTCAGGGTTCCGTCCTCTCCCCCATGCTTTTTAACATCTATATGAAGCCGCTGGGAGAGATCATCAGGGGGTTTGGACTGGGTGTGAATCAATATGCAGATGATACCCAGCTCTACCTTTCTTTCAAATCAGAACCAGTGAAGGCGGTGAAGGTCCTGTGTGAGTGCCTGGAGGCGGTTGGAGGATGGATGGCGGCTAATGGATTGAAGTTGAATCCTGACAAGACAGAAGTACTGTTTTTGGGGGACAGGGGGCGGGCTGGTGTGGAGGACTCCCTGGTCCTGAACAGGGTAACTGTGCCCCTGAAGGACCAGGTGCGTAGCCTGGGAGTCATTTTGGACTCACAGCTGTCCATGGAGGCGCAGGTCAATTCTGTATCCAGGGCAGCTGTCTACCAACTCCACCTGGTACGCAGGCTGAGACCCTACCTGCCCGCGGACTGTCTGGCCAGAGTGGTGCATGCTCTAGTTATCTCCCGCTTGGACTACTGCAATGCGCTCTACGTGGGGCTACCTTTGAAGGTGACTCGGAAACTACAGCTAATCCAGAATGCGGCAGCTAGACTGGTGACTGGGGGCGGCCGCCGAGACCACATAACACCGGTCTTGAAAGACCTACATTGGCTCCCAGTACGTTTCCGAGCACAATTCAAAGTGCTGGTGTTGACCTTTAAAGCCCTAAACGGCTTCGGCCCAGTATACCTGAAGGAGCGTCTCCACCCCCATCGTTCTGCCCGGACTCTGAGGTCCAGCGCCGAGGGCCTTCTGGCGGTTCCCTCATTACGAGAAGCGAAGCTACAGGGAACCAGGCAGAGGGCCTTTTCGGTGGTGGCGCCCGCCCTGTGGAATGCCCTCCCATTGGATGTCAAGGTGATGGACAACTACCTGACATTCAGAAGACATCTTAAGGCGGCCCTATTCAGGGAAGCTTTTAATGTATGATATTTTAGTGTTTTTTGGTTTCTGTGGAAGCCGCCCAGAGTGGCTGGGGAAACCCAGCCAGATGGGCGGGGTACAAATAATAAATTATTATTATTATTATTATTATTATTATTATTATTATTATTATTATTATTTAGATGGCATCAATTCTTAGCCAAGTGACACAAGAGATCATCTCTCATTTTTTGGGTCTTACCTTTGTAAGCAACCTCCCAGTGACCTTCCAGAGAATGATTTCGGTTTGTGATTACATACTGGTATCCGACCCAGAACCTACAATCAGAAATGCGTAAGCTTTTTAAACTCGAGGGAGGAAAAAACAAATTATGCAAAAAAGCAAAATCCTGAAAGGTAAGTTGAAAAGCTCCTAAGCATGGTTAATAAGCTCTTCTCTTTCCTGAGGTTTCCTACTTAGACAAGCTGAAAGCTGACCGTTGCTAACCTAACAATCCTTGCAAAGGCTAGGGAACACCAAAGCCATGCTAATGTTGCTGTGAATCTCAGTTAAACCTTCAAATCCAGTATTTTGCAATGCAATCTCTTCAGATAATATCCATCACATGGACTGGGAAGAGTGACTAAGGCCCCATTAGTGTTATGCATTTACAGCAGTTATCACATCACTTATAACAGTCATGGCTTCCCCCAAAGAATCCTGGTGATTGTAGTTTGTCCAGCCCCCTGACATCCCCACCCCCAATTAACTCCCTCTAGAGCTTCCCCTTCCATGAAACTACTCAGCTCATTTTCCACCTTCCCAACCCTCCTCCTTCACGCAAATCCAGGATTGTGATTTGGTGCTACAAATCCTGCAATGAGACTGTGTGATGACAGCCTTACATTTTTATGTATATAGGAAGATCAAATATATATTGCGCAAACACACACACACGTTTGTTTGTTTTAAAGAATGCATTTAATTTAAATGGTAAACCCATCCAATCCCCCATCAAGGAACATCTAGATTTCTCGATACCTGCATTAAGGCATGGATTCCATACTAGTTTGGATCTTCACATAGCGTAATGTAATGTAACATGTCCTATATTTATCCTTAACATATCCACCCATCACTCACCTACTCTGGTCTTTCCTCCCAAAGGCTTTATCTTGCGAGTCCCATTCCTGCTGCAAGATAAACTTGAGCTCCTGGTCAGTTGTAAAAGTGGCCAGGGATCCATTCACCCTCTGACAGGTCTGGACGGCGTCCCAGTAGTTCTCGCCACTTAAGTATACTCTGTAGCAGCTAGCCGTGCCCTCGTAGTGATGCCATTCTGACGGGCACTTCCCTAGGAAACATAAAGGAGAGAAGGGAAACAATCCCCCCCAGTTAGGATCTCAACCTGATTCATCACTTCTGAAAACATTAGCATCAGCCCAGTCCTCACTGGGTGGAAAGCCCACGTGTCTAGGCAGGGCAGACTTCAGGCAGGGGCTCAGGTGGTTAACAATCTCTCCATACACAATTTTTCTCATGCAACTGATGTGTCTCCTGCCTTTGCACAGAACACTGGAATCCAGCCACAAAAAAATTAGAGGCTTCAAGAAAGAAACACCCACATCTCCCCATGCAGGCAAGAAAGAAACATCGTGACAGTTCAAGAATACAACCCAGCCAGGGCATATGCCTGATTATCGTCTTCCAGAGTAACTACTCTACTCCCAACTTAAAAATGGTAAGCGTAATGTTGGTGGTCAACAAAAGAGGTCTAAAGACTCTCTTAAGGCAGATCTAATAAAATGTAGAACAAACACCAACAACTGGAAAACACTGGCCTGAGAATGCTCCAATTGGAGAGAACTTTTACCAAAGGTGCCATGAGTTTTGAAGACGCTCAAACTCAGCACGAAAGGGAGAAATGTGCTAAGAGGAAGGCATGCGTGGCAAACCCTCACTATGATTAACTCCCACCCGGAAACCAATGTCCCCACTGTGATAGGATGTGTGGATCCAGAATTGGCCTGCACAGTCACTTACAGACTCACTGTTAAGACCATGTTCATGGAAGACAATCTTGGCTACGAGTGATCGCCAAAGAGTACAGAGGTGTTGTGGCCCGGGGAGAATCCCAAAAGCCAGAAAGAGCTGCCTGGCCCGAGGTTCCCCATTCCTGTGTTATACTTTATTCTAAATGTTCAGAGGATCTGATCACAAAAACAGCTCAGACTACATCGCCAAGGGACATTAGGGAGCTTTCATAAAAGATACTTTGCGCACACAAGGAAGCACTTTTAAGAAGCATGTGCCTGGACCTGCAGCCGGTAACTTAGGGGGAATTTCAACCCTGCTTCCAAGTCTGCAACTTACTGCTGAACCGCACTGGCTGTGCCACATTGACGGTGTGGAAGCGGGTCGTGTCCCCTCCTCTTCCGCGATTGTGCCTGGAATCCGCATTATCCTTCCCGTGGTAAGTGCGCTGGTCCCCAGTAAAATCTAAAAGTGAGACATGGCCAATCTTAGTGACACTGTATGAGAACCATTAGCTTTTTTTCCCATTCAGCTGCTGAAAGGAAAATATCGTCATAAATCCTTCCCAACATTCAAACGGGCAAAGACAGCTCCAAGTGGGCACAGGCAAATAAAAGATTCTTAGGCTACAGAGAACAGACCAATATTTCCCAAAAGAAAGCCGAAAAGAGTGTTAGGACAGGTGTGGGGAACCCCTGTTGTCCTCCCAACAGCTTTGCCACAACATAGATTGGCTACCTCATAATTTAGGCTACTGCAATGTACTTACTGGAGGGACGCGGGTGGCGATGTGGGTTAACCCACAGAGCCTAGGACTTGCCAATCAGAAGGTCGGCGGTTCGAATCCCCATGACGGGATGAGCTCCTGTTGCTCGGTCCCTGCTCCTGCTAATCTAGCAGTTCAAAACCACGTCAAAGTGCATGTAGATAAATAGGTACCGCTCCGGCGGGAAGGTAAACGGTGTTTCCATGCGCTGCTCAGGTTCGCCAGAAGCGGCTTAGTCATGCTGGCCACATGACCTGGAAGCTGTATGCCGGCTCCCTCGGCCAATAAAGCGAGATGAGCGCAGCAACCCCAGAGTCGGCCACGACTGGACCTAATGGTCAGGGGTCCCTTTACCTTTAATGTACAGTGGTACCTCGGGTTAAGAACTTAATTCGTTCCGGAGGCTCGGAACAGTTAACCTGAAACTGTTCTTAACCTGAAGCACCACTTTAGCTAATGGGGCCCCCTGCTGCCGCTGTGCCACCGGAGCACGATTTTTGTTCTTATCCTGAAGCAAAGTTCTTAACCTGAAGCACTATTTCTGGGTTAGCGGAGTCTGTAACCTGAAGCGTATGTAACCTGAAGCGTATTTAACCTGAGGTACCACTGTACTTACTACGCATGAGGATATCCTTGTGCCTGGTTCAGAAGCTACAGCTAGTGCAAAACGCAGCTGCAGGGGTGCTTTGTGGGACACCCAGGTTTACACATGTTACACCGGTGTTGAAAGATTGGTGCTGGTTCTCTATTAGCTACCAGGCAAAATTCGAGGTTTTGTTGTCGTCATTAAAGCTCTAAACAAATTGGGACTTAGATACCCAGCAGATTGCTGGTACAAATCAAGTCAGTTTTAAGACCTCCCCAAAATACCCTGATGGTCATTAAATGACCAGAGAATTGTCAGTTGATGCAGTTATAGAAGCTAAGCCCCAAATGGCACCTTAAATCTTGGTTACGGTTGCCACAGCATAATGTCTATTCGCCAAAGGGTTGGGCTAGGTGACTCTTTACGTCCCTTCCAGTGCTACAATTCTACAATTCTATTATCTCAACTACACTGCTCGACCATAGCTTGCTCTTACAACAATTCA
The DNA here is from genome assembly GCF_964188305.1 of Podarcis bocagei. Classification (NCBI taxonomy): domain Eukaryota; kingdom Metazoa; phylum Chordata; class Lepidosauria; order Squamata; family Lacertidae; genus Podarcis; species Podarcis bocagei. Next base: position 15,436,269 of record NC_138142.1, on the reverse strand, counting down.
CTTCTCCCAGTGTGCAAAGAGAAACGTGCAGAGTGGAAATGGAAATGGTATTAATTAAGGCAGAGGTATTTGAGCCATGGTTGCCAACCTGCTACCCAGTAATCTCCACTGCAACGTGCTCTCTCAAGTAGTTCATGGGGCAGAGACACTGATGACCTTTCAAACCTTCATTAATACGGGTCATGGACCATAACAATAAAGATCTGATCTTGCTGCCATTTGCTACCAGACTCTGCCAACCTAAAAGGGGTAGCCAGACCCACTTGCAAGCAAATTAGCACAGACACACGCATGATGAATTGAAAACGACGTAGGGTTGTACCCAGTTAATGATACTGACGGACACAGGTGCAGGGACACGGGTGGTGCTGTGGTCTAAACCAACGAGACTCGGGCTTGCCAGTGGCAAGGTTGGCAGTTCGAATCCACACAACGAGGTGAGCTCTTGTTGCTCTGTCCCAGCTCCTACCAAACTAGCAGTTCGAAAGCATACCGGTGCGAGCGAATAGGTACTGCTGCAGCGGGAAGGTAAACAGTGTTTCCGTGCGCTCTGGCTTTTATCACAGTGTCCCGTTGTGCCAGAAGCAGTTTAGTCATGCTGGCCACATTCCCTGGAAAAGCTGTCTGTGGACAAACATCGGCTCCCATGACCTGAAAGCAAGATGAGCATCGCACCCCAAAGTCCAATTTGACTGGACCTAGCCGTCCAGAGGTCCTTTACCTTTACCATACTCAAAACAGACCCACTGAAAGTAGCAGAGCTGACCAACCTAGGTCCACTTCAGTGGCTCTACTCAAATTTAGTAGGATGCAATCCCTGTTTCTTTGAGCACAAAAGCCTCCCAGGATTAACAGTTCAAAGAATCAACTGTAGTGTTGGAAGGGACAATGAGGGTCATCTAGTCAAACCCTCTGCGATAACAGAAATCTTTTGTGGAATGTCAGGCTCCAGTCCCATGCTCTACTGACTGAGCCATCCCTAACAATTATTCAGTGTGTGTCCCCCCAAAATGGAAAGCATTAAGAAACAGGGTGGTTAAAACATGGTTGTGCAGAGCTGTTTACATTCACTGTGTGGAATTACAACTCTGCTGTTCTCCTCTGAAAGTTCTTTGTCCAGGAGGGGAAAAGGGATCACACTTCAAAGAGTTCATGGAACAGTCAGCAAAAGCTGGAATCACAGCTCTTTGACCTCTTGCATGGACGCAAAATCTGCAAATGTTTTGTCAGCACTACAACACATTCACTCACTTGGTGCACGGCCAGCTTACTTGCCCTTTGCCCCCTACAGCAGAAAAGAAATTGATAATAGGGCTGTCAGAAAAATGTGAAATTGCAAAAGAAGGGGTCATGGAGGGGAGCTTAAGACTGCCAGGAAAGTGAAAGACAACTCATCTATCTCTGCTTAAGTTTCCACGGAGAGACAACATCTTAAAGAGCTTCACTGGAGACCCAGTTCAGTGTCCCTGCCTTCTGAAACAAAGCGAGTGGCTGCCAGGGAGAGGACTTTCTCACTAGGAAAGAGCCAAAGGGCCTTAAAACATTTACTGAAAACTACACAGTACACAGTAACCGCACAAGATTGTATTGTTTTTATTTGTATTAGGGCAGGGGTCGACCAATTTTTTTAGCCACAGGCTGCTCCATTGTCCCTCAGACCTTGTGGTGAGCAGGAGAAGCGGCACCGGGGGGGGGGGGAGCTGGAAGAGGCGAAGGGAGCAAGTAGTCCTCCTCCCCAACCCCCAGCCCCAGCCCCTGCGCTTACCTTCCTAGGGGCTGCTACTGCTGCCGCCATCACCGCTGCTGCTGCTGCTTCTTGTGGGTAGGCAGAACAAGCTCGTCCAATCCGCTCTCTGGCCCACAGGTGCACCAGTGGTAGCAGCAGAGGGAAGATGAGCAGCACAAAAGGGCTGGCTTCGGAGAGGCGCTCAGACAGCTCAGCCCAGCCCAGCCCCCTTCCTGCTCTAGGCAGGGCGGGGAGAAGTCAGGAGGAGGGAGGGAGGAGGTGGCGCCGCAATGTGTGTGAGGGAGAAGGGGGGAATGGAACGGGCAGGGGGGGAAATGGCGCAGCCCGAACAAACAGAATCCCCACGCCGATCCACAGACGGTCCACGGATCAGATCCTGAAGGCAATTGGGCCTGATCCGGCCCACGAGCCTTGGTTTGCCGACCCCTGTATTAGTGCTATAACATTTCCATCGTGGTACTACTTTTAAACAAACAAACAAACAGCCATTAAGCCTCTGCAAAGTATTCAGAGCTACCAAGACTGAATGTCTGGGGGGGGGGAGCATTTGATTTGGCACCAAGTAAATAAATCAGGGGAGAAAGAATTGCCATTTACTGTGATCATAAAGTTGGATAAGAAACTTAAACAGCCACAGCAATGATACACAGTGCTCTAGGTGTTGGGACACTGATACTACTGCTGCTTGAACTGGTAAAATCTGCCGGTTTTCAAACAAGACCCAGCGGGACATTATTTCATGTGACTAAGACTTAGAGCAAAAGAAAAGGAGCTGTGAATGCATGCTATACAAATCCTCCCAGTAATTTCGAGCACACAGGCAAGTTAGCGGCAGCCAGTGACTTCATCCCCTTTTTGAGCAAAAGATCAAAGATACAAAACTGCTGAGCTACAGATGCTCCTAGTTATTTGGGTTTGATGTTAAGAAAAAGAAAATGTTTTGAGTGTCGGGGGCTTAAAGTTAAGCTGGATTTTAACAGAATTTGGATGTTAAAAATAAAATTCGTACAGTGAGCAAAAGGAGTCTCTTTTTTTGCCGGCGGGGGCCTGACAGTGATATAAAGCTGGCAAATAATGAGTATGCACTCAGAACGCCTTAACCGTTCTGTCTGCTGCTCACATGCCATGTGGGTTATGGAATGGAGGAAGCAATGCATGGGTAGGCAAACTAAGGCCCGGGGGCCGGATGCGGCCCAATCGCCTTCTCAATCCAGCCTGCGGACAGTCCAGGAATCAGCGTATTTTTACATGAGTAGAATGTGTCCTTTTATTTAAAATACATCTCTGGGTTATTTGTGGGGCATAGGAATTTGTTCATTACTTTTTTTCAAAATATAGTCCGGCCCCCCCATAAGGTCTGAGGGACAGTGGACTGGCCCCCTGCTGAAAAAGTTTGCTGACCCCTGAAGTAATGACTCCCACCAAGACACATTTAAGATCCCCCCCCCCAATTCGTGGAAATGGAATGGGTCTAACTGTCTTGATATTTTTGATCCCTAAGGTACAGACATTATGGCTGTACAGCCCCTTAGATTGCATACCTGACATCTAGGGTTAGAAACTCAAATATATAAGCTAGACACCAAACTCTCAGCTTCTCTACCCAATGCAAGCTGCCTTCCTACCATCACATAACAGAAACTCCCTATTCCTGGCTTGCTGTGCTCAGATTCGCTTATGTAGGCATATACATAGCAGAGTTGTTTAAAATCAAAATGCCTAGAAACAGCTGTTATGTTACGAATTAGGACTGTCAAGACAAGCAGAGCTCTCCATCTGTACTGAACACAAATGGTGAAGACAGGAAAATAGCTGGCAACTGTCCACAGATGATAAAAAGTATGTCTCTTATGTAATCTTGCCAGGCACTTTGAGTATACTGAACTGCACGCTGCATATTCTCTCTCTTCCAAGGATTCTGAATTTCCAACTTCAGTAGAAGCCAGCTTCAAAAAATAATGATGTATCTACACATGTTAAGAGACTTTACACTTGATATTAAACATGACTCATCCAAAGGTGTTTCTGTGTGAAATCTGAAAAGCATGCCATTCAAAAAGGAGTTATGACTCCATCTTTTTCAGAAGTGTACAGACTAACTGGATAGAAAGCCTCCATAAAAGGGCACCAATGTGTTCAGGTAGACCCTGAAATACAGCCCACAAATAGCAATAAAGGGGGAAACTAAACTACAGCCTCTGAGAAGAAATGAAGTCGCAATGGGAATTCTCAGACAAAATTTCCTAACCAGAATTTGCTTGCAAATATGTAGTAAGTGCCATAAAGCTTTCCTGATGGTGTGGTACTTCTATTATTATTATTATTATTATTATTATTATTATTATTATTATTATTATTATTATTATTATTTACCTACCCTTCACCCTAAGGTTCCAGGGAAGGTTACAACACAGTACTGGATTAAAACACAGCACACCTCTGTGGGGAGTCACAGCTCAGAGGCCGCAACAGAGAACTGGTCTGTCCTGGGCCACCACCCACTGAACTTCTGAGGACAGAGGAACTGCCAAGGGGGCCTCTTTCTGCTGAACTCAGCAGCCGAGAGGATCTGTAGCGGAGGAGGCAAGTCTTTCAGCTATTTGGGGCCTGAGTCATTTTGGGCTTTAAATACTAATGGAAGCACCTTAAGTTTGCCCAGAAAAGAACTGGCAACTGGTGCAGCTGTTTTACAAAAGGGGTTATATGAGATCTAAATGAAACCCCCAGCCTGTAATCTGGCTGCTGCATTTTGGAGCAACTGAAGTCCTCAAGTCATCTTTAAGGGCCACCCCACATAAAAAGCAATCCGTGAAAGCTGGTGAATTAGGGCACTGCCCCACCAACCTGAGCCTGTCCTCAGCCACCAAGCTTCTTACTCATTCCCATCACATTTATTATTTATTCAATGTATGTCCCACTATACCTGACCCTGGCTCTGGCTCCCCTTACTGTTGGGTCTCCCTGCCTCCCCCACCCCCAACCAGTACTAATGATCATCAACCATCGCTGCATACAATTCTTTCTTCTTCTTTTTTAGGTGCACTTACTTGGGCAGTCAACTTCATCACTCTCATCCTCACAGGTGGGCCATCCATCACACTGCCAGTTCAATGGGATGCACTGGATGGAGCCACTGCGACAAGCGAATTGCCCTGGGATGCAGCGCAGTTCTGCAAAACACAAGGAGAAGGAAGCTGAAGGTTTCAGACGAAAACAATTCCTCTACTAGATCTACAATAGATCTACTAGGAAACATCAGGCTAATATCCCCACTGTACAAGTACAAAAAGTTTAACCCCTTACAATTGTTTATGAGTTTTCTAGGGTGAAAATGGTGGTCAAGACTTGATATACTATGACCAGAAGGAAGTTTTACCAGGTGGTGGTTGTTTTTAATATAGCTGAAAAGCAGGCATGACTTCACTGAAATAAATACATACTCTGGAGACCTAGGGCTGATGTGCACCATGGTCTGTTTTGCACATAACACTAAGCCAGGGTTTAATGGCTTAGTGTTATGTGTAAACCCAGCAATTTATAAACTATGAAAAAGTTCACTCATTAACCAAGGTGTACAGCTTGTTTATAAACCTTACTGTTAACCATAAGCTTAGTGGGACGTATGAACCCGGACCTCCTCCTCAACTATAGCTGGGTTGTAGCTCACTTCAATAAAATATACAGTGGTGCCCCGCAAGATGAATGCCTCGCAAGACGGAAAACTCACTAGACGAAAGAGTTTTCCGTTTTGGAGGTGCTTCGCAAAACAAATTTCCTATGGGCTTGCTTCGCGAGACGACAATGTCTTGCGAGTTCCTGCTGGTTTTTTTTCCTCCCCCCCCCTTTTCTAAGCCGCTAAGCCGCTTATCAGCTGATCCGATCAGCAGATAAGCCGCTAAAAGCCGCTAAAAGCCGCTAATAGCGCTAATCCGCTAATCCTTCAATGGGCTTGCTTCGCAAGACGAAAAAACCGCTAGACGAAGAGAATCACAGAACGGATTCTTTTCGTCTTGCGAGGCACCACTGTAATTCTTTTTTTTAAAAAAAAACCTATAGCTGAGCTGTAGCTGCTCAAAAACTGCAGAGCCCTGAGTGAAGTCTTTATTTGCAACAAGGTCCTACTTATTTTCTACAAGTGTTCCTGGAATTACAGCCCACAAAAGCCACCTTACCAGTGTGACTGAAGGCGTCTGTTCAAATTATCCATTTTGCAAGTGTCTTCTAATCAGAAGACACACCCTTTGCAGGCCTTGTGGGGTGATCACAAAGCTTGCCAGCTTTTATAGTATGGATTTTTCAGGCAAGGTGACAGGGGGCAAAATGTTTAGTCTAAACTAGATATATAGAACAAAGGCAACAAAAACATGGCAGCACAGGTAAGACGTCCTTAAAAAGCCCGGCAAGGCAAAATAGGGGTGCTAACATATTAATTCAACCAATGGGGGTTGAATTAGATGACCCTTGGGTCCCTTTGAACTATACGATTCTATGAATGTACAATTTATGTACCCGTGTATACAAATAGTTCAGCAGTACCCTCATACTGTTATTCAAATGTAAAGTTCAACAAGTGTACAGTCTATATATCTGGGTATTGAATAGCTGAGTTATGCAAATCAAGTGAACACTCTTTCACACTAAGACAAGTGCCTGCATAGAGCTATCTTATACCTATGTTCAGTGCAGAGTGTTACAAGTCAAATGTTAGCAGCAATCAGAAGACTGATCCTGCTTATCAGTCTGGATCAAAAGTTACGCAAGCCTAGCAGTTCATCTAGGAAAGCTGTAGCTCATTGACAGGGAAATTGTTTTGCATGCAGAATATATCAGGGTTCAGTCCCTGACATCTCCTGGTAGGACTCACTGTGGGCAATACTGAGCAAGGTGGACTAAGTTGCATAAGACAGCTTCCTATGAAATGATGCAACAAAGTGGGTTTGTGCTGTGCACACCAGCCTCATGGAACAGATCCACTGAACAGGTTTTTAAAACTGTGCATACTCAGTGCACAATCTTGGGGAGCATCTGGATCTCTACAAGGTAGCATGTGCACTGCTGAATGCTGTCTCTCCCACACGTACTCAACACTAAGTCTCTGCACACCTTCCAGGGCAGATCTACCTGCCAAACCCCATTCTGGAATGCAATCTTCTGGAGTGGGGAATTCTCCAAACCAGGAGTTTGGGGGGGGGGGGGGCTACAGCTTCAATCAGCTTCATCACAGCCTATGGTCAGGAAGCTGAGGTTGCTGTTGGCAACATTGTGCAGGCCACAGGTTCCCCACCCCTGAATAAATCAAGCGAGAGAAAGGAAATGTTGGCATTGCCAAACAAATAAAGTAATTTCTATCATACTGTGAGGCTTGGGGGGGAAAGCTCCAGATTTCTGGAAAGAAAGTGGCAGTCAGCACCATTTGTAAAAGATTTCAGTTACAAATACCCTTAAAACCAATGAGTCATTCCTGGAAAAAGTTAAATAAACCTGCCCTTGGTATCAAGAGTTTCCCATATATATTAGCTATTGCTAGACTTCTCTCCTTGTCAAATATTCTGAGACAAAAGCAGGTAGAATGGCTCAATAAAAATATAAAGCAGCTATAAATTCCTGAAATTGAAAATGCCGCAAAAATATATTTAAATATCAAGAGGTTAATCAAGCCCAGAGTCCTCTTATTGAATTATCAAAAAGCTCTCGATGTCCACTCTGAACCTGAACCTGTGAGGACAGCAGAGAAAGGGATGCCGTAGCAGACAGACTTTTGTGGCCATTCAATTGGCAGACAGTCATTAACCTTGACAAGATCACCTTTGCAGCACAGCAGGAAAAGTCCATCTCATTACAGTTCAAATCAGTTAAGGCTTGCAGCAAGAATCTGCCAGTACTTTGATGCTTTAAAACATTAAATGTTATTCTCCTCGGAAGTGAACTAGGTGTTTCCTAAATTGGCATCAATCAAAGGCAGAATCAGTCTGACATCCTGGAAACGTTCAAGCTTAAGGAGTCCTTGCTTTTAATGCATGCAATCCTATATTTACAAGTCAAAGCAGAATTTTAAAAAAACCCATTTTAACACACACTAGTTATTTTTACTGCTGCATAACTGTAGTTTCCTTCCAAGTTAAAAACTGATTTACAAAAGTTGCTTTGCTTCAAGGTCTCATGCAAAAAGACAGGTCAAACTCACTGAGGAGGCAATCAGAACAGAGGGTACCCACACATAAAATAGGTAATAAGAGAAATAAATAGTTTCATGATAGCATGAAAGGCTCTCTGTTAAGGAGCAGGAAAGCAGCTCAAGTAAGAGGGTGGGAATAAAAATAGGCCTTCCTTGCCTGACACACCGCCTACTCGGGATGAACATTGAGGTCACAAAGACAGCTAAGAACTCAGACCTGCCAGACTGCTATAGACAACAATGCAAAGTTACAACACAGCCAGAACAGCTCTGACTCATTTGCGGGTGCATGCTTGTTTTGTTTTCATATTATCATAATTATCATAGTCTAAGACGGCTGGATGGCATCTTGTACGCCTCCTTCCGGCAACTCCAGAGCCAATTGCTCTGCTTTCCTTTGGACCACACCAGCAAGGCCCAGACGGGGAGCTTGTTGTCTGAGCAGCCCAAGACCTCCAGACACACTGCCCAGCCTTGTCCCCCGGGGAGGTCGCTTCAGCAAAAACAATGCAGGAGGCAACAGTTATGAGGTACAGGTCTTTGCAGCCCCAGCAGGCGCTGTGATTCTCCAGTTCCCCAAGGAGCACTCCACTGTCTCTCAAGACGGACGAATGCCAACAACAACAGCAAAAGAAACACAGCACAATTGGGCAAAGCTAAAAGTCATACCCATCCAGAAGCAAAGGGAAGCTGGAATGCCAAACTCAGAGTTTGGGTTCTGTATAAATACCATACTTCACAAGATGAAGGAAAGATGGGTGCTATACAGATTATCACCAGAACTCAAGAACGCTCAATCCATGATCAAACTCCCATCATCACCATCTTGTGGGTTAATTGGGGGGGGGGGGACCTAAACTAGGGCATCTTACTACTTGGGTTTATAGGATCTGTGGTCACTCATCTCCATGTTTGTAACTTAGGGTGCTAACAGTACAGAAACTTGAAATTCAAACTGTAAGTGTCTTGTGTCAAACAAGAATGGTGCATGCATGTTTAAACCTTCTGTTTAACATCATGTGTGAACCAGGCCAGTGTCTAAAACCATCTCTGTTCTCCATAGCCTCTAACTTCTGCACCCTGCCACTCCTTCATTTGTCTGACAAATGTAAATGAAAGGGCTTGTCCTTTTTGGCACAATTGTTGTACAATGGCTACCTACTAGTAGGCACTTTGTACATAATAACTATTATTTAAGTCATCTCTCATCTTAAAGAAATACACAGAAGTGGTCAGGGGCCCTGTTGAGTGACAGCTCTTCACTTCATCAAATCTGGCCCTCTTTGAAAGAAGTATGAACACCACTGCTCTAAATACAGGAAGGCCCCAAGTTTAATCTCCAGCATCTCCAGTTAAGAGGATCTCAGGAAGCAGGAGTACAAGGAGAGATACTCTGCTTGAGACAATAGAAAGTCACCATCAGAGTAGATGGATTAGATCAGGCATCCCCAACCTTCAGCCCTCCAGATGTTTTGGACTACAATTCCCATCATCTATGACCGCCGGTCCTGTTAGCTAGGGATCATGGGAGTTATAGGTCAAAACATCTGCAGGGCCTGAATTAGATGGACTCATTGTATAATTCATTTTAAGGCAACCTCCTTATGTGCCATTCTCAAAATGATTTTACTGCATTTATTAACCACCCTGTGTGCTCTGGGGGTTAATTCAAGAACCAAGGGGGGGATAAAATAAAAATCCTAAAACACAAGGAACACAGCACTAAACCAGCTAAAAGGGGTCTAATAAACCTAAGCAGCAATAAACAACTTTTAGTCATTTCCAAGAGTAAATTCAGAGGCTAAACTATGAGATTTTAAAGGTCTTGGAGAATAAAAATGCCTTTGTTTGCAAACAAAAGGTCACTGACAAAGGCACCAGGAGAACCTCTCTGGGAAGGGCATTCCATAAACAGGGTGCCACTACTAAGAAGGCCCTTTATAGCAACCTGCCATACCTACATTCGTTGCTGCACCCATAAGCTAGGTTTAAGCTGCCATTCAGGTCCTAGCTTTCATATCTCAGTTTCTAACACTGCTCGGTTGGTGAGGGTACTCAGCACAGAGCCACCGTAGATTAGCTCATAGAACAGGCAGGTACATATGGGAAGAGACAGTCCTTCAGATACTGTGACCCCATATCAATGAAGAGCCTCAAAAGTCAAAAACAGCAGTTTGAACTGGGCCCAGAAAGGAACAAGTAGCCGGTGAAGTTAATGGGAGTTCTAGCAAAATTTCAATGGGGCATCTACATTTTGCATTCTAGATTTTGAACTAACAACCAAAATACAAAACAGTTATGATGCACCAGCACATTTGAGAATGGTACGCAAATGTTATTTTAAAGTGCAGTTTGTCATGGAGAAATACTCAGGAAGCAGAGCCCAGTTCCAGCTGTCACTTTGATGCACTTCTGCAAGGAAAGCAATTTAAGCATGCATGTGCAGCCCTCCATGGAAGCACACGCATGGACTCTGTACGTACTCTGGAATTCACGCCCAAGTGAAAAATATAAAGTGGAATGCGTCCCAAAGACTTGTTGCAACACCAAATAAATGCACAAAATGCTGTGTCAGTTAATCATCCCAGGGCTTCAAATCAAGAAGCCAGCTCACATTTTTAGGATGAAGGACTTGCTCTCTTTTTCAGGGCTGCTGCATCTCAGGACTGGCCATATAATCTTATTCACATATTCAATCTCTCCCCTTTAGCATGTAGAGCAAAGAACAAACATTTACACGAAGTAATTGCCGGCCTACCACAAACACCTCATTACATTCAGCAACTATTGGTTTTGGGTTTCTAGCACAGAAGCCAGCTAAGTATTACTTTTGTTTGAAATAAGACTACTTTTTTAAAGGAAAGAACAGCCACAGTCCTTTGCTAAGTATCTGACAATGCAAGCATTTTGATGTGATGGGACACTGTTAGGAGGCTAACGTTGTTAGCAACACAACCAATTGTTAAGCATTATTCCACAATGAAGTTTATACATGATGAGCATGGACAATGTGAAGACCGTTTGTCTCAAAGAAATCTTTAGTAGTTCAACATATGTTCTACATGTGACCAGGTCCTATATTCAACCTTTCCCAACTTGGTGCCCTCCAGATGTTTGCACTGAACCTCCCATCAGTTTCAGCAGCACATCGTGCTGGCTTGGACTGGTGCAGGTTGTAGTCCAAAACATCTGGAGGGGACCAGGTTGGGGGTGGTTAAATATGCATATGCACACACACACACACACACACACACACATAAGTCCCGCTGAATTCAACAGGCCGTGGCTGTATACAAAGACCACAGGGCAAAGGCTTGGAAGTACTGGTCTTCCAAAAAAGAATTTGAAGGTCCACCCTAAGGTGACAGAACTACATGACCAGAAGGCAGCCTTTGCCAAGCCTCTTATACAGTTCCAAAAGTAAGTACTTCCAGGTCATTACCCACATTATTTAAACTAGTGTAGTGTTCATCAACATCAGGACCCCAGATGTTCGACTACAAGTCCCATCAACCCCAGCTGGTTAAGTCAATGGCCAGGGACAATGGGAGCTGTAGTGTTATGGTTAATAGTGTTGAGCAATGACCTGGGAGGCCAGGGTTTGAATTCCCACTCAGCCATGAAGTTCACTGGGTCATGTCGGACCAGTTCCTGTCTCGCAGCCTAGCCAACTCACAGAGTTGTTGCGATGACAAAATAAGGAGGGAAGAATCACCACCCTGAGATCCTTGGAGGAAAAAGTGGCATATTCATGTATTAAATAAGCAAAAGTACATCTGCGAATTGACCTAGAGTTTGCCATGAAAAGGACTACACACAGGGCAAGGAATATGTTTATGTTCTCAGCTGTCCTGATCCACAATCAAGAATAGACAACAACATTCATGTCCATCCCTTCACACCTGAGAAAACACCTGAGGAATCCCAACCGTGAAAAACAGTCACCACCTTTCCACTCAAATGGTGAAAAAGAACTTACCCAACACAGCTTCTAATCCAGGAGCAACCAGACAAAACAGACCAAAGCTGTTACCATTGACAACAGAGACAAATGTAAGGTCCTACACTTAGGCAGGAAGAACTAGCTACACAAATATAAGATGGGGGACACCATGTGAAAAGGATCTAGGGGTCTTAGTAGACCACAAGCTTAACATTAGTCAATAGTGTGATGCAGCATGAACAGAAGTATAGTGTCTTGATCAAGGGAAGTAACAGTCCCACTCTATTCTGCCTTGGTCAGGCCACACCTAGAATACTGTGTCTAGTTCTGGGTGGCACAATTCAAGGATACTGACAAGCTGCAACGTATGCAGAGGAGGGCAACCAAGATGATCAAGGGTCTGGAAACTATAATGCAAACCCTTATGAGGAACAGAAGATGTAGCTGGGTATGTTCAGCCTGGAAATGAAGAGACTGAGAGATGATAGCCATCTTCAAATATCTAAAAGGCTGTCACATGGAAGATGGAGCAAGCTTGTTTTCTCCGGCTCTTGAGTGTAGGACCCAAACCAATGGATTTGAGTTCCAAGAAAGGAGATTCATACTAAACATCAGGAAAAACTATCTGACAGTGAGAGATGTTCAACAGTGGAACAGACATCCTTGAAAGGTTGTGGACTCTCCTTCCTTGGAGGTTTTTAAGCAAAAGTTGGATGGTCATCTGTCATGTATGACCTAGTTGAGATTCCTACATTGCAGGAGACTGGACTAGATGATCCTTTCCAGCTCTACAATTCTGTGATTCTTTGAGACATCCCTAGATCCCAACCCCTTGACCACTGTTCTTTTTAGGTTTGCACAGTAACCACTTACAGTCTGTTCGTGCCTCTACTGCTTGAGATCAAAACATGCACTGCAATGCAGCCACTGCAGAGCCTACGGGAGATTAAAAGGAAAGCAGAGAGCTGGATGCTTCAAGCAAGCCCTCCAGCGTTTCACAGATGAGAACTAGGATAGGCTTTTATCACTGCAATCATCAAGCCAGAAAGGACTCCTAAGACCCTGTCCCCTCGCCCCTATTGTTCACTGCCAGTGGTGTACCACACTTCCTTTATGTTCACGCTGATAAAACTCTGGAATGAGTTCTACCAATTTTGAAGCTGGGCAAGTGCATGTTCTTATGCCAGAAAATGTGACTGTCCCTACAGTAGGACATTAACAGTTAGTAGCTGGAATGAGAAACTGCAGCAGGCTGTAGACCAGGGGTTGTCAAATTTTTTGGACCAGTGGGCACATTTCGAATTTTGAGGGAGTACTGCAGGTTGCTGAGGGAGCACGGTAAAATACAACAGAGCTGCCTCCCATGGGGAGTGGAGGCATGGCATAACACAAAATCAGACAATACAGCCATAACTATGTCCATACTATAAAAGGCTTAGCCTATTGTATTTCTGCCTGCCATGCAGCCACTAAAGGCATAAGAAACCTGTTCCCTCCCCCATGCCAACACTAGATCAAAGTCTGGGCTGCCCCACTAAAAACATATAGATTTCAAAGAAGCATTCGAAATTAGCCAAGCATCAGGCACGTTTTGCACCTGGCTTTCAGTCACTGTCTCCACCATCTGGAGGTGCATGCCTGGGGATCCTTGGATCTTGACTGTTTTAACACACTAGCAACACATGCTGTAGAATTCTACAGTGGTACCTCTGGTTACGAACTTAATTCGTTCCGGAGGTCCGTTCTTAAGCTGAAACTTATCCTGGGGTGCACTTGCGCTAATGGGGCCTCCCGCTGCTGCAGTGCCGCCGGCGTGCAACTTCTGTTCGCATCCTGGAGCAAAGTTCGCAACCAGGAGCAGCTACTTCCGGGTTAGTGGAGCTCGTAACCAGAGGTACCACTGTATCAGTTATATTTTATCTGCACAATCAGAATGAATTTCAGGAACCAAAAAGTCGCACTGAAAAATTCAACTTTTGAGCTGTCTAGTCCAAAAATGGCAACCAGGCATTCTGTTCTGGCAACGGTAACCCTGATTAAAGGAACCATTTGGCACCTAGCTTATATATCTAAGTTTGTGTCACTGATAGTGCTCAGGCTCATGAGCCCGGGACTGCAAGCAGCTCTGCGCAACCCTCGGACCCGGTCTCCCGAGGGTTGTGCAGAGCTTCCTGAAGCCTGGAGAGCGAAAGGGGTCGGTGCACAGACCCCTCTCGTTCTCCAGGCTTCACCGAAAGCCTGCATTCGCCCCATAGGACGCACACACATTTCCCCTTCATTTTTGGAGGGGGAAAAGTGCGTCCTATAGGGCGAAAAATACGGTAAGTTAAAACTACTGAGGGAGTTAACATAACCATGAAAGCTTCTCACATCTTTGGGGCGGATTTCCAACGGCTACCATGTCATATTTGGCAACTGATGGGATGAGCCCAAGGCGTATGGATTCATAGCAGAGGCTTTTCAGCAGCCCTCACATGTCGGCAGGTTGGGGGTTTTTTTATGAAAGACATCTTGACAGTATAGCAAGCTGTGTCAAGCAAAATGTCAAGCCTGCATTGTGAGATTCAAGGGCTTGCTTAAAGAGTCTCAGGCAGATTTGAGTTCTTCCAACTTAAAAAAAAACCAACCCTAACCAAAGTAACAGAAATGGCATATGAGAAGTTCTTCAAAGAGTTTTCTGCACCAAATTTAATTAAATGCATCAAGGCTTTCAAGATTTCCTTTAAAAAGATATGACACGTGGAAATAAAATGGCTGGGGTACAAATACCTATACACTCAGCAGAATGATCAGGGCAGCCCTTTCCACAAAGTCCCCTCATCCCTGCACCACAAGTGTCACTCCTGAAGTTTGGAGAATCTTTTGAAGCAGGTGTGGAGAGACCTTTGGGCCTGCAGATGCTGCTGAACTACAACACCCATCATCCCTGGCCACTGGCTATGCTTGCTGAGGCTTATGGGAGCTGTAATTCAGCAACATCTACAGGGTCACACCTGCTTTGGATCAACCGCCTCAATAACATAAGAGTCCTGCTTGATCATCATTTATAAAGGCACCTAAAAAAATTAAGCAGCGTGGCAGGAAGTACAACACAAAACAGTTCCTGCCCACAGGCTTGCATTGTAATAGACACAATACAACAGCAGGAGAGGACTAGAGAGGGAAGCAACCAAATGCAAACCAAACTTCTCCTCCTAGTCTACTATCCTGCTGGCCACAGTAGCCAATCAGACGTATCTGAGAAGCCCACCAGCAGGGCTTGAATGCAACAGCCTCCCCACCAACTAGCATTCTGGTCAGCAGCTGCAATCGGACCCACCTTCCAGGTAGCTGCCTGTTTGTCTTTTAGAGCTATCTATTCTACTCTGCTGTTCCAAAATCTAACTACCGTATTTTTCGCTCTATAAGACGCACCAGACCACAAGACTGGTGTTTTTGGAGGAGGAAAACAAGAAAAAAAATATTCTGAATCTCAGAAGCCAGAACAGCAAGAGGGATCGCTGCGCAGTGAAAGCAGCAATCCCTCTTGCTGTTCTGGCTTCTGGGATAGCCGTGCAGCCTGCATTCGCTCCATAAGACGCACACACATTTCCCCTTACTTTTTAGGAGGGAAAAAGTGAGTCTTATAGAGCAAAAAATATGGTACATACTGCATAAAATACTTTGCCCTGAATCTATTGTACCAATTTAGTTTATTAGTGGATCCTGTGTCCTACTGCTAGAATGTAATATGCAGAACACACTGGGCATCAAAAAGAAAAGCATGGCACAAAATTGTTAAATTCAAAAGCTGTAAACACCATTTGGTTAGGTTATCTGACCCTGTCAACAATCCGTCCACATCGAACACTCACCTGAAAGAAGTCTTGCCAGAGCTAGTCTTGCACCTGCAGGTTGAAATGTAAAAGAAAACTTACAAAAGAATAGGAGACTTAAATGTACCAATATCAGAGAGGTCAACTGCCCCTTTAAAAAAATGAAATATGGATGGAGGCATGAAGCTAAGCTACTTCAACAAGGTACACATGCCTGCTAAAGCATAGAGTCAAATGTCTTTCATGAGCACAATGCAGACCTTCCAAAGGAAAGGTCATGTTGGAAAGAGGGAGTGGGCATATTCAACTAACCACCACCACACAACTCAACAATGCACTCTGACAATTACCTGCATTAGTACATTACTAGCCTCATTCACACATTGCTGTAAGCCACCTTTAATAGTTTACCATGAGCAGACCAATTTTGCTCACTTTGCTCCTTCCCACAACTGGGAAGAGATCCACAATTCCTGGCTTATTGTTATGTCTCATCAGTTTATGCTTTGCCCAGACAAACCATGATCAGTAAGCCAAGAGCAAACCTTGGCTACAGATCATGGTTTGTTTGGAACAACAGAATCCATGATCCCAAGTCAGACAAAATGCTCAATCAGGGATTGTGATTTGTTTCCCCCCACATGCTAGTGAGCAGCAGCAAAGTCGAGGAGAGCAGCATGTTCACACTAAGCCATTAACCATGGTTTACAGTGATGTGCAAACTGGGCTGTTGTTTTAGCAACATTTCAAGTCCCACATCAGTGTCAGTGTTAGAAACTCAGATATATAAGCTAGGCACCAGATACCACCTTAAACCACGGAATGTCTGTTCTCCAGGGGGTTGGACTAATGACCCTTGGGGTCCAATGCTACAATTCCACGATTCTATGATTGTGCAATCACAACTACATTGTTTGACGTAGCTTGCTCTTACAACAATTCACTTGTCCCAGTATGCAAGAAGGAGAAACACACACAATGGAAATGGTATTAATTATGGACTAAGGCAGAGGTTTTTAAGCTGTGGTTGCCAACCTGGTACCCAGCAATCTCCACATGGTCACAACTGGACCTGTGCCAGTACCCAAACATGCCTGGTGAATTTTGAACACTGATCAGCGCTACATGTTGGGCACCATTGGGTCTATATCTGTATGTACCCTTTTGCCCAACATGCCTTTGAAAATAGTATTGGATGGGCCATGTTCTCAAATAAACAAGCAAACACCTGGCTGGTTCCAGGTCAAGCGGTGGTGTAACACAGTGGGTGAGAGCATCCTGCTTCCCAGGATAACATCAGGAAAACCTCAGCAACATATGGAGGAAACCACTTTTCCCAACTGGAATTCAGAAGTATATTACCTTTTATGTTCCACATGGCCAATAGCCATTGCTCTCCAGTGCAGCTTTCCCCCAACCAATAAACTCACTAAACATAAGTTACTTTTTTTTTTTAGCCCTCACATCTGCATCACAGGGATAATATTGTTCTATCTTAAATAGCTGTTGTGAGGATTGCTGAGAAACACTTGGAACATTTGGAGTCCACAATATGCGCACACCTTAAATATGCTTACATGTTAACAAGTGGCACCGAAAAAACAGATCCAAGTCTCTACACTTGGAGGTTGCACTTCAAGCACTTTAAAGGCAGGCAATCTATGTCTTATTGCACCCTTTTCATCTGCTCTTAAGTGTGCATGACGAAACTCAAAACATATTATTTGAAAAATTAAGGCTATGCTGGTAATCCTTCTGACAGTATAAAGTAGTATCTTCAAAGAAATTTAAGAGGAGAACACAGAGAACATTTGTAGGAGTCCCAGACACTGGATAGCAAGACTCTTTGATCGGCTGTACTGGGACGGGGGCTGATGCTCAGATTGGGTGAAGGGGACTGTTGTACTAAGTCGATCTTGCCAAATCGTGTCCTCGGAGCAGCATTCAACCTCTGCAGCTGTGCACCGTACAAGACATTCCATAAATAAGAGTTCTAATACAGATCAGCTACAGAATGGTTGGCTAGGCTCCATCACTCATAATTTATGTTTATGGAGGAAGTTATGTTTTATGTTCATACAGAATAAGGAACAACACAGACAGTGTTGCAGATACAGCACCCTTTTGTTACTGGTTGGAATACTTTGGGACCAGACAATTATGCAAGATCGTGCTTTGCTTCTGCAAGTTTCCTTACGCAATTTCACCGTATTAGTTGCTTTAAAATAAACAGTGATGTTGCCACCTTAGGAAAAAAATGTTTCTAATCATCCACAGGGTTAGAGCCAGAGAAAAATGAGCTGAAAGCAGGATGATATAAGTAAATTTTTCCTCCTCTGGCATGCCCATAAAAAGCCTCTCATGAGGATCAGGGGCCTTGCTGAATGACTGCAATGTGGCACGAATGGTGATCGAATCATGTGGAGGCAACATCGGTGGTCAGACATTGTCGGCTAAGGTCACTTCTAATAGTGCCCTTCAGCACAATTATCTCTGGATCTTCAATATTTAGCAGTTTTCCAAACCTTTTGAGTTCACCGACCCCTTGATGAGCTTATAAAGTTATCATTGACCCCAACACAATTTTTTAGAAAAGGAAAATAAAGTCAAGAAATATCATCAATCACCATTACTAAGAATCATTAAGATACTGGGCATACTTTTGTATTATGGAAGCATCTTATTAAACGCGGAGGTTTCTCATTGGCAAGAGATGTGTACTCTGTACATGCCCTTTATTTCTGAGGCCCATGGCCCCTCATTATATATTTTTCACTGTAGCTCACAAACTTTTTTGCCCCCCTCATTTTTCACAGGTGCCCTTTCCACCCTTAAGAATTTTATTCACTCCCTTAACAGCCCAACCACTGAGGGGAGGAGGTCAATATTGAGCGCTCTGGTTGAGTAGGAAGGAATCAGAAATATCCTGCCCATCTAGCCCCGCACTATCCCCAAAAATAGTGCCGTTTAGAGGAAAAGCAAGTGGAAAGCAGCATGATGGAAGCATCTAAAATCATGTGTTGTATGGAGAAAGTGGGGGAAATGCACTTTTTCACTGGAACTTGTGGAGACTCCATGAAGCTGCATGTTGAAAGATTTAGGAGGGGCAAAAGGAAGTACCGTGTTTTTCACTCCATAAGATGCACCTGACCATAAGACACACCTAGTTTTTAGAGGGGGAATGCAAGGGGGAAAAAATTCTTTAAAGGGAGCACTGAGCAGAGTCTGTATGCATCCCAGGCTGTGCTCAGCGTTCCCTTTCACGAGTCGCGTGTGTGCGGCGCTTGCAGGCTTTTACCCGAGGAGGGAGGGGGGCAGCCCGTCACTGATGGGTTGCCCTTCTCCCTCCTCAGGGAAAGTCCCCAAGAGTCGCACACACGCTCCGCGTGGCTCTTGGGGGCTTTTGCGGGAGGTGGAGGAAGGGACAGAGTGCGACTAAGCCAGAAGCTAGAACAGCGTGAGGGAGCACTGCGCAGCGATCCCTCTTGCTGTTCTGGCTTCTGGGATAGCTGCGCAGCCTGCATTCGCTCCATAAGACACACACACATTTCCCCTTACTTTTTAGGAGGGAAAAAGTACGTCTTATAGAGTGAAAAATACGGTACTTCTTCACACAGCTTATGGTTAGACAAGTTCATGGAGGATAATTCTACCTCCGTTGTCAGAGGTAAGCTTTTGGATACCAGATGCTGGTATCTGCAAGTGGGGAGAGTTGCTGTTGCAATCAGGTCCTGCTTTCATGCTTCCCATAGACACCTGTCTGGCCACGGTGAGAACAGGATGCTGACTAGATGGGCCACTGGTCCGAACCAGCAGCCTCTTTTTAGATTTTAAACAACTGACGCACCCATATCAGCTGGAGGAAATCCTGAATGGGGCTTATTTCGTGAGGGCAGTTTGAGGAGCAGAGCCCCAAGCAATTTGAAGAGCTGCAAGTGAACCTGGGTCTGCCCCAGCTTCACCTTTATCCTTGCAAGTCTCTGGTTCCCAAACTGAGCATTTGCAATTTTGCCCTTTGTTCAGAAGAGGCCAGTTGCTGTGCCAGTAAGATCAACACAATAAGCTAAAGAAATGTGTCATTTTGGCTGAACATCAGGATTGGCAAGGACATTTTTTTAAGTGGGTGAACCGAACCCCTGGTTCTAAATTCCTCGGGCCTCCCCCTCTGCTGAAGATGTGGTGCATTCAAAAACAAAGAGACCTTTTTTCAAATGCTGAAAAGAGGGGTATATTTTCCAAGCACCTCATGTTCTTCCAAAATATGAAGGAAAGCAAGAAAACCCAAATGCCTAAAGAGAGCTGCAGATTACACAACGCAGAAATCTGGCTCAAATACTTCTCTTCCTTCCAAAATATTGGTGCAGTTCAGTAAATGAACTACTTACTTTGCATGGCAGAAGAACTATTACCTCATGATGGCAAGTAAACAAGGAAAAAGTCCTAAGCAAAGTGCTAGCACAAGAAAAAGTCAAACGAGCGCAAACTACTAACACTACCTATGAAGGACTCAGAATTAGTTTGGCTTTAAAGCTATTGGTTTCACACCTATGTAAAATGGATCAATCAACTAAATTAAATAGAGTGGGATTTCTCTGATAAGCAGCCCTATTATTAAACATATTCTAATAATATGATTGTGCTGATGTTCAGAATACGTATATATGTGCAGTACAAATTCAGACTCATGGAGGCTCCAGTGGTACATATGCCCTGCCTCAACATAATACATTGGATGGAAGTGGTCACACCAAACAAATTAGATATTCTGTAGTATTAACTTCCACCCATTTCTGAACTGTAAGTCCAAAATCAGCTGAATAGACCATCCTGACACTAATGCAGCTGAATGGACCATCCTGCCACTAATCCTGTCACTAATGCAGACACGTTGCTCATAAGAAAATGAAACAGATACACAGATATACTAACGCTAAGCAGACATTGCACCTCTTATTGCTCAGATGACCAACCCTCTGCCATCTTTCCTCCTATACACCGCTGTGCAACCTGCCTTCTGTTTTGCTCCCCTTCCTCATCCTAACATCACGCAGATCCAGTATTGTGATGCAGTGCTATAAATCCTCCAACAGGGACTGCATGATGACAGCCTTACATTTAGATAAATATATATATGAATATATTTGGACTCTGTGATATTAAAGAGCATAATAGCCTGAAGTATAGAAGGCATATTACCCATTGGATCACATCGTTGCTTTGAATGAGCCTAGGATATTTGGTATGTTTAATGGTTTACTGGTCTACTTAAGTTTATACCTTATTTAATAAATATTCATATTGGTATTTTAAAACAGTTGTGCATACAATGCTCTCCTACATTGCTTTATCAATGAAAGTAGTAAACACCAGCATGGACCATTTATAGACACAACCACTGAGCCTAATGAACTATCCTTTGCAGATACGATAAGAACAACTTTACATGCACTGATATAAACATTGCCAAAAGAACATTCCACCACTGAAAGTCTCCTACTATTCAAAATAGACTAGCTCAGCCATCCCCAACTTGGTGCCCTCCAGATGTTTTGGACTTCAGTTCCCATCAGTCTTAGTCAGCACAGCTAGGCAGGCAGGCAGGTGATGGAAATTACAGTCCAAAGCACCAGGAGAGAACCAGGTTGAGAGTGCCTCAGCTAGATTATGCACATTTGCTGTAACGTGAATCAAACCGCGTACATTTTATAGGCTTTTTTCATTAATTAAATAAATGGAGTTGCTGACCCTTAAAAACTGTTGATGCTCAGCGAAAATCAAGGAGCTTCAGCTTCACTTGCAGACTCAGCGCTGGGGGAACGGGGGACGACAAAAATAACATGCATGATCTCAGCCAAGTTTTCTTGCTCTTGCAGGCTATCCAAGATTGGAGAAACCCAGATTCCAATAATAAAAAAAGCTGCAAAATATTCACATGCTCCCCTACCCAGGCATGCTGCTACTGTTCAAGCACAGAGGAAGTTTAGGTCCGGCATTCATCATCTTTGGTTTCAGCTCAGGGGTGGGGAACCCCAAGTCTAAGGGTGGCCCTCCAGACCTATGTGGCCCTCAGAACACTCTCCAGGCTACATCCCTTGCTGCCCTGCTTTGCCACTGAATGTTTTTGCCAGGCTGGAATACGTCGTTGATCATGCCTCTTGCTTGCCTATATGGAGGATGGAGTGGTGGATGATTATGCAGAAACCATCTACCGTGCAGAGATCAATGGTACATTCTTTGCTCCACCAATTTCCCCCTCTAGCCATGCCCAGCACTGGCATGTGGCCCCAAGGTTGCCCAAATGGGAACGCAGATCCCAACCTGAAAAAGTTTCCCACCTCTGCTCTACCGGATTATATCACTTTGTAGCCAAATGTGCTTGGCACTAGGAGCAAAACCAGCTCCGTTATAGACTAAAATAAGCAAAAAGGATGGTGTGTGCCTTCTTCTATCACTACTTGAGAGAATGAGGGGAAATGATGCCAAGTTAAGACGTGCCTCCTGGGCCAATCAAGATTCGCAGTGTGGGTGGTCAGGACAAAGCTGCCCAGGCAGCCGTCCAAGTCTGCTCAGCCGGGGCCCATTTCGCACTTGGAACACAACAGCCAATACACTCAGGACCACTTCACAGGGAGCAGCTCTTTGACATCTATGACGAATCATTTAATTACATTTGCACAGAACCTCTCACAATGCGGCTGAGGCTCGCTGCAATCCTTCACTGGCATTTGCTTAGATGTTTCTTAGGAAGCGGGTTTATACTGAATCAGACCACTTGCCTGTCTAGCTCACTTGTCTTCAGCTGCTGGGCCACAGCCTGATCCAAGTTGGATTGCAACAGGAACACTATCCCCACACAAATACACGGGGAGAGCCATATTCGAAATTCCCCAAGCACGTTTTGCGACTGGCATGGGTCCAATTGCAACCATATTTTAAAGAGCAAATCTCAAAGCCGTTTACATTAAAACATCAAATAATGCAACCCAGAATAAAACCAATTCAAACTTCAAGGGAAATGTTTCAGATCCTTCTCTAAGTGATCCTTCTCTTTCGTCTTTCAGAGTCATCAACCTTGCATCCAGAGATCTCCACATGGTTGCCATTGGACCCATGCCAGTTTCAAAACATGCCTGGCACCTGGCTAATTTTGAACACTGCCACGTGGAGATCTCTGGATGCCCAGCTGGCAACAGACATCTCCATCTGTCTGACCCCTCCAGCTTTCTTAAGCAGGTAGCAGAAGAGCTTATCTTTTGAATTTATTTCCCATCGTTTGCTCCAAGGAATACATGGTTCAGCTAATCCCTACAACGACCCTGTGAGGTAGGTTAAGAGGCTGCAACTGGCCCAAGATCAAACAGTGAGCTTCATGACTAAAGACGGATTTGAATGCTGATCTCCCAGGACCTAGTCCGACACTCTAACCACTACACCACCCTGCCTTCCTAGAGTATTTCTGCTATATAAATCAAGTAGGTAAATAAATATGAAGAAAGCAACGTGTCACTTAGAGAAAGAGCTGAAATATTTTCCTTGAAGCTTGAATTTGCTTTATTCTGGATTCACAAATTTACATCTTTTGCCACATGTAGAAACTGGTTGGGTACTTCTGCTATGCTGTCGCATCATATCAGGCAATGGGATAAAGTTTAATAAGATTCTAATGTACAAAAAAAAAGTGCAACAGAAGCAAAAAAAAAGTTGCCAAAAATAGTATTAAATGTTCTTTTCCTTTCAATTCAGGATTCAGCACCAGCTACTGGAACCTAAAAAGATTCTGTAATTAGCTGACACAAAATTCTTCATGTCCCTGTTCGATGAGCTACTTTTAGTAGACAGCTATGTGGCTTCTCCAGAAAATAAAGAATTGAATCAGGAACTTTTCCAGTGCACTAAATCTCACTTGGCATGTAGAATAATTATGTGTACTTTAACTAACTATACCATCTACCCCACTTTAGAAAGAGGCGGGGCTGCATTCATAATCAGTAATGAACAACAGCAAATCTTATTATCACGTTCCTCATCGTTGTCCACCTTCATCTGCGCTGAAGCAAGTGAAATTAGCAGCTTCGGTTTCTGGTTAGTGTACAGCACACCATGTTTTGTTGATGCATCCAAATACATTGAACTACAACTTCCCTGGAGACAGCGACTTGGGATCTTTGTTTCTGGGCAAACTATGGCTTGAGCAAGTCAAGGTTTACACATCTGGATGCATCACCAAACTATGGTTTGCTGCTAACCAGAACCAGGAGGAAGGAGCATGTGAGCCCAAACCTCCAAACCAGTTTAGAATAATGTCTGTATGGAGTCAAGATAATTAGTGCATATGATTCCTAAGGGAAGTCACCTGGAATTAAGATAGTTACCATTTTGAAACCGCCCAATTTGATTGATATTGCAACCATTCATGATAAACAGAGCACGGGGGGGGGGATTTTGCTGATGTTGAAGCCATGGTCATGTGGTCCACAGGCCCAAGATAGAGTGGGGAAAGAAGATGGAATAGGAGAGGAAGAAGCAGACATTCAAAAAAAGACTCTTTTAGATGCTAGTATCAAGTTGCAGTAAAAGCCTGCTGGGAACAAGGAGCTTAGCAATGGCTGATTCCTAATCTCGGAAAAAAACCAAGACCTGGCTGTTACCCAAGACTGTCTCCAGCCCCAGGCAAAACAGACTGGTTCCTTGGTAGGTGGGAAACAGGAATCAATAGATCTGAGGGAGTCCTTTATATTAGGAAGAGGGAGGGATTTAATTTCAGGTGGTAGGCTAGGCAAAAAGTCAACAGAAGCCAAATTGAATTGCTTTACCTAGCAGTTGGCGGGAACATCGTCAGGTGATAGAAGATCCTCTTCTTCCAGTTTAGAATCCCACCGCTTCAAAGCTAAATTTGGCATTTTCCAAAGTCCCACAAAATGGGAAAGTAGGATGTTACTGTATTTTTTGCTCTATAAGACTCACCTTTTCCCTCCTAAAAAGTAAGGGGAAATGTGTGTGTGTCTTATGGAGCGAATACAGGCTGCGCAGCTATCCCAGAAGCCAGAACAGCAAGAGGGATTGCTGCTTTCACTGCGCAGCGATCCCTCTTGCTGTTCTGGCTTCTGAGATTCAGAATATTTTTTTTCTTGTTTTCCTCCTCCAAAAACTTTCCTCTTCTTGTGGTCTGGTGCATTTTATAGAGCGAAAAATATGGTATTCTCCAAGGGAGCATTCCCTTCCATAGCTAGGCAAAGCTAGCCCAATTTGGCTTCTACTGACTTTCCTTTCCCTACATACAACAGCTAATCTGTTGGTAGAGTATGAGAAGCTCAGGTTCGCGGTGGGGTCGAGCCCCACATTGGGCGAAAGATTCCTGCGTTGCAGGGGATTGAACTACTTCCAGCTCTACAATTCTATGACTATAAACATTCTTCAAATAAGTGAAAGTAGCCAGTTTTGGAAAGGCACTTTATTCAAACAGGCCAAATTCAAATAAGCAGTTTAAAATAGCTCTTTTAAAATAAACAATACTGGATGGTAGAAGACAAGTTTAGATAATTTAAAAGGATGAGGAGGAAAGCCACTACTCCAAGAATCCACATATTTGCTGCCAGCTCTCCAGAAGCAAATGCCCCCCTAACCTCTTGCATCCCGCAGATTCTACCCCACAGGTCTCACCTGCTTTAAAAAATGTAGAGGATATAAAAAGCAGCAGTAGAAAATCATATTGATGCTTCAACATCTAAATTTATGACACAAATGACAGACAGCCCTGACCATCTCCCAATCCTTCTGGGCACCCCAGAACCTGCAGGAGATTGGTTGCAACCACACATAAGAGATGGCCAATAAAACAAGTCAGTGTTTGAGGTGCCCCTGCATATATTACACTGTACAAGTCCATTAAACGGGAATCAAAGTATATCCTGGTTAATGAAAAAACAAGATTCAAATCAATTTTTAATTATACCAGCAGTGGTAAGCCTCATAGTTAATGTTGATTAGCCGAGACACAAGATTTTAACAATATTAAATTTCCTCCAGGTAACCTTGATTATTCCATCTTGTGGGGAGAAGCTATTAAGAAACTTTGGTTAAGAGCCTGCTAAAAATGCCCAGTGACCCTACATAACAGTCTGCTGGTCTTGCTGACTGTTGATAAGATTAATATTCTAAAAAGCTAGCCTGTGTTAAATCCTCACTGAACAATAACATGTTTCTGAAAAATATTAAAGCATTACAATTGCCCTGAGCTGCAATAATCTGAATCAAAGTTCTACACAATCCAACTGCGTTGCAGGGGGTAGGATTAGATGACCCTCAGGATTCCTCCCTATGTTGAAATTCTATGATAAAATAGGACTTGCCGTGATCATTTCAGGCTTTCAATCAAACTTTTTAGTGTTCTCAAGCCATATTACTCTTACAACGGGAACCTTCAACAAGGA
Organism: Podarcis bocagei; assembly: GCF_964188305.1. NCBI lineage: Eukaryota > Metazoa > Chordata > Lepidosauria > Squamata > Lacertidae > Podarcis > Podarcis bocagei. Next base: position 15,410,159 of record NC_138142.1, on the reverse strand, counting down.
AACGGTAGGCTTCTCTCTTATAGAAACTAGCTAAAGTCAATGTCAATTAGTGTAAGAAATGGAGGTCATCCTCAAAATACACCAATAAAATTCTTGTGGCACCTTTAAAGACTAGAATATACACTGTGGCATGTTTTCATGGACCAGAGAGATCACTGGATCAGACACAGGAAAATTGCAAAGCTCTCTTAAATAAAGAAAGACCACTGTTCTAGCTACTGCTCAATACTGCCTCCTCCACACTGATTGTCAACAGCTTTCCAAAGCTTCAGAAAGAAGAAGCATTGGATTGACCCTGCACCTTTCAGCAGACAGAGTATGTGCCCCACCACAGGGTTATCTTCGGCTGGCAGAGACAAATAGACACGGATAAAACCATATTCTAAACAGCAAGGCTAAAAGGCTGCAAAATACACAAGAGTCATTTGAGGCCTAGCTTATATATTTGAGTTTCTAACACTACACCCGATTGGCATGGACAGGACTGGTCAGTTTCTCTGCTGCTATCACACACATAAGCAGTGATGTTTGAGGGCTTATGTTTAAAACTATGTAATAAAATGATGTCATGATGAACAATGGTTGGCCTCAATCCACACGGCAGGAGCAAGGTGTACATGCAAGCCTAGACATGCAAACACTAGACAAACATACAGCTAGTAATATTGGTTTTTATAGCATCCATCACCTGACTTAGGGGAAGGGCTGTAGATTCAGTGGTGGAGCACATGGTTTTTGTGTATAAGGTCACAGGTGCACGCCCTGGCATCTCATAAGAACCTGAGAGGAGGCTGCCGGATCAGGCCAATGGCCCATCTAGTCCAGCATCCTGTTCTCACAATAACTAACCAGATGGCTGTGGGAAACCTGCAAACACAAGAGCACTCTCTCCTCCTGCCATTTCCAGCAACTGGTATTCAGGAGCATTACTGCCTCTGACCATGGAGGCAGAGGGCAACCAGTGTTAGAAACTTAGATATACAAGCTGGGCACCAAATGGTTCTTTAAACCAGGGTTACAGTCAGAACAGGATGTCTAGTTGCCATTTGGGGGCCAGACCACTCAAAAGTAATATTTTTCAATACAATTACAGTGGTACCTCAGGTTAAGTACTTAATTCGTTCCGGAGGTCCGTACTTAACCTGAAACTGTTCTTTACATTTCCAACATTTATTATCGGGCAAGTGATAGATTGGTGTCATGTACCACCTGTATATCATTTTCATAATATTCTCTCTTAGGGCATTACATGCCGTAAATTTCATACCTGTGGTCCACAACTGTTCCCAGTCCCCAAACATAATGTTATGTCCAACATCTTGTGCCCATTTAATCATAGCAGATTTCACCGTTTCATCCTGAGTATTCCATTTCAACAGCAAGTTATACATCTTTGACAAAATCTTAGTTTTAGGTTCTAACAGTTCTGTTTCTAATTTTGATTTTTCCACCTGGAAACCAATTTTCTTGTCCAAATTATATGCCTCCATTATCTGATAATAATGAAGCCAGTCTCGCACGTTATCTTTTAATTTCTCAAAACTCTGCAGTTTCAATTTGTCTCCTTCTTGTTCCAAAATTTCCCAATATTTCAGCCATTTGGCCTCCATATTGAGCTTTTTCTGAGCCTTTGCTTCCATCAGTGACAACCACCTTGGGGTTTTATTTTCAAGTAAGTCCTTATATCTTATCCAAACATTTAACAATGCTTTCCTAACAATATGGTTTTTAAATGCTTTGTGTGCTTTAACCTTGTCATACCACAAATATGCATGCCACCCAAAAACATTATTGAAACCTTCTAAATCCAAAATGTCTGTGTTCTCAAGAAGCAGCCATTCTTTCAGCCAGCAGAATGTTGCTGATTCATAATAAAGTTTAAGGTCTGGCAGGGCAAATCCACCTCTGTCCTTTGCATCAGTTAATATTTTAAATTTTATTCTGGGCTTCTCGCCCTGCCAGACAAATCTAGAAATGTCTCTCTGCCACTTCTTGAAACAGTCCATTTTGTCCAAGATTTGCAATGATTGAAACAAAAATAACATTCTTGGCAATACATTCATCTTTATAACAGCAATTCGACCTAACAAGGAAAGCCTGAAACTGTTCTTAACCTGAATTATCACTTTAGCTAACGGGGCCTCCTGCTGCTGCTGCGCTGCCGGAGCACAATTTCTGTTCTCATCCTGAAGCAAAGTTCTTAACCTGAAGCACTATTTCTGGGTTAGTGGAGTCTGTAACCTGAAGCGTATGTAACCCGAGGTACCACTGTATTTGGTTCCTGAAATTCGTTCTGATTGTGTAGATATAATGGATAGAATTCCACAGGATGTGTTGCAAATGTGTGGGGAAAAACAAGTTCCAAGGATCTGCAGGCATGCACCTCCAGATGATAGAGACATCAGGCACCACCCTGGTGCCCGGGCATCTTCACTTCGTCGCAAGTGGCTGGTATAGGTAAAGGGACCCCTGACCATTAGGTCCAGTCACAGCCGACTCCGGGGCTGCGGCGCTCATCTCGCTTTATTGGCCGAGGGAGCCGGTGTACAGCTTCCGGGTCATGTGGCCAGCATGACTAAGCCGGTTCTGGCGAACCAGAGCAGCGCACAGAAATGCCGTTTACCTTCCCACTGGAGAGGTACCTATTAATCTACTTGCACTTTGACGTGCTTTCGAACTGCTAGGTTGGCAGGAGCAGGGATTGAGCAACAGGAGCTCACCCCGTCGCGGGGATTCAAACCGCCGACCTTCTGATCAGCAAGCCCTAGGCTCTGTGGTTTAGATCACAGCGTCACCTACGTCCCAAGTGGCTGGTAGCCAGGTGCAAAATGTGCATGGCAAATTTCAAGAACAGAGGGTAGCCATTGTGATTAGTAGTTTGGGGGGGGGGGGTGTTGCAGGGAGATTCTGAACCACTAGTGCCAGTCCATATAGGCAATGCTGAGCTAGACAATGGCTTGCCTCACTAAAAGGCATCTTCCTACAGGGATAAGGAGAAAAGGGAACCTGGATTAAGTCTGCATATTCAAAGCAAGCAAGCAGTACTGTCAGCACTGCCAATTCCAAAGCATGAGCGATGTGCACGCAGCTCCATTTGTATAAGAGGAACTCCTACAACTAAACGGTAGCTGCTGAATGTGGGGATCCCGCATTCGTAGCCATCAAGTCAAATGGAGACCCACGCACGCGAGTCTGTTCTGTACGTCTGGTCCCTTTGCATGACAGGGGAGAATAAGAAGGGACCAATCCCAGAGGGAGTAAATATAAACATATAGTAATATGGGAACGAGACTAGCACAGATTTACTGAAAAGCTAAAAGGGATTACTTGACTGGCAGAAACAGAGTCACAGGATACAAGTTCAGGCCTAAGCCTCATGCTGCATAGCGATTATTACATTCAGAAAGATTTGAGAACAGTATTACGCCCTACATAGTAGCCATAATGGGAACATAAAGCAAGACAGAAACCTTAATATTGTCCTTTAATTTAAAAAAATTCTTCACGCTAGAAAAATTTTTCTCTCTAAAAATCCCAAAAGAAATCTGAATTTAAGGGGAGGAAGTGTTCTAATTACATGGCCTTCAGTAATTGCCCCTTGGTTTTCCAAATATTTTGGAATACAGCTTACTTCTAAGCACCTTTGTAGCACTTTCCTGCATCTTCGGCCTCATTACACCAAGCGAGGGAAGTACTCCTGCTTCTCTAATTATATAGTTTTAAATGTTATCTCAAAGGCACTTCCTGAAGGAAGTACTAGGAGCAAGACGAACAGTCTTGATCTATCCCTTAGGGCTGGCAAGCTCCAAGCTGTAGGTCGCTGAAATGGAGAGCCAGTCACTGGGAACAGCTCAGCAAAGCTCAACTAGCTGGGCAGAAGGTCAGTATTTTAAAAATTATGTTTGTGGCAGTGAAGTCTCAACTTGCGGCACAGCGCATGAGCTAAGAAGGAAGAACAGAGAAAGGTGGGAGATGGGGCACGCCTCTGCTATTATCCTCATCATCGTCTGTTTATTAGTATGCCACTTTCCCACAATGGTGCACAAAGTGGCTCACAACATACCAAATGAACCATAATAACTGTAACAATTAAAATGCATATTAAGAAAAATTAGAAACAATCATAATGTCAGTAGGTGCAGAAAATAAATCCATACGAAAATGGTACAAACAAGCCAACACAATAAAACAGCTCAAAACTGAACGGGGGAGAGAATAATCTCCAATAAAGAAATAAAATGACAGCACACAAAATGGGGAATGGGGTTGCTATTCCCAGCAGCTCACCACAATTAACTTGCAAACATTGTGGTAGCCTTATCTCCCAGCTCTCACCTGGGTCTCCCTCTCTCAATCACTTCCCAATTTCTCACCTCCCTACTGTCATCAAATATATGAGCACAAAAGAGGGCAGTGTGAGAGAAAGTGCCCCTGGTCACAGTGTTCGAAACTCCCATTGTTCCAGGCGCATATTGCAACAGGCAATTTCATTAGCGTGAGCAGTTTCTGAGATCAGGGCGCAATACTACGCCTAAGATTTCAGATTAAAACTGCACAGTGGAAGGAAAGGGCCTTCTTCTGCGTCTCCACTTCCAGCTACTCTCTGAAGACTGTAGAAGATACCCTCTTAAGAATATTAGGGGGGGGTGGGCAGGGGAAGGACTAGACCATGTGAAAAATGAACATAATATTTTAGCTGAGTTTCATTCATTTTCAGCTTTGTATTCTTATAAAAAGCAGGCCTAAAGATTCCATTGCTGCACCCATAACCTAGGTTTAAGGTGCCATTTAGCTCCTAGCTATCATATCTCTGTTTCTAATACTGCCTGTTCACTATTTTTAAATCACCCTTCTAGTGATATCTTATTGCTTCTCACCTCCACACCTCAGCAGATCTGCTTCCCTTCCTTGGCTCACAGGTAAATTCCACATTTGTAAGCACACTGGTACCTCTAGTTGCAAACAGGATACGTTCCAGAGCCCCGTTCGCAACCTGAAAGGAACGCAACCCACTTCTGCACATGCGCAGGTCGCGATTTGCCGCTTCTGCGCATGTGTGTGACATCATTTTGCGCATTTGCGCATGCACGAGCAGCAAAACCCAGAAGTAACCCTTTCCAGTACTTCCAGGTCATCACGGGACGCAACCTGAAAAGACTTAACCTGAAGCAAACATAACAAGAGGTATGACTATAATGCAAAGTCGAGAATCTTGGCTTAAACTATACTATATCATGCACACGGTGTTAGAAACTGAGATATGAAAGCTAGCAGCTCACTGACACTTTAAACCTAAGTTATGGGAGCAACAGCAGAATGTCCAGGCACACTTTTTTAATACCAGAATACAGAGTTGAAAATGAATGAACTGCAGGTAAAATATTTTCACATAGCCTAGTTCTTCTCCTGCCCACCCCCATAATATTCTTAAGAGGGTCCCTTCTCCAGTCTTCATAGAGAAGCTGGGAGGGGGTGGGCAGAAAAAGGTTCTCCTTTCCTTCCACTCTGCAGTTTTAATCTGAAAATGTAGGCGCAGTACTGCGCCCAGAGCTCAGAAACTGCTCACGCTAATGAAATCCCGTCGCAAAATGTGCCTAGAACAATGTGAGTTTCGAACACTGCCTGCATGAAGCCCCTACCTGTGATGAGCTGGTAAACAAACCAGGAAGGAGATAACTTCATGTTATGCCCATAAAACAGGATGGCTAGCCAGCTTTAAACAATTGTTTGTTGTTGGCTTACAAATCCTGGTTTGTCGAGGTAAAAAAAAAAGCCACAATCCTGGGCTTAAGCCATAACACTAAGATATTATCTTCTTGGTTTGTTTTTCACTCACTTGAGCAAAGGGAGAAGCAAAGCAAAAACACTGGGCTATGTACTGCCATGTGGGCCATGCACAGTATGGTTTGCTAAGTCAAGGTTCTTCACATACCATGACCTGCAACACAGCCAAAGAGTAGCTGCTGACTGCCTTCTCCCAGCCACTGAGAAACAGAACAGGAAACCAAAGTTCTTACCAAGCAGCTCCTGCTCTTCCTCAAAAGCCTGTGTTTTTGAGAGGAACTTGGCTGCATCTGTGTTTAGCAAATAAAAAGCGTTGGGGGGGGGGGACCTGGAATGGACATTTTTTTGATGAAGGGAAAGAAGAGGGTACATTCTGTACCTGGGGCTGTAAATACGTATCAGGGCTCAGCTCAGGAACAGAATTCTGGATGGAATGAAAAGGGACAATTTAAGCAGGCAAGCAGGGAGAGATTTGTTTTTTTAGATGCGGGGAGAAAATGTCCTCTTGAAAGGAGCTGCTAGTAAGGGGGTGGATGTGAAATAGCAGATTTTGGGGGTGTCATTCAGGCAAAGGAGGAGTAAAGTAAAACTTAATTTCAAGGTGGGACGCGGGTGGCGCTGTGGGTTAAACCACAGAGCCTAGGACTTGCCGATCGGAAGGTCGGCGGTTCAAATCCCCGTGACAGGGTGAGCTCCTGTTGCTCAGTCCCTGCTCCTGCCAACCTAGCAGTTCGAAAGCACATCAAAGTACAAGTAGATAAATAGGTACCGCTCCGGCAGGAAGGTAAACGGCGTTTCCGTGTGCTGCTCTGGTTCGCCAGAAGCGGCTTAGTCATGCTGGCCACATGACCTGGAAGCTGTACACCGGCTCCCTTGGTCAGGGGTCCCTTTACCTTTACCTTAATTTCAAGGTACTGAAGCTCAGGCCCATATGGAGCATAGGAAGCTGCCTTAAGACTGAGTCAAACCACAGTTATGTCAAGCTCAGTATTGTCTACACTGGCTGGCAGCAGCACTTCAGGGGTTTCAGACAAGGTTCTCTCCCAACACTATCTGGAGATGCCACTGTGGATTGAACTTAGGACCTTCTGCATGCAAATTCAAGGCTTTGCCACTGGCCCTTGGCCATGCTTATGGAAATTTAAACATTGCCATGGCGTTCCTGGGAGAAACATGCTGATGTACACCCGCAACATCATTGTTCTGGGGCTCAGGATGAGATCCCGCAATGTGCTGCCATACTTGCTCAAGACGGCATGTTAATTATGATTACCCTACCCTTCACTCCCTTGTTAATAGTTAGTTCCTGTATGGAAGCCACTTCATGGAAGGCACTCCTGTCCTCCTCATCTCACTTTGCTCTCTGGGAAGCAGCATCCTAAAAGGTGCACAAGGTTTCAAAGAAAAAAGGATGTGAGCTATCAGCTGGCGACAGATAAGAAAGTGGAGCATGGAAGACAGAACCACCCACCACAAGGACTAGAGTAATTCTGTGGTGTTAGGTAACAGAATGGGGCCTCTGCACCCCAGTCCTTGTTGAGCCACTGCTAGTCAAGAGTTCTGGGCTAGAAGAATTAATGGGCTGACTCAGTGTGGTTGAATCAGCTATGCTGAAAACCAAAAACTTGCAAAGCACACACAAGGGAGGCCAGCACACCTTGTGGCACAGAACAAAACAAAAAAACTAGAATAACTGCAAACCTTGGTTTGGAGCACAATGAAAAGGGAGGCTTGCACTAGTGTGATTTGCTTGGAGCCTGACTTAAGCAAGGGCCACCAACGAGTGAAAAAATGGACGACAGTGTAACCCAGTAGGGAAAGCTCAATTATTATACTACAGTGATACCTGAAAGGGCATGACGGCTCTCTTGATTCTGCAAAATGGAACACTGAAGGCATTCATAAACAAGTTAGTTGCAAATCAACAACTGGGTAACAATCAAGTTTTGAAGAGGCTGGACAATTTGTTTTTGAACAGCATGATGTGGCAATAATACAGGAGTCCTGCTTCAATGTGACAGCAGAGCAACACAACACATTTTATACAGTGGCCAGATGCAGTATTTTTGCCATGCTGTGGAACTAAAGGCTTTAAATTAGGGAAAGGGGATGCATGGTCCTCTAGATTTCATCATTGGACTCCAGCAGCCCTATGTAGCATAGCCAATGGACAGCATCTGAAGGACAATAGGTTCCCCTTCCCTGCTTTCAACAGAACCATACAGAGAACACATACCAACCCCTCAACTTCATCATATGGAGGACCTTAGCCTTCACTTAAAATGGCAAACAAAAAAAACTATGAGCATTCACCAGTAACAAAAAAAGGTGGCACTCTTTATTTTAATAGGAAACAAGAAGCCACCAAGTTAACATACCACTGACCAAGCAATGTAAAAAGAAATTCATTCAGAAATTTAAAAGCCCTAGGTCTCTGTGATATGGCTATACAATAAAGCTGATGCAGTATCTACAATAAAACACCAAGAACAATTTGCAGGAACATGCTCATGAAAGCACAAGATCCTCAGATCAGAGGAAAAGGTCTCAATTTGTACAGCTACCCAAGCTGATAACAAGTACCGTATTTTTCGCCCTATAGGACGCACCGGCCCATAGGACGCACCAAGTTTTTTGGGGAGGAAATCAAGGGAAAAAAATTTATTTCCCCCCCAGGTTTGCGCAGCCATCCCCAAGCTAGAAGAGAGAGACAGAGCGCTCCATCTCCCTCTTCTGCCTTCAGGGACAGCATCTCTAGCCTCCGTGGGGCAGCGGCTTGCCCCGCTGTCCCCCAGCTTATGGGGCTGGCGATGGGGAGAAGCAAGCTTGCTTCTCTCCCCCCCCCCCCCGCCAGCCTCCAGATCAGGTCCGGGAATAGCGGGGTGGCGGCGCTCCGCCTCCCTGCTATCCCCCGAGCTTATGGGCTGCAGGCTGCTTCCTGCAAGCCTTGCGACCCCGCAGGACCTCGCGCCGGGATCCGGGGGGTGGCACGGAGCTGCAGGAAGCCCTGGAGCACAGACAGCTCCGCGCCACCCTCCGGAGCCCCGCGCAGCTTCGCGCCGGGATCGGGAGGGTGGCGCGGAGGTGCCTGTGCTCCAGGGCTTCTTGCAGCTCCGCGCCACCCTCTGGAGCCCCGCGCAGCTTCGCGCCGGGATCGGGAGGGTGGCGCGGAGCTGCAAGAAGCCCTGGAGCACAGGCAGCTCCCCGCCACCCTCCGGAGCTCCGCGCAGCTTCGCGCCGGGATCGGGAGGGTGGCACGGAGGTGCCTGTGCTCCAGGGCTTCTTGCAGCTCCGCGCCACCCTCCGGAGCCCTGCGCAGCTTCGCGCCGGGATCGGGAGGGTGGCGCGGAGCTGCAAGAAGCCCTGGAGCGCAGGCAGCTCCGCGCCACCCTCCAGAGCCCTGCGCAGCTTCGCGCCGGGATCGGGAGGGTGGCGCGGAGCTGCAAGAAGCCCTGGACCACAGGCAGCTCCCCGCCACCCTCCGGAGCTCCGCGCAGCTTCGCGCCGGGATCGGGAGGGTGGCGCGGAGCTGCAAGAAGCCCTGGAGCGCAGGCAGCTCCGCGCCACCCTCCGGAGCCCCGCGCGGCTTTGCGCCGGTATCCGGAGGGTGGCGCGGAGCTGCAAGAAGCCCTGGACCACAGGCAGCTCCGCGCCACCCTTCGGAGCTCCGCGCAGCTTCGCGCCGGGATCGGGAGGGTGGCGCGGAGCTGCAAGAAGCCCGGGAAAGCCTGCATTCGCCCCATAGGACGCACACACATTTCCCCTTCATTTTTGGAGGGGAAAAAGTGCGTCCTATAGGGCGAAAAATACGGTACTTTAAAGGAGGGGTTGGGGAAGAGAGAACCACTTATAACAGAATCTGTTTATTAGGAAGCACCAAAGCAGCAGAGAAAATAATAAATTACAGAAAACGCATGAAAGAAGTATTTGCTTTTGCTCCTGCTTCCTTTATGTATTACCATGCTTAAAAGGCAACAGACTTCATTAATTCAGACCGACATATTCCATTTCACTAGTTATATTTAAATAACGATTTTATCACCATTAAAATCACTCACACATACTAATTAAGGACCCAGGCCATGATCTAACAAAGATATATGCTGCACATGGATAAACCCCTGGGAGCAGGCAAAAGTTGCTTTAGAATTTTCACCTCTCCTACCGCTGAAGAGGCAAACCAACTGCCTATTTAAAAACCAGCTTGCCTCTTCAGCAGCAAGAATGGTTCTCCCTCATATACGTGCAGTTTTGCTAGTTCAAAGTTCCACTTTCCACATGCAGCTATAATCCCAAGCTGTAGGATAGAAAAGAGGTAGGAGACAATTTTACGAAACTATTGCTCCAAGCAACAAAAGCTCCACTTGTCAGCTCAGTGTATTTTACAGCCAAATTTTAAACTTATTTAAAAACAAAAAGAGGGCAAGGAACACACTATGAAGAACTTGATAATATTGCGGCAACAAGCCTCTTCCAAAGCAAACCACCTAAAGACTGGTGCATGTTCTAAAGGTTATTAATGTTGTGATTAAATCTTAAATGTTATGTTCCATGCTAGAGTGCATCAGAAGTTTAAGCAAACAAGCCACTACTAGGCTCTATGAGATCATCATTCAGGTTCTCAGCAATATTCTTATTTATAAGAGCAAAGGCAGAAAACCCCAGTTAAATTCTGCATGCAATGAGGTTATATAACATGGCAAAACCATTTCATGAAGATTAACTTTAAAAAAAGTTCAAGTTCTGAAAAGACCATATAATCTGGAGTTCCTCCCGACCACACACATACAATGACCACTTACGTAACTCTAGTCATATTACTTTGAAAATGCTAAATCATATCCTTTGCAGATTGTTTCCTGATAAGGATTCCTTCCAAATAAATGTAACTTAGCAAGAAGCAAAGGTACACCATTAATTTCATCCATACATTATAATTTCCTCCACAGCTAGGTGCAAATTTTTTGGACGGGGGGGATGGGGGGGACTTAACAGCCACATTTTCTGAGAGCTATGTAGAATGCCAAATTGCACTACAGAAAAATGAAACAGAACAACGGGAAAAGGTCCCATCAGTCAATTAAAACTCCACCACAAGACAAAGCCCTCTGTTCTCAATGCGCTCACCATTATTCCTTTGCCAAGCAGCTTCTGTATACAGTGACAGGTAGACAAAGCAGGCCTTTTTCCTACCCAAGGGTGATTATCCAATATTCTTCTTTAGAGTAGACCCATTGAAATTAATGAACTTCAGCCTGCTAATTTCAATCGGTCTACTCCAAGTATGGCCAGAGTTCTAGATCCCCCTCCTGACTTACCTGCAGAACTACACTTCTAGATTTCGGCTTGCGTTGCAAACTGCAGACAAATCTTGGGGGGAACAAGTACTGATAGGGAAAATCTGTGGAAAGCATCCTGCTTTTCCCTCAGCCCCACAACAGGTGAAGAACTGAAAGGGGTCCTAGATACTGCCACCCCCATCAGCCAGGTCCAATAGAAGCTTCCAAAGTGGAGATCATCTTCTGTTCAGCAGGGCTTAATAAGAAAATGACACTGCAACTAGGACAGGATTATTTTGTCCTATCATTCAGCACTACAACATCCCACTGGGAAACCATTTTTTCTTTTCCCATCTTGCACATATGCTTCAAATGCATAGGCTCAGAGGTTTTCTCACATCATTTCACCCACTTCTTGCCCATGCCCCTGAAACCCCATTAAATTCCATTTCCTTCCATACAGGTGACTGTTTTCCTCTTCCTCTTTTTACTTTAGCCTGTGCCATCATTTCTCTCTTCCCAACCTGCTTGTTTTTTGCTTTGACTTTAATGCCAGTGTAAACCACAGGAGTCATCAAGTTCTCCCAACCCCATCATTTCTTGGTGCCATATACTAAGCTCCCTCTGACATTTTTGGACCCCTTCCTGATCTCGGTGCATCACAATTCCTGACTAGATCTGAATTCCATATCTTACAACCGACTTCGGCTATACAAATGTACACACACCTCATTCTAGGTCTTACTGCCCTTTATCCTCTCCGATCTCAATTATTGACTGCAAAGGTCTATGAGATACCCTATCACCCCAGATACATTCTTGGAGAACCACCAGGGGTTCCCTACTGTCACCACTCCAATGAGGGAGGGGGAATCCCATCCCCCTCTCCACTAACACAAGACCTCAGAACTCAGTCTCCCATAGCACAGACAGATCCCCAAAGACAACCCACACCCTAAACATCCCCTTACTTATAAAACCACACAGGCGCTATACAGGGAAACCACCTGGGAAGAGGTGCTCCTTTTTGAGCTCCCAAACTCCAGTGCAAGAAGGTGGAAGGCCTCGAGGTTGCAGGCCAGAGCCACCACCTCCCAACTGAAGGTGGGGCCACAGCCCCCCACCCTTTGGCAGAGATCTCTCCCCACCATTTAAAAAGCCAAACCCTCAAGACACCCTCCTTATCCCAGTATCCTAAATCTACACCTCTCTTGTAGATTTATAAAATATGCAGATGCTGGTAGGGAAATCACCTGGGAGCTCCTTAGCAACCCCCAAACTCCGGCGCAAGGGGGCTTGAAATCTCTTCCTAAAGTGTCATCCCAGAGCACCCCCCACCTGCAAGTGGGACCCCTCCCCTTATTTATAAAATGCAATGGTGCAGATAGGGAAGCCACCTGGGAGATCGCTAGCAACATCCAAACTCCTGCCAAGGGGGCTTGAAATCTCCCCTTAAGGTCCCATCCCAGATCCCCCCCACCTACAAGTGGGACCCCTCCCCTTATTTATAAAATGCAATGGTGCAGATAGGGAAGCCACCTGGGAGATCGTTAGCAACATCCAAACTCCTGCCAAGGGGGCTTGAAATCTCCCCTTAAGGTCCCATCTCAGATCCTCCCCCAGCTACAAGTGGGACCCCTCCCCTTATTTATAAAATGCATAGGTGCAGATAGGGAAACAAACTGGGGGATCCTTAGCAACATCCAAACTCCTGCGCAAGGGGGCCTGAAGTCTCTCCCTAAGGGCTCATCCTAGAGCCCCCCCACCTGCAAATGGGGCCCACCACCCCTTTAACCCTTGCGTGTGCGCGCGCGCTTCCCCCCTCCAAGCCCCCTCCCCGAGCCCCCCGCTTCCCCACATGTCCCTTCCCGGCCCCCGTACCTGGCCGCAACGGCTCGGTGATGCTAAGTACCAGGAGGAAGAGGAGGAGGAAGGTGCCGCTGTCTGCCTTGGGCACCATTTATCCTCCGTTCATCCTCCCCCAGCGCAGCAACGTAAACCCCCCCGCGGGAGGGGGGCGGTGAGGGGAAAGGAAAAATAGAAACAAAAAAAGGCGTCGGAGGCGGCCTCCGCTTCTCCGTCACAGCCCCGGGAGCGAAGCGGGAGGCGGGGAGGGGGAGGAATCCGGAGAGCTCGCCAAGGCGCGGGGGCCGTTCAGCCCGCCTGGCTCGGCTGACTGGCTATAGCTGCACGCACAAGATGGCGGCCGCGTCTCCCCTGCTCCTCCTGAGGTGCCGCCCCCTCTCCCTCCTTCGCCGCCGCGCGCCTCGCAGCCAATAGGGAGGCGGGGGCGGGGCCTCGGAGGCGGAGCGATCTGCATAGGCGCGTGGGGTAATGAGGGGCGCGTAGTTCTCGCTGCGAAGGAGCCTCGGGGGCGTGGAGGGGGGAGAGGCGAGGAGGCTCCGCCCACACGCATGCGCGATCGACCGAGCGCGCCTCCTTGAGTTTGCAAAGCATAAGCGATGCGCCGTTGAGTTCAATGGGGATTAATCCCTTCCAGGTATGCTGGGGTGCGGCTGTTTGGCTCACTTATAAACGCCATCTCTCCGACTCCTCGAAAGATTCCAACAATGCTATCTCCGGAAAAAATTGCACATCACTTGGGAAGACAGAAATTGTACTAAAGTAATTTGGTTGGATTTGTAATAATTCGGAAAATTAATAAAAATAATTGAAGTGCAGAGTGTTTGAGGACCGGGACATTGGCAGGGAAACACAAAATGCTCGTTTACAAAGATATTGTACCACCAACCTTACTGTATGCTTGTGAAACATCGACCACTTATAAGCGCCATCTCCAGCTCCTCGAAAGATTCCATCAACGGTGTCTCTGAAAAATTCTCCACATTACTTGTGAAGACAGGGGAACTAATGCCAGTGCACTGGAAGAAGCAAAGATCACCAGTGTCAAAGCAATGATTCTTCAACATCAACTTCGTTGGACTGGTCATGTTGTGTGGATGCCTTATATAATGTTATATTTATTTATTTTATTTTAACTGGAAAAAAAAATTTTAAAAAAGGGGGAAAGTGGTGGGTATATGGTTATCCCTCTCCTCATTTAATCCCACAAGGTAGGTTAGGCGGAGAGAGTGATCGGTCCAAGGTCACCCAGTGAGCTTCATGGTTGTGCGGGGATTCGAACTCTAGACTCCTAGTTCCTTAGTCTTCACAATCTAAGCACTGCACCTCACTGACATCAGGCAGGTGCCTTTCACTGCACTCTTCCTAGAGCACCTGATGTTAAGTTGTGAGTCAACATATCAGACGACACAGCGATTCGTCAAACAGCTCTTGTTTATTAACAGAACTGAACTGAAGGGTTCACCCAGCCTGCTTATATAGAGCTCCACTAGAACGCAACAGTAACCATTTTCTGTAACTATCCAATCACTGAATGTCACTTTGGATCCCTTATTTGCATATGTGGACCTGAGTGAAAACTATCTACAGTATCCCCCTGCTGGCCCAGGGTGAGAACTTCAGTACATAACACCTGCTTAATAACATTTTTGTGTAGACAAGCCTACCCATATATCTTGAGTGTTGACGTGTGCCTTTCTAGTTTATTGTTGATTTCAATCATTCTGAAATACTTTTAACTGGCTGTTTTTGACAGTTTTTACTGATACAATTTTATCGTTTTATTCTTTTGGTTAATTCTTTGAGGCTTTTTACAATCAAACAGCATGAAATAAAGAAAAATGGTCTGGTACAGTGATTAGGGAAGAAATGGAGGCAGTGAGAGATTTTACTTTCTTGGGCTCCATGATCACTGCAGATGGTGACAGCAGCCACGAAATTAAAAGACGGCTGCTTCTTGGGAGAAAAGCAATGACAAACCTAGACAGCATCTTAAAAAAGCAGAGACATCACCTTGCCAGCAAAGGTCCATATAGTTAAAGCTATGGTTTTACCAGTAGTGATGTATGAAAACTATGTAAATAAGGCTGATCGCTGAAGAATTGATGCTTTTGAATTATTGTGCTGGATGAGACTCTTGAGAGTCCCATGGACTGCAGGAAGATCAAACCTATCCATTCTGAAGGAAATCAGCCCTGAGTGCTCACTGGAAGGACAGATCGTGAAGCTGAGGCTCCAATACTTTGGCCACCTCATGACAAGAGAAGACTCCCTGGAAAAGACCCTGATGTTGGGAAAGATGGAGGGCACAAGGAGAAGGGGACGACAGAGGACGAGATGTTTGGACAGTGTTCTCGAAGCTACTAGCATGAGTTTGACCAAACTGCGGGAGGCAGTGGAAGACAGGAGTGCCTGGCATGCTCTGGTCCATGGGGTCATGAAGAGTCGGACACGACTAAACAACTAAACAACAACAACAACACAGTGCAGGGGGGGGACCTTTTCCAGCCTGAGGGCCGCATTCTATTGTAGGCAACCTTCCAGGGGGCCACATAGTTAAGCTATGGAACTCAATCCCACTTGATGTAGCGTCTGCCGCCAATTCGGATGGCTTTAAAAGAGGGTTAGTCAGATTCATGGAGGGAAAGGCTATCAGTGGCTAGAATCCACGATGGCTATGCTCTGGCTCCATAGCTGGAAGCTGTAATGCTTCTTTAATACCAGTTGCTGGAAACTCTAGGAGAGGAAAGTGCTTTTAATCTGTGTATGAGCTGGATGGGTGGTAGTTGCAAGAGGCAAAGTACCAGGGGTGAGAGGTTGGGAAATTCTACAGGGGCTCACAACATCCAAGGGTTTCACAGAGCCCCAGGGCCCTTCCAGATGGCATGTTTTATTTGTTGGGCATTCACCCTGATTTGTTGGAGGGTGGGGGTTAGACAATGTTGCGTCAAAGCAAGTGTTACTCCACACTTTGCAGGGCATTTCCCCATTTCCTTATTGCAAAAAGTCTGATCTTTTGGGGAAGTGGGTTTTATCTCCCAGTCAACCATCTTATTGTTATTTCTTATTATGTACTGAATTTATATTGTGCCCAGCACAGCAAAACAAAGCAAAAACAATACAAAACGAATTACAAATTAAACAATTTCTAAAACACGATTGCATTTTCCAGTCTTTTTTTTCTCTCTCGTAGAAGGATTCCTTGCTCTTCCCACAGGGGTAAAAAATTCTCCATTGCTTATTTCCATATGATTGATATAAATTGAGCCAAACTTTGTAGTTTCCCATGCTTAATGCTGTGAAAACTGCTCCCGGCTCTTAAAATATATGGGTTGTATCCAATGACAGCCCTACTCAGAGTAGACCCACTGCCATTATAGGAAATACAGTGGTTCCCCGCAAGACGAATGCCTCGCAAGACGGAAAACTCGTTAGACGAAAGAGTTTTCCGTTTTGGAGGTGCTTCGCAAAACGAATCTCCTATGGGCTTGCTTCGCAAGACGAAAAGGTCTTGCGAGTTCCTGCGGGGGTTTTTTCCTCCCCCCCCTTTTTCTAAGCCGCTAAGCCGCTTATCAGCTGATCCGATAAGCTGATAAGCCGCTAAAAGCCGCTAATAGCGCTAATCCTCTAATCCGTCAATGGGCTTGCTTCACAAGACAAAAAAACCGCTAGACGAAGAGAATCACAGAACGGATTCTTTTCGTCTTGCGAGGCACCACTGTAGAACCATTACTGAATATAATGTAGTTGGATAAAACCCTATATACTGTATATATGCACTGGGGCAGCCTGGCAAGACATAGGAAGCTGTCTCATAAAGACTCAAAGATCTAGCCTAGTATTGTCTTCACAAACCAGCAGTCTCTAGGATTTCAGCTCTAGCTGCAGCGCCAGATTTAGGGCAGTGCAAAATAACAAAAACCTATACAGTGGTACCTCAGGTTAAGAACTTAATTCGTTCTGGGGGTCCGTTCTTAACCTGAAACTGTTCTTAACCTGAGGTACCACTTTAGCTAATGGGGCCTCGTGCTGCCGCTGCACGATTTCTGTTCTCATCCTGAGGTAAAGTTCTTAACCTGAGGTACTATTTCTGGGTTAGTGGAGTCTGTAACCTGAAGCGTCTGTAACCCAAGGTACCACTGTATTTACACAGGTACCTACTAGAAGATCCATGAAAAAGCAACTGTACCAAAAGAATTATTGTGAAAATAAGAAATATTTAGGGGAGGGCTGCCAAATGTTGTCCTTGTTCAGGGAACCATATTACCAAATTTATCCCTCCCCCGCCCCATGCTACCTGTGAATTCCAGGGATTGAACCGGGGACCTTCCGCTACAAGCAGTTACTACAAATTGTGGTAATTCCACTGCTGCCAATGAAACAGCATGAGGTCCAAGAGATGTGCCCCAGAATCCTTTGCCGTGCCTAATCCAGTCACCTTCCACACATGTATAGGACGACCCCAGTTTTTTGACGTGACTTTTAAGTCAGAAAACCTTGTCTAATACACGGAAAAATACGGTACCAACTTGGATGGCTTTAAAAGAGACAACTCCATGGAGGACAAGGGTACCAGCGGCTCCTAGCCAGGATGTTCCAGCTTCACTGTCAGAAGCAATATGACCCGAAAATTTTCCGTTGGCTCCTGTGAGAACAAGGATATTGGACGGGATGAACCACAGGCCTGATCCACCAGAGCTCCTCTTATGTTCTTATGAGAGTCAGAGAGTCAGAGTCAGAGAGAGAGAGAAAGAGAGAGAGAGAGTAGAGGCTGTGACGTTAACATATGAGAGTGCTGGAGGTGAAATAGTTAAACAGGTTACCTGTTATGTACTGAGTTGAATAGGATCCAAAATGCAGCAGTCTGATTGGTCCTAGAACAATAGGATCCAAAATGCAGCAGTCTGATTGGTCCTAGAACAATAGGATCCAAAATGCAGCAGTCTGATTGGTCCTAGAACAATAGGATTCAGAATGCAGCAGTCTGATTGGTCCTAGAACAATGCAGCAGTATGATTGGTCTGCAGGAGCCACCCAATCCAGCTCCAGATGGAAGTGAATCCACAACCTGATTGGCCTACAGGAGAATTCCGGAATTAGCCAATCACGTGCAGCCCATTGTGTAAATAATGTATATAAAGCAGATACTTTGGGGGGACTTTCATTCCTCCTCCTCACCACTATGAGCTGAATAAAGAGCATGATATCCACTCTCGACTCTGAGTATATTTCAGTGATGGAGGTGAAATAGTTAAACAGGTTACCCAATCAGAACCCAGGGGGGTGGAGTCAGAGGGACTATAAAACCAGCTCTGGGAGAGAGAAGGGGGGAAGTTCGTTGGGAGTTGGGTGGTTGGTTGGAGTGGGAGTGAATTGGGATAGAGTCTGTGGGTAGGTTGAGTTAGTGTAGCGAAATAAGTTGAGTCAGGAACAGTTAGGAGCTAGGAAGACAAGTAAATATCTGAGAGGTGGTTTAGTGAGTGAGAGCAGTTAGTGGAAGTTATAGGTCTGGATAGGCACCCTATGATTGTAATTGACCGATACCATTTATGAAACCACACACTTGTTAAACTGCAATAAATAAACATAAGTTTATGTTCCTATTTAAACCTGAATGGACTCAGTATTGTACCAGGTAGGGCCTGGGTGGTGGCAGCGAGAAATCAAGTGGTGGCACAGGGATCAATAGATGGTGAAACGTCCGGGGACCCTGTGTGATTGCCACAGAGGCATCCACAGACGTTCTCCTAGTTTGCATTGCCTGCCTTTTGAATCAAACGTCTAAGTCGCAGGTGTCAGGCCCACACCCCCAGTGCTGCCTGCCAGCGCCAAGGCAAAGATCGACAAAGTGGTTGTTTGGATGGTTGCGGTTTGCATTTCTCAGAGACGTGGCTGAGACACCTGCTCATCCTGTGGTTTCTGCAGGTCTTCCCACAATGCGATGAAGGGGGGCAACACCTGGTTATTGGCAAAAAGCCAGTAAAGCACAGGAGACCAGGTGGGGAGATGTGTTCGGAGGTGAGAATTTGTTTTAACGGTTTGCTCACATCGCATAGATAGATTGGGACAGCATTGCAATTATCAACACACATCTCCATGTGTTGCCTTTCGGCTAGCTCTCCTATTTTCTGCCTGCAAGTACGTTGCTCTGTCCCAGCTCCTGCCAACCTAGCAGTTCGAAAGCATGCCAATACAAGTAGATAAATAGGTACCACTGTGGCGGGAAGGGAAATGGCGTTTCCGTCTGCCCTGGTATCCGTCACCGTGTTCCTTTGCGCCAGAAGCGGTTTAATCATGCTGGCCACATGACCCGGGAAGCTGTCTGTGGACAAACACTGGCTCCCTTGGCCTGAAAGGAAGATGGGCACCGCAACCCCATAGTCACCTTTGACTGGACTTAACCATTCAGGTTTCTTTACCTTTCCCCTTTTTTCCCCTTCCGCATCATCTGGGACGTGGGTGGCGCTATGGTCTGCACCACTGAGACTCTTGGGCTTGCCGATCAGAAGGTCGGCGGTTTGAATCCCAGCAACGGAGTGAGTTCCCATTGCTCTGTCCCAGCTCCTGCCAACCTAGCAGTTTGAAATCACGCCAGTGCAAGTAGATAAATAGGTACTGCCGTGGTGGGAAGGTAAACAGCGTTTCCATGCGCTCTGGTTTCTACCACGGTGTTCCATTGCTCCAGAAGCAGTTTAGTCCTGCTGGCCACATGACCCGGAAAGCTGTCTATGGACAAACGCCGGCTCCCTTGGCCTGAAAAGCAAGAGGAGCGTCGCAACCCCATCGTCGCTTTTGACTGGATGTAACCATCCAAGGGTCCTTTACCTTTACCATTACGTAGGCAAATGATTTTGGCATGCCCTAATATCTTCTTTCGGAGTGGCTTTCCTTGAAGGTTCCATCGTGTGTAATAGAATTTGCACGACATTCTCTTGAAATTGTGTTTTCTGTATCAACCTTGAAGCATGCAGAACAACAACTTAGCACCTTCTCCAGAGTGGTCCTAGGAGCCAATGCTTGGTGGCTGACTCCTTTCACTTTGCTTGGCTCCAAACAGCACAAAGGGTGAGGAAGCTTCTTCTCAGTGGCTAAAAAGCTTCCCTTTCATGCTGATTGGACAGCTCTAGGGCACAGCCGACAGGGACCCTGCTGAGACCCCGCTGTAAAAATAGCAGATCCTCCAAGTGTCCCTATTTTCCAGGGACAGTCCCAGATTTACAGAAGCCGTCCCGGTTTCTGATTTGATTCCGGAATGTCCCGCTTTTCCTTAGGACGTCCCTGTTTTCATTGGAGAAATGTTGGAAGGTATGGTGTTATGTAACTCCTGAGCCAAGGAGATAAGTAACTACAGTATATAACATTTGGAAGACATCTGAAGGCAGTCCTGTATAGGAAATGTTTATTTAGTGTTTAACGTTTTATTATGTTTTTATATATGTTGGAAGGCACCCAGAGTGGCTGGGGCAACCTCATCAGATGGGAGGGTTGCAAATATTACCATTATTATTATTATTACGGATGTCCCTATTTTCATCTGAGAAATGTTGGTGGGTATGAAATAGCAACAGATCTTTGAGGCTCCCCTCCCCCCCCTCTACCCACAAAAAAACCCACACACACTGGGCACTGGGTCCAACCCTGATCTAGAGACCCTGGGGACCGAGATCAGCCAACTCTACTGACTCACAGTGACAAAACATTGCCAAGGCATTCCAAAAAATGCTGCAATACCTCAAGGACCGCCTCTTTCCATATGGACCTAGCCATACCCTGATATCATCTTCTGAGGCCCTTCTTCGTGTCCCTGCGTGTCCCTTCTCCTCAAGAGGTCCAGAGGGTGGCAGCATGAGAACGGGGTCTTCTCTGCAGTGGCTCCCCGTCTGTGGAATGCTCTTCCCAGGGAAGTTCGCCTGGCGCCTTCATTATACACCTTTAGGCGCCAGGCAAAAACGTTCCTTTTTATCCAGGCCTTTGATTGATCTGTTTGACATCCTACGCCCTATTAAAATGTGGCTTTTGGGGGGGGTGTTATTGGGTTATTGTTCTTATTTTTATTTTATATATTGTGATCTTTTCTGTGAACCGCCCTGAGACCTCTGGGTGTAGGCAGTATATAAATTCAATAAATATTAATATTAATAAGACAAAAATGGGGATGAAGTAGAGAAAATGATGTATCATGGAGAGCCATAGCTGTCAAATTACAGATTTGAAAATAAGGGACCAGCAGCCTTGGAAAAAAAGGGACGAGCAGCCAAAATAAGGGATTTTCCAAGCACAGGTATGTTCAGCTTCTGAACCCCTCTGAGCCAAAGGCAGAAAGCCCAGCCAGCAGCCAAACGAAGTGGTTCCCACAGCACAGCAACCCGGCAAAGGGGATGCAGCAAGGGAAACCACCGTCACCTCTCCGCTGGGAAGTGCTGAGCAAAGGCAGGTCCCCAGCCAACAAGGCATGCAAGCTCCACCCCTCAGTCATTCTTAGACTCCTTATTGGGTGAGCAACACAGCCCAGCATCACAGTTGGAGCCTCCCTCCTCCCTGGCCGGCAGGGAGGGAGGGAGAGGAGCTGCTTCCTTTGAAACCCGGGAAATTTAAGGGACATCATCAATAAGGGACAGCAGCGGGACACAGCGCTGAGATAAGGGACTTTCCCATCAAATAAGGGACGGTTGCCAGCTATGTAGAGAGCTAACAAACAGACACTAACTCTGTAGTAAATAAACATATCTGCAGTAACAGATGCAACAGATCAGAGGTGTTGGGTCTCCGATCCTCCAGATGTTCTTGAACTTCCAACTCATGTCAACATCTGTTGCCCCCCAAATCTTCACGTCAGTGCATCCAGAGTCTGGTTAGTGCGTGTTTTCCTTTTCAGCTGCCTGCTGTACTACTGCAGAGCAATAAGCTTGCAAGTTCTTAGGCCTGTGCCGTTTCCCTCTGACTGATGATTCCTGGTTATAAGGAACTGGAGGGGAGCTGGCCTAACAGCAATCTGCTCTTAATGATATGCCCCTCATTGGGCAGTGAGATGGAAAGAGGTCGAGGAGGTGGCTTCTCTCTCCCCCCCCCCCCATGTGGTTTCCGTAGCCTCGGTAAGAAGGCGATTGTAAGAAGGAAACAAAGCATAAATCCGTCCCCTTTGTAGAAAAGTAGAAGAGGAAGAAGAAAGCTCTCTACAGAGAAGCACAATGCATGGCTTTCAAAGAGAATTCGTATCCACAAGAGTTACAAAAGCATCGGAGGACTTCCTGATTTCCTAAATCACGATTTAGTGTCATGCCAAGTACAGTAGTACCTCGGGTTACAGACGCTTCAGGTTTCAGATGCTTCAGGTTACAGACTCAGAAATAGTACCTCAGGTTAAGAACTTTGCTTCAGGATGAGAACAGAAATCGCGCAGCAGCAGAGCGGGAGCAGGAGGCCCCATTAGCTAAAGTGGTGCTTCAGGTTAAGAACAGTTTCAGGTTAAGAACAGACCTCCAGAACGAGTTAAGTTCTTAACCCAAGGTACCACTGTATTCTGCAGTTGGGTCACGCAGGTTTGGTTTGGCTATTCTCGTTTGGTAACAACAATCATTATTGTCCTTGAGGTATTGGATAGTGTTATGTACTGAAGTTCTCACCCTGGGCCAGCAGGGGGATACTGTAGATAGTTATGCAAATAAGGGATCGAAAGTGACATTCAGTGATTGGATAGTTTTAGAAAGTTGTTACAGTAACGTTGTACTGGAGCTGTATATAAGCAGGCTGGCTGAACCCTTCAGTTCAGTTCTGTCCTGGCCTGTGGATAAACAAGAGCTGTTTGAAGAATTGCTGTGTCGTCTGATATGTTCACCCACAACTTAACAGATTGGATCCAAATACTGGTCCTCCTCGGTGTAGAGCCAATCAAGGCAGTGATGGCCTCCAAGGTGGGCGGCTTTAGAAGAGGGTTCAGCAGATTCATGGAGAAGAGGGCTTTCAATAGGTCATTATGGCTATGCTTGTCTCCACAGTTGGAGGCAGCAATGCTTCTGAATATCAGCTACTAGATCCCACAGGAGGGGAGAGGGCTCTTGTGTTTGAATCCTGCTTATGAGCTTCCCACAGGCATCTGTGGTTGCCCACTGTGAGAACAGGATCCTGGGTGAGATGGACCACTGGCCTGACCCAACAGGCTCTTACATTCTTCTGAGTCCATTTCCTCCACACCATCCTTTCAATTGGGAAAAGCAGGGATTTCTGACCTACGAGAAATGGAAACAGATAGCTTGAATTCCCAGCAAAGGTGCAGGGATGAGGGATAACATCCTGTTGTGTTATTTCTTTTCTCACACCCACTCGCTCTGCTTCTCTATCCATAGCAAGACTAGCCCTCCCCACATATGGGGACAGGAGACACCAAAAAGGGATGCAGTGGTACCTTGGTTCTCAAACGCCTTGGTACTCAAATAACTTGAAACCCCAACACTGAAAACCTGGAAGCAAGTGTTCCGGTTTGTGAACATTTTTTGGAAGCCGAACATGCTCCGTTTTGAGTGCCACACTTCCCTTTTGTGTGTTACCCTGAGGACTGTCTGTTTTTGCTAGCTGTGTTTTCGTTTTTGCGGCTTTTTTGTTTTTGTGACTGTGTGGATCCCAGTTCAGCTTCTGACTGACTGACTGACTGATTGTGTGGCTGCAGTACATTGTTTATTGCTTTCATTTTATGAATCAATAGTCTCGTTAGATAGTGAAATTAATCTTAAATTGCTGTTTTAGGGGTTGTTTTTAAAAGTCTAGAACGGATTAATCCATTTTGCACTACTTTCTATGTGCCTTGGTTTTGGAATGCTTTGGTTTTGGAACGGAATTCCAGAATGGATTAAGTTTGAGAACCAAGGTACCACTGTGCTAAAATGTTGTTTGGTTTGCACTCTAGCCTCAAAAAGGCGGAATTGTTCTATATAAAGCCAAGGCTTTACATTAAAATCAATGTTCATAGCATCCATTATATTAAATAGCAGGTAGTGAGATGAGACAGTGGGACGCGGGTGGCGCTGTGGGTAAAACCTCAGCGCCTAGGACTTGCCGATCGCATGGTCGGCGGTTCGAATCCCCGCGGCGGGGTGAGCTCCCGTCGTTCGGTCCCAGCTCCTGCCCACCTAGCAGTTCGAAAGCACTCTTAAGTGCAAGTAGATAAATAGGGACCGCTTTATAGCGGGAAGGTAAATGGCGTTTCCGTGTGCTGCTCTGGTGCCGGTTGACCAGAGCAGCTTCGTCACGCTGGCCACGTAACCCAGAAGTGTCTGCGGACAGCGCTGGCTCCCGGCCTCTAGAGTGAGATGAGCGCACAACCCTAGAGTCTGTCAAGACTGGCCCGTACGGGCAGGGGTACCTTTACCTTTACCTTTAGTGAGATGAGACACATAGTATTTGGTGGAAATCAAACTGCAGCAGAATGGATACAATGCTGATTGTGGCGAATACAGGTCAGCATTGGAATTCTTACATGCTTATTATCCAGAGTTATGGGTAGCTGTTTCTGGGCTTCCGAAAGGCATCCGGCTGGTCACTATGGGAGATAGGATGCTGTCCTAGAAGGGTCTTTGGTCTGATCTAGCAGGCACATTCTGCCCCGTGGAATTAGCTGCGATTGTTTGGGGATGTCAATGGGCAACGATAGTGTACAATTTTTATTTAAGCCCCTGAATCACATGTTCATGCTCCTTATGACCTCAGCTGATGACATCAGGTATTCAAAACAGTGCTGAAGAAACCAGGCAGTATGTCTAATCTCCCACCCCAAGGATGACCACCACACAGCCGGAAGGAATGCACCACTAAATTACACTCAGATGGGAGGTGGGTCTTCCCACCCTTTGCGTCATGGATGATGCAGCTGTGCTGAAGAAGAAAGGTTATATTTTGGGGCATACTCTGGGCGCGAGTTCCTTTGCCAAAGTGAAATCCGCCTACTCGGAGCGCCTGAAATTCAACGTGGCCGTGAAAATCACAGACCGGAGGAAAGTCCCAAATGAGTTCCTGGAAAAATTCCTCCCCCGGGAGTTGGATATCTTGTCGATGGTGAACCACTGCTCCATCGTCAAAATCTACGAGATCTTTGAGACGTCTGGCAAGGTTTACATCGTGATGGAGCTCTGTGTGCAGGGAGACCTCCTGGAGTTCATAAAGAGCAACCATGGTCTGCCAGAGGAAGTTGCCTGCCGGATGTTCCGCCAGCTGTGCTGCGCCGTCAAATATTGCCACGATTTAGACGTGGTCCACAGGGACCTGAAATGCGACAACGTCCTCCTGGACAAAGAGATGAACGTCAAACTGTCGGATTTCGGGTTTTCCAAGCGGTGCTTCCGGGACGGGAGCGGGAAAATCATCCCCAGCCAGACTTTCTGTGGCTCGGCAGCTTATGCCGCTCCTGAGGTCATCCAAGGCATCCCTTACCACCCCAAAATTTATGACATGTGGAGCTTGGGCGTCATCCTGTATGTCATGGTCTCTGGGTACATGCCCTATGATGACTCCAACGTCAAGAGGATGCTGCGACTGCAGAAGGAACACAGAGTGCTCTTCCCAGATTCCCTGAGCATGGAATGCAAAGACCTTATTTTCCGCATGCTGCAGCCTGACGTTTCTCACCGACTACGGATCGAAGATGTTTTGAACCACCCCTGGGTGCAAGGGAAGCGCCTGAAGTCCCGCATCTTGTAAGAGTAGCTAACTGGTAAAGGAGAAACATGAACGAGCTTGCTTTTGCAGAGTACAGTAAATGTGAATTCCTTTTCCGTAAGCTCCACTGCACTGCTCTCCTTATGAGATCAGGATATTATTTACATGGTTGTTTGTTTGTTTTGTGCATTTCTACTTAGGTTTTCATTATTTACATTTCAGCTTATACCAGCTTTCTCCTAAAGCACACCGGAAACAACAGCTGGTGTACTAAGATATAAGGCTTCAAAGGAAAGGGGAATGGGGAGGGTAGAAGAAAAATGAGCACTTTCAGCTACCAACTCTTTCATTAGCGTTACTGAAATATACTCTGAGTCAAGAGTGGATTTCATGCTCTTTATTCAGCTCATAGTGGTGAGGAGGAATGAAAGTTCCCCCAAAGTATCTGCTTTATATACATTATTTACACAATGGGCTGCACATGATTGGCTAATTCCGGGATTCTCCTGTAGGCCAATCAGGTTGTGGATTCGCTTCCATCTGGAGCTGGATGGGTGGCTCCTGCGGACCAATCATACTGCTGCATTGTTCTAGGACCAATCAGACTGCTGCATTTTGGATCCTATTCAACTCAGTACATAACAGTTACAGAATGAAGTTATGCTATTGATCGGGTAGAATGGAGGGTAAGAACTGATAGCACTGGGTTCCGGCAAAGCTAATGGAGGGGCGTTTGCTGCTTTCATATGATGCAGCTGGTTCCAGCAGAGTCAATGGAAGCAGCTCTGAAAAAGGAGAGGGGACTTTCCACTTCCCCCTTCCCTCCACCAATTGCAGCCAGGTAGATGGGCTGTGGATTAAACTATTCTAGTCCTTTCAGACCATCTGGTCTGAACGGTTGTGAGCTATTATATGCACAAAGGTCATCTTTCTTTCCTTTTTAAACTTTCCAATACCATAATTTTTAGCTGGCCCTATTCTGTTAATTTGAATGTTCCATTTCATCTTATTGCAGTCAGATTTGGGTAACAATAAAATTACTAATTTATTACCTGCCCTTCATCCTAAGATCCTGGGGCAGGATTCCACAATTTAAAATGCAACTTTAAAAACAGCTTTAAAACTTATTATTGGGGGGAAATGCAGTCACAAAAATAGGGTGGAAGATATGCATCTTAAGTGTCAAAGGCCAGCGAATTACAATTAAGCAGTATATAAATGTTAGCTAAATAAATAAACCCATTTAGTGGTGGCTGGTGCCCATTGGGACATGTGGGGCAGCAGGCAGGGAGGTCGCCAGTAGGTGGCATCAAAGCCAACTCTGTCTAGTTTGGTCCCTATCTTCCTCCTTGCCTTGTTATAGAAGGGCAACAGTGAGATAACAGAAGCAAAAAATGTGCATTTGTTGCTCCACCACTTGTGCCTCTGGCCCTGCCCACCATTGGCATGATGTGGCCCTCAGAAGGTTTCGTAGAAGGGAACATGGCCCTTGGGTTAAGAAAGCTTCCCTACCTCTACTATAGACCTTGAGAGACAGCCACCTCGTGCTTAGCCAGAAAACAAGGAACAAGTATATTTGGAATAGCAGTTTCCAGGTACATAATACATAAATTAGTAGTAGTAGTAGTAGTAGTATTTATACCCTGCCCATCTGGCTGGGTTTCCCTAGCCACTCTGGGTGGAGTCCAACAGAATATTAAAAATACGACAAAACATCAAACATTAAAAACTTCCCAATACAGGGCTGCCTTCAGATGTCTTCTAAAATTCAGGTAGTTGTTTATTTCCTTGACATCTGACGGGAGGGCGTTCCACAGGGCGGGCACCATTACCTAGAAGGCCCTCTGCCTGGTCCCCTCTAACCTCACTTCTCACAGTGAGGGAACTGCCAGGAGGCCCTCGGAGCTGGAACTCAATGTGGGCTGAACAATGAGGGTGGAGACGCTCCTTCAGGTATACTGGGCCATATAGGGCTTTAAAGGTCAGCACCAACACTTTGAATTGTGCTTGGAAACGTACTGGGAGCCAATGTAGGTCTGGTGTTATGTGGTCCCGGCGGCCACTCGCAGTCACCATTCTAGCTGCCGCATTCTGGATTAGTTGCAGTTTCCGGGTCACCTTCAAAGGTAGAGCGCATTGCAGTAGTCCAAGCTACATAGCACACATAGACAGTTGCCTTATCAAAGGTCAGGTACGTTGCCTACATAGCCCTATATTGTCCACTCTGGCTGGCTTCAGCTCTTCAGAGTCTCAGCCAAAAGCAATGGAGGCATCCCCTCCCCACCTCCCCCGTTCGTACTGTAGGCAAGTTTCTCCGCAAACCCCTCTCTGTCCTCCATCCAGCAGACCAAGGACTGTGATCAGAGTTCCAGGGCACTTTTCCAGGTGGGCAAACTCACCTGGCGGTTTTAAGCAGTGGCGATGAGGGGTTGCAGCCTGGAGAGAGGAGTGTCACCTGGGGAGAGTTCCAAGGGGTCAGGCACAGAGGCTTAGGGCTGAATCACACATTATGAAATCCTTAAACATATCCTAAGAACACAGCGTTTCCGTGCGCTGCTCTGGTTTCACCAGAAGCGCCTTAGTCCTGCTGGCCACATGACCCAGAAAAACTGTCTGCAGACAAACGTCGGCTCCCTTGGCCAGTAAAGCGAGATGAGCGCGGCAACCCCAGAGTCGTTCATGACTGGACTTAACTGTCAGGGGTCCTTTACCTTTTAAGAACATAAAACAGCAAAATGAAACAGAAGAGGTACAAAGATAGAGGGGAAGAATAAATAAATATGGCCTTTGTAGAATTACAGAGATGGAAGGGGTCTGCCAAGGATCACCAAGCCGAAGCCCTGAAATGCAGAAATCACCTTGCTAGGGTGTCAAGAAACACCTGGGAACTAAAAAGCATGTTTGTTTACCGCACTCCCTTTTCTGCCGTTGGGTTCTGAGACATTGGCCATTTCAAAGTCACTTGGTCCCATGCATAGCTTTGGGTGGGGGCTTGAAAAGGGGAAGTGTGTCTCTTAACGCTCTAACCACTATTCCACACTCCTCCTCCTCTCATGCTACTTCTTCCTTTTTTTGACAGCCCAGGACTCACTTTATTATGCCGTGTGTGTGTGTGTGTAAACAGAGAACCTTACATTTACAGAGCAAAATGTCCTCTTAATTATATACCCAGCATATAGGTAAAGGGACTCCTGACCATTAGGTCCAGTTGTGGCCAACTCTGGGGTTGCGGCGCTCATCTCGCTTTATTGGCCGAGGGAGCTGGCGTACAGCTTCTGGGTCATGTGGCCAGCATGACTAAGCCGCTTCTGGCGAACCAGAGCAGCGCACGTAAACGCTGCTTACCTTCCCACCAGAGCGGTACCTTTTTATCTACTTGCACTTTGACATGCTTTCGAACTGCTAGGTTGGCAGGAGCAGGGACCGAGCAACAGGAGCTCACCCCGTCGCAGGGATTCGAACCGCCGACCTTCTGATTGGCAAGCCCTAGGCTCTGTGGTTTAACCCACAGTGCCACCCACGTCCCCTTATTAATTATTATGTCGTGTGTGTGTGTGTAAACAGAGAACAAACTTACATTTACAGAGCAAAATGTCCTCTTGAATTATATACCCAGCATATAGAACCTTACAAAAGGACAATACGAGTGGACTCTCTGTGCCCTGACCACAGCAAAAAGACTGATCCTGATGAATCGGAAAATAAAAATGCGGCTCCCTTCTACAATTGGATTGAAGACTTATACAAACTTGCAACATATGAACAACTTGCATATAAACACAGACTTGCCATGGACAAATTCAGTGATATTTGGAATCCATTCTTACAAATACTGTAATAGGTTAAGATCTGGTGAAGTACACTAACAACCTTGTAAAGGATACAGTTTTGGGGTCCCCCCTCCCCTCTTTATTTTCCCTTCTACACGGGTTCTGTTTCTCTTTTTCTTTCTCTTTTATTTATGTCTCACCACGTTTAGTGCACATATAATTATGTCCTTTTTGAAGGTTCAGTAAAGATGTTTAAAATCTTAAAAAAAAATAAAGTGGGTTTCAGTACAGCTCTCAATTTGATTCAAGGTTCTTCTGAAAGATCTTCCCAAAACTTAATGGAGAAGAAATGTCACCTTTGGCGGGAAAGATCTGGCGCCATTCATCAGAGGCAGAGCAGTCCTCCTCTTCAAGCAGGGCGGGTGGGTTTTTTTCTTCAAAGGAATCATCTCCCAAGAGCCTTCTGTGATGAATGGAATAGTGGCTCTTATTAATAAGAATTGCCTCCAAACTTCCTTGTTTATCAAAGCTTTGATGTTTTACCAAGGTGCAGTGACACCATTGGAGAGACGCAGCACATCATCTGTAGGCAAGGCACGTTCCATTGACCGTGTTCTCCTTGATTCAAGGGTACCTGAAGACAGGGGAAGGGAGGGATGTTCTTTCTAAGTGTGTGTCCTTTACTGTATTCTATTTCTTCAAAAGTTTTTGTGTATCATGAGTGGGCCAGGTTGACAAGGAGGAAGTTAGTCAGCAGCGTGATGTGGGGGTATCAGCCTTGACATCAGTCCCATGTTCCTTGTGACCCATAAAAGGTAAAGGGACCCCTGACCATTAGGTCCAGTCATGGCAGACTCTGGGGTTGCGGCGCTCATCTCGCTTTATTGGCTGAGGGAGCAGGCATACAGCTTCCTGGTCATGTGGCCAGCATGACTAAGCCGCTTCTGGCGAACCAGAGCAGCGCATGGAAACGCTGTTTACCTTCCCGCCGGAGCGGTACCTATTTATCTACTTGCACTTTGATGTGCTTTTGAACTGCTATGTTGGCAGGAGCAGGGACCGAGCAACGGGAGCTCACCCCGTTGTGGGGATTCGAACCGCCGACCTTCTGATCGGCAAGTCCTAGGCTCTGTGGTTTAACCCACAGTGCCAATCGTGTCCCATAGCTCTGCCTTAATTAAGAACTAGCTGGGAGTGCCCAGGAATTTGTAGAAACCAAAAAAATGTTTTTTTTAAAAAATGGATAGTGTAATTTGTCTGTGTGTGGACCCATCACACCAAATAATGGGTCCGCCATCTTGAATCAAAATAGCGCCTGGAATCCAAGTGTAGGCAAACCACGTTCCCCCTGCCCTTTGGGAACCCGCATGCCAGGTTTGGTAATGATATCCCCAGAGGCAGCCAAATCTGTGCCAGAAAGGGCCAAGTTGCTTTACAGTCATATTTTGGTCCACCATCTTGATTCAAGTTGGCACCCGGCGTCCAAATGCCACTGCTAACTGCCGCCACCACCTCAGGACTCCTTGTGTCAAGTTTAGTGATGATTTCTCAAGAGGCAGATAGACAACCAACAAACAGGTGGACAGACAGACCAACCACTCTTCCAAATATTTAGTAGAATCATAGAATCATAGAGTTGGAAGAGACCACAAGGGCCATCGAGTCCAACGCCCTGCCAAGCAGGAAACACCATCAGAGCACTCCTGACATATGGTTGTCAAGCCTCTGCTTAAAGACCTCCAAAGAAGGAGACTCCACCACACTCCTTGGCAGCAAATTCCACTGTCGAACAGCTCTTACTGTCAGGAAGTTCTTCCTAATGTTTAGGTGGAATCTTCTTTCTTGTAGTTTGGATCCATTGCTCCGTGTCTGCTTCTCTGGAGCAGCAGAAAACAACCTTTCTCCCTCCTCTATATGACATCCTTTTATATATTTGAACATGGCTATCATATCACCCCTTAACCTCCTCTTCTCCAGGCTAAACATGCCCAGCTCCCTTAGCCGTTCCTCATAAGGCATCGTTTCCAGGCCTTTGACCATTTTGGTTGCCCTCCTCTGGACACGTTCCAGTTTGTCAGTGTCCTTCCAGTGTTAGTCCCGGGCCCCATCTGCACTATACATTTAAAGTGGTACCATACCACTTTAAACACCCACAGTTTCCTGCAAACAATTCTGGGCCCTGCCTTTTGTTCAGGGTGCTGAGAGTTGTTAGAAGACACACACATACCATTCCCCTCCCAGGGTTACAATTCCCAGCATTCCCTTTGGAAGAAGAATGTGCCCTAAGTTTACTTGACATATCCAGACCTATAGTTTTGTAGGGAAAATGTAGCATGGAGCTTTGATCTCCCTCCTGTCTGCAATACATAGGTTGGTCTTTTTGCAAAAAGGCCAACCCTTTTAAAGGCTCCCAGGCTACCTGAAATATCATATCTCCCTACATAAACCTGCCTGGGTGTTGAGATCCTCAGGTAAGCACCTCAGAAGCACAGCTGCTCGTGACAAGAGACAAGAGTCTTTTCTGTTGCTGCCCCATATTGTGGAATTCCCTGTCTGGACAAATGACATTTTAATTGCTGGTTCTAAATGTATGCTATTTGGGGTGGATGAGTTTATTTTTATGGCTTTGGATTTTATATATTGATGTTTTTAAACTTGCAAGTTGCCATGAATTTCAGTCTGGGAGAAAGGTGGGATATGAAGACATCAAATAAGGAAATAAATAAATAGACACAAGCCCGTACTTTCAGATGACATGCGGGAATGTTACCTGAACCCTTGGCGTCCCGAATGACTCAGCTCTGACACAAGCCATTGTGACATCACAAAAGAATGTTGAGGGTTCTCCTGCAACATCCCAGGAAGGGGAGCCCCAGGCCATTTCAGATGACCATCCTGGAATGTGCGTGAATCGGAGGGGGGCAGGATACGGGATGCTCAGCCAACTTGAACATATTGCTTAGGGTCTGCCTCCAGGACTATGGATGATGCTGAAGTTCTTAAAAAGAGAGGCTACATCATGGGGATCAAACTCGGAGAAGGGTCTTACGCCAAGGTGAAATCGGCCTACTCGGATCGGCTGAAGTGCAACGTGGCCGTCAAGATCATCGACAAGAGGCAGGCTCCTCGGGACTTCTTGGAGAGGTTCCTCCCCAGAGAGATAGAGATGCTGGCCAGGGTGAAGCACCCCAGCATCATCAAGACCTATGAGATCTTTGAGACCTCCGACGGCAAAGTCTACATCGTGACGGAACTGGGCATGCAAGGAGACTTGCTGGAGTTCATCAAGAAGAGAGGAGCCATTCCTGAAGACGTAGCCCGCAGGATGTTCTACCAGCTCGCCAGCGCCATCAAGTACTGCCACGAGCTGGACATTGTCCACCGAGACTTGAAATGCGAGAACCTTCTTCTGGACAAAGAATACAACATCAAACTGACAGACTTTGGCTTTTCCAAGAGAGTCGCCCGCGATGAAGATGGCAGGGTGGTCCTCAGCAAGACTTTCTGCGGTTCGGCGGCCTACGCGGCCCCGGAAGTGCTGCAAGGCATCCCTTACCAGCCGAAGGTTTACGACATATGGAGCTTGGGGGTGGTGCTGTTCATCATGGTGTGTGGCTCGATGCCTTATGATGACTCGAACATTAAGAAAATGCTCAAGCTACAGAAGGAGCACCGGGTACATTTCCCCCGGTCCAAAGTGCTGTCAACCGAATGCAAAGATCTCATTTACCGCATGCTCCAACCCGACGTCTCCCGCCGAATCTGCATCGATGAGGTTTTAATGCATGTTTGGATGCAGGACCAGAAATCCGCTTCGGACACCACGCTCATGAAGTCGGGGGAATGTTCCCACCACCATAATCAGATAAGGGCCATGTTTAAGAAAGACTCGTCGGGGGCGGAGCCTTCGGACGAGCAAGTTCTCCAGGAAGAAAGGCATGCAGACTTGGATACCCTCTCTGACAAGATGCAAAGGACTTGTCTTTGAAAAATCCAGCAGCCCAGCGACAAGCAGAGGTGAATAGGACAGTGGGTTTCTGTAGCACCGCCAGTTCCAGAGACCTCTTTAAAGACTACGTCCTGAAAACTTTTTTTGGAAAGAGATAAAAACAATTTGGGAGGCATTTTCTTTTCTTTTCTTTTGGTCAACATCAAGTCCTTTCAGATTGTTGTTGGCCACAGGAGCCAACAACATCTGCACCTCTCGACATTTGCAAGATGCACAATGTTGGATGGAGAGGGAATAGATTTTTCTCACCCTTTTTTAATCCTCTGTAAACAACCACACCATGCAGCTTAAAGCGCTCTTATACCACTTCAACAATCATGGAGGGTCCTGGGATCTGTCATTTGCTAAGGATGCTGGGGGGTTAGCTCCGTGAGGTCAGCACCCTTAACCAACAACAGTTCCCAGGATCCTTTGGGGTGGAGAGGAGCCATGACAGTAAAAGTGGCCTAAGAGTGTTTTCAAAATGGGTGGCGTAGATGTGACTTTTGCCATGTCCTGATGAGTCTTGGCCTGATACACCTTCCAGGTTGGTACCTGCTACTCGTGAGATCTAAAACATAGCTTCAAAGAGACCCGCCTGCTGTAGCACCAGTCAGTTTTTTCTGCAATGATGACCAGCTGCAAACCCTTTGAACTGTCTGCGTCTGTGATGGCAACTTCTGCCACGGAAGGTACACATAAGGTATCTGTGCTGAAGTTCCACGTAAGAAATCAGTCCCAGTGAAATTAAGGTTATAGAAAATCCAGATCCAGTAAAACTATAATCTTAAACTCTCTCCCTGTGTTTTGTTTTTAAATGGATTCCTTACTTAGCATGTGCAGGAATTTCAGCTAAATCAGGGGTGATTTTGACTGCCTTCCGGCCAGTTTTCCCCAAACCATGCCCACCTGCTCCTCAGTGGATGTGGCTCGTGTGACATCATCTGATGGGCAGGAAGGCAAGATAAAATCCTGTTGCACATGCCTGCTATCTGGAGGGACCAGGGGCACACAACACAGCCAAACAGAGCAGGGTTTAACCCCCGCTTGTCAGTCGATGAGCAGGGGTTAAATCCTGCTTAGATATTAACCCCCATTCCTGATTCAGCATAGTAGGTAAGGTAAAGGGACCCCGACCATTAGATCCAGTCGTGGCCGATTCTGGGGTTGCGGTGATCATCTCACTTTATTGGTGGAGAGAGCCGGCGTACAGCTTCCGGGCCATGTGGCCAGCATGACTAAGCCGCTTCTGGTGAACCAGAGCAGCACATGGAAATGCTGTTTACCTTCCCGCCGGAGCAGTACCTATTTATCTACTTGCACTTTGACATGCTTTCGAACTGCTAGGTTGGCAGGAGCAGGGACCGAGCAACGAGAGCTCACCCCGTCGTGGGGATTTGAACCGCCGACCTTCTGATCGGCAAGTCCTAGGCTCTGTGGTTTAACCCACAGCGCCACACCCTGCTAAAATAATGGGGTTCCCCCCTCTAGTTTAGCAGGGGATTTTGATGCACTCCCCTTCATGAGTCAGGAAGCGGTTGGCCTAGAACCTCCTGTTAAAACTACAGTGCCCAAAATACTTCTGTTGACCACCAGCATTACGCTTTCCACTTCTAAGTTCAGAATAGAGTAGTTGCTTTGGAAGATGATACTCAGGCATCCGCACAACATGACCAGACCAACGAAGTTGATGTTGAAGAATCATTGCTTCGACACTGGTGATCTTTGCTTCTTCCAGTACACTGGCATTAGTTTGCCTGTCTTCCCAAGTGATTTTTTTCCGGAGACACCGTTGATGGTATCTTTCGAGGAGTTGGAGATGGTGTTTATTATAAGTGGTCCATGTTTCACAAGCATACAGTAAGGCTGGTAGTACAATAGCTTTGTAAACAAGCATTTTGCTTTCCCTGCGAATGTCCCAGTCCTCATAGACTCAATTATTTTTATTAATTTTCCAAACTATTACAAATCCAACCAAATTACTTTAATTTAATACAATTTCTTAAAATCAGGTTTCCCGCACCTGTTGCAAACATATGTCAATCGTTTCCTCCCATAGCTGTATCATTTCTTATTTAATGTTTAGTTGTCATCCGTCAGTCTTTGTTACATCATTCTTGCAGCTGACCACATTTTCCTCCTTACAAACAGCACGTCTGTTACATCTTATAAGTATAAAATCCACTACACGTGTGTAATCCTTCATAAACATTGTTGTTTCAGACCTGGTGTGCTGGGAGAATTAATTACTATCTTCCATTGTTCACTTCTTTGCAGTGTTTTCCTAGATGTTACAAGGTCCCATTCCATCCCTTCCACTGTTCACCAACTAGTGTACAGGCTGCGGCCGTAAATAACTCACAGAGTACATGTCCAGTCTCTGCCATTAAAACTCCACTCTGGAGTTCTTCCTCAGCACACAGTTAAAAACAAAATATTTTATCAAGTTTGGTCTCTTGCCAGATCTATTCAGCAGCCGTTCATTCTTCTCGCTCTGCATCGCTCCATCACACTCCTGGTCTGATCCAAAAATAATTTTAAATAAAATCCATTCAACCTCAGTCGAGGGGAGAGGGCATAATAAAACCTTGTTAAAGTCCTTGTTGAGCATAAATCAAAAGCCTCCCCCCTCTTTTCTGTGGTAACAGACAGAATAACATAAAAATGGCTACACATGTCTCTCATTATTCAGGGGAGGACAAGAAATAAAACCATTTGAAAACCCTTTGAAAGCGCAACGCACCTTGTCCTCCCCTTTCCTTTCCTATCCTAGCTGTGTAAGGATTAGCAAGCTTAAAAATAAAACATTCAGATACCTTCAAAGAACCAAGCTCAGTTCTTTCATTAGCTGATTGATTGCTAATAATAATATATCTAATATATATATAATAATCATAATTATTTATTTGTACCCCGCCCATTTGGCTGGTTTCCCCAGCCACTCTGGGCGGCTTCCAGCAAAGATTAAAAAGTCACACATTAAAAACTTCCCTGAACAGGGCTGCTTTAAGATGTCTTCTAAATGTCAGGTTGTTGTTTATCTCTTTGACATCTGATAGGAGGGCGTTCCACAGGGTGGGTGACACTACCAAGAAGACCCTCTGCCTGGTTCCCTGTTACCTCGCTTCTCGCAGTGAGGGAACCGCGAGAAATCCCTCGCTGCTGGAGCGCCTCTTGATTAATGCCAATATTCTAGATTAAGGAGAAACCAAGCACAAATCAGGCCGGAGATGGAGGCTTGTCCATGGCAGGAACACACTCCCAGGTCACACCCACTCTGCCTTTCAAGTTGGCAGACACGGGCTTGAGTGGCACAGTGGGATGCAGTGAGCTACCCAGACCTCACTCTGGAGCAATGCCAGAGAGCTGTAATAATAATAATAATAATAATAATAATAATAATAATAATAATAATAATAATAATTTCTTTATTTCCCCGCCCATCTGGCTGGGTTTCTCCAGCCACTTTGGGCGGCTTCCAACAGAACACTAAAATACAATAACCTATTAAACATTAAAAGCTTCCCTAAACAGGGCTGCCTTCAGATGAATTCTAAAAATTTGGTAGTTGTTTTTCTCTTTGACATCTGGTGGGAGGGTGTTCCACAGGGCAGGCGCCACTACCGAGAAGGCCCTCTGCCTGGTTCCCTGTAACTTGGCTTCTCGTAGTGAAGGAACCGCCAGAAGGACCTCGGCGCTGGACCGCAGTGTTTGGGCAGAACGATGGAGGTGGAGATGTTCCTTCAGGTATACTGGACCGAGGCCGTTTAGGGCTTTAAATGTGAGCACCAACACTTTAAAGCCCTAAGGAGTGACTGCCATTGACTTGTGATGCAAGCCGGAAACCCAAACACTCTGCAATCGGGAGAAAGCTGCACTCGCAGAGCTCAGGCGATGCTGGATTTCGGTATCTGCATGCTAGGAACAACACTGCACTCTGTCTAGGATGGGCGTAGGGAGCAGACAAGGGAGCTTGCCTCTTCAAAGCGGCTTTCTCAGCTAACATACTTATTTCATTTTTTTACAAAGAAAAAACCATATCCCACCTTCAGTGTTATCACCTGCTGGTTAGTTAAAAGCTAGGGCAAGTAGAAAGCTCTTAAGGTAAAGGTAAAGTACCCCTGACATTTAAGTCCAGTTGAGAACGACTCTGGGGTTGCGGCACTCATCTCGCTTTACTGGACGAGGGATCCGGCGTTTGTCCGCAGACAATTTTTCTTGTCATATGGCCAGCAGGACTAAGCCGCTTCTGGCGAAACCAGAGCAGCGCATGGAAATGCCGTTTACCTTCCCGCCAGAGCGGTACCTATTTACCTACTTGCACTGCGTGCTTTCAAACTGCTAGGTTGGCAGGAGCTGGGACTGAACAACGGGAGCTCACCCCGTCGCAGGGA
Source organism: Podarcis bocagei (assembly GCF_964188305.1). Classification (NCBI taxonomy): domain Eukaryota; kingdom Metazoa; phylum Chordata; class Lepidosauria; order Squamata; family Lacertidae; genus Podarcis; species Podarcis bocagei. Next base: position 15,372,436 of record NC_138142.1, on the reverse strand, counting down.
TTCGAATCGCCGACCTTCTGATCAGCAAGCCTTAGGCTCAGTGGTTTAGACCACGGCGCAGCTGGGTGCAAAAGTTGCCAACATATTGGCTGTGGGCACTCACCAAGCCTCCCTCCATTCATGATTCCCTTGGTCAAGAACTGGTGAGTGTGGCTACTTTTCTCTCCCTTGGGAAAGTACACAGAGCCGAAGGAGGAAGTTGGAAGAGTACAGTGGTGCCCCGCAAGACAAATGCCTCGCAAGACGGAAAACTCACTAGACGAAAGTGTTTTCCGTTTTGGAGGTGCTTCACAAAACGAATTTCCTATGGGCTTGCTTCGCAAGACGACAATGTCTTGCGAGTTCCTGCTGGTTTTTTTTCCTCCCCCCTTTTTCTAAGCCGCTAAGCCGCTTATCAGCTGATCCAATCAGCAGATAAGCCGCTAAAAGCCGCTAATAGCACTAATCCGTCAATGGGATTGCTTCGCAAGACGAAAAAACCGCTAGACGAAGAGAATCACAGAACGGATTCTTTTCGTCTTGCGAGGCACCACTGTACCCCTCTTCCCCATTTCCTGCCTCAGCTCTATGTGCTTTTTAAGGCTCAGGTTAATATCACCAGACCTGGCTTTAACCCAATTCACTCAGAAAAGTCAAACTTGTGTGTACATGTGCATGTACACATGCTCTCTCTTTCTCTGCAGGAGGGAGCTGATCCAGCAGAGAGGAGAGGAGAGAGCAGTTGTTATGTACTGAAGTACTGAAGTTCTCACCCTGGGCCAGCAGGGGGATACTGTAGATAGTTTGCACTCAGGTCCACATACGCCAATAAGGAATTCAAAGTGATGTTCAGTGATTGGATAGTTACAAAAGGTTGTTACTGTTGCTTTGTAGTTGAGCTCTATATAAGCAAGTTGGCTGAACCCTTCAGCCCAGTTCTGTTCTGGCCTATGAATAAACAAGAGCTGTCTGAAGAATCACTGTGTCGTCTGATATGCTCACCCACAACTTAACAGCAGTATCCAGAGCTCTCCCTCAAAAATCCAAATGTGCCAATGTGGACTTAAAACTGATAGTGATCCCTGCCTGGAACCTATCAGACTAGGGACTTAGCTATACAGCTGCAAATATAATGTTTTAAGAGTGTTTTAAGTACATTATTCAAACGTGACACTAGATGGCGATGGCGAGCTTGTGGCAAATTCAACATATTTTTCAAAAGGTTTTTAAAAACATTTTTGCATTTTTTTATATGGGTCTAGATTCTACCTAGGCTTCTGGGGACACAGTGGCAATATTGGAGAGCAGCCTTTCCCACAATTTCCACCTGCCTAATTCCCAAAGTTGAGGGGCAGGGGGCAACCAAAGAAGGGCCTCCAACCATGATATTGACAAGCGAGAAGGTGCTTCTGGAAGGAGACGGCCCTTTCGTCGCCTATCTGAGTCTCGGCACCAGCAAATTCACAAAGCCGAATTGTTGGGTTAGGGTGCTTGCTCACCCAACTGCTTTCGTCATCGTTGGCGAGGCCATAGTCTCCAGCATTCCTCAGATGAAAATAAGAGCCGTTGTTCACTCATCTACCCCTTCCCCAACCCTTCTGGGACCTCTTAAGTGAATGTTTTTATCTAGTTAGATCTTGCCGGGTTTTCTAATGCCACTCTTCACTTCCACCAAAACCCCAAAGTGTACAACTGGAACAAAGAACATATTTTCAGTTTACAGGTCTTGTACACATGGAATCTCCGGATGTAAACCTGCCTGATATATGACCCGCACTGTCAGTTTTGATGGTGTGAATCACAAAGTTGATCATGATAACTATATTAATTTAAGGATTCCATAAATATGTAAAATGAACACCTAAAGCATCCTGCTGAAAAAGCTTGATTATTGTAGGTGAGGAGGATCAAGAAGAAATAGGGGACCTTGCATTTAAGATGTTCAGGACTGCTGCTGTTGATAAAGACTAGTAATCTGCTAAGGCAGAGGCAGCACAGCCAAAGTGATGCCTTCTAGGTAATGTTGGACTCCAAAACTCATCAGCCTCAGCCAGCATGGCCAATGATTTGGCATGATGGGAGTCCCAGCATGTGAGCTATCACTGTGCTAAGGGGCTTATGCTAAAGGGTCTGTACTCCCACCACCACTGTGGAGCACTTCCAGTCAGAAGACCAGCGAGAGCAACCATCATTGCACCAATGGGACACAACCTTTCTGCCTCCTCCAAGGGGGGGGGGGGTTCCTGAACCAATGGGTTCAGAAGGAGGTTTCCCCCCCACACACACACACACACCAGGGACTGGGGGTAATACTTTGATCTGGGACAGGGGATGAAGTGGACTAGGTCAGGAGGGAGAAATATGTTGGGGACACCCAGAATGCCAGCATGATGGCAGGTGTACTCCTGGAAATGTGCCTCAAAATCCTGCGTACAGCTACAGGAACAGTTTTGGGACTGGGGTGGGAGTTTAGAATTTCTCACCACAACCAGAGAGGCTGAATCTGTGGGTTTGGCACAAAAATAGCTGTTTAACTTGCTTGAGCTGAGAATATTGTGAAAGTGCCACAAGGAACTCCATGCAGCCACGTGATTCACTCAAGACGAAGAACGCCGGGAAACCCCAAGGCGAAGGACCATGCAGAGTCTGTTTGGGCCTGTTTTCTGATATTTTTAATTTTTTTCTGCAGGAATCTTGCCTGAAAGATCTTTAAATGCTGTTAATTCATGCTTTTTACACGACTGGTAATCTGAAAAACTCTGGTGCTTAATTTTAATCTACACGATGGTCATCTTAACGTGTAACTTGGTTTCTGTCACCTCAAAACACATCGTTTGACTTCTGCATTTCATATTTAACAAGATGCGGAATTTTTAAAATGATGTCACCTGATTCCTCTGCAACCCCAATGCATTGTGGGAATCTGTTCAGAAGCTGACTTAGCGAGGACATCTTACCTCATCCATTGTCTGGAAATTTCACGTTTAACCACTGTATTTGCTACAGGGAAATGAATAAAGGACACTTCAAAGTCCAGTCAAGTTTTCTGTACCCAGTCTGGGTGTGTTTCATGGAATCCTTTTGTGGCTGCTAGCTTTCACCCGCAATTTAAAACCAACTTATGATAAGCTAATTCAACGTTTGAACACTGTGGAGTGGGGTGAAATTCCCCTACTCAGATTAATTTGAGGGTTGCTTGATAGTATTGCGAAGGTGGAAAGAAAATAGTGCTAATCAGCAAATGTCCAAACTCTTTCCATACAAGACAATTTCCTTCTTTCACTATCAGGCTAAAAAATACAACCCAAACAAGAACAGAGATGGGTTGTTTGTTTTTAAAGAACCTATAATGTTCCCTCACCAAAGATCATTTGTCTCTGAGGTTGATATTGACTATTATATCACAGACTGCTAGTTGCTTAATGCTAGTTGTGACATCACATGGAGACATCACCCGATAAACAATGCTCAAAATTCTATGTCATCCAACTTCCCAGAACCAGGCAACCCTCCAATGACCAACGATGGAATACCTAGTAAGTGGCTGGAAGAGTACGCCAACAACGTGACCAAACTTATCTTTGCGTCTGCCTATAGCATGATGGACGACGCTGCCGTCCTTAAAAAAAGAGGCTACATCATGGGAGGAAATTTGGGAGAAGGCTCTTACGCCAAGGTGAAATCGGCCTTTTCAGAACGGCTGAAATTTGACGTAGCAGTAAAAATCATAGACAGGAAGAAAGCTCCACTGGACTTTCTGGAGAGGTTCCTTCCGAGGGAAATAGACATCTTAGCCAAAGTGAACCACCGATCCATCATAAAAACCTATGAGATCTTTGAGACGTCAGATGGCAAAGTCTACATCGTGATGGAGTTGGGAGTCCAGGGGGATTTGCTGGAGTTCATCAAGAGCAAAGGGGCAATGCCTGAAGACATTGCCAGGAAGATGTTCCGCCAGCTATGTGCCGCTATAAAATACTGCCACGATTCTGACATTGTCCACCGGGACTTGAAATGTGAAAACCTGCTTCTGGACAAAGATTATCACATCAAGCTTTCGGACTTTGGCTTCTCCAAACGCTTGACCCGCGATGAAGACGGCAAAATTATCCACAGCAAGACCTTTTGCGGTTCTGCTGCTTACGCCGCCCCAGAGGTGCTGCAAGGCATCCCCTACGAACCCAAGATCTACGATATGTGGAGCCTAGGCGTCATTCTGTACATCATGGTCTGCGGCTCCATGCCTTATGACGACTCCAACATTCGGAAGATGCTGAGGCTGCAAAAGGAGCACCGGGTGCATTTCCCCAAGTCGAAAAACCTGACCATGGAATGCAAAGACCTCATCTACCGCATGCTCCAACCGGACGTCACCCGGCGGCTCCACATCGACGCCGTTTTGAGCCATGTGTGGATGCAGCCCCCGAAACCCAAGTGCGTCTCGACGACTTCTGTCATGAAAAACGGGGAGAGTTCCCGGACTGAGTGCGATCACAAGCCAAATCACAAAAGTGAAGTGCAAGTCAGCAGCAAATCGGAGTCCAAACAGGCTGGACATTCCCGTCTGGAGGTAGCCGAAGGAGTGGGGAAACTGGGGGAAATCGTGAAACCAGACAACCTGGCAGACGATGTAGTGCTGCCCCAGTTTGAGAACACGGAAATCTGATACACCTGGAGCAGCAGATGCCCATTCACTCAGGCAACAGAGAATAGGTAGCCCAAATGCCCAATCAAATGGACAAGGTGGTTTCGGGGTCGGGAGAAGATGAGAGATTAGTGGAGGAAGCAATCAGAAAAGCAGACTAAATGAAAAGAAAGTAAAGAGGTTTTTTTATAAGCACTTTTATATATACTTATATATATCGATACCTGTCAGAGCTGCCCGAGGTCCCAGCTCACAAAGGACCAACGCCGGTTCGTTGTTATATACAAAAGTCTTTATTGAAGTTCAGTTTTACTTTCACAGCCGCAGCGCGCAGCTCTACGTCTGAAACTCTAGACCGCTGAAGCTCCGTCTGAATCTCCTCCCCCCAGACACCAGTTTAAGACTCTAGCCTTGCTCCACCTCTTCCTTTGCTCTTTCCTCCTCTGGGTCCGCCTGTCCGCTGGGGTCTCGCCCTTCCTAGACTCTTCTGACGCTGAGTCCCCTGATTCTTCCCCCTGCCTCCGGCGGGCTTTAGGACCTGGTTCCCAATCCGGGTTTTCTGCTGTCCCACGCGCCTGTACATTCGAACTTGGCGCGCGCACCCAGCCGGCAACCTTCCTCCTGACCGTTACACTGCTCCTGTCACTGCTTCCCCCTTCGGGGGGGCTAGCTGGACCTGACCTTCCCTCCGTTCCCCCACTCTCCGATCGAGGCGTGGTCAGCCCTGACTCCTCTCCTCTCCCTGCTGGAGGAGACGCTGGCCCTGACACATGGGACTCTTCCCCCCCACTACGCTCTGGTGGGGAAGCTGGTCCTGATCTCCAGCTGCTGCTTTGGGAGTCCCCGCTGGCCCCCTGTTTCTGGTGTGTGCCCCCTGGGACCCCCCTGGCCCTGGCCATAGGCGCCTCCTTCTGGGAATCTTCTGAATCACTGGAGAAGCTCATGGAATCTCTCGGGTCACTGTCATACTCCCCTACGCTGCCCTCAGATCCTTCCCCTTCGCTCTCCATTTCCTCTCTCCCCTGTGCCTCTGTTCTTGAGCCCCTGACATCCATCCCCCCCTCGAAGCCCCCCCTTCCCCCTCCCCCTCTTCGGGTGCGGGTTCCGGGTGCTCCAGTGCTGTGGGGTTAGTGCGGGATACCGTTCTTTCCCCCTGGTGTGCAGCCGGCCAGCTGGATCCGGCCAGCCCGTAATGGGCTTGTCGACGTCGATCTCCTCTGCTTCCATCTCTCTGCATTCGTGCTCGAACCCAGGATCCTCCCCAACACGTCCATGTCCGTCCCTCCTCCTGTTACCTCGGGTGAGGCTGCGTGCAAGGGCCCCCTTAGCAGTTCCCTGCTCCACCCCACCTCCGGTTGATTGTCCCACCAATAAGAGCGGTCTGTGCCAAACCCCGAGAGTGATCCCTCTGGGGAGCTTGTTTCTGGCGCCGTTTCCTCCGCTGATGAGAACCCCTGGAACGTGCTGGCTGAAAGTGTGGGTGTGAAAAGCCAGTCATAAAAATAATCTGCCGGCATAGGTCTGTGTGGGAAGAGTGCATGGAACTCGTCTTTGAGGTAGTGCTCCTCCAGGGCATAGTCCGGTACCCACTTGTTGGTGCTGGCCGGGGTACCTTCCCTGGCGAGGAGATATTCAACTCCCTCTTCCCCCCATCTCGAGTCTAAAATCTCCGTGACCTCGTTGAGTGGCGCCGCCCTCGGTGACTCCTCCCCTGTTGGCGATTTTCTGAGTGGGGCTGGTGCGTTCCCTGGCGCCTGAAACCTGTGGGGTTCCTTGTAGGGTGTGAGCACTGACCTATGAAAGACCGGGTGCATTCTGGAGCCCTCCGGGAGTGTCAACCAGAAGGCCACTGGATTGATTTGTGCCTCGACTTGGTAAGGCCCTAGCTGCTTGTGTCCGAGCTTCTTCTTATCTAATGTTCTGGCCGGCACTGCCTGGGCCGCTAACCAGACCCAGTCCCCCACCTGGATGTCTTCCCCAACTCTCCTGTGCCTGTCTGCCTGCATTTTGTAGGCGTGTTTTGCAAGTTCAAAGTGCCTTCGGAGTTGGTCGTGGACCTCCTGTAACTCTGCTGCCAAGTGCTCTGCTCCCCGTGGCTCCCCCTCCCCCTTCATCTCTAACCCCGGGAAGGTTCTGGGATGCCGCCCATTGTTGGCGAAGAACGGTGTCACCCCTGTAGACCCGTGCTTCGTGTTGTTGTAGGCAAACTCGGCCAGCGGTAGGTAGTCCACCCAGGTCGAGGGCTGTTGATTCGTGTAGCATCGCAGGTACTGCTGCATGATGGCGTTGACCCTCTCCGCTTGTCCGTTGGTCTGCGGGTGTCGTGCTGACGCTAAGTTGATCTTGACGTTCAGGATGCCCAGCAGCTTCTGCCAGAAGCTCGAGATGAATTGGCAACCCCGGTCGGACAGGATGGACCGTGGTAAGCCGTGCACTTTGAACACGTGGTCTATGAACAGCTTGGCTGTCTGTTCCGCTGTGGCCACCTTCGCGCAAGGAATGAAGTGCGCCATCTTGGTGAACAGGTCTACGACCACGAGTACCGCTGTTTTGCCTCGCGAGCTGGGCAGATCTGTGACAAAGTCCAGGGCCACTTTCTCCCACGGTTCGAGCGGCGTCTGTAGCGGTTCCAGCAGTCCCGCCGGCTTCCTGTGCACTGGCTTGGCCCTTTGGCATGTGTCAAACCTAGCGACGTAATCCGCGACTTCTCCCCTCATCTGGGGCCACCAAAAGTCTCTGGCTACTAATTCCGCCGTCTTGTCCTTGCCGAAGTGCCCAGCGCTGGGCGCGTCGTGTAACTGCTGCAGGACTTTCGCGCGGAGGTCGTCTCCCGGCACGTAGAGAGCCCCTTTGCGGGTGAGCAGTCCGTCGCGTATCTGGAACTCGTCGTCTTTCGCTGTGCCACTTCGCACCTCCTCCATCTTGGATTGTGCGAACGAATCCGTCTGCAACGCACGACGCACCGCGTCCAGGTCCACGTTGGCTGAAGCGCATGCCCACGCTTTCGGTGCGAAAATGTGTTTGGCCGCCACCGGTGCCGCTTCCTCGAGATACTGCGGTTTCCTGGATAGTGCATCCGCCATGACGTTGTTGTCTCCCGGGATGTATTCTATCCGGAAGTCGAAGTCCGCAAAGAACTCCGCCCAGCGGATGTGTCTCTGGTTCAGGAACCGCGCCGTGCGCCAGTACTCCAGGTTCTTATGGTCCGTGCGGACCTGCACAGTGTGTCTGGCTCCGATGAGGAAGTGCCGCCACGCCTTGAAGGCTGCATGAATGGCCAGCAACTCCCTGTCCCAGATGGTGTAGTTCTGTTCCGACTTGCTGAGTTTCCTGGAGTAGAATGCGCAGGGCCTCCAGTCCCCTTGCGGATCTTTCTGCAACAGGACCGCCCCCACCGCTCTGTCCGAGGCGTCCGTTTCAACCCTCATTGGTTTGCTGGGGTTCACGTGTAGCAGCTGTTCTTCGGACGCGAAGAGACGCTTGAGTTTCCGAAAAGACTGCTCCGCCTGGTCCGTCCAGGTGAACTTCTTCTTCTTGGAGCTGAGGGTGTCCGTGATGGCCGCCGTCTCCTTCGCGAACCCCTTGATGAACTTGCGATAAAAGTTGGCGAAGCCAACGAACTTCTGGACCTCCTTCCGATTGCGCGGGCTCTTCCAGTCCAACACCGAGCGGTCCTTGGTGCTGTCCATGGCGAGTCCCTTGTCGGACAGCTTGTAGCCCAGGAAATCCACCTCCGTCATGTCGAACTGGCACTTCTCCAGTTTGGCGTAAAGTCTGTGCTCCCGTAGTCTCTGCAGGACCTCCTTGACGTCTCCCTCGTGAGCCTCCTGCGATTCCGAGATCAGGATATCGTCTAGGAAGCATACACACTTCTTGTAGAGGAGGCCCACTAACACGTGGTGCATGAAGGCTTGGAAACAATGGGAGCCATTTTGCAGACCAAACGGCATAACTCGATATTCATAGGTGCCTAAAGGCGTAAACATGGCCGTCTTCCACTCATCGCCCTCCCGCATGCGTATAAGGTTGTACGCCCCTCGTAGATCCAACTTGGTGAAGATTCGTCCCTTCCGCACCGTCGCGAGCAGGTCGTCGATCTTGGGCATGGGGAAAGCTGTGGGCTTTGTCCTGGAATTGATGATTCTGTAATCAACTACGAGCCTGCGTTGGGGCGTGTCTTTCTTCTTCACGAAAAACACGGGACTGCCCCCCACTGCTTTGGATTCTTGGATGAATGCCCGCTTCAAGTTGTGATCTATGAACTCCCTGAGTTCTTGCAGTTCGTCTTCTGACATGGAATACAGTTTTCCAGTCGGCAGCATCGCCCCTGGCAGGAGGTCAATCTTGCAGTCGTAGGGCCTGTGTGGAGGCAACTTGTCCGCTTCCTTCTCGCAGAAGACCTCCAAAAACGCCTTGTACTTGTTGGGTACTGCTTGCACCATGCCTAGGTGTAGCTGTGGTTCATCCTCTTGCCCCTCCTCTTCCTGGCTGGTCCGGATGCAGTGTTCTGCGCAGTAGGAGGAGCAGAAGGTCAATTGCCGCTGGTACCATGCTAATGCCGGGCTGTGCCTGTCCAGCCAACTCATGCCCAACACTATGGGCGTGTCTGACAGGTGGGTGACGTTGAAGCTGATGACTTCGCGGTGATTTCCAATTTGCATTACCATAGGCGGTGTTTGCTGTACCACCTGTCCACCCAGTAGCTCCCTGCCATCGACCGTGACGACGTTTAGGGGCATCGTGGCTGGTAGGAGTGCTATGCGATGTAGCTTGATGAAGCCCACTCCTACAAAGTCTGCATTACTACCAGAGTCAATGGTAATAGGGACTTCCAGGGTGAGTCCATTGGGCAGCTGGAGAGATGCGGTGAGTTGCACCACTGGTTTGGGTGGGAGGGGGTCTGTGGGCTGCAAAATCTCTGGGGACTGCTTCACTGACTCGCCTGGCTGGGCCCCAGTGCCTCTGCCTCCAACCAGGCTTCGTCGTTTCCCTGTGGCTGTTCCTCCTGCTGAACTGCTCCCCTTACTGTTGCTGAGGCTGCAGTGTGCTTCTGGATCCTCTGGGGACACTCTTTGGCCATGTGCTGTGCACTGTCGCAGATATAGCACTTCCTGCTCCCTCTAGGAGCCTTCACCTTGACTGCTCCTGGTGTTTGGGCTCTGGTCGCTGTCTGAGTCCTGGCACCACCAATCTCCATCGGCTCTTCTCCCCCCCCCCCCAGTGGAGGCGTGGATTGCGCGCGCCCTGTCTCTCTGGGTAGGAAGGGAGTTGTTCTGGCTGTTGTGCGCGCCATACGTCCCTCCTCCCTGCTCCAAGGGTGTTATTCCAGGCGCACCCCTATCGTCAGCGCTCTCTGGACGACGTCTGTGGTACTGTTAGGTCTCTCCCCCCTCGCCAGCTCATCTTTCACGGCCCCGTTCAGTCCCTCCCAGAACAGATCCCTTACGGCAGTGGAGTCCTTCTCCCAGCCCAGCACATTTACTAACGCAAAAAAGCGGGAGTGATATTGTCTCACCGTGGCTTTGCCCTGCTTCAGCCCGTGCATTTCCCTCCTGGCCACATCCACATCTATCGTTGATTTAAAACAATCGCCCATAGCCTTGATAAATGCTTTTGAATCTTGGAGGGCGGGATCATTTTCGCGCCATAACGATTTAGCTTCCCCATGCAGATGAGTTATTATGAATCCCACTTTCTCCTCCTCATCTCTAAAGTCTTTCCGAAGCAAATTGAGCACGAAAACTATGTCTGCTCTGAAGTTAGGATACTGCTGCAGGTCCCCGTTGAAGTGGGCTACGATGCTGCCCCCCCCCCTCTTCCCGAGGCCAACTCCCTCCGGCTTGGGTCCTGGCAGCCCCTCTTTGCCCAAACGTTCCCACCTGGTTTGCAGATCCCGGCAGAGCGCTGCTGCTGCTGCTTCTCTCTTTCTAGATGCTTCTACTTCTGCGTAAAGCCGCGTGACTGCTTCTTGCATTTCTGTCACCTTCTCCTCTGTAGTCATCTTTGCCTATCTTCGTGAGCTCGCAAAAAAAAAATTTTTTTTTGAGACGGAGCTTACTGTCAGAGCTGCCCGAGGTCCCAGCTCACAAAGGACCAACGCCGGTTCGTTGTTATATACAAAAGTCTTTATTGAAGTTCAGTTTTACTTTCACAGCCGCAGCGCGCAGCTCTACGTCTGAAACTCTAGACCGCTGAAGCTCCGTCTGAATCTCCTCCCCCCAGACACCAGTTTAAGACTCTAGCCTTGCTCCACCTCTTCCTTTGCTCTTTCCTCCTCTGGGTCCGCCTGTCCGCTGGGGTCTCGCCCTTCCTAGACTCTTCTGACGCTGAGTCCCCTGATTCTTCCCCCTGCCTCCGGCGGGCTTTAGGACCTGGTTCCCAATCCGGGTTTTCTGCTGTCCCACGCGCCTGTACATTCGAACTTGGCGCGCGCGCCCAGCCGGCAACCTTCCTCCTGACCGTTACACTGCTCCTGTCACTGCTTCCCCCTTCGGGGAGGCTAGCTGGACCTGACCTTCCCTCCGTTCCCCCACTCTCCGATCGAGGCGTGGTCAGCCCTGACTCCTCTCCTCTCCCTGCTGGAGGAGACGCTGGCCCTGACACATGGGACTCTTCCCCCCCACTACGCTCTGGTGGGGAAGCTGGTCCTGATCTCCAGCTGCTGCTTTGGGAGTCCCCGCTGGCCCCCTGTTTCTGGTGTGTGCCCCCTGGGACCCCTCTGGCCCTGGCCATAGGCGCCTCCTTCTGGGAATCTTCTGAATCACTGGAGAAGCTCATGGAATCTCTCGGGTCACTGTCATACTCCCCTACGCTGCCCTCAGATCCTTCCCCTTCGCTCTCCATTTCCTCTCTCCCCTGTGCCTCTGTTCCTGAGCCCCTGATGAGAGATTAGTGGAGGAAGCAATCAGAAAAGCAGACTAAATGAAAAGAAAGTAAAGAGGTTTCTTTATAAGCACTTTTATATATACTTATATATATCGATACCTATAAAAGGACACAATATTATTAAATATTTTATACCTTGCTAAGTATTTTACTGTAATTGCCCACTGCCTATGAACCAAAGCGGGTGGTGTTTTTAATCACCTTGGAATTAAGCTGACGTGCCTTTGAAAATACAAGGTTTTACGCTCTCCAAGGCCTCACTAAAGAGAGGCAGGCAGTTGCAAAAAGACTCTCAAGGTTCTCTTGAAACCCACTCCAGCGCTTAGGCCCTACCTGCAGCCCTGTAACAGTTTATACTGTCATGGCTTCCCCCAAAGAATTCTGGGAACTGTGGATTGTTAAGGGTGCTGAGAGTTGTTAGGAGATCCAGATTCGCAGAACTACAATTCTCAAAGTGGTTTCACTGTCAGTCCATGAATAAATAAGTAAACAATGACAAATAATAATTGTAGCCCTGGGAGGGAAATAGGTTTCCTAACTCCCAGCGCCCTTAACAGACCACAGTTCCCAGAATTTTTAATATTTTTTTTGGTGGGGGAGTCATGGCAGTTCAAAGTGGGTGTGACATGGCTTTAAACATACAGTGCGTATGGGGGCTTTGTGAGCCTGTAAAAGGGCTTGCTTGACTCAGCCCAGACCAAACAAACAAAAGGACATATATATATGTACCGTATTTTTCGCTCTATAAGACGCACCAGACCACAAGACGCACCTAGTTTTTGGAGGAGGAAAACAAGAAAAAAATAATTCTGAATCTCAGAAGCCAGAATAACAAGAGGGATCGCTGCGCAGCGAAAGCAGTGATCCCTCTTGCTGTTCTGGCTTCTGGGATAGCTGTGCAGTCTGCATTTGCTCCATAAGATGCACACACATTTCCCCTTACTTTTTAGGAGGGAAAAGGTGAGTCTTATAGAGCAAAAAATATGGCAATTTGCCTGCATTTCTCCCTCTGCAAAATAAATAATGTTAGATGTCAATGGACAACTACAAATTGTAAGAAGCAATTGCTTCCTTAATACAGTGGTACCTTGGCTCTCAAACTTAATCCATTCCGGAAGTCCGTTCCAAAACCAAAGCGTTCCAAAACCAAGGCGCGATTTCCCATAGAAAGTAATGCAAAATGGATTAATCCATTCCAGACTTTTAAAAACAACCCCTAAAACAGCAATTTAACATGAATTTTACTATCTAACGAGACCATTGATCCATAAAATGAAAGCAATAAACAATGTACTGCAGTCACACAATCAATCAATCAGTAGCTGAACTGGGTTCCACACAGTCACAAAAACAACAAAAAAGAACCACAAAAATAAATCGCAAAATAAATAGCAAAAACAGACAGACCTCAGTGTAACACTCAAAACGAAAGTGTGGCACTCAAATCAGAAGCGTAACACTCAAAACAGAGCACATTCAGCTTCTGGAAAAAGTTCACAAACGAGAATACTTACTTCCGGGTTTGCAGTGTTTGGGTTCCAAGTTGTTCAAATACCAAGGCTTTTGAGAACCAAGTTACCACTGTACAAATTCTGGTAGAGCGCCTTACACACCAGAAAAAGACTGGAATAATCATTCGCTGCTAAGCTGCCTGAATTTCATTTGGTTATTTAGATGTAGGCTTGGAGCTTAATGCAAGGTCATGTAGGTTTGGAGAGATTCAAGCTCTCCTCTGCACCAAGCCAACTAAAGTGCCACTTTCCCCAAAGGATGCTGTGCCAAAGAGGTAGGCAATCTGGGGTCCTCCAGGTGTTGCCCAGCCACGACAATTATTCCTGATCATTGACCATGGTGGCTGCAGCTGATGGGGATGGGAGCCCAAAAACATGATCTAGACTGCAGTGTTCCCCAACCTCAGGCCTCCAGCTGTTTTTGGACTACAATTCCCATCATCCTTGACCACTGGTCTTGCTAGCGAGGGATGATGGGAGTTGTAGTCCAAAAACAGCTGGAGGCCCAAGGTTGGGGAACACTGATCTAGAGGACCACAGGTTCTGCATCTCTGCCCTAAAGCTCTGCAGCGAAGAGAGGAAGTCAGTTCACTAATTGATTGTTAGAACGGTTTAAGTTTGTGGTGTAGACGTGCCATAGGTTTACTTGGCACATTTGGGCCTATAGTTTTGTAGGAGAAAGAAGAGCTTTGCTTTCCCTCCTGTCTATAATACACAGTGTTTTTTGCAAACAGAACAAACCACCCTATACAACCCGGTTCCCCTCTCAGAGCTACAATTGAATGGTTCAATAGTCAATCCATTTTCACAGATAAGCTCTGGGAATTGTGAACACAGTAGTCTCCTAACAACTCTCAGCACCCTTAACAAACTTTAGGTCCCATAATTCTTTGGGGGGAAACTGTGACTATTTAAAGTGGTATCATAGTGCTTAAATGTTAAGGTGTGAATATAGCCATAGTAATATCTGCAACTGGACGGTGAAAACAGTGAAGTTTGCTTATTGTTTATGTCGGGTTTTTCCAAGCACAGAGACAACTTGGTGTTTTTTTAATTCTGACGTCGAGTAATAGTTGAGGAAGTTGATTTTGCAATGCCTTGCTTACTGAGACATACTTCCCCCACCACTGCAGTCTACATGAAGAAATACATGTGGAAAAATTGTACAGCGAAAATGCAAGAACAGTGTGCATTGGACTCAAGAAGTCCTGACCGACTAACATATTTTTTTACGTTTCCTGCAACAATTTTTATAGGCATTCCTCCAGTGAGAATAAGCCTATCAGCAAAGGATGGGGAAGATGCGGTCCTCTAAATACTAACGGACTCCAACACCCATCAACTGCAACCAGCAGGTCCAATGATCAAGGATGATGGGAGTTGGAGTCCAAGAACGTACAGAGGGCCACAGCTTCCCCCATCCATGCCATAGGCTGTTTGGCTCCTGGTGGCCCCCCAATATTTGTCTTTTGCTAAGATCCCCGCGACGGGGTGAGTTCCCGTTGCTCGGTCCCTGCTCCTGCCAACCTAGCAGTTTGAAAGCACGTCAAAAGTGCAAGCAGATAAATAGGTACCGCTCCGGCGGTAAGGTAAACGGTGTTTCCGTGCGCTGCTCTGGTTCGCCAGAAGCAGCTTAGTCATGCTGACCACATGACCCGGAAGCTGTACGCCGGCTCCCTCAGCCAATAAAGCGAGATGAGCGCCGCAACCCCAGAGTCGGCCACGACTGGACCTAATGGTCAGGGGTCCCTTTACCCTTTACCTTTAAGATAGTATTAAGAATCAACCTGGAAATGCTATATATTCTCAAGTCTCCCCTCTTCTGGTGCTGTCCAACAAAACAAAGTCAGTGACAGATCAGAGATACCTTGACCTTGCTATTACGATTTAATGTAAGGTAAAGGTAAAGGGACCCCTGACCATTAGGTCCAGTCGTGGCTGACTCTGGGGTTGCGGTGCTCATCTCGCTTTATTGGCCAAGGGAGCCGGTGTACAGCTTCCGGGTCGTGTGGCCAGCATGACTAAGCCGCTTCTGGCGAACCAGAGCAGCGCACGGAAACACCGTTTACCTTCCCGCCGGAGCCGTACCTATTTATCTACTTGCACTTTGACGTGCTTTCGAACTGCTAGGTGGGCAGGAGCAGGGACTGAGCAACGGTAGCTCAGCATTTAGGACATTTTAGTTTAGGGAAAAGGCAAGTTAAGAGGTGACAAGACCGAAGTTTATAAAACGATGCACGGCATGGAAAAAATGGATAAAGAAGTTTTTTTTCCTCCCTCTCTCATAGCACTAGAACTCATAAGACAAAGAAACTCAACAGTTAGAAAATTCACAACATATAAAAGGAAGTTTGTCACGCAGTGCATAGTTAAACTATGGAACTCGCTCCCACAAGAGGCAGTGATGGCCACCGACGGATGACTTTAGAATAGTAGACAAATTCATTGAGAGGGCTGTCAAGGGCTAATAGACACGATGGCTATGCTCTTCCTCCACAGTTGGAAGCAGAAATGCTTTAGAACAGTGTTTCCCAACCTTGGGCCTCCAGCTGTTTTCGAACTACAATTCCCATCACCCCTGACCACTGGTCTTGCTAGCTGAGGATTATGGGAGTTGTAGTCCAAAAACAGCTGGAGGCTCAAGGTTGGGAAATGCTGCTTTAGAATTCCAGTTGCTAAAAACCAGAAAAGTGTGAGCTCTTGTGTTCGGGTCCTGTTTGTAGGCTTCCCAAAGGCATCTGGGTGGCCCCTGTGAGAACAGGATGCTGACTAGGCAGACCATTGGCCTGATCCAGCTAGCCCTTCTTATGTTCTTCTGATATAGAGAAGTGGTGCAGTGAATTCCAAGCGCCACCCATCTCTGCACACCTGAAATCATGAACACACAATGACTTATTGGTTCCGAGACAGACTGACTAAATGGCTTTCTAAGACCAGAACTCCATTGCCTGCAAAGCCTTCCCTGTAGTAGAGGGATGGCCAACCTGGGGCGTTGCAGATGTTGTTAAGACTCCAACTCCCATCAGCCCCAGCCGGCATATCCAGTGGTCAAGGATGCTGGGGGCTGGGCATTCGAAGGCTACAGCAATAGCCGGACTCTGGCATACTTTGCCAATCCCAAAATTAATCAGGCTCCCACTTTGTGAGATGAAAGCACATTTCCCCGAAGATTCAATATATCAACACTTCCTAATACTGCTCCCAGTTTTAACTTGCAATATGTTTTACCTCTGCTGCTGTTGGCTTTTTTATTTAGGTTTTCTGTTCTTATTACTTTTAC
This sequence comes from Podarcis bocagei, assembly GCF_964188305.1. NCBI lineage: Eukaryota > Metazoa > Chordata > Lepidosauria > Squamata > Lacertidae > Podarcis > Podarcis bocagei. Next base: position 15,356,136 of record NC_138142.1, on the reverse strand, counting down.
ACACAGTTCTTCAGTTGTACACGTAGTTTTTTATTGATTATATACTATATGCTTTACCAAGTGTGTTGTATGCTGCTCTGGATACTGTTGGTAGAAGAGCAAAATATACAAAAATAAATTACTATTTTTAAAAATAAAGCCAACCTTTTCCAGCTTTGGGGGATATCACGCTTACACATCCCATAACCAAAGCCAGGCTTCCTGTAGGCATCCGAGAGCAAAGGCTCTGGCCCTCCCAAGCAGAAATACTAATTCTCCACATCTGCCAATTGCCACATGTCACTGAGAAGCAGCCTGAAAGTCATTCCCTGGATGAATAATGTAAAGCTGGAAAGTGGCTCTCATATATTCATCAGAATTTTTCCAACAGTGATGTTGATAGCTGCAGGCATACCCTCAATTCAGATCTGTGCCGAGTCTTTATCCATAGGCTTTCTTGTGTTCAATAAATAAAAACATATGCCTGTACAGACAGAATCAGAGGCACCCAAACGCAAACAAGGTCTTTTGTAAAACCGCCCAAAATGCTTTAGAAAGGCTCGTGTCACATACGTCATTTCAACTACAGTCTTTCTTGGCTCACGTAGCACAGAAGGCGACAAAGATCAAACCTGATGCCTGGCCAAAAAAGGCTTCTTCTACATGTGTTACTCCTTGCAGCTGACAAACGTGCAGCAGCAACACAGGTTTGGAGGGCAGACACAATCCTGAAAATCCGGCCAGCTCTTCTTGTCGCTATTGTGTCTATTTTGTCTGCTATATCCGCATACTCTGCTATGCGGGGCCCGGCAGAGGAGAAAGAGTGATGCCGTTCCTCAGAAAAAATCCGAGGCTTTGCGTCTTTTAGGCAGCTGCAGCAGATTGTCCGTGATTGAGGTGGGGTCCTGAGTCCCTGGTGTTTGAGACGCAGTCCTGGAAGTTGGGGTGACAGTGGGTGTCTGCGGCCCACCTGCCGGGGTCTTGTAGCCAGGTGTGCTCAGGTGTGCAGGGGACGGGGTGTAGCTGGCTCGGAGGGCTTTGTCTGTGAATTTGCTGGCAGTCCTGTTTACTAAGCGTTGCATGGCTGGTGACATCGCTGGGTTTAGTCCTTTGGGAGTAAGGCTAGAAGAAGAAGAAAAAGAAACACATGGGTTTTTAAAATAAAACCAATAATAATTTTAGATAAGAGACGACTTGCATTGGTTGGTTGTGACTAGGTAAGGCTCTATCTGCAATATCCATGTAAAAGTATCATGGCACCGCTTTAAACAGTCATGGCTTCTTCCAGAGGCTGCTGAGAGTTGTTAGGAGACCCCCTATTCCCCACACAGAACTACAATTCACACAGTACCCAGAAAAGAGGATTGTTTACCTCCCAGACATAGCCCTGGCTACCGAAAAGGTACCTGAAGAACAGATGAAGCAGAGCATTCAATATCTACCACTAAGCTAAGACATCCAATTTCTTTGCTTCTAAAAATCAACATCCAAAATTCAGGTCAGCCATTCTGGCACTCTAAAAATGCCAAGTCTTCCTGTTTCTCTCTCCCCCTCCCCCAGTGTGTTTTTCCTCTTGAATGCTGCAGTTAGATTTTTGGAAAAGAGGCCCCTGATTTTAGCAAGGTCTCACCTGGCGAGGTTCTCCGTGACTCTTCTTAAAGCTTCCTGCTTTTTTGCTCGGTTCTTAGCAGCTGCCTCGTTGGCCATCTTAAGCCCTAGCCTCTCTCTGCGACCAGGCTCCAGGATCTGGGAAAAGACCAGGGGTTACCGGTGCTACATGAAAAACTCATCTTTCCAGACATAGGTTCATTGCTCACTTGTGCTTTTGCTATGAAAGCAATGTAGCCAGAGGTGGGGGACCTATGGATGTCATTGGATTCCACCTCCCATCCCTGCATTGAACATTTCCAGGGCAAACACAGAAGCTCTACACCTTGTGCTCCAAACTCTTCAACAGTGCTACTCAAACTAGGGAAGTAAGAGACCTTAGAGTCTAGGACTGGGGTAGGGGAACCTGTGGCTCTCTAGATGTTGCCTGACTACAACTCCCATCATCCTCAACTACTGAGTTATGCTGTTTAGGACTTATGGGAGTTGGAGTCCACCATCCAGAGGGCATCATGTCAGCTACCCATGGGCTAGAGTAATGGATTGGTTCAGAGAGACCCGGGTTATAATTCCAGGTATGAGAGAAAGCTCACTGTTTGATCTGAGGTTGGTCACCATCTCTCAGCCTGACCTACCTCCCAGGCAACTGGACAAGTACGTGGTGGTGAGAGAACTTAATATGTCACCCTGAAGCGGAAACAGAAAGCTGCACACACAACCCTTCTCGCTTAACTGCAAAAATACCCAAGAGTGTAAAACCGAAACACTCTCTATCTGAGCCACCTTCTTAGAGTTGCTTCGCTTTTGCAAGAAGTATACTGGTGGGTTTTTTTACAGAAAAGACACATCAAGGGCAAAGATGAAACACTGATCTCTAAACTTGGATGTGCTGGATGGATGTGCTGAATAGCTTTAATAATAACTGCCGTCCATCAATGCCTTCCCACTGCATGCAATTTTGACTGCTAGGAGACACGCATTTCTTCTTCACCTTTTTGCCCATTTATCACAGCAAATGCCGGTGTACTGCAAAGGCAGCAGAAGAGCTCTAAAGCCTTTGGGCCCAGATGACTCTGCAGTGGGTGATGGGGTTGAACCAGGGAAAAGAAACACCAGGCATCAAGATTCCCTTACCTTCACCATAGGAAGGAGGTGAAAGGAGAAGACACGCAAGTTAATTCCCCGCTGCCTTTGTCACTTGGTTCCCGCTGGCTACTGGTGCACACACAGAGCAAGTCAGCTCGGGGCTTTAATATGCCCGAGGCTAGAACAGATGTTTCTGATGCCCAAGTGGCAATTGCTGTACCTGGCATGCTATTTCAGCCAACACCCCCCCCCCCCGCCGGAAGCCACAACCTCATTTGTGCAGCCAGGCTCCACCCAGTTTGCACAGCAGACAATGTTCTGAGAACCTCGCCCTTTAAATACCTTGAAGGCTGGTCCAGGTGTCCTGTCTACATACGGTGTGTCTGAGCCTTCTAACCTCAAAGGGGTGCTTTCAATCTCACCCCACGTCATAAGAGGGGAGTCGTTCACACCTATGAATAGAGTTTCACAAGTTAAGTCTAATGAGACGGACTGATGGCAGGCTCTTTGCTTAAATATTGCCAGTTATAGCTTGAACTGCAGTCGTGGTGGCCTTCAATTAAATCCACAAGAACTACCTGGGGGGGGGGGGAATCGTGGTTCCCCAATTGCTATGCAGCCTGACCCTAGCTAAGCGGGTCAGTAATAAATTCTAAACCACAGAGCCTAGGGCTTGCCGATCAGAAGGTCGGCAGTTCGAATCCCTGCGATGTGGTGAGCTCCCGTTGTTCGGTCCCAGCTCCTGCCCACCTAGCAGTTCGAAAGCACGTCAAAGTGCAAGTAGATAAATAGGTACTGCTGCAGTGGGAAGGTAAACAGCATTTCCATGCGCTGCTCTGGTTCGCCAGAAGCGGCTTAGTCATGCTGGCCACGTGACCCGGAAGCTCTCTGCAGACAAACGCTGGCTCCCTTGGCCTATAGAGTGAGATGAGCGCCGCAACCCCAGAGTTGTCCACGACTGGACCTAATGGTCAGGAGTCCCTTTACCTTTTAATAAAGAGTTAAAGGGACAGGCACCCTCTCCCCTCCATACCTTAGCGGACTGCCCACAAACACTCTCTCCACTATGTGCTAAGTATTACTAGCCAATGCCAGGAATCACAATGTAATTATTTACTCCATGAGCCATCCCCTTGCTTCAGCCTGTTAGAAAGCTATGCTTTATTCCCCATAACCCTGCAGAATTAGCTCCTGTGGCTTAAACTGCCCTTTCCCAATGAACAAGGTTTTGTGGACTCGGGGGGCTAAGCATTCAGTCACATTTGCTAATAAAGTATCAGTTTTGCCTTGTCTAACTGCAAGTTAATTTATTTTTCTACAACACAATTCTCGGTATTCCCCGCCCGCCTCTTCTTACCGGGAGCTGGGGAGGGCGTGGCCACAAATCCATATCCATTGACCTTTGGCGATTCCTGGGGAATGAGCTCCTTCCCATCAGGACCTACTTTACCCTGCTTGTACTAGATTTCGCAAAGAAAAAAAAGAAAAGTTTGGTAACAATTGCTTACACAGATTCAAAAAGCTTGCTTAACATTTTATAATCTTTTTAAAAATTATTTCAAATATTTCTACCACTTAATCCTGCACCATCTAGTACATAGGCTCTCACTCTTTAACTCTTCTAAGGCATCAAGCTCCCACCTTCAACAACAAAAATCTGCTTTTTTCTCTTAAACTGATACTTGATCAATTGATTATTTTATAATGTTTGGCCATATACTTCACTGGTCATATTTGCACCTGATGCTAAACCAAGATTTAGCACAATGCCCATAAGCAGGGAAGATCCACAACAATCCTTCGGATCACACACTCCCCCTCTCGATGGCTGGCAGAGGGACTTCAAAAGCTTTTACTCATAAGTTTTACTTAAACCTAGCTTTTTCTGTCATCCAGACAAGGAATTGTGGTTTAATGTTTCTGAGCCAGATTTGAGGTTCTTGTATTCATTTACAAGGCCCTTTAGCAACTTAGTCCAGGATATCTTAAGAACAGACTGATCCTTTTTATCCCTGTCTAATCACTAAAATCCTTGGGGGAGTCTCAGCTGGAGGTCCCCTGTGGCTGAACTGCTGGGCTCATAAGCCTTGAAACTCCCTCCAAACTGAATTAGACAGGTGCCCTCCTTGCTGAACTTAAGATGCACAACAGAGGCTTTCTTATTCAAGCAGGCATTAAAAGGTAATGTTTGCATTTCTGATTGGTTTTACGATTTTTATTGATTTACTCTCTGCATGGTTAATTTTTATGTACATCGCTGACAAAGGCCAACAATTGAGCAGTATAGAAATGCACTAAAAATACAACAGTTGTAATCAAGTTACCTTCAACATCCACATCTGAAGCTGGCTTGTTTTGCAACTGATCATGATCCCCTGTCTGGGTGTTATGGCAAGCCGTGATTAATATGGGAGGAGTAAAAGCTTCCAAAGTCATCCTCCCAGCTGAACAAGGAGCAAAGGTGTTTGCATCCACGGCTTGCTGTGGTTCCCTCCTGTTCATTCACCACAGTTTTGTGCAAAATGCAAATGCAACCACTGACGGTCAATATAAACAGACGAGAGCAAATAATAATAATAATAATAATTTATTATTTATACCCCGCCCATCTGGCTGGGCTTCCCCAACCACTCTGGGCGGCTTCCAACCAAATATTAAAATACAGTAATGCAAAGTCTTCTGCAAGAGGCTCTCTCCACTGGAACTCACCAGCCTTCTCTTTCCTATTTAAAATTGCATTTAATCAGTTGAAGGACTTTAAAGATGCTCTGCTGTAAGGGTAGAATTTTCCCTCAGCTGCATGTATGGGGGGGTGGAATATATAATTTTAAATGTATCCACCTGTAAGTAGAGGAAACACACCGATTTCAAATAAAGAGGATGTGGGAAAGTTAAATCAGCTCTCTAACCTGAGCATTGAGGGCTGCTGCCTGTTGGAGCTGGGATTTGCTCAAGGCTTGGCTGAACGGATCTTTCAGGAAACGGGTGTTTCTGTGGACAACTTCCCGTGGCTTTTTAAACACACTCTCCTCTTCAGGAACACCTGGAAAAGGCAGAACATTAGCATCAGACTGAAGGCAGCAAACAAAAGTCTTGCCATTTGCAATTTTAAAAGAAAAATGTACTCCCGTAAGTTAAGAATGAAAACTCAAATAGAAGAACAGAGGATGAGTTTTCTCACAATTACACTTCCATGCTCATCTCTCAATGGTGCAGGGAATGAATCAGTATCCCCCCCTCTTTACCCCATAATATTAGAACTCAGAAGGAGCACCTCAAAGGCAGCAATGACCAATTAGGCCCAACAAAATTATTAATTCTGAAAAGGTACTGAAAGATGAGAAGACACACAGGGAAGAAGCTGCAGAGAATCCTGTCCGGCGTGTGTGTGTGTGTGCACAGACAAACACACCCTTACAGCTATCGGTCCATTTGGCTGTCTCCATTTGCTGGAGACTCTTGCGACATCACTGAGCTCACCTGGTGGGTAATACATGAGGGAATTCTTAGCCTTGTACTCCCATGTCTCCACCCCAGCTTTCCCATTCGCCAGGGCCTGCTGCTCTTCTGCTGACGGAAGTGCCAGCTGCTCCTGGTGCCGCTGAAACAGATTTGACAAAGATCTTCAGTGATGGGCACAAACAGTAGTACGTAAGAGTAAAAAGGTGCGAATTAAGTGGGCCTCCAATTTACTTGGGGAGTATATAATTATTATCTTACTTTTCAGTGTGGAGAATGTACGCCTTACTTTATTACTTTGTGTAACGTTTGGTGTCGGAGCAGGGCTCAACCCCTTTTCCCCCCACTAGAAGTCAAGACTGTGTGTATGGCACAGTTCATCTACAGGCCCCAAGCACTTGACCATGACCAGATTGCTTGGCTAGAGTGAGTTTGCTGCATATGCTTCAGGACCATAGGTGATCATTTCACAAGAGACCGCAATCTAAAAGTCTTAAGGGAGGGCTGTGTTGGTGGTCCTCTCTTACCAAGGGAAGATCAGTCTCCTACATGGAGCTATTTAAATAATGGAGATACACAAAGCTCTTTCCCGCACCTGGGCAAATTCCTCTTCTGCGTCGTAGAGCCATGAATGCCTGGCTCTCTCCTTCTCTTCTGCCACGTCCATGATCTGCTCAAAGGAAGCGTTATCCTCGCTGGTGTGTTTTGCCAAGAAGCTGTCCAGGCTGGGCAGAGCATCTTTGCTCTCTTCTTCCTCCGTTTCACCTGTAGGAAAGGGGGGGGGGCAAACACAGATAAGACTTTGAAGTCCTGCCTCAGTCCTTCAAAGGATGGATTTCCCCATGCCTTTAAACAAGGCACCAATGAGGATACCAGAAGCTACAACACAATACAACAAGAGATGACAGGGACTGCATCCGAGATCTTTTTGCGTGTAAACCATGTGCTCTTATATCACCATACTGCAGCCCCTCCCAATTTTTAATACTAGGGATACCAGGAGGAATTGTTTCACATCCTTCTCAGCCCTGAAACCAAACAGCAACATATAGAACAACCCAAACAAGCAAAATGAGAATTTCTTACCTTCCTCTGTAGTTTTTACTGGGAGCTTGGGTTTATTCAATGTGGAGGGGTCACCGGGATGAACCTCGGGCGTTTCAAATGTGGCTGGAGTAACATCTGTTCAAAAGCGTTTTTGAAAAAGCAATGATTTAGGAATGTATGGTTCCAAGAGCCAGCATAGACAAGGCTCTAGTTCAAATATCCACTGAGCCACAAAGTACAGTGTGTGTACTTGATTAACACAACCCCCATCCGCCTAATTACCTCACAGGATAAAAGGGGGATATCATATATCACATGTAGGGAACCTTTGGCCCACCAGATGTTGCTGAACTACAAATCCCATCACCCCTGGCCACACTTGCTGATGGGAGCTGTAGATCAGCAACACTTCTAGGGCCAAAGGTTCCATAAATGCTGCCTCTAACTCTTTCGAGAAACAGAAAAGACTGAAATGAAAAGCAAACAAAAACAAAAACAAAAAAAACACCAAGCAAAAAAAACCAAAGAGTATTCTGGCCTCGTCAGCAGCATTATATGCAGGTTTCGGCGATGCATATAAAATTGCTCTACTGGGTATTCTTTGCAAATCATAAAGACACCCCCAAAATGACAAAGGAACATGTTCAAAACTCTATGATAAACATCAACACCAATAATCCAAGGATCCAAATAAATTCTTACATGGTGCAGGGGTGTCTTTGGAAGTTCTCCCCAAGGAAGAGCCAAATTTGATGGCTATCTGCCTCATTTTCTCCAAATCACCACTTTCTTCAGCATCTAGATAGTCCTTCTGAGCACGCAATTTCTCAACGTCAGGGAAAAAATCCCTTTGGATGATTTTCTCCAGGCTCTGCAAAATGCCAAATTAACAATGTTTCAGGGTAGGAGGAAAATAAAAAAAATGAAAGGAACATGTAATATAATTTTGTGGTCTGCGTGACAGGATCCTCAGAAATTTAGCTTAAGTAAAGCGGCTTGCTGGCCCAGGCCTGTCAAACCTTCAACCCATGTGGCATGACACCTTAGCAATGTATTCCATCTTACAAGGTACCTGAGAAACCACCCCGAGACCTGCAGGTATAGGGCGTCATATAAATTAAATAAATAAATAAATGCCTTGTTTTGCACCCAAGAAACAAAGATTTTGATCCAAAACTCAGCTGGCCTAAATTAATATAACCGCCATCACCAGTGGAGATAGAAAGCAGCCATCATGACGAGCAGACTTACGACTTCATAAGGTCTGTCTGTTGGCATCACCCACATTTACTTATTTATCTTCTAAAGAAATATGTGCAGGATATTGCTTCTCAAGCAAGCCAACACCTGAATGTCCAAATCCAATGTCTATCAGTTGTTCTGCAGTGCTGCCTTCCTTACCGCCCTTCTAGTGTATGTATTTATTTTATTTTATTGATTTTCAATACATTAAACATCCCCGCCAAGGACCTGCCCAACCCACCCGCTTTCCCACGCCACTGTGTTGTTGCGAAAACAAAAAACCCACAGGGATCTTCAGTTAACAGGTGGGATATAAATACAGTAAGCATAATAACAACAATCCTGTGATGTAGGCTTGGCATTATATAATGCATACACACAGAGAAAGAGAGAGAGAGAAGGCCTGCAACTTACACAGCGGTTACGTTCCGGGCATCTCTCCAATGGTCAAAACCACACAGAGTCAAAACACATGGAGTGGCAATAGGAGGTGGGACTGCGAGTCCCCCGCCCCCTCCGGACGTCCAGCCACCTTTCTAATTTTCCTGCCAAGCATGTAGAGCTGGATGTGCACAAGTTCAACGTGCACAAGTTGTGGGCTTACTGGGACTTGCCTTCCAGCGAATTCCATGCCCGAGGAGGGATTCAAATCCATGACTGTCTGGTCCTAGTTTTACTCATAACCTCTGTTATTGTTTTTCCCCCAGGGTCAAATCTTATTTATTCATTTGGTCATCATTGTTTATTATCATTATTTTTTAGTTTTATTTATAGTTTTCGAGTTTATACATTTCACCAACTTCACAATCATTTTAACATTTCCTTAAGTTTATGCTGAATATCTTCTACATATCTATATTAACTTAATTTGCTCATTTATTCATCAACTTTAAATATATACTCTTATGAAACAGCAGGTTATTACAATAATCCTGCCAATGTTCTTATCTGTTTATGATTTGTCTGTGAATATTCAACAAACCATTTCCATTCTTTTATAAAAAGTCTGTTATTGTTACCATCAACATCAGGCCCAAGTGACTTACACTGAGCAAATACAGTGGTACCTTGAGTTAAGTACCGTATTATTCGCTCTATAACACACACCAAACCATAACACGCACGTAGTTTTTAGAGGAGGAAAATCCGTAGGCATGCCACCCGTAGGCATTCCCTCCATAACACGCACAGACATTTCACCTTACTTTCTAGGAGGAAAAAAGTGAGTGTTATGGTGCAAAAAATACGGTACTTAATTTGTTCTGGAGATCTGTTCTTAACCTGGAACTGTTCTTAACCTGAAGCACCACTTTAACTAATGGGGCTCCTGCTGCTGCCACGCTGATGGAGCACAATTTCTGTTCTCATCCTGAAGCAAAGTTCTTACCCCAAGGTACTATTTCTGGGTTAGCGGAGTCTGTAACCGGAAGCGTATGTAACCCGAGGTACCATTGTATACTAATAAACACATTAAACATTTAATAATAATAATTATAGTTACTTATTGAATTTATATACTGCCCTACATCCAGGGGTCTCAGGGCAGATCACAGAATAAAATCAAGATATAAAACCACATAATACAAATAAAAACAACCCAATAGTCCACCCTATCATAAATAAATAAACAATAATACCCCGCACAGCACCACACTGTCTCTCCAAACACCCAAGACAAGGAAAGGCCCTGCCAGACCCCCGCTCCCACTGGACCCCCCCTTACCCCGCCAGACCCCCTACTCCGCCAGATACACCCCCACCAGACCCCTCCACTCCCACTGAACCCTCCACCCCGCCAGACCCCCCACCCCGCCAGACCCCCCCCCACTTCCACCGGACCCCCCACCCCGCCAGACCCCCTCCCACTGAACCCTCCACCCCGCCAGACCCCCCACCCCACCAGACCCCCCCCCACTTCCATCGGACCCTCCACCCCGTCAGGCCCCCGCTCCCATTCCCCTCGCTCGCCTGGATGTAGCTCTCCTCGTCCAGGACCCTCTTGCTGCTCTTGGGGGCCTCCTGGGCCGCCTCCTTCACCACAGCCACGGCGCCCGCCTCGGCCGGGACTGGCACCAGCGCTCTGGCCGAGGCGGCGGCGGCGGCGGGGCCCGGCTCGCCCATCTCTCCCGCCAGGCCCAGAAAATCCCAGCAACGGCACCTCGGTCGCCCTTAGCAACGCGCCCAGGGGTCCTTCGGCCTTACGCAGAGGCCCGGACGGGGCGACGCACCTCCGCTTCCGGCAACAGCGACACAGACGCCCGGAAGCGGCGCGGCTAGATCCCCCCCCTTTGGGGGATGGTCGTGGGGAATCGCAAAGGCCTTCGGGATTTGTAGTCTCTGCGAGGGGGAAATTGCCTAGTCAGGAAACCACGCCTCGCTCCATCCGTCGCCATAGAGGCGTAAGCGGTAGATGTTACCAAACAGCTCCAGCTTCCGTGTCTGTTTGGAAGCCGAGGTGCGGCTCGGTTTGGTTCGACTGGTCTGAATTGCAGGGTTGGCATAGTAGCGCTTCCATTGGCGCTACTTGGGGTCCAATTGGGATCGAATGTGGCCCTCCAAGTGTAGCCCTCTAAAATCTCCCCAGGCCACACCCCTCACCCTGATTGATTGATTGATTGATTGATTCTATTTCTCTGCTGCTTTTTATTCCAATAAATCCCAAAGCGGAGTTTGCGCTAATAACTAATAATAATAATAGTTTCATAATAACTGCCCCTCATTTATATAAATGCCTACCATTATTATGTGGGAATGGGGAGCGGTACTTTGGTTTTAACGACTTTGATTATGTAACACAGCTGCAGAATGACAATAATGTTGCTATTAATTAATGCATATTTTTTTTTGCATTGTACATTGTCATCACTTCCCCATCCCCATGAAGCAAAAGAAAAATATTTAATAATAAATAAAAATCAAAAATAATGGAATTACACTGCACTAAACACAATGCCTGATCACCTCATCTGTCTCCTGAGAAATCTCTATGTGGGACAAGAAGCTACACTTAGAACTGATATGGAACAACTGATTGGTTCAAAATTGGGAAAGGAGTACAACAAGGCTGTATATTGTCGCCCTGCTTATTTAACTTATATGCAGAATTCATCATGTGAAAGGCTGGGCTGGATGAATCCCTAGCCGGAATTAAGATTGCTGGAAGAAATATCAACAATCTCATCCTTATTGCAAAGTTCTGGAAGACACCAGATTTACCCACACTGGAGGACTGGCAGACGCAGCTGATGGACTACATGGAGTTGGCAGAAATGACTGGCAGAATCCGAGATCTGAGCGAAGAAACAATGGAGGAAGACTGGAAAAAATTTAAGGACTATTTGCAAAAATACTATAAGTTGTTTGAATGTTAAGATTTGCACGATTAAGAAACGTCACGCTTCTGCAAATTATCTAAGTAAATGATAAAGTAAGTAATGATGAAAAAAAACGAGACAAATTAGAAACAAAATATTATGTTTATTAAAAGTTTTGAAAACAAACTACAAACTTCTGAAATTGGTAACATAATAAACTCAAAGGTACAATAAGATGTGAAACAAGATAATAAATTGCTGAACTGGTTAGAATAATGAAAGCAATGTTGAGAGGATGCGAGGAGGTCCAAAAGAAAGTGAACTTGATGATATTCAACTTTTGTCTTCTTTTTTCTATTTTTCTTCATACATAAAAAAAAAAATGTTTCTTGTATGTTGCTATGTAAATTAATCTGCTAACCTATGGAAAGAAACGCAATAAAAAATTTTATAAAAAAAAAAAGAAATATCAACAATCTCAGATATGCAGATGACACAACCTTGATGGCAGAAAGTGAGGAGGAATTAAAGAACCTTTTATTGAGGGTGAAAGAGGAGAGCGCAAAATATGGTCTAAAGCTCAACATCAAAAAAACGAAGATCATGGCCACTGGGCCCATCACCTCCTGGCAAATAGAAGGGGAAGAAATGGAGGCAGTGAGAGATTTTACTTTCTTGGGCTCCATGATCACTGCAGATGGTGACAGCAGCCACGAAATTAAAAGACGCCTGCTTCTTGGGAGAAAAGCAATGACAAACCTAGACAGCATCTTAAAAAGTAGAGACATCACCTTGCTGACAAAGGTCCGCATAGTTAAAGTTATGGTTTTCCCAGCAGTGATGTATGGAAGTGAGAGCTGGACCATAAAGAAGGCTGACTGTTGAAGAATTGATGCTTTTGAATTATGGTGCTGGAGGAGACTCTTGAGAGTCCCATGGACTGCAAGAAGATCAAACCTATCCATTCTGAAGGAAATCAGTCTTGAGTGCTCACTGGAAGGACAGATCCTGAAGCTGAGGCTCCAATACTTTGGCCACCTCATGAGAAGAGAAGACTCCCTGGAAAAGACCCTGATGTTGGGAAAGATGGAGGGCACAAGAAGAAGGGGACGAGAGAGGACGAGATGGTTGGACAGTGTTCTCGAAGCTACAAACATGAGTCTGACCAAACTGAAATGATACCAGGCAGGGTAACTGACAATAGTTTATTCATTAGATGCAGACACTGAAACTACTAGGAAATGTGCTGCAGGAGATGAGACTGCAAGGGGCCACAAACATTCCAGCGGAAATCCATAGATGTCCTGAGTCAAGTAGCTGTTGCATTCTTTTCGCAAAGCTGTTCCTGTTGGGGGGGGGGAGAGAGAAGACAGATTAGCCAGCAATTATTACGGGCACACGCGCTAAACCCTGTCTGTGGTGCCTACCCCTTTACCCCAAATGATGAGACGAGACCAGAAAAAGACAATGGGGAGGTTTCCCACTTTGACCTTGCAGAGAAATAATTGACGTCAATTTGCTCAGGACTTTTTTTCTGTGGGGTTTTCAGACGTGGTTTATATATTTATGTACGTGTTTGCTTGTTACATTTATGAACATTTATTACATATCAAAGACCTTAAAATTCTTATCACACCTAACCCAAGTGCCAGACAGGTAGCCATCAAGATCACAAAGAGCTGCAGCAGCCCAGGAATGGATTCTGACTCCGGAGAACAAAAAGGATAGTGAGCAACTTAACCAGTTGGGTCAGGAAGTGTAAATAGATTTATCGGGTGTCAGGTGATGGGTAAAAGGCAGGAAGGATAGCTACCTGATACCCAGGCTCTGCCCATTTACCTCCCCTTCTGATGATGTAGAAATGATGTAGTGATGATGAAAGGTGGGAGGGCGTTCCACAGGGAGAGTGCCACTACCGAGAAGGCCTTCTGCCTGGTTCCTTACTTTACAAGTCGTTCTTAATCTAATCCGAAGCCTATTTGATACTTCCAAGTGATTTCTAATTATCTTATGTTACAATATTTGGCTAAATATTCTTTGAATTTCTTCCAGTCTTCTTGATATTCCTCTTCCTTCTGGTCACGGATTCTTCCAGTCAGGTCAGCCAGCTCCAAAAAGTCCAACACCTTCATCTGCCACTCTTCTATTGTTGGTCCTGCTATAGCAGTTTTGCTTACAAATAAGGTCAGGCTTCTTAGCCACTTTGCTTTAGGTTTTGCCTTGGTCTTGCCTGTTTTCTTAAAACCCTCTGACCGCAGGGAATCCTTTCACCTAGCGGGCTCACGGAATCCCCTAAGGACTGGAGAGCAGCCGGTGAGCATTTCTGGTTCTTTTCAACTGAATGGTATAGTTTTTCTAAAAGATGCAGGGATTTATGATATGTAAAAGGAACCATGGAAAAAGAAGAAGGGAAGTCATTGATATCTTAAGGATGTAAGATGAGTGTTTTAATTGTAAAACAGAAAACTTAACAAATAGCCTCTTGTGCTCACAGCAGCCACCAAGCACATAAGCACTTTGCCATCTTGTGGGGAAACAAAACATACAGAAGCAAAACATAGCCATCGTGACAATAATAATAATAATGTGAAGGCCTGGGATTCCAAGTCTGAGAGTGAACCGGAGGAATCCCAGCCGGCACAGGAGTCCCCGCCTCCAGGGCCGGCTGAACTGGGGCAAGGCCTAGATGCTGAGGAGCCTGCACCTGTGCCAGATCCTCAGGGGCAGGCACCAGGTGAGACCATTCTGGCCCCAGAGGTGCTGGAGGACTCAGTGGCTACAGGTGAGCCTCCCCCGGGGCCCAGTAACCCTTTGGCCTCTCCTGAACTGCAGAGGCTTAGGGCAGAGAGGCGAAGGGAACTGGTCTCTCCCAGGAGGAGTGCTCGCCTTAAGGCCAGGAGAGGCGGGGCTCCTGGGGGCCGGGACCGCCCCCGGCCTTAGAAGAAGATAAAGGTCAGGCAGCCCGGTCCCAGGTTGCGGGAGCAACGTCGTTGTGGAGTACCTGCTTTACCCAGACCTAGATCTGCACTCCCAGTGTGCCTGTTCCTCGCTCGGCTTCCTGCTCCTGACTCTCCGGTGTTCCTGTTCCCCGCCTGGCTCCCTGCTTCTGTTCTACCAGCGTTCCTGCTCCCCCGCCCGGCTCCCTGTTTCGGACCTCGCGTCTCATCTAGTGATCGTCTACCCTGCTAGAGACTCTGGACTGAACCTCGGCTACGGTATTAGTACCTTCCCCCCCGGGACCAGCACAAATAATAATAATAATAATAATAATAATAATAATAATAATAATAATAATAATTTATTATTTATACCCCGCCCATCTGGCTGGGCCTCCCCAGCCACTCTGGGCGGCTTCCATAAAAACCAAAAATACAATAAAATATCACACGTTAAAAACTTCCCTGAACAGGGCTGCCTTAATGACAAGTTGTCATTGGTAGCCTTCTTCCTGGGAGCCAGTTCTACAGTTTAACTGTCCTGCTTAATGTGCTTCTTTTATGCGTGTGATGGCCTGGGATTCGGACTCAGAGGCTGAACCTGAGGAATCCCAGCCTGCACAGGATTCCCCACCTCCAGAACCAACTGAGCCGGGGCTGGGGCCTGAGCCCGAAGGGTCCTCACCTGTGCTGGATCCTCGGGTGCAGGCACCAGCTGAGTCTGCTCTGGCCCCTGAGGTGATGGAGGACCCATTGCCTGCAGGTGCTCCACTCTCAGCCCCGTCAGGGGAAGCTGAGGTTGCCTCTGTGTCCAGTAACCCTCCGGCCTCTCCTGGGCTGCAGAGGCTCAGGGCAGAGAGGCGGAGGGAACTAAGTTCCTGCAGGAGGAGTGCTCACCTCCAGGCCAGGAGAGGCGAGTCACCTGAGGATCGTGGCCGCCCTATTCCTCGGGGCAGATAAAAGCCAGCCGGCCCCAGTCCCAAGTTGCGGGAGCAACATTGTTGGTATCCAGTTCCTGCCTGCACCCTTTCCTGCTCTTGACCTCAACCGACTCCCTGCCTTGGACCCAGCTTCAGCTTTGACAGACTGCCTCCATACTGCACCCTCGACCACGGACTGGACTTGGACCTTGCCTCTTGATTAACCCCCGGGACCAGCACAATGCGTCTTGAATTCTTCTTCTGTCTGCCTGAAAATTCAAGTGTATTTTTACACTTGTTTCTTATAATAGATGTATTTTATAAAGAGTTTAGTGTAGTATAGGCACGATTGCAGATAGCATCCTCTTTATAAAATTTGTTTCTGTATTTTTCCACGAGTGTTCATATTCTTTACATCTTCGCTTCAAGAACTGCATTGTTCGATTTGGAGAAGTGCCGATTTCAAAGGAGAGCAGCGTTTTGATTCATGCATTGATTTGGGACATGCAAATTTGGGATCCTCTCATGAAAATGCAAACCAAAATAAATTATCCCCCCGCCCCCGCCCCCACCCCCACGTCTCTACACGACATGGAAAGAAAGACAAGGAAGCCGAAGTTAGATATTTTAATGTTTGTGTTCATGTGGATCATGTTTCTAAATGTGTGCTAACAGTAAAGATATTTAAGATGTCTCATGCAGCCACATTTTAAAGATTTGAACTGCAGACTGAAACATTTACTTTGCAAAGCTTTCTAAGTGGTAAATTCTAGTCTAGGCAATTTTGGTTGCTGGCAAATGAGCTAATTTGACACTTGGCGAAGAACCTAGCCATCCTGGGCAGTCACTACTGATAGCCTCATCCTGCCTGAATTTCAAAGCTTCCTCTTTCAAAGCCATCCCTGCCTCCTGTGGGAGTGAGAGTAACTATGTGCTGCATGAACTATGTGCCGATTCATATATGTCCTGAGTCTTCCAACATCCAGCTTCATGGGATCTCCACGACTTCTGCATGTGCTGCTAAATACAGCAGTTATTTCCAAGGATCTCAGAACAAAAGGAATGAAGAGGTGGAAGGGGAACCGAAACAGTTTTATTAACAAATAAACAGCAGGCATACAAAGCATAACATAAAACATACCCGACAGGGGCTACCCAATCTCCCCTTCAGCTGCCTGGAGCCCCAGGTAGAGCAGCAGGAGAAAGACCCTGACCGTCGGTCTCCCAGCATCAGGTCCTTTGACCTGGGCAGAAGCTCACTGGGCCCCTCCCACTTATGGCTTTTATAGCCTGCCTTGACCCCTGACCATTAGGTCCAGTTGTGACTGATTCTGGGGTTGCGGCGCTCATCTCGCTTTATTGGCCAAGGGAGCCGCCGTACAGCTTTCAGGTCATGTGGCCAGCATGAATAAGCCGCTTCTGGCGAACCAGAGCAGCGCACAGAAACTCCGTTTACCTTCCCGCCGGAGTGGTACCTATTTATCTACTTGCACTTTGACGTGCTTTTGAGCTGCTAGGTTGGCAGGAGCTGGGATTGAACAACGGGAGCTCACCCCGTCGCGGGGATTCAAACCGCTGACCTTCTGATCAGCAAGTCCTAGGCTCTGTGGTTTAACCCACAGCGTCACCCGCATCCTGAACCTGGCATTATTCATGATTAATACAGAGTGGCTGAGAGTCTCCCACTACCTGCAGCCAGCATCCAGCCAGCACTTGCAACACAGAAGAACCCAATAAACTCCTGACAGGTGTGTGAAACACAAGAATCCAGCAGACCTCCAACTGGGGATGTTAAAGGGAAAGGGACATGCCATCTAACTCCTTGAAATACAATTGTCTTCCACATTTCCCCTACACTGCATCATGGGAGAGGAAAGGATATCCGCTTTCTCCAAGCAAAGCAGAATTGTATAAACTTCTATCACCTCTTGAAGGTTTATATAATGGCCGTATATTATGTGCAGCTTTTCTCTAAACTGAAAAGTCCCAAATGCTGTAACTTATCCCCATAGGGAAGTAGTTCCAACCCCTAGATGGTTTTTGGTTGCCCTTTTCTGAACCTTTTCTACCACTGCAGTAACCTTTTTTAAATGTGGCAACCAAATGGCATGCAGTATTCCAGCTGTCTGAATGGTCTGAAGCTCAACATCAAAAAAACGAAGATCATGGCCACTGGGCCCATCACCTCCTGGCAAATAGAAGGGGAAGAAATGGAGGCAGTGAGAGACTTTACTTTCTTGGGCTCCATGATCACTGCAGATGGTGACAGCAGCCACAAAATTAAAAGATGCCTGCTTCTTGGGAGAAAAGCAATGACAAACCTAGACAGCGTCTTAAAAAGCAGAGACATCACCTTGCCAACAAAGGCCACCTCACGAGAAGAGAAGACTCCCTGGAAAAGACCCTGATGTTGGGAAAGATGGAGGGCACAAGGAGAAGGGGACGACAGAGGATGAGATGGTTGGACAGTGTTCTCGAAGCTACCAGCATGAGTTTGACCAAGCTGCGGGAGGCAATGGAGGACAGAAGTGCCTGGCGTGCTCTGGTCCAGGGGGTCATGAAGAGTCAGACACGACTAAACGACTAAACAACACATTCCTATTCCAGCTGTGGTTGCACCCAGGGCTTTTTTCCCCAACCGAAACTCAGTTGCTCCAGCTCAGACCGCATGGCTTTTACAACCCCCTCTATCCTATGCTAATCGTCTAGGAACTTTTACCACTCTGCAACTAAGCTAAGTTTTACTGCCTGTGCAACTTTCTGCAACTCAAACTGACCTTTGAAGAGTTTGTAAGTATACCATTTATCAACTTACCAAATGTGTGGTCTTTTCCTATTCTAGAGGAAGAGGGAAGTTTTGGAACTCACAACAACATATTGCCTCTCAGGTGGATGCCATTGCCATTATAAGAGAACAAGGGAGGGAGGCGTTTTTGGTGAGTTCCAGCACCTCTTTTTCTAGAAAAACAGGACTGGTTTATATAATGGCCTTATAAAATATGCAGCTTTATTTTCAATTCCTTTCCGAACAATACCTAGCTTGAATTTTTCTTTTTTCCTACAACTGCTGCCCACAGGCCAACACCTTCACTACGATCCCAAGGTCTGAGCTTTTCATTTAGATTTGAGCTGTCTTGGAAGCTTAAATTTAATTAGCTAATATGAGAACTAGAAAGCATACTTGATGCTTTGAAAAGTGTTTCGTCTGGCAAGCTGAGTTTAACCCTCAAGGAGTTTACCTTTGCTGTCCATAACTTGGCTGAAGGAATTTGCAGCGAAGGAGAAACAGACCGGAACAAGGTGGAAACTGAGAGGTTACTTCTCAGAGGAGATAAAAAAATTTTGGCCTTATATAATATACTTTCATCGTTTAATATCCTTTCATTTAATCTCCATCTTTTATTTATCCTTTTATTGTCTCCTAGTTCTAATGTAATTGAGTTGTGATCCATTAGTATTTTGGGTTGGATTTTAACTTTTTTAGTTTTCATTAATAACTTGTTCGTTACCCATATTGCGTCTAGTCTTCCCCCTGATTGCTGAGCTTCCAAGAAATGAGTGTATTGTCTTTCGTTTGGGTTTTTGTATCTCCATACATCTGTTAGGTTTAGGTTTTCTACCATATGAAAGAAGGTAGATGGTAATCTCCTTCCCTTTGATTTTCTCTTTTTTTTGTTCTATCTTGATCAATAGATGTAACACCGTTAAAATCTCCCATAAGGATAATCTCCTCATTTATATATTCAAGTAGCTTGCACTCTACTTCCCTAAAGATTGTCTTATTTCCATTACATGCATATACGCCTGCAATGATTATTTGTTCATTCCCTCTAGTAACCTGAATATCCTACTGTCATGGTCTTTGAAAACTTGTTTTCAAAACTTGTTTTGATTCCAATTTTGGGTTTACATAAATTACAATTCCCCTTTTCTTTTTAATATCTAGGGAGACAAATTCTTGACCTAGTTTTTTATTTTCTAAAACTCTTCAGTGCTTCTTAGCTATGTGGGTCTTTTGCAGGCAGATAACATCCCATTGTTTTTTCTTTAGTATATGCTCTATCTTATTCCTCTTATCATTTAAACCGTTAACATTCCAATATATAATCCTTAGCTTCATTAAACTTTATAACTCTTTATTTCCTGGTATAGTGTCTTTAGGAGAAGAAGTGTAAAGAAGAGATATTTTTAACAGAAAAATAATTTTGTATCTTCTTGATTCTTTGTCTCTGTTTTTATTGTTACTTGTCTTCACTAGCTTTCTTGAAGTTCTTGGGTTTCGTCGTCTCTTTCCAGTCCTGAGTCTCCTCATCTCCCCAAATGTCAGGGAACTGCCATCGGAGCCAAGAGTGGAGGTAGGGCTCCCCAATGATGCGGGAGAAGGGACCAGCAGAGGGAGAGAGAACACTTCCTTTGGGGAAGGAAATCAGCGTGACACCTGGGAGAAAGGGGAGCAGGGAAGGACTTCAGAGAGAGGGCTCCAGGACTCTTCCACAGAGACCAGCGGGGAGAGTCCAGGACCTCCGCTGGCCACGCCCACTCTGCACAGGAGACTTCCGCGCAGGGAGTCTAGGCGGAGACTTGGTGTCAAGGAATTTTTATGTTGGAGGAAGTTCAGGAAACGCCCACTGACGGATTCTGCCGCGGCGTTTCCTGAACTTCCTCCAACGTAAAAACTCCTTGACACCAAGTCTTCCCCTGCGTGGAAGTCTCCTGCGCAGGGTGGGCGTGGCCAGCGGAGGTCCTGGACTCTCCCCGCTGGTCTCTGTGGAAGAGTCCTGGAGCCCTCTCTCTGAAGTCCTTCCCTGCTCCCCTTTCTCCCAGGTGTCACGCTGATTTCCTTCCCCAAAGGAAGTGTTCTCTCTCCCTCTGCTGGTCCCTTCTCCCGCATCATTGGGGAGCCTTACCTCCACTCTTGGCTCCGATGGCAGTTCCCTGACACCAAACTCCTTTTTGTACCTTCTCCAGAATTTTCCAGCCTCCTCTGGTGTCCTAAGAGTTTTTCTTCTATCCTTGTAGGTAAACGTGATTCCCTCTGGGAACTCCCAACGAAATCTGATCGATTTTTTCTTGAGTGCATCTGTCACGACTTTATAATTTTGCCATTCCCTCAGAATTCTTTTAGGGATTTCTTTATGAATTATGATGTTCTTGTCATCAATTATTAATTTAGATTGTCCCTTTTTTGTAGTATTTTATCCTTTAGAAGTCTTGAGTTAAGGAATACTAAGCAGTCTCCTGGGCCTTTAAACATCTTTGATGTTTCAGATCTAACCCGGAAGATTTTGTCAATGTCCAGCAGCATCTCAGCTTCTTGTACCACCAGCTAGTTTGCAAGTTCTTGAATCAGCTTCTCAGCTATTCTTTCTCCTTGGGATTCCGGTACACCGCAAAAGTGGAGAATCAGCTCCCGCTAGTGTAATTTCAACATAGCAATTCCATCCTGGATTTCTTCGTATGTTCTCTTTAATTCTAATATTTCTTCATTTGTTGCTTCCTGTATTTTTTTTTTATTTCTTTATTTTCATTTTGCAAATTCTTAGACACTTCTTCTTGTTTATTAGCTCTACCTTTAAGATCTTGTACAGATTTGTCCAAGTCCTTAGTTTTAGTATTTAATTCCTGTATTTGAGTTGTTAAATCTAAAATTAGCTTAGAGTTCTGTACAATTTTACCTTCCAATGATTCTTGAAGTGAGTCTAATTTATCATTTAAATTTCTGTTCATTCCCATTATCAGTTCTTTCACATCTGCATTAGGATCAATTTCTGCGGCTGATCGTCTTCTAACTTGAAGTCCCGTAGCAGATGTTAATGTGGTTTGATATTTTTGACTCAATGTTGTCTTGGATATCATTAATTATTTTTATGTAATTCAAATCAATTTCCAAGTTGATTATCTATTTTATCCACCAAAAAGCTACAATAATTGTTTTCCAGAATTAATTTTATATCCCAAAGTCTATCAATTAATTCAGGTCGTGGGATTATTTGTCAGTTGAGGTCCTGATAGGAATTACTTTTAATATTTCATTTGTATGAATTTATGAATCTGTGAGAATCACACTTCCTTTTTCTGGTATTATCTGGACCTCCTTCAGTCTTATTTTGTCACTCCGTCTTTGTTATTTCCCCGTAAGAATTCTTCTCTCCCTTTCTATTGATTTTTGTTGTTTCGTCTTCAGAAATACGGGAGTGCGTTTGTACCCACCGTCTGCCATATGGAGTAACCTGGTGTGTTTCTCCTTGGGGTCTCAGGGCGTTTCACAGTCAGGCTTGCATCCTTCCTGCGCTGAGATCCCTCTGACTTCCCCCACTTAAACTGTGCTGGAATGACAGAGGATCCCTTTCTGCGCTGCTTGGTGCCTTTTTTGATCTGAGACCTCCTCTCAGACCTTTCTAGGGGTTCACGTCACCCTTGCTCCCCCTTATTACACGCGTTCACCATGACTGGAAATGCTACACTAAGGCAGAACAAATTCCCCGACCCACCACTTGAGAGCACCACAGCCGGAAGATCGCCAGGGAATTCTTCTTGTTGTGCCTCGCCTGGCCAGGGATTTTTCCTTGTTGTGCCCCAGCCAGAGATTTCATCTTCTTGTGTTCTGGCTGGGGATTTCCTCTTGTGCCCTGCCTGGCCAGGGATTTCTTCTTATTGTGGCCTGCCAGCCACATATTTCTTCTTGTTGTGTCCGGCTGGCCTGGGATTTCTTCTTCTGCCCTGGCCAGGTATGTATTCTCGTGCCCTGGTTGATGTGTGATGGTTCTGCCACGGTTGTTGTTGTTCTGCCTGCCGCCCTTGCCTGCGCAGGGTGATGTTCTGCCTTTGCGGTTGTTGTTCTGCCTGCCGCCCCTCCCTGCACACAATGATTTTCCGCCTTGGTTGTTGTTGTTCTGCCTGCCGCTACTGCCTGCAAATCGTGATGATTCTGCATTGGTTGTTGTTGTTCTTCTGCCTGCCACTTCTGCCTATGAATCATGATGGTTCTGCCATGGTGGTGGTGGTGGTGGTGGTGGTGGTGGTGGTGGTGGTTGTTGTTGTTGTTGTTGTTGTTATGTCTGCCGACTCCTGCCTGCGAATTGTGATGGTTCTCCCTTGGTTGATGCTGTTGATGTGCCTGCCGCCGCTGCCTGTGAAGCATTATGGTTCCACATTGGTGGTTGTTGTTGTGATGTTCCCCCCGATGTTGATGTTGTGCCTGCCGACAAGTGCTTGCGAATCGTGATTATTCTGCCTTGGTTGATGTTGTAGTTGTGCCTGCCGTCACAGCCTGAGAAGTGTTATGGTTCCACCTTGGTTGTTGTTGTTGTGCCTGCCGACCCCTGCTTGCGCAGGGTGATGTTCCCCTGATGTTGATGTTGTGCCTGCCGACAAGTGCCTGCGAATCGTGATTGTTCTGCCTTTGTTGTTGTTGCTGTTGTGCCTGCCGCTCCTGCCTGCGAATTGTGATGGTTCTGACTTGGTTGTTATTGTTGTTCTGCCTGCTGCCACTGCCTGCGAAGCGTTGTGTTTCCGCCTTGAATGTTGTTGTTGTTGTTCTGCCTGCCGACCCCTGCCTCCAAATCATGATGGTTTTGCCTTGGTTGTTGTTCTGCCTGCGAAATGTGATGGTTCTGCATTGGTTTTTATTGTTGTTTTGCCTGCCGCCACTGCCCGCGAAGTGTTATAGTTCCACCTTTGTTGTTGTTGTTGTGCCTGCCGCCCCTGACTGCGAATCGTGATGGTTCTGCCTTCGTTGTTCTTGTTGTTGTGCCTGCCGCCCCTGGCTGCACAGGGTGATGTTCCGCCTTGGTGGTTGTTGTTGTTGTGCCTGCCGCCCCTGCCTGCGAATTGTGATGGTTCTGCCTTGGTAGTTATTGTTGTTCTGCCTGCTGCCACTGCCTGCGAAGCATTATGGTTCGGGCTTTGTTGTTGTTATTGTTGTGTCTACCGACTGCTGCCTGCGAATCGTGATGGTTCTCCCTTAGTTGATGCTGTTGATGTGCCTGCCGCCGCTGCATGCGAAGCATTAGGGTTCCACCTTGGTTGCTGTTTTTCCTGCAGACAGCTGCCAGTGCAGGGTAGTGTTGTTGTTGTTGTGCCTGCCACCCCTGCCTGTGCAGGGTGATATTCTGCCTTTGTTGTTGTTGTTGTGCCCGCCGCCCCTGCCTCCAATTTGTGACGGTTCTGCCTAGGTTTTTGTTCTGCCTGCCGACCCCTGCCTGCGCAGGGTGATGTTCCACCGGGGTGGTGGTTGTTGCTGTGCCTACTGCCCCTGCGGGCGAATCATGATGGTTCTGCCTTGGTTGATGTTGTAGTTGTGCCTGGCACCCCTGACTGCGAATCATGATGGTTCTGCCTTCGTTGTTCTTGTTGTTGTGCCTGCCG
Source organism: Podarcis bocagei (assembly GCF_964188305.1). Classification (NCBI taxonomy): domain Eukaryota; kingdom Metazoa; phylum Chordata; class Lepidosauria; order Squamata; family Lacertidae; genus Podarcis; species Podarcis bocagei. The sequence continues at coordinate 15,332,178 of NC_138142.1, read as the reverse complement.
CCCCTGGCTGCACAGGGTGATGTTCCGCCTTGGTGGTGGTTGTTGTTGTGCCCGCCGCCCCTACCTGCGAATTGTGATGGTTCTGCATTGGTTTTTATTGTTGTTTTACCTGGCGCCACTGCCTGTGAAGTGTTATGCTTCCACCTTTGTTGTTGTTCTTGTGCCTGCCGCCCCTGACTGTGAATCGTGATGGTTTTGCCTTCGTTGTTCTTGTTGTTGTGGTTTTGCCTTGGGGGTGGTGGTAGTTGTTGTGCCTGCTGACCCCTGCCTGCGCAGAGTGATGTTCCGTCTTTGTTGTTGTTGTTGTTCTTGTTGTGCCAGCTGCCCCTGCCTGCGAATTGTGATGGTTCTGCCGTTGTTTTTGTTCCTGCCGCCCCTGGCGGCACAGGGTGATAATCCGCCTGGTTGATTTTGTAGTTGTGCCTGCCGCCCCTGCCTGCGAAATGTGATGGTTCTGCCTTGGTTTTTATTGTTGTTTTGCCTGACGCCACTGCCTGCGAAGTGTTATGCTTCGACCTTTGTTGTTGTTGTTGTGTCTGCCGCCCCTGCCTGCGAATCATGATGGTTCTGCCTTCGTTGTTCTTGTTGTTGTGCCTGCCGCCCCTGGCTGCACAGGGTGATGTTCCGCCTTGGTGGTGGTTGTTGTTGTGCCTGCCGCCCCTGCCTGCGAATTGTGATGGTTCTGCCTTCGTTTTTATTATTGTTCGGCCTGCTGCCGCTCCTTGCCAAACATTATGGTTTGGCCTTTGTTGATGTTCTTGTTGTTGTGCCTGCCGCTCCTGCCTGCGAATTGTGATGGTTCTGCCTTCGTTTTTATTATTGTTCTGCCTGCTGCCGCTCCTTGCCAAACATTATGGTTCGGCCTTTGTTGTTGTTCTTGTTGTTGTGCCTGCCGCCCCTGCCTGCAAATTGTGATGGTTCTGCCTTCGTTGTTACTGTTGTTGTTCCTGCCGCCCCTAGCTGCGCAGGGTGATAATCCGCCTGGTTGATTTTGTATTTCTGCCTAGCGCCCCTGCCTGCGAAATGTGATGGTTCTCCCTTGGTTTTTATTGTTGTTGTTGTTGTTGTTGTGCCTGCCGCCCCTGCCTGCGAATTGTGATGGTTCTGCCGTTGTTTATGTTCCTGCCGCCCCTGGCTGCGCAGGGTGATAATCCGCCTGGTTGATTTTGTAGTTGTGCCTGCCGCCCCTGCCTGCGAAATGTGATGGTTCTGCCTTGGTTTTTATTGTTGTTGTGTCTGCCACCCCTGCCTGCGAATCATGATGGCTCTGCCTTCGTTGTTCTTGTTGTTGTGCCTGCCGCCCCTGGCTGCACAGGGTGATGTTCCGCCTTGGTGGTGGTGGTTGTTGTGCCTGCTGCCCCTGCCTGCGAATCGTGATGGTTCTGCCTTCGTTGTTATTGTTGTTCTGCCTGCTGCCGCTGCTTGCGAAGCATTATGGTTCGGCCTTTGTTGTTGTTCTTGTTGTTGTGCCTGCCGCCCCTGCCTGCGAATTGTGATGGTTCTGCCTTTGTTGTTCTTGTTGTTGTGCCTGCCGCCACTGGCTGCGCAGGGTGATGTACCGCCTTGGTGGTGGTTGTTGTTGTGCCTCCCGCCCCTGCGGGTTTTTATTGTTGTTTTGCCTGACGCCACTGCCTGCGAAGTGTTATGCTTCCACCTTTGTTGTTCTTGTTGTGTCTGCCGCCCCTGCCTGCAAATCATGATTGTTCTGCCTTCGTTGTTCTTGTTGTTGTGCCTGCCGCCTCTGGCAGCACAGGGTGAAGTTCTGCCTTGGTGGTGGTTCTTGTTGTGCCTGCCGCCCCTGCCTGCAAATCGTGATGGTTCTGCATTGGTTGTTATTGTTGTTCTGCCTCCTGCTGCTGCCTGTGAAGCATTATGGTTTGGCCTTTGTTGTTGTTCTTGTTGTTGTGCCTGCCGCCCCTGCCTGCGAATTGTGATGGTTCTGCCTTGGTTGTTATTGTTGTCTGCCTGCTGATCGTTGTTGTTTTGCCTTGGTGGTGGTGGTGGTGGTTGTGCCTGCTGACCCCTGCCTGCGCAGAGCGATGTTCCGCCTTTGTTGTTGTTGTTGTTGTTGTTGTTGTTGTTGTTGTTGTTGTTGTGCCTGCTGCCCCTGCCTGCGAATTGTGATGGTTCTGCCTTGGTTGTTGTTGTTGTTGTGCCTCCTGCCCCTGCCTGCCAAATGTGATGGTTCTGCCGTTGTTTTTGTTCCTGCCGCCCCTGGCTGCGCAGGGTGATAATCCGCCTGGTTGATTTTGTAGTTGTGCCTGCCGCCCCTGCCTGCGAAATGTGATGGTTCTGCCTTGGTTTTTATTGTTGTTTTGCCTGACGCCCCTGGCTGCGCAGGGTGATATTCCGCCTTGGTGGTGGTGGTTGTTGTGCCTGCCGCCCCTGCCTGCGAATCGTGATGGTTCTGCCTTCGTTGTTATTGTTGTTCTACCTGCTGCCGCTGCTTGCGAAGCATTATGGTTTGGCCTTTGTTGATATTCTTGATGTTGTGCCTGCTGCCCCTGCCTGCGAATTGTGATGGTTCTGCCTTGGTTGTTACTGTTGTTCTGCGTGCAGCCGCTGCCTGCAAAGCATTATGGTTCTCCCTTGGTTGTTGTTGTGCCTCCAGCCCCTGCCTGCGAAATGTGATGGTTCTGCCGTTGTTTTTGTTCCTACCTCCCCTGGCTGAGCAGGGTGATAATCCGCCTGGTTGATTTTGTAGTTGTGCCTGCCGCCCCTGCCTGCGAAATGTGATGGTTCTGCCTTGGTTTTTATTGTTGTTGTGTCTGCCACCCCTGCCTGCGAATCATGATGGTTCTGCCTTCGTTGTTCTTGTTGTTGTGCCTGCCGCCCCTGGCTGCACAGGGTGATGTTCCGCCTTGGTGGTGGTGGTTGTTGTGCCTGCTGCCCCTGCCTGCGAATCGTGATGGTTCTGCCTTCGTTGTTATTGTTGTTCTGCCTGCTGCTGCTGCTTGCGAAGCATTATGGTTTGGCCTTTGTTGATGTTCTTGTTGTTGTGCCTGCCGCCCCTGCCTGCGAATTGTGATGGTTCTGCCTTGGTTGTTGTTCTGCCTGCCGACCCCTGCCTGCACAGGGTGATGTTCCGCCTTGGTGGTGGTTGTTGTTGTGCCTGCCGCCCCTGCCTGCGAATAGTGATGGTTCTGCCTTCGTTGTTATTGTTGTTCTGCCTGCTGCCGCTGCTTGCGAAGCATTATGGTTCGGCCTTTGTTGTTGTTCTTGTTGTTGTGCCTGCCGCCCCTGCCTGCGAATTGTGATGGTTCTGCCTTTGTTGTTCTTGTTGTTGTGCCTGCCGCCACTGGCTGCGCAGGGTGATGTACCGCCTTGGTGGTGGTTGTTGTTGTGCCTGCCGCCCCTGCCTGCCGTGCCTGCCGCCCCTGCCGCCCCTGCCTGCGAATCGTGATGGTTCTGCCTTGGTTGTTATTGTTGTTCTGCCTTCTGCCGCTGCTTGCGAAGCATTATGATTTGGCCTTTGTTGATGTTCTTGATGTTGTGCCTGCCGCCCCTGACTGCGAATAGTGATGGTTTTGCCTTCGTTGTTCTTGTTGTTGTGCCTGCCGCCCCTGCCTGTGAATTGTGATGGTTCTGCCTTCGTTGTTCTTGTTGTTGTGCCTGCCGCCACTGGCTGTGCAGGGTGATCTTCCGCCTTGGTGGTGGTTGTTGTTGTGCCTGCCGCCCCTGCCTGCGACTTGTGATGGTTCTGCCTTGGTTGTTATTGTTATTGTTATTGTTGTCTGCCTGCTACCGCTGCCTGCGAATCGTTGTGGTTTTGCCTTGGTGGTGGTGGTGGTTGTTGTGCCTGCTGCCCCTGCCTGCGAATTGTGATGGTTCTGCCTTGGTTGTTGTTGTTGTTTTCGTTGTGCCTCCTGTCGCTGCCTGCGAAATGTGATGGTTCTGCCGTGGTTTTTCTTCCTGCCACCCCTGGCTGCGCAGGGTGATAATCTGCCCGGTTGATTTTGTAGTTGTGCCTGCCGGCTCTGCCTGCGAAATGTGATGGTTCTGCCTTGGTTTTTATTGTTGTTTTGCCTGCCTGCGAAGTGTTATGCTTCCACCTTTGTTGTTGTTGTTGTGTCTGCTGCCCCTGCCTGCGAATCATGATGGTTCTGCCTTCGTTGTTCTTGTTGTTCTGCCTGCCACCCCTGCCTGGAACAGGGTGATGTTCCGCCTTGGTGGTGGTTGTTGTTGTGCCTGCTGCTCCTGCCTGCGAATCGTGATGGTTCTGCCTTCGTTGTTATTGTTGTTGTGCCTGCCTCCCCTGCCTGCAAATTGTGATGGTTCTGCCTTGGTTGTTATTGTTGTTCTGCCTGCTGCCGCTGCCTGCGAATCATTATGGTTCGGCCTTTGTTGTTGTTCTTGTTGTTGTGCCTGCCGCCCCTGCCTGCGAATTGTGATGGTTCTGCCTTCGTTGTTCTTGTTGTTGTTCCTGCCGCCCCTAGCTGCGCAGGGTGATAATCCGCCTGGTTGATTTTGTATTTCTGCCTAGCGCCCCTGCCTGCGAAATGTGATGGTTCTGCCTTGGTTTTTATTGTTGTTTTGCCTGACGCCACTGCCTGCGAAGTGTTATGCTTCCACCTTTGTTGTTCTTGTTGTGTCTGCCGCCCCTGCCTGCGAATCATGATGGTTCTGCCTTTGTTGTTCTTGTTGTTGTGCCTGCCGCCTCTGGCTGCACAGGGTGAAGTTCTGCCTTGGTGGTGGTTCTTGTTGTGCCTGCCGCCCCTGCCTGCGAATCGTGATGGTTCTGCCTTCGTTGTTATTGTTGTTCTGCCTGCTGCCGCTGCTTGCGAAACATTATGGTTCGGCCTTTTTTGTTGTTCTTGTTGTTGTGCCTGCCGCCCCTGCCTGCGAATTGTGATGGTTCTGCCTTGGTTGTTACTGTTGTCTGCCTGCTGCCGCTGCCTGCGAATCGTTGTGGTTTTGCCTTGGTGGTTGTTGTTGTTGTTGTGCCTGCTGACCCCTGCCTGCGCAGAGCGATGTTCTGCCTTTGTTGTTGTTCTTGTTGTTGTTGTTCTTGTTGTTGTGCCTGCTGCCCCAATTGTGATGGTTCTGACTTGGTTGTTGCTGTTGTTCTGCGTGCAGCCGCTGCCTGCAATGCGTTGTGGTTCTCCCTTGGTTGTTGTTGTGCCTCCTGCCCCTGCCTGCAAAATGTGATGGTTCTGCCGTTGTTGTTGTTCCTGCCGCCCCTAGCTGCGCAGGGTGATAATCCACCTGGTTGATTTTGTAGTTCTGCCTGCCGCCCCTGCCTGCGATATGTGATGGTTCTGCCTTGGTTTTTATTGTTGTTTTGCCTGCGAATTGTGATGGTTCTGCCTTCGTTGTTATTGTTGTTCTGTCAGCTGCTGCTGCCTGCGAAGCATTATGGTTCGGCCTTTGTTGTTCTTCTTGTTGTTGTGCCTGCCACCCCTGCCTGCGAATTGTGATGGTTCTGCCTTGGTTGTGGTTGTTGTTGTGCCTGCCGCCCCTGCCTGCGAAATGTGATGGTTCTGCCGTTATTTTTGTTCCTGCCACCCCTGGCTGCGCAGGGTGATAATCCGCCTGGTTGATTTTGTAGTTGTGCCTGCCGCTCCTGCCTGCAAAATGTGATGGTTCTACCTTGGTTCTTATTGTTGTTTTGCCTGCCTGCGAAGTGTTATGCTTCCACCTTTGTTGTTGTTGTTCTGTCTGCCGCCCCTGCCTGCGAATCATGATGGTTCTGCCTTCGTTGTTCTTGTTATTGTGCCTGCCGCCCCTGGCTGCACAGGGTGGTGTTCCGCCTTGGTGGTGGTTGTTGTTGTGCCTGCCGCTCCTCCCTGCAAATCGTGATGGTTCTGCCTTCGTTGTTATTGTTGTTCTGCCTGCTGCCGCTGCTTGCGAAGCATTATGGTTTGGCCTTTGTTGATGTTCTTGTTGTTGTTCCTGCCGCCCCTGACTGCGAATCGTGATGGTTTTGCCTTCATTGTTGTTGTTGTGCCTGCCACCCCTGCCTGCGACTTGTGATGGTTCTGCCTTGGTTGTTATTGTTGTTCTGCCTGCTGCCGTTGCCTGCGAATAATTATTGTTCAGCCTTTGTTGTTGTTGTTGTTCTTGTTGTGCCTGCTGCCCCTGCCTGCGCATTGTGATGGCTCTGCCTTCGTTGTTCTTGTTGTTGTGCCTGCCCCCCCTGGCTGCACAGTGTGATGTTCCGCCTTGGTGGTGGTTGTTGTTGCGCCTGCCGCCCCTGCCTGCGAATTGTGATGGTTCTGCATTGGTTGTTATTGTTGCTTTGCCTGCTGCTGCTGCCTGCGAAGCATTATGGTTCGGCCTTTGTTGTTGTTCTTGTTGTTGTGCCTGCCGCCCCTGCCTGCGAATCGTGATGGTTCTGCCTTGGTTGTTATTGTTGTTCTGCCTCCTGCCGCTGCCTCTGAATCATTATGGTTCAGCCTTTGTTGTTGTTCTTGTTGTTGTGCCTGCCGCCCCTGCCTGCGAATTGTGATGGTTCTGCCTTCGTTGTTCTCTTTGTTGTGCCTGCGGCCCCTGGCTGCACAGTGTGATGTTCCGCCTTGGTGTGGTTGTTGTTGTGCCTGCCGCCCCTGCCTGCGAATTGTGATGGTTCTGCATTGGTTGTTATTGTTGTTTTGCCTACTGCTGCTGTCTGCGAAGCATTATGGTTCGGCCTTTGTTGTTGTTCTTGTTGTTGTGCCTGCCACCCCTGCCTGCGAATTGTGATGGTTCTGCCTTGGTTGTGGTTGTTGTTGTGCCTGCCGCCCCTGCCTGCGAAATGTGATGGTTCTGCCGTTATTTTTGTTCCTGCCACCCCTGGCTGCGCAGGGTGATAATCCGCCTGGTTGATTTTGTAGTTGTGCCTGCCGCTCCTGCCTGCGAAATGTGATGGTTCTGCCTTGGTTTTTATTGTTGTTTTGCCTGCCTGCGAAGTGTTATGCTTCCACCTTTGTTGTTGTTGTTCTGTATGCCGCCCCTGCCTGCGAATCATGATGGTTCTGCCTTCGTTGTTCTTGTTATTGTGCCTGCCGCCCCTGGCTGCGAAATGTGATGTTCCGCCTTGGTGGTGGTTGTTGTTGTGCCTGCCGCTCCTCCCTGCGAATCGTGATGGTTCTGCCTTCGTTGTTATTGTTGTTCTGCCTGCTGCCGCTGCTTGCGAAGCATTATGGTTTGGCCTTTGTTGATGTTCTTGTTGTTGTGCCTGCCGCCCCTGACTGCGAATCGTGATGGCTCTGCCTTCGTTGTTCTTGTTGTTGTGCCTGCCCCCCCTGGCTGCACAGTGTGATGTTCCGCCTTGGTGGTGGTTGTTGTTGCGCCTGCCGCCCCTGCCTGTGAATTGTGATGGTTCTGCATTTGTTGTTATTGTTGCTTTGCCTGCTGCTGCTGCCTGCGAAGCATTATGGTTCAGCCTTTGTTGTTGTTCTTGTTGTTGTGCCTGCCGCCCCTGCCTGCGAATTGTGATGGTTCTGCCTTGGTTGTGGTTGTTGTTGTGCCTGCCGCCCCTGCCTGCGAAATGTGATGGTTCTGCCGTTATTTTTGTTCCGGCCACCCCTGGCTGCGCAGGGTGATAATCCGCCTGGTTGATTTTGTAGTTGTGCCTGCCGCTCCTGCCTGCAAAATGTGATGGTTCTGCCTTGGTTTTTATTGTTGTTTTGCGTGCCTGCGAAGTGTTATGCTTCCACCTTTGTTGTTCTTGTTGTTCTGCCTGCCGCCCCTGCCTGCGAATTGTGATGGTTCTGCATTGGTTGTTATTGTTGTTCTGCCTGCTGCTGCTGCCTGCGAAGCATTATGGTTCGGCCTTTGTTGTTGTTCTTGTTGTTGTGCCTGCCGCCCGACTGCGAATCGTGATGGTTTTGCCTTCGTTGTTCTTGTTGTTGTGCCTGCCGACCCTGCCTGCGAATTGTGATGGTTCTGCCTTTGTTGTTCTTGGTGTTGTGACTGCCGCCCCTGGCTGCACAGGGTGATGTTCCACCTTGGTGGTGGTTCTTGTTGTACCTGCCGCCCCTGCCTGCGAATTGTGATGGTTCTGCCTTGGTTGTTATTGTTGTCTTCCTGCTGCCGCTGCCTGCGAATCGTTGTGGTTTTGCCTTGGTGGTGGTGGTGGTGGTTGTGCCTGCTGCCCCTGCCTGCGAATTGTGATGGTTCTGCCTTGGTTGTTGTTGTGCCTGACGCCCCTGCCTGCGAAATGTGATGGTTTGGCCTTTCGTTTGTTCTTGTTGTTGTGCCTGCCGCCCCTGCCTGCAAATTGTGATGGTTCTGCCTTGGTTGTTATTGTTGTTCTGCCTGCTGCCGCTGCCTGTGAATCATTATGGTTCAGCCTTTGTTGTTGTTCTTGTTGTTGTGCCTGCCGCCCCTGCCTGCGAATTGTGACGGTTCTGCCTTCGTTGTTCTCTTTGTTGTGCCTGCTGCCCCTGGCTGCGAATTGTGATGGTTCTGCATTGGTTGTTATTGTTGCTTTGCCTGCTGCTGCTGCCTGCGAAGCATTATGGTTCGGCCTTTGTTGTTGTTCTTGTTGTTGTGCCTGCCGCCCCTGACTGCGAATCGTGTTGGTTTTGCCTTCGTTGTTGTTCTTGTTGTTGTGCCTGCCGACCCTGCCTGCGAATTGTGATGGTTCTGCCTTCGTTGTTCTTGTTGTTGTGCCTGCCGCCCCTGGCTGCACAGGGTGATGTTCCGCCTTGGTGGTGGTTCTTTTTGTACCTGCCGCCCCTGCCTGCGAATTGTGATGGTTCTGCCTTGGTTGTTATTCTTGTCTTCCTGCTGCCGCTGCCTGCGAATCATTGTGGTTTTGCCTTGGTGGTGGTGGTTGTGCCTGCTGACCCCTGCCTGCGCAGAGCGATGTTCCGCCTTTGTTGTTGTTGTTGTGCCTGCTGCCCCTGCCTGCGAATTGTGATGGTTCTGCCTTGGTTGTTGTTGTTGTTGTGCCTGCCGCCCCTGTTTGCGCAATGTGATGGTTTTGCCTTCGTTGTTCTTGTTGTTGTGCCTGCCGCCCCTGGCTGCACAGTGTGATGTTCCGCCTTGGTGTGGTTGTTGTTGTGCCTTCCGCCCCTGCCTGCGAATTGTGATGGTTCTGCATTGGTTGTTATTGTTGCTTTGCCTGCTGCTGCTGCCTGCGAAGCATTATGGTTCGGCCTTTGTTGTTGTTCTTGTTGTTGTGCCTGCCGCCCCTGCCTGCGAAATGTGATGGTTCTGCCGTTATTTTTGTTCCTGCCACCCCTGGCTGCGCAGGGTGATAATCCGCCTGGTTGATTTTGTAGTTGTGCCTGCGGCTCCTGCCTGCAAAATGTGATGGTTCTACCTTGGTTCTTATTGTTGTTTTGCCTGCCTGCGAAGTGTTATGCTTCCACCTTTGTTGTTGTTGTTCTGTCTGCCGCCCCTGCCTGCGAATCATGATGGTTCTGCCTTCGTTGTTCTTGTTATTGTGCCTGCCGCCCCTGGCTGCACAGGGTGGTGTTCCGCCTTGGTGGTGGTTGTTGTTGTGCCTGCCGCTCCTGCCTGCGAATCGTGATGGTTCTGCCTTCGTTGTTATTGTTGTTCTGCCTGCTGCCCCTGCTTGCGAAGCATTATGGTTTGGCCTTTGTTGATGTTCTTGTTTTTGTGCCTGCCGCCCGACTGCGAATCGTGATGGTTTTGCCTTCGTTGTTCTTGTTGTGCCTGCCACCCCTGCCTGCGAATTGTGATGGTTCTGCCTTGGTTGTTATTGTTGTTCTGCCTGCTGCCGTTGCCTGCGAATAATTAAGGTTCAGCCTTTGTTGTTGTTCTTGTTGTTGTGCCTGCCGTCTCTGCCTGCGAATTGTGATGGCTCTGCCTTCGTTGTTCTTGTTGTTGTGCCTGCCACCCCTGGCTGCACAGTGTGATGTTCCGCCTTGGTGGTGGTTGTTGTTGTGCCTGCCGCCCCTGCCTGCGAATTGTTATGGTTTTGCCTTCGTTGTTCTTGTTGTTGTGCCTGCCGCCCCTGCCTGCGAATTGTTATGGTTTTGCCTTCGTTGTTCTTGTTGTTGTGCCTGCCGCCCCTGCCTGCGAATTGTTATGGTTTTGCCTTCGTTGTTCTTGTTGTTGTGCCTGCCGCCCCTGCCTGCAAATTGTTATGGTTTTGCCTTCGTTGTTCTTGATGTTGTGCCTGCCGCCCCTGCCTGCGAATTGTGATGGTTCTGCATTGGTTGTTATTGTTGCTTTGCCTGCTGCTGCTGCCTGCGAAGCATTATGGTTCGGCCTTTGTTGTTGTTCTTGTTGTTGTGCCTGCCGCCCCTGCCTGCGAATTGTGATGGTTCTGCCTTGCTTGTTATTGTTGTTCTGCCTGCCGCCGCTGCCTGTAAAGTGTCATGGTTCCGCCTTGGTTGTTGTTGTGCCTGCGAATCATGATGGTTCCGCCTTGGTGGTTGTTGTTGTTGTTGTGCCTGCCTGCGAATTGTGATGGTTCTGCCTTGGTTGATGTTGTAGTTGTGCCTACCGCCCCTGCCTGCAAATCATAATTGTTCTGCCTTCGTTGTTGTTGTTGTTGTTGTTGTTGTTGTTGTTGTTGTTGTTGTGCCTACCGCCCCTGGCTGCGCACGGTGATGTTCCCCCTTTGTTGTTGTTATTGTTGTTGTGCCTACCACCCCTGCCTGCGAATCGTGATGGTTCTGCCTTGGTTGTTGTTGTTATTGTTGTGCCTGACGACCCCAGCGTAGGGTGATGTTCCACCTTTGTAGTTGTTGTTGTTGTGCCTGCCGCCCCTGCCTGCGAATTGTGATGGTTCTGCCTTGGTTTTTGTTGTTGTGCCTGCCGACCGCTGCCTGCACAGGATGATGTTTCACCTTTGTTGTTGTTATTCAGTCTGCCGTCGCTGCCTGTGAATCATGATGGTTTTGCCTTGGTTTTTGTCGTTGTTCTGCCTCCCACCCCTGCCTGCACATGATGATTTTCCGCCTTGGTTGTTCTTGTTGTTCTACCTGCCGCTGCTGCCTGCAAATAGTGATGGTGCTGCCACAAATAATTTTTATAGTTGTATCGACAGTATATGGATTACTAAGCATATGGCAATTAAAGCAGAGAATGCCATAATATTACCAAAAACACTCACACATCACAATCCAGTATCATTAACTCTTAAAGGAAAACAGAAGAAAGGGGGGGGGAGGTGGAGAATGAATGTTTTCCTATTAAAAAACCAAAAAGTAATACAAGGATCCAGAAAGTTGATGAAGGAATATTTTGAAAACAATTGGAGGAAAGGGACAGATGTAAAAACAGTGTGGGATGCTGGGAAGGCAGTTGTTAGGGCATATTTCATACAACAAAACTCAATAGCATATAAGAATAAATTAAAAAAGAAAAGGGAGCTTTTAGAAGAAATTAAAAGGAAAAATTTGCCTATGCAAGCAAAAATAAAGGGAGATTAAATCAAGAAATTAAATTATTGAGAGTAGAATGCAATAAAATTATAGAACAGGGGGCAGAACAAAAAAATCAAATTTTGGAAATATAAAAATTTTGAATGGGCAAATAAACCAGGGAGATCCTTGCCTGGCAATTAAAGAAACAAAGAAATGAAAAATTAATAAATAAGATAGAAGTAGAAGAGAGGACAATAGGGGATATTACAGAAATTTAAAAAGAATTTGAAAAGTATTATAAAAAAATATATCAAAAAGATGAAGTGTCCATAGAAGAAATAGAGGACTATATAAAGAAAAATAAATTAATAGAGATAGCAGAAGAAGACCATAAATGAACCAATATCAACCGTAGAAATTAAGGAATCAATTCAAAAATTAAAAATAGGGAAATCCCCAGGTCTAGACGGCATACCAGCAGAATACAATAAAGAAATGTTAAATGAATTAATTGACCCACTAAAAGAAGTAATAGAGGAAGCGGTAGAGAAGGGGAATATTCCAGACTCTTGGACTCAAGCATATATAACGCTCCTGCCAAAACAAGGTACGGACTTGGAATCTGTCTCAAATTATAGACCCATTTCGTTGTTAAATTCGGATTATAAAATTTATGCAGGATTATTGGCTAACAGGTTGAAAAAAATAATAGGAAAAATAGTACATAAAAATCAAGCTGGATTTGTGGAAGGAAAACAAATAAAGGATAATATTAGAAATATAATAGACATAATGGAATATCTACAAGTAAGAAGAGATAAACAAGCAGCCCTGATTTCAACTGATGCGGAGAAGGCGTTCGATAAAATCTCATGGGAATTTATGAAAAAACTATTAAAAGAATTGTGTCTAGGTGAAAAATTCCAAAAAGGTATAAATGCAATATATAACCAACAGAAAGCAAAAATTATTATTAATGGAGAGTTTGGAGAAGAAATCAATATCTTTAAAGGTACAAGACAAGGATGCCCCCTATCCCCAATGTTGTTTATAATAGTATTAGAGGTTCTATTAAAGAAAATAAGGCAGGACAACCAAATAAGAGGAATAGTAGTTGGTGAAAAAAGATATAAGTTAAGAGCCTTTGCAGATGTTATGATCACAACAGAAAATCCCCTACAATGCACACCTAGAATATTGGAATGTATAAACAAATATGGCAGATTAGCAGGATTCAAATTAAACTGTGGGAAAACCAAAATACTAGTGAAAAATATGGAAGAAAAAGATAAAGTGAAATTACAAGAAATTACAGGATTGGAAATTAAAAAGAAAATAAGGTATCTTGGAATAAATTTAACAACAAATACTATAGATTTAAGTAATGAGAACTATGGGAAAACATGGAATGAAATAAAAAAGGATTTGCTAGTATGGGGGAAATTAAATCTTTCCTTACTAGGGAAAATATCGAGGATAAAGATGAACATATTACCAAGGATGATGTTTTTATTTCAAAGTATCCCAATACTAGGAGGAGATAAATGTTTTAATAATTGGAAAAGAGATTTGGCCAAATTTGTGTGGTCAGGAAAGAAACCAAGAATAAAACACAAAATAATGATAGACAAGAGGGAGAGAGGAGGATTTGGCCTCCCTGACATGGAGTTATATCACGATGCAGTGGGTCTGACCTGGCTAAAAGAATGGATCAAATTAGATGACTCGGATGTATTGGACTTAGAGGGAGTAGAGACGAGATATGGATGGCACGCCTATCTAATAGATGAAAAAGTCAAAGTACATAAAGGCTTCCTAGGACATATAGTCAGAAAGTCTATATATAAAATATGGGAGAAATATAAAACACTCCTAGAACCGAAAACTCCTTGGTGGGCATCGCTGGCAGAAATTGTCACAGTGAAAAAATTAAATATGAAAGAAAATTGGGCTACCTATAAAATTGTATTGAAGGAAGAAAACGGAGAATTGGAATTAAAGGATTAAAACTCATATTAGTGACTGGTTCCAATATATTCAAATTAAGTATAGATTAGCGAAAGACAAAAAGTTAGGATTTGAAAAATAAATATCAAAATTGATAAATAATACAAGAAAAATCATAAGATATATCTAAATTGCATATTCTGATCTTAGAGTGGGAAACAAAGGATGAATTGGTTAAAGCATCCATGATTAAATGGGCGCAAGATATTGGGGAAAATATTATGTTTGAACAATGGGAAAAATTGTGGAAAGAAGATATGAAATTCACTATGTGTTATATATTGAAAGAAAATTACCTTAAAATACAACATAGATGGTATTTAACACCGGAAAGAATAGCAAAGATGAATAAAAATTGTAGCAATGTCTGCTTGCTCGCGATGCAACACTGGAAATGGTACTATGATACATATATGGTGGAATTGTTTAAACATCAAATAATTTTTGGAAACAATATATAACGAAATGAAAAAAATGTTTAGATATTCATTTAGGAAAACACCAGAAGGTTTTCTATTGGGAATAGTACTAGGAAGTCTAAAAGAAGAAGACAAGACATTATATTTGTACGCAACAGTAGCCGCTAGGCTATTGATTGCGAAAAATTGGAAAAGTGGTATTATACCGACAAAAAACAGAGTGGCTTGCCAAATTATTGGAGTATTATAATATATCCAAAACAATGGGAGAAATTGGGAGGCTCTCAAAAGAGAAGATAGATAGGGATTGGAAGGTGTTTAAAGGATACTTGCAAAACCATATTGAAAAATCAGAACTCCTATTAGAATAAACAAGTTCCGTTTTAAATACTGAAATACTAAATAAGATGGATAACAATGTGTAATGGAAAAAGAAGCATGAAATTAGGTTAAAGGTGTGTGAAAGAAAGTAATAGAAGTGGAAAGAAATTGCAATTGAGTAGATTGGAAGTCTAACACAAAGGTGGGGTGAGGAGTGGTGGATGGTGATGGGAAAAGGAATTATCTGTGGGACTGAATGTAGGGATGTTTGAATATATTTAAGGATTGTATGAAATGTATGTTTGTATGCTTGTATATTCACAATATGTGTGTATTAATGCTGAATTATTTTAACAATAAAATTTTTTTTTAAAAAAATTATTTTTTTAAAGTGATGGTTCCGCCTGGCTTTTTGTTGTTGTTGTTGTGCCTGCCGCCCCTGCCTGCGAATCGTGATGGTTCTGCCTTGGTTGTTGTAGCCTATCCATTGCCAAAGATAGGAGATTTATTGGCGAAGGTTAGGACAGGGAAAATCTTCACTAAATTGGACTTGAGGGGGGCGTATAATCTGATCAGAATCCGAGAGGGAGATGAGTGGAGAACCACCTTTTACACCCTTCTTGGGTCATATGAGTTCTTAGTCATGCCCTATGGCTTACAGGCGGGCACGCCCACGTTTCAGTCCTTTATACAGCACGTATTGGGGTCACTGCTGTACAAAAACTGTGTGTGTTATTTGGATGATGTGCTAATTTTCTCGGAAATGGAGGAGGAACATGTGAAGCACGTGAAAGAGGTATTGGAGAGGTCAAAAAGGCGTACCGGTAAGTTGTATGCCAAGTTAGAGAAATGCCAGTTCCATGTGCCAGAAGTGGAATTTTTGGGCTACCGCCTCTCAGCAGAAGGTGTGCACATGGAAAAAGGAAAGGTGAAAAGTGTGCTGGAATGGAAGCCGCCCAAAAGTCAGTAGAGCATGAGTCTTGTAGGGATCAGATGGGATTACCCTGAGGAATTATAAAATATACATCAAGCCATCGTGTCCACGATGAATGCATTGTGTTGTCTGGGTTTGATATATTGATATTAAGTTTCTTTGAAGTAGCTTTCTTATATATTAATCTTAGGATGTTAATCTTAGGGCCAGGAAACAGGTTTCACATTAAGGTGATAATGGTCACTGTCCCCCTGGCCATCCTTCGTATCATGTATACTGATTGTTTATGACCTCTGTGGTTGCTGTATTCGCTCCTTTGTTGTTTTCATTCATTTACTCCAAAGTATGCATGCCTAACTAGTGTTTATAGTTTAACTTTGTCCCCACTTGAGGTTTGTTTGAATGCTCAAAGGAAATCTGATTGGTTCTTATGAGCACTGTGTAAAGGATTCTTTTGCTAATAAAATGGCCTGGTGAGGGGTGTGGCGAAATGCACTCCCTCCGAGAGCCTTGCTGGTCAAAGCCTCGTGTCTCATTTTAATCAGGGTCCAGTCCTTCCTTTGGCCTCAGAACGCAACAAGGCTCTTAATCTCAGAGTTGTGGGTTTGAGCCCCATGTTGGGCAAAAGATTCCTGCCTTGCAGGGGGCTGGACTAGATGACCCTTTTAAAAGACATAAATAATAAACAAATTGATCTTCCTTTCGCAATCTAATTAACCTAATTTCATTGGCTATTGTATTTACTAGTTGTTGCCTATGAATTCTTACCTATATTTTGCCTATAAGCAGTGTAAACGGTGCTGAACTAAGCTTGCTGGTCTATAGTGTATTCTTAAAAAACAAAAAAAAAAACAAACAAAAGCAAGAATAAAAAGAAAGAAAGGGGGGTTGGTTTAGGAAAGGAAGGTGAAGGCCTGCGGTCTTTAACCTGCGCGCCTGGTCTTAACCTAGCTTCATTGGCCATTGAGGATTACTGGTTTTTGAATCTGATTTCTTTCCAAGTGTGGTCAGTTTAATCAATACTAAACTAGGCTGGCTGGGCTAGTGTCCTCTTGTAATGAAGGCTTAATTTTAAAAGGTAAAAACTCAGGCTTGCGGGTCTAAACAGTGCCCGGCCTGCTTGACCAATTTGCACAATTAAAGTTTGGAGTACAAGGGTTACTGTTGCGGCCGATATAATGGCTTCCAAGAGAACCCAACAGGAGCAATCTTCTGTTCCTCCCCAAGAACTCCCCAATATAAGTGGGTCCTGTGTTCAGGAAGGGTCAGGGTAGCCTCCTGTGCCCTGCAACCCACAGGCTTTGTCGCAGTTTTTCTCTGCTTCGAAACCTTTTACCAACAATTCAGGCCCATGGTCACTGTGTCCTCTTCCCAAATAGTGGGTACTCCTGATTGCATACCCGTTACCTGCGCTTCGGAGGCTTCGCGTTGCTTTCGCTGAAGCCAGGAGAGTCTGTCTTTGAGGCTGGCGGTGGGGGAAAGCAGCGCTTCCCCCCACTGCCAGCCCCACAAGCTTGGGGGGCAGCGGAAAGGTGGCACGCTGCCTTTGCGCTGCTCCCTGACCCAGTTTTGAGGCTGGCGGTGGGGGAAAGCAGCGCTCCCCCCCCCAGCCCCACAAGCTCGGTCGAAAAGCCCGCAGGAGCCACGCACTGTTTAAAGGGTGCGCGGATCCTGTGGGCTTTTGCGGGAGATGGGGGAATTCCTCCACCTCCCGCAAAAGTACGCAAAAGCCGTGCGCTCTTTAAAGGCTGTGCGGCTTCTGTGGGCTTTTCTATGAGGTGGGGGAATTCCCCCACCTCCTAGAAAAGCCCGCAGGAGCCGCACAGCCTTTAAAGAGCGCGCCGCTCTTGTGGGCTTTTCCCCAAGGAGGGAGAATGGACTGAGTGGCCGAGTCAGTCCCTTCTCCCTCCTGTGGCCTTTTGCAGGAGATGGGGGAATTCCCCCACCTCCCGCAAAAGCAGGGAGGAGGTCTGGGAGAAGCGCACAGGCTGCATGCAGCCTGTCCGCTGCTCCCAGAGCTGGGGGGGGGATCATATTTTTTTCCTTGATTTCCCCCTCTCTGAAAACTAGGTGCGCCCTATGGTCAGGTGCACCCTATAGAGCGAAAAATACGGTATAACCTTTCTGCCTCTCAGTATACCCCAGACTTTCCCAGTATTCTACAGGGTTCACAACCTCAACCTTTACCACGGAAGGGGCCTCCGAAACATCATCGGAGGAAGAGATGCAGGGGCAACAGGAAGTGTCGGCGGCTGCACAACAGCACCAGTCACCAATGATGGGCAAGGGAGAAAGAAGTCTAAGAAGACGCATTTGGCCAAGAAGAGCAAGAGAAGTAAGCCTTCTGATTCGGAGGAAAATTCAGAAATGCTTCCCTGCTGCCCACCACCTGCTGGGACCTGAGCGACCAGAATTACTGGATGGAGCACGCGGGTCTCTATGTGGAAAAGAAGCAGCCAGATCCCTCTAGGTTTGGAAATTTGAAGCTAAGCGAGTCCCTCACCATGAGGTTTGTTGGGAGTACAACAGGGGTGTGTGCCAGGGGCCAAATTGTAAGTATGCGCATGAATGTGGAAAGTGCCTAGGTAACCACCCAGCGTCCTCATGTTTTAAAGGTAAACAGCCCTTTCAGGGCGGTAGGGGGCATTTCCACCAGGGGTCTTGAAATGCTGACACACCCGCCCAAAGAGCAGCCACAAACCGGTATTAATTTGGCCCATGGCTTTGGCGTTCTCTTCTGTTAAGCTCTCACCTCTTAGATCCCTCCTAACTCAGGGGACCCCCTAAACAAACAAACAAAAAAAACCAGTTAGAGAAATGCCAGCTATTGCAAAAAGAAAATAAACAAAGAAATTCTGGCTGAGAGGGTGGCCGGCCCCTTCAGGGAGCCACCGATAGTGGGTTTACACATTTCACCTTTAGGCACCGTCCCTAAAAAGACTCCAGGAGAGTATCGTATGATCCACAACCTATCCTACCCTAGAGGTGGCTCCGTCAATGATGCAATGCCACAGGAGCCTTGTTCTGTGAAATATGCCTCCTTTGATCAGGCTATAAAGCTTATTCGTAGGTTCAGCTAAGTGCGTCATTGAGTCGGCCTTCCACCTCCTGCCAATTCACCCAGAGGACTTTCTGTGGCTAGGTTTTAGGCTGAGGGCGCTTAGACAAATCTATGCCGATAGGGTGCTCAGTAGCTTGTGTAGCTTTTGAGTCATTTAGTACAATTTTAGACTGGGCCCTTTGCTTTAGAACTGGTTCTGAAAGGGCGACCCATTGCCTCGATAACTTTTCTCTCATCACTAGTAATAGCCCTGATTGCGCTTCTCTTTAGAGGCTTTCACCTCCCTGGCTGAGGAGCTTGGGGTACCTTTGGTGGCAGACAAAACAGAGGGTCCAGTTTCGACCATAACCTATTTTGGGTAATGAATTGGACACAATCGCACGGACATCAGCCTACCGAGGGAGAAGCTAGCAGCACTTAAGGAATTAATTCTGCAACTTCTTCCTCTCAAGGTCACCCTTGGGCAGAGTCAATCACTCTTGGGTCACCTCAACTTTGCATGCTGGGTAGTGCCCCCTGGCTGCTCTTTTGTGGGCGATTGGCTAAGCTGTCAGCGGGACTGCATGCTCCTCAACACAGAGTGCGCCTCTCTAAAGTGATCAAGTCAGACCTGGAGGTCTGGTTAAAGTTCCTGGATAAGTACAAGGGCATTTCTTTGTGGCAGGACAATTTGATGCTGCCTTCAGACTTTCAGGTACAGTCTGATGCAGCTGGTTCCGTGGGGCTTGGTGTCTACTTTAGGGGGCGCTGGTGTGCTCAGCGTTGGCCTACCAGCTGGCAAGGAAAACCTATCACGCGTGACCTCACCTTCTTAGAATTTTCCTATCGTAGTTCCGGTGCACTTGTGGGCTGATGAGTTCAGGAATCACCATGTATGCTTCTGGACTGACAATCAAGCGATTGTCAGTGTCAAATGGTTGTCAGTGTCCTGTCTAAGCAATCATCGCACTCTCCTAGGGTGTCAAACCTGCTCCGGTCCTTTGTCCTTTTGGGCTTAGAATTAATCACCTATTTCTCTGCCAAATTTACACCTAGGGTTAACAATGACATCGCGGATGCTCTGTCTCGTTTCCAGATGGACTGCTTCCGCCCATTAGCACCAGAGGCGCAGCAATTGCCACAGCCATTCCTGGAGCACCTTGGGAGCCTTGGGAACATGGTGTCCTGAAGGGAGTATTGGCTTCAGTGGTCCCGTCCACGCTTAGACCTTATAAAAAGGCTTGGTCAGACTTTATGGAGTTGCAAGGCAAATTAAAAAATGCTAGGCTTGACACACCCCCTACCAAGACTGAAGTTCTGCAATACTTGGTACATTTGAGGGAGCTGGGTCACGCAGCAAAGACTCTTAAACATCCAGTCAGCTGCAATCTCCATCTTCTGAAAAGCTATTTACTCCATAGACCCTTGTGCGGATTTCTCAGTGTGAAGGGCACTGGGGGGCTGGCGCAGGCTGCAGCCTCCCAGCAGTGATGGTAGAAGGCCCATAACTCTATGCCAAATCCAAATAATAACAATAACAATAACAATAACAATAACAATATCAATAAAATCCAATAACAAATCCAAATAGTAATAGTAACACCAATAATAAATAAATAAATATATTATTATTATTATTATTATTAATAATAATAATAATAACAACAACAACAACAACAACAAAACAACAACAACAACAACAACAACAACAACAACAACAATAATAATAATAATAATTTAAAAATAAAAATATAAAAATAATTAGTATCTGTTGGTCCGAGTACAAGGCCCGGTTATTTTTTCGGCTGCATAATCCATTGCATCCTTTGGCGCTCTGCGCGTTGGCGAAGTGGTTTGTGAGGGCCAACAAGATTCCGTTGCCTGGGGAAGTTTATTGAGAGACCTGACCTTGTCCAGATCCAATTTAGTCCTGCATGTCCGATGTTCCAAAACTGATCAGCAGGGAAAGGAGGCCCTTACTCGGCTCCAAGTAACTACCGTATTTTTCACTCTATAGGACGCACTTTTCCCCCTCCAAAAGTGAAGGGAAAATGTGTGTGCGTCCTATGGGGCGAATGCAGGCTTTCGCTGAAGCCTGGAGAGCGAGAGGGGTCGGTGCGCACTGACCCCTCTCGCTCTCCAGGCTTCCAGAAGCTATCCGCAAGCCTTCAGAGCGCAGCCGGAAGCCGGAAGCCCGGGGAGCGCAGTGCTGCACACCCCGGGCTTGGGGCAGCTATCCGCAAGCCTTCAGAGCCCGGTGGGAGTTCCCGCCGGGCTCAGAAGGCTTGCGGATAGCAGCAAGCTCTGGGAGTGAAGGCGAGGTTGCGTGCAACCTCGCTGCCGCTCCCGGACCCGTTCTGGGGGCTGGGGTTGGAGGAAGGTCGGGCCTCCCCCGCCCCAGCCCCATGGCTAAAAAGGAAGCCGCTCGCTGTCTTGGCTTCTGCCAAAGCCGCGTGCAGCCTCTCCTGGCTGCAGAGGTTGTGCGTGGCTAAAGAGGAAGCTTCTTTGCTCTTTGGGGCTGGGCGGGGAAATAATTTTTTTTCTTTATTTCCCCCCCCCAAAAAAAAACTAGGTGCGCCCTATGGTCTGGTGCGCCCTATATAGAGCAAAAAATACGGTAGTCACAATGGGCCATGCCCAGTAAAGGGCACTAGACATTTCATGTACGTGAGACCAACTGTCTCAGGCCCATTCCTCATAAATTTGGATGGCTTCCGCCTTACACGGCATCAGTTCATGCGCGCTATGCAAAGGGCGATCGCTACCTGTGGTTTACACCCGGCTGAATTTGCGGCCAACTCCTTTTGGATTGGGGCCGCTACCACAGCAATGCATTTGGGACTCTCAGCTGAATGGATGAAGGACTTGGGGCAGTGGAAGTCTGATACTTTTAAGGGATATATTCGTAAGACCTTGTGATTGTTCACGGTATACCTGACCTGGCTTTGTTACCTTCTTTTGCTTTCAGGAAACGTTGTGGTGCACATTTGGATTACAGGCCACAGCATTGTCCACTGGGCTAGTAACCGTGCCGTCAACTGTGGCCTGGGGTGCAGGCTGGATCTTCCACTAAAAAAATAAAGTTTCCTGAATCTCACGGAAGGTGGTGCGCTGGGTGGAATTTATGCCTGCAGTGAAAGCCAAAGCCACTTTGGAAGGTCCCCTCATGCTCTGGTTATTCAGCTGGGGGAAAATGACTTGGCCTATCGGAAAGGCGTGGACTTGATGTGGCACATTTACAATGACTTCAATGAACTGATTGCCTCATTGCCAGATTCAACCATAATTTGGTCACCACTGCTGGCGAGCCATGTATGGAGGGACTGTCAGTGCCCATTGTGATAAACAAAGCCAGGAAGCTTTTGGTACATTTGGCGGTGCGTAGAGTGGCAGCCCTGGGGGATTGGGTCATTGACCACCCCAACATCCAGTTCAGCTAAGTGGCCCTCTATCAAGGGGATGGCGTACATCTTTCCGATGTGGGAAACGATGTGTGGTTGGCGGATATGATGGCTGGGATTAGGGACTGGTTGCAGGTTTGAGGGTATTGGCGGCGAGCTTTTGCTCGAGTGGCGGTTAGGCATTGGTAAGGGTATTGTTATGTAGATGGAAGGGGGGAGGAAGTGCCGTCACCTCCCCCGCATATTGAAGGGTAGTCCGGTAAAGGGTTCCGGGGGCGTGGCCCTGTCCGAAGCCTATGGAGGTGTGGGCCTAAGGCACGCCCCCAAGCGGTGACCCCGGGGGAGCTCCTAGTTGATGTGCATCAGCAGGACTCCCCCTACTGGTGGTTAACCCTTGCCGGTCTTCAAGCAATCAGGCTGAAGCCGGTTAGACGATAGGACCAATGCCTAAGCCAATACCGCTCAATTCCTGTAATCAATAAAGTTGTGGCCTATTTTCGCCCATTAACTTAAAATACTGGTGTCCTGTGTCTTTATTTCCGAGGGGGAAGTGGGAACTCGCCACACAACTGCAAACCTTCCCTGGGGTCCGGCTCATTTATGACACGGGGCAATTGTTGAGCTTGTGTGACCTCACAACTCCCCTACCTCATTGTGACATGATGATGATGATGATGATGTATCAGTGATGTATCAATGATGGTTCTGGACATGTACAGTGGTGCCCCGCAAGACGAATGCCTTGCAAGACGGAAAACTCGCTAGACGAAAGAGTTTTCCGTTTTGGAGGTGCTTCGCAAAACGAATCTCCTATGGGCTTGCTTCGCAAGACGAAAATGTCTTGCGAGTTCCTGCGGGTTTTTTTTTCCTTTCCCCCCTTTTTCTAAGCCGCTAAGCTGCTTATCAGCTGATCCGATAAGCCGATAAGCCGATAAGCCGCTAAAAGCCGCTAATAGCGCTAATAGCGCTAATCCGTCAATGGGCTTGCTTCGCAAGACGAAAAAACCGCTAGACGAAGAGAATCACAGAACGGATTCTTTTCGTCTTGCGAGGCACCACTGTATTCTGGTCAGGAGGGGAGGTCTTCAAAGAGCTTGCAACCTATGTTCGGGGTTCTTACTCTATGTGGGGACCTGTTGCGCAACAATAGATTGTGGTTTACTCACCACTGTTCCATCGCCATCTTAGAACCGCCCCTCTCAGCTAGGCATTTCTTCTTGTGCCCTGGCAAAGCATTTCTTCCTGTGCCCTGCACTTAGGAAGGCCCCAGCCCTGCAAAGTCCTACTGGCCACAGGGCCTGGCTCCTGCATGCACTCCTGACACCCGGGATTCTTCACCCTGGCCGGGCCTTCTGCGCCCTGGCTAGATCCTCTCTCTTCCTGGCTGCTTCCTTCACTGCTAGCTGGCTGCAAACCTTCTCTGGAGTCTGGCTCATTTATGACACGGGGCGATTGTTGAGCTGAGCTTCTGTAACCTCACGACTTCCCTACCTCATTGTGACATCATGATGATGTATCAGTGATGTATCAATGATGGTTTTGGACATGTATTCTGGTCAGGAGGGAAGGTCTTCAAAGAACTTGCAACCCATGTTCGGGGTTCTTACTCTGTGTGGGGGCCTGTTGCGCAACAATAAAGATTGTGGTCTACTCACCACTGTTCCATCGCCATCTTGGAAGCACCCCTCTCGGCTAGGCATTTCTTCTTGTGCCCTGGCAAAGCATTTCTTCCTGTGCCCTGCACTTAGGAAGGCCGCAGCCCTGCAAAGTCCTACTGGCCACAGGGCCTGGCTCCTGCACGCACTCCTGACACCCAGGATTCTTCACCCTGGCCGGGCCTTCTGCGCCCTGGCCAGATCCTCTCTCTTCCTGGCTGCTTCCTTCACTGCTAGCTGGCTGCAAACCTTCTCTGGAGTCTGGCTCATTTATGACACGGGGCAATTGTTGAGCTGAGCTTCTGTAACCTCACGACTCCCCTACCTCATTGTGACATCATGATGATGTATCAGTGATGTATCAATGATGGTTCTGGACATGTTTTCTGGTAGGGAGGGAAGGTCTTCAAAGAGCTTGCAACCCATGTTTGGGGTTCTTACTCTGTGTGGGGGCCTGTTGCGCAACAATAAAGATTGTGGTTGTTGTAAACAAAATCTGCCCTTTTTCCCTTATGGGGTATCCAAGAGCCCATATAGAGTCCTTACATAGGTTCCCTATGGGTAGGAGAAAATAACAGAGGCCAACCAGAGAATATTGAGAAGCAAAGCAGCTAGTAAGCTTGATCTTTATTGATCTGTTGCAACAGGGTGCTCCCCTCACTCGCAGGAAAGGAGGAGGACCCACAAAAATGCTGTGCAAGGGCTTATAAAGACTTTTGAAATTCCCATCCTGTAGATCAAGACCACCCCCAGAAACATTATCCATACATCACAGAAGGGGTGTAACCTAAGACCACCCCCAGATACATCAAACCTACATCACAGAAAAGTCTGTCTAAAACAGAAATTTGAATGTTGTTTTTCCTGTTTGCCAGGTTATCTGACTGCCTTTCCTGATAGTCTGTCACCCATTAAAATGCTGATTACTCCATTTGTGAGACAATAGGAAGGCTCCCTGACCCACCCACCCCCTCCCTCCTTGCAGGGAGAACATTTGGTCAGTTTGGGAATCAAAATGGTTTCAGGTTGGTCTTCCTGTGCTGATCTGTGTAAGTGCTTGGTTGGTACACCTATGAACATTACCATATATCAAGACCTAAAATTCCTATCACAATACCATATACAGTGGTACCTCGGGTTAAGTACTTAATTCGTTCCGGAGGTCCGTACATAACCTGAAACTGTTCTTAACCTGAAGCACCACTTTAGCTAATGGGGCCTCCTGCTGCCGCTGCGCCGCCGGAGTATGATTTCTGTTCTCATCCTGAAGCAAAGTTCTTAACCTGAAGCACTATTTCTGGGTTAGCGGAGTCTGTAACCTGAAGCGTATGTAACCTGAAGTGTCTATAACCCAGGGTACCACTGTACTTTCTATGGGAAAGCGCACCTTGGTTTTGGAAGAGACTTCTGGAATGGATTAAGTTTGAGAACCAAAGTACCACTGTACTTTAAAAGGTGGGGAGGGGTCATGGTTTGGTGGCAAAGCACACAATTTGCACACAGAATGTCCCCAAGTTTGACATCTGGCATTCAGATAGATGGGACCCTGGGCCAAGCACTTTCTCATAGGCCCCTCCTCTGACACTGGACCCTAGCAGTACCAGATTTCAGCAACGAGCTGCCCTTTTTGTTTCCCGCAATGCCCCCAATGTAGCCTCACTCCTGGGGCATTGTGGGAAATTAAAATGGCGGGTCAGTACGGCTGCCCAGTGTTGTTTGCTGTTTGGTCCCTTGTAACCCTACCTGGAAATGCATGGCTTTGAACCTTTTGGCTCAAAACAAAGGGCTGAATTAAATAGAAACAGGAGAGGTTGTTTTATATGGAGTCAGATATTGGCCCATTCAGCTCAAGATTGACAACACTGGCTGGCAGCTGCTGCTCTCCAGGATTTCAGACAGGGTGTCTTCCCAGCCCTACACCTGGAGGTGTCAGGGGTTAAACCTGGGCCTTCCGAATCCAAAACAGGTGCTCTAAGCCGCACCCTTACTTTATGCTTTCAAAGATCAAACATGTCTTGGGGATCATTTATTTTATTAATGTTTGGTTACAGTGGGATAAGCACATTATATTCCGGCCCCCCTTGAAAATATACCACCTCTTCTTTCTCCTCTTAATAAATTGTGAGGATTCCTCCCCGTTTCGCATCGCCGTTCCGTTTCTCCTCACTTTCTTCCGTCGAGATGCTCAGAAGCCAGTGGGACCTTCAGCACTTGTCAAATCCAGCCTTCACTCCCAGCCGTCAGCAGTTTCCCTCAGAAGACTTCTTGGCACCTTGAAGGACGAGCGCCGAAGCCGAAGCTCTCTTTTGATGCCGCCACTTGGCTCGCCGATTCTTAAACCAAACCTGTGCGTTTCGTAAAAAGTGCCCCCGCAACAAAGAGAGGAAAAATGGGTCCACAATCCGACACGTGATTTTCCTCTTTAAAAGATGCTGTGGGTTTTATCCAGTGTTAGAGTGAACGGGCACAACTAACCTAGGTTCATTAATTTCAATGGGCCATAGCAAATGTTAGCACTGCTCAGAGTAGACTCACTGATGATGATGATGATGATGATAATAATAATAAAATAATAATAATTTATTATTTATACCCTGCCCATCTGGCTGAGTTTCCCCAGCCACTCTGGGCGGCTCCCAATCAAGTGTTAAAAACAATACAGCGTTAAATATTAAAAACTTCCCTGAACAGGGCTGCCTTCAGATGTCTTTTAAAGATAGGATACCTGCTTATTTCCTTCACATCTGAAGGGAGGGTGTTCCACAGGGTGGGCGCCACTACCGAGAAGGCCCTCTGTCTGGTTCCCTGTAGCCTCACTTCTCGCAATGAGGGAACCGCCAGAAGGCCCTCGGCGCTGGACCTCAGTGTCTGGGCTGAGCGATGGGGGAGGAGACGCTCCTTCAGATATACTGGACCAAGGCCGTTTAGGGCTTTAAAGGTCAGCACCAACACTTTGATTTGTGCTTGGAAACGTTCCGGGGATCCAATGCAGATCTCTCAGAACTGGTGTTATATGGTCACTCCCAGTCACCAGTCTAGCTGCCGCATTCTGGATTAATTGCAGTTTCTGGGTCACCTTCAAAGGTAGCCCCAGGTAGAGCGCGTTGCAGTAGTCTAAGCGAGAGATAACTAGAGCATGCACCACTCTGGCAAGACAGTCCACGGGCAGGTAGGGTCTCAGCCTGCGTACCAGATGGAGCTGGTAGACAGCTGCCCTGGACACAGAATTAACCTGCGCCTCCACAGACAGCTGTGAGTCCAAAATGACTCCCAGGCTGCGCACCTGGTCCTTCAGGGGCACAGTTACCCCATTCAGGACCAGGGAATCCCCCACACCCACCCGCCCCCTGTCCCCCAAAAACAGTACTTCTGTCTTGTCAGGATTCAACCTCAATCTGTTAGCCGCCATCCACTGAAATTGATGAACCTGGGTTGTATAATAATAATAATAATAATAATTTCCCCAGCCACTCTGGGCGGCTTCCAACAAAAGATTAAAAATACATTAGTTGTGCCCATTAATTTCAAAGGGCCGTATGCAATGTTAGCCCTGCTCAGAGTAAACCCATTGAAATTAAAAGACATGACTGGCTTAGGTTCATTCATTTCAATGGGCTGTCTCTGGGGCTAGCCTTACCCCGAGTAGACACATTGAAATTAATGGATGTGAGGTCTACTCTGGGCGGGCCTTGCATCGGATGCAACACAATATTACTCAGAGTAGCTGGATACAACCCTATTTGACCCCAAAATGCAAGTTGAAAATGCCCTCCCACCAGATGTCAAGGAAATAAACAACCATCTGACTTTTAGAAGACATCTAAAGGCAGCCCTGTTTAGGGAAGCTTTTAATGTCTGCTGTTTTATCATGTTTTTAATATTCTGTTTGTGGTGGCTGGGGAAACCCAGCCAGATGGGCAGGGTATAAATATTATTATTATTATTATTATTATTATTATTATTATTATTATTATTATTATTATGACATGAGAATATACCAAATAATATGAAATATGTACAAAACGAAGCCAGTAATGGCTATCAGTCATGAAGGCTATATATTAGTGGCTCCCAATTGGTGGTCCGCAAACCCCAGGGGGTCCGCAAAAACCACCCAGGGGATCCGCGGCACCATTCACATAACGAAAACCACCAAAGAGGTATCAAAATTTTCAAAAGTTTGGCTTGGATTTTGAAAAACAGGGGGTCAGCATTACTTAGCCTATTGGGGACCTCTGCTATAAATTATGATGGATGCAGCAGAATGAGAGGCACAATGAATTTCCAGTCACTGGGGTCAACAGCTGGGCAGATTTATTGCTTTCATGCCCAGCATTTGGGCTTTGCAAAGCCATCTGGTTGTCCACCGTGGGAACAGAATGCTAAACTGGATGGACTTTTCCTTTCTGATGCAGCAAGGTTCTTGCATTCTTAAAAATTTATCCCCAGTTTAAACCAAGTTACCACTTTAGTTACCTCCACTCTCTCTTCCTTCAGGTGAATCCGGTTAGCCAGGTGCTCTCTGGTAATGACATCTGGGTACTGGTTCTGGTGGAAGAGGGCTTCCAGGGCCTGCAGCTGGTCGTCCGTGAAGATGGTGCGGTGGCGGCGGGTCCGGCGCTGAATCTGGTGGAAAGCTTGCAGCTCGCTCTGGCTCCCGCGAGGGTTCTTGCACGGCCTGCCGACGGGATGGAAAACCCGCATGGGCCAGGGAAACCTTGCGTCTGCTGAAAGGAAAGTTTGGCATTCAGCGGGTTTGCCTTTTATCAGAGGCGTAGCAAGGGCAGGTGATACCTGGTGCGAAATTTTTTTTTGTCACTCCCCCTCCAGTTGATGCGGGTGGCACTGTGGGTTAAACCACAGAGCCTAGGACTTGCCGATCAGAAGGTCAGCGGTTCGAATCCCCGCAACGGGTGAGCTCCTGTTGCTCGGTCCCTGCTCCTGCCAACCTAGCAGTTCGAAAGCACGTCAAAGTGCAAGCAAATAAATAGGTACCGCTCCGGCGGGAAGGTAAACGGCGTTTCCGTGCACTGCTCTGGTTCGCCAGAAGCGGCTTAGTCATGCTGGCTACATGACCCGGAAGCTGTACGCCGGCTCCCTCGACCAGTAAAGCGAGATGAGCGCTGCAACCCCAGAGTCGGCCACGACTGGACCTGGACTTTACCTTTACCCTCCATTGAAATTATTAAAAGAAGGAAAAACATGATACTTACAGCTGCATGTGCTATTTTCTGGTTTATTTACTTAACATTGTGAGCATAAACACTTAACCCCCCCCCCAACTTTGTTCTCACACCCCACCTCTCCTTCTATGTGTTCCAGGGTTTGGGTCCTGATTGAGGGAGCTTTTGCTTCTCTCCTTTTCTCCCCCTTCCTGCCTCCTTCCCTTCCTCCCTCTGCCTGCCTGCCAGCCTCCTCCAGCAGCCCGGGAATGCGGGGCAATGGCGCACCGCCTGCCCACGACTCCCAAGCCTCCCCCGAGCTGTCAAAACGAAGGGGGAAGGGGGGAAGGCCGCCAGCAAAGTGGTGCAGCTCCCCCCTTCCCCCCAAAGCTCAGCGTAGGCTTGGGAGTCGCAGGCGGCCGGCACGCCAAATGTCACCCCCCTCAGCGATGACACCCGGAGCAGTCCGCCTCCAACGCACCCCCCTTCCTACGCCTCTGCCTTTTTTGGAAAAAGCAAAATGTGTATATATTAATGACCTCGTCCATCGTGTTATGCCAGACAGGGCAGAGGCCCTGTGCTTACCTGGCCTTAATTCCCTCTGGAAGGGGGTGGTTTATTGGCATTTTGCAACACTTGCAAATGGGCAAGTCGAGCAAAGGTAGAGATGCACGGCTTCAAAACTCCCCAAGAGAGAGGTGGAGTCCACCACCCACATTTCAGATCTCTAGGCTGGCGCTTGGGAACCTTTGACTTTCCAAATGTTTTTGGACCGCATCTCCCATCATCCCTGGCTACTGGCCATGCTGGCTGGGGCAGATGTCAACTGGAGTTCATCAGTATCTGGAGGACAACCAGTTCCCCATCCCTGCTGGAGTTAGCCAGCACCCTAAAACATTTACAGAACCCTAATTCTGTTTGATGTATCTTCCCGTGCAGCTTAACTGCAGTTTCCCAGTAATACTTTCATCTTCATGGTTCATATTCACCAGCACCATGATGTATGTAATGATCCCAGTTCCTTTTCCACTTCTATATATAGATTTTGACAATCAGTCCTTATTATTTCATCTAAGTGGTTCACAACCCATATTCCTAAATATTTTCCATTTTGCTTATGTATCCATGTGGTTTTCCTTGCTTCCATAAGATCTTTAAAAATATATATATATATATCGTTTGTGATATTTACTCTGAGCCATTCTGATTTACCATCAATTATTTTATAGCCTGATACCTTGCTACACACCCTCGTAACTTCTCTATGAGATTTTTCAGGGGAAGATATTGTCAGTACTACGATATCTGTGTACAGCAATATTTTTTGTGTCTATGGGACCACATTGCACCCCTTTTATATCTATATTCTACTTGGTAGATATTGCCTCAAAAATGAACTGCAGTTTCTCTTCTTTAACATATACTGGGTGCCTCCAGGCTGTTGCTATTTTCAGGTGGGAGATTTAATCTTATACCAGCAAACGTAGCTTGCTTATTTATAGTTGATTGGGAGGTCTTGCACAACAAACCTACTTTCCCCAAGAGATCAGAGTATTTGTGATATGGAAAGTGAGGGAGAAATGCCCTGGAAAGTGTGGGATAACAACACAACATCTAACCTCTCTGTAAACAATTCAGAATGAATGCTTATTAAACAGGCAACATCATCTAGTCTCCCTGCTAACAAATTGGGACGAATGCTCAACAAACAAGTCAAAGGCACTCTGTACCGAGAGAGCATTTTCCACCCAACTTTCCCCTCTCCCAGTAAATTCTACACATTTTGGACTGATTTTTGCCCATTCTAGGAAAAAAACCAGCTTCTCCCTGGTGGGTTATAAAGTATTGTCGGTTTCACAACCAGCCTTCCTCTGCCCTCCAGTGTGGCTGACAAATCGGTTATTTGTGAGAGGTTTCCAACCTTGTCAGTTTTACCGGAGAGAAGAGGGAAAGGTTAGAATGATTTTATCGGATTGCAATATCCCCTGTACGTCAGCCTGCAGCGGATCCATGATAACATTTAAAGTAGGGGAAAAGAAAAGTTGTGAATTGCAGGAAAGAGCATTAACTGAAGTAGAAGAGGGGTCTTGACTGACAAAGAACTCTAAAATGCATAGGCCATTTACACCCCATATGTGTGATGGATAAGCCAGTTTACCTTTGTCTCTCCCTTTACCCATGACTCAAAGTTCCCACCTGCACTGTACATATGAAGCACCCTTGCGTGATGACTCCCCCCAAAGAATCTTGGGAGCTGTCATTTGTGAAGGGTGCTGGGAGTCATCCGCAGGCCCCGATTCCCCTTTACAGAGCTACAATTCCCAGTGTGGCTTAATGATCAATCCCCTTTCCCAGGGACTCCGGGAGCTGTTATATAAACAAACACACTTCTACCCATTTTACAATGCAGTTCTCCTGAATTTCGAAGGGCTGCTGTGTTCCTGTTTGGGTATAGTTTCGGAAGCTGCACACTGGAGAGGTGCGAATTCAAACGCAAACTGAATGGAATTTCTCCCGCACCCTTAGCTGACCCTGTGACCCTCTCCCAAACTTCTCTCCCCCTCCCCTTTATACTACACAGAGTAGGGCAAATGCATCCCAACAAAGACCAAAGTTCGGCTGACAGCTCCCAGCAGCAGCCAGCCTCAGGCTTTGATCACAAGCAAACAGGGATACTCACTGAGCCAGTTTGCAGCCTCCTGCCAGGAGTAGGGACCGCTGTGAACACAGCAGCAGCAGCCGCAAGGCGCAGCCTCCACCTCTGCCTCTTCCACCTCGTCCTCCTCCTGCTGCAGGGGGCCAGCAGCCATGCCCCCCAGGGAGCGCAGCCCCTTGGGCTCACAGTCCAAGATCCCTCGGAAGCAGAACGGGAGGAGGACAGGGGGTCTTCGCTCGGCCGAGCCGGAGAGGATGTTCTCGATGGTGAAGGAGCACGGTTTCTTGAGGGTCCTCTTCCCAAGGTCTACTACGCCTGAAGGAGCTTCGGCAGACATCCTGCTCAAGGGACCTCAGCCACGCCGTCCTGCAAGAGATAGACCTGACTTTTCAGGAATGGAACGGGGAAACTGGTTTTCAAAACGACGACAAAGGGGAAATATGGGGCAGAACTAATGTTTTGGCTTCTTGGAGGGTGTGTGTGTGTGTGTGTGTGTGTGTGTGTGTGTGTGTGTGTCTGGGGGGAGCTCAGCTTCTTATCCAACCTCCTGGGCCATTTTTTATTATATATGCTCACAAACAAGATCACATGCATATATATCCCAGAACCAGCCCCCTGTCTGCCCACCTAAGCGAGCTTGCTTGATAACCGACGGCACCCTAAATATATATGTATATATCTATATAATCCTTCTTGGAAAGGAAGCCATAAACCCCCTGCTGGAATAAAATAAATTCTAACTAATCTTGACAGCTTTGTGAAGGGTTAGTGTGGATCTAAGATTTAGCTAATCCTACAGAAATGACTCTGGAAAGAAATCTGATTTCTCTATCTCAAGTGTAGATTTGAGGTGGTTATGAGGTCCATTGTGTCGGAATCCTCCCGTTCAAGTCAGGGGGAGAGAAAAGCTTTTTTCTCAGGCCCAGAAATGGCCCAGAAGGATTAAGTCCTTTTTTAAAAAGAGAGAGAGAAAAGCAAATTATCCTTTTCTTTGGCCAAATGAAAGCTTTCCCATCAAAAGGGAACTGTCATATTGCACAATATGGAGCGGGATTGGAAGCGAATGGCAGGACAGAGGGAGAGTTTAGCTTGACGATAGAAAATCGGCACCAGCAGCCAAAACACTTTGCAAGCCAAGGTCTTTTCCCAAAAGCCAATTTATTTCCCCATCCCGAGAACTAGAAAAGTTGTCAAGTTGTGGGACGTTTTCCCAAAATGATACAGGTTGTCTTTTTAATACATAAATATCCAGGCAGTCCCGGATAGATTTGAACAGTCCTTGCATCTAGCCGGGACCATCTGTGGTTTGGGGGACAGTATCAAAACGTCACAACTTTTCCTGACATCCTCAGGATACCTGGGACTTTTAAAATACTTTGCATTCTGGCGGTTCCCTCATTGTGAGAAGCAAAGCTACAGGGAACCAGGCAGAGGGCCTTCTTGGTAGTGGCGCCCGCCCTGTGGAACGCCCTCCCACCAGATGTCAAGGAAATAAACAACTATCTGACTTTTAGAAGACATCTGAAGCCAGCCCTGTTTAGGGAAGCCTTTCATGTTTGATGTTTTATTGTGCTTTTAATATTCTATTGGGAGCCGCCCAGAGTGGCTGGGGAAACCCAGCCAGATTGGCAGGGTATAAATAATACATTATTATTATTATTATTATTATTATTATTATTATTATTATTATCATCATCATCACCATCATCATCTTAACATCATGCGAAATGTAGAGCTATGCTTAGTCCCAGAATTGCTTTTAAGACGTTTTAAAAAAAAATTGTGTTTGTGGGTTTGTCACACTGGGATCCCACTGGAAGGAAGGGTGGGATATATATTGGAAAAATTGAAATAATCAACAAATGGTGGCATGTTGCCTGCCATGTGCATACATCTTCATGTCTTTTTTAGTGTTTGACAAGCTCTTTTTATTATGCCTTACCCAGAGATGTCTGCTGCAGGGGGAATAAATACAAAACTGGGGGAGTAAACAATTCAACCATGGCAATTGTTGGAAACTATGCCCCCAGACAACAAACATTCCCTTTGAACTATTTTTGTGTCCTAAATGAATGAATGGGGGGCAATCGTTGATAATCATGAGGGTCGTGTAGGGCTCTGAGCTGACAGATGGAGATCAGCAGACCACTGAGGCATAGCTGTCAACGTTTCCCTTTTTTAAAGGGAAATTCCCTTATTCAGAATAGGATTCCTCAAAAGAAAAGGGAAAAGTTGACAGCTATACACCGAGGCTGTTGGGTATGAGGACCAGCAGAACCTTCAGGACCACTGGAGGGCTTCTGTGATCAGAGCCCAGACCCTCTCGGTCACCTTCCCTTGAGGAACCAAGCACCTCCCATGAAATGAGGTAAGGTAGTCACCTCAGGTGGCAAATCTGATCTCCTCCATGCCCACTGGCCACCTCCTCTACATCTGCCCACTGCTGCCACCCCCATTCCTGCATCTGGCTAGTGATGGGTAGCAATGGGTGTGTGTGAAGGAAGTGGCCTTCTGTGACAGGTGAGGTGGAGGAGGCCGCGATGGAGCCAGACACAGAGGAGAGAGGTGGCAGCAGGCAGCACACAAGGAGGAAAGAGATGGTGGCAGGGAAGAGTGGCAAAGCTGCAAAACATGTTGGCCTGGCCCTGGGTTATGGGATGGAGAAGTGCCCATCTTCAGGCCAGAAAGCTGGCCCTTTAAGGCTTTGAAGTCCTAGAAGAGGTAGTTGGAAGACAGAGGCTTAAAACATGGGTATGCAGACTAAGGACCAGGGGCCGGATCCGGCCCAATCACCTTCTAAATCTGGCCCACAGATGGTTCAGGAATCAGCATGTTTTTACATGAGTAGAATGTGTCCTTTTGTTTAAAATGCATAGGAATGCATAGGAATTCGTTCATCCCCCCCCAAAAAAAAATAGTACGCCCCCCCCCAAGGTCTGAGGGACAGTGGACCGGCCCCCTGCTGAAAAATTTTGCTGACCCCTGGATTAAAAGGTCTCAGTCTGCACCTCACCTCTGCCAGAGCAACTTGTTTGTTTTGGAGCTGTCTGTGGTCCTGAAACGTCTATCCAGTCTTGCCCACCCATCCTTGCTGCTTTCTCTGTGGGACCAGAACAGGACAGTGGGGATAAGGGACAACAGATGAGATAGGGTTGCCTAAAGGCTACCAGAAAAGCTGGATACAGTGGTACCTCGGGTTACATAAGCTTCAGGTTACATAAGTTTCAGGTTACAGACTCCGCTAACCCAGAAATATTACCTCGGGTTAAGAACTTTGCTTCAGGATGAGAACAAAAATCATGCTCCCGCAGCACAGCAGCAGCGGGAGGCCCCATTAGCTAAAGTGGTGCTTCAGGTTAAGAACAGTTTCAGGTTAAGAATGGACCTCCAGAACGAATTAAGTTCTTAACCCGAGGTACCACTGTATTCAACAATAAACCAGTGTGGAGGGACTACAGCTCTCCAGGTATTGCTGGACTACAACTCCCATAATCCCTGGCCATTGATCATCAAGGTCAGGCTGACAGGAGCTGGAGTCCATCTGGTTTGCCATTTATCTCCTTGACATCTGATGGGAGGGCCTTAAAAAAGGATGGGGAGAATTCATGGAGGGGAAGGCTATGGATGGTTATTAGCCACCATGGCTGTGCTCTGCCTCCATGGTCGAACACAGTAATGCTTCCAGAGGGGGGCAGTTCCTGGGAGCTACAAAAGGGAAGAGTGCTCTCCTGCTTGGGTCCTGCTTGCGGTGTAGCCTTATTAGACTTCACCGATTGGTGGGCTCTGCGTTGCTCCCGGACGGGAGGAAGGAAGTCAAATGACACCGAGGGTTGGTTCAGAGAAAGAGTTCTTTATTTCTGCTCTCCGGAGCAGCAGAAAGGCACCTGCGTGGTCAGTCCACAGCAAGTCCAAAGAAATGAGAAATTTCATGCAGTATATATATCCTCCAGGCACCCTCTCCCCTCTTCCCCAGGAATCCAGCCACGTCAGCTTGTACACGCAGGTTGACATCACAGATGTTCCTGCTCCGGTACTCTTAACCATAAAAGGGTTTTCCTTCCTGTACTTCCGACCATAAAAAGGTATTCCTGTTCCTATAATCTTATCTTGGAGCAAGAGGTCACCAACTCCAAGAACACACTCTGGCGCTGTTCCCGGACTAGGTCTGTGCGTCAGAGTGTGGTAAGATAAGACTCAGACATGTCATCCCTACTCCACTGGAACAGCCAAGGTCATCCATTGCCGTGACTGATAAAGGAGAGAGCTTTGTTTATACAGCTGTGTTCTTGTTATGCATTTGCTCAACAGCTTAAGTTAATGCATTTTAGAAATGCTCGGAGAAAGAAGAAAAGGGGGTTTTTGGGTCCCGTTTCAAACTGACTGCACAGAAACCCAATCCTTCAGCGGGTTTCCCACAGGCATCCGGCTGGCCACCGTGAAAACACTGGCCCGATCCAGCAGCCTCTTCTGAAGTTCTTCGTTGGGCCTCAGAATAAGCCTGCAAGAAACGCCATTCTGGAGAGACCGCGATGAATTGAATAAATAGGGATGGAGAGGGAGAAAGGATACTTTGTTGAAAAGCAGCCTTATCATATATGGTGGAATTGTTTAAACATCAAACAATTTTGGGAAACAACATATAATTAAATGAAAAAAAATGTTCAGACATTCATTTAGGAAAACATCAGAAGGTTTTCTATTGGGAATAGTACCAGGAAGTCTAAAGGAAGAAGACAAGACATTATATTTATACGCATCAGTAGCCGCAAGGCTATTGATTGTGAAAAAATGGAAAAGTGGTATTATACGGACAAAAACAGAGTGGCTTGCCAAATTATTGGAGTATTACAATATATCCAAAACAATGGGAGAAATTGGAAGGCTCTCAAAGGAGAAGATAGACAGGGATTGGAAGAGGTTACTTGCAAAAGCATATTGAAAAATCAGAACTCCTATTAGAATAAACAAGTTCCGTTATAAATACTGAAATACTAAATAAGACGGATAACAATGTGTAACAGAAAAAGAAGTAGAAAATTGGTTTAAAAGTGTGTGAAAGAAAGTAATAGAAGTGGAAAGAAATTGCAATTGAGGAGATTGGAAGTCGAACACAAGGGTGGGGTGAGGGGTGAGGGATGGTGGTGGGAAAAGGAAGTATCTGTGGGACTGAGTGTGGGTATGTATGAATATTTTAAAGGATTGTATGAAATGTATGTTTGTATATTTGTAATATGTACGTATTAATGTTGAATTATTTTAATAATAAAATATTTGTGTTAAAAAAAAATTAAAAGAAAAGAAAAGGAGCCTTATCACCCTGCAAGTATGAAGGGGAAAATTGGGGGGGGGGGGGAGCCAGCCCAGTTGGCAGGGGTTGTAGCAGCCGCAGTCATACAACCTGAAGCAGATTGATTCCCCCCTCTGCACGCCTGCGCATACGCACATCACCTGCAACCAAGATTTTCTCCCGCACGCACGCCCCCAATCACTAGTTTGCCCTCTCCACCTCCCTAACCATATAGGGTCCTATACACTTAGCCTATTAGTCCTTCTGCTGATTGCTTTCTTTCATTCTCCCCATACCTTTCACTTTGGGCAAAATAGACTGGTAATGCTTCTTTTATCAAAGAATTATGGGATTTAAGACCCAGATTTCACAAAGAGGACTTTTGATAGCAGCCGGTAATCAAAACCCAATCGCCAGGCGCGTCTATGCAACCCCTGGTCCCTGGAAAAGGGCAAATAAGTAAGAGGGGATTTATATTGATGTTGTGTTTACCGAGATAAGATCTCCCGGGTTATTCCATATTAGAAAAAAAGAGAGAAAGAGAGGGGGAAATAAAACAAGGAGGGGGGGGGGAGAGAAGGGGAAATGCAGACAAGCCGGAGACAATGTAGAGATATGGATAAAGAGAATATAAAAGAGGGGCCTTTATTGTTTTCGTATTGGGGAAAAGAGATTCTAAAACCATTATAAGGATTAGCAAACATAAAAAAAAGTTAATCTGCTTTAGCTGTTCGTTTGTCAAAAGTGAATTCACAGGGTTGGAAAATCCTTCCTGTGATGAAGCTCAAGTTGCCTCCCCCCCCCCCCAAAAAAAAATTCCATTCTTCAGCAACAGGGTCCTCTGAGCCTGAGGAAAAGAAAAAGACCTATGTATGTGTGTTTTCTCCAGAGGAGTCAATTCAGAATAAAGCAGAGCCTCGACCCTTAAAGAATAATTTGAAGAGCATTCACCTAACCCAGGGTTGGGGGACATTTTCCAGCCTGAGGGCCACACTCCCTTTTAGATAACTTTCCAGGGGCCACACAGAGTGGCTGCAGAAAGCCACTTAGATGGACAGGCTATTATTATTATTATTGAATAGGATGTCCCTATTTCCCTCAGAGAAATGTTGGCGGGTACGGCATCCATGCGTAGAAGAGGTGCTTGAAGGAATCCTGACTTTTAGAAGACATCTGAATGCACCCATGTTTAGGGAAGTTTTTAATTTTTGATGTTTTATTGTGTTTTTAATATTCTGTTGGGAGCCACCCAGAGCGGCTGGTAAAATCCAGCCAGATGGGTGGGGTATATATAATAAAGCATTATTATTATTATTATTATTATTATTATTATTATTATTATTATTAGGACGTGGGTGGCACTGTGGGTTAAACCACAGAGCCTAGGACTTGCCAATCAGAAGGTTGGTGGTTCAAATCCCCGTGACGGGGGGAGCTCCCGTTGTTCGGTCCCTGCTCCTGCCACCCTAGCAGTTCGAAAGCACATCAAAGTGCAAGTAGATAAATAGGTACCACTCCAGCAGGAAGGTAAACGGCATTTCTGTGTGCTGCTCTGGTTCGCCAGAAGCGGCTTAGTCATGCTGGCCACATGACCCGGAAGTTGTACGCCAGCTCCCTCAGCCAATAAAGCGAGATGAGCGCCGCAACCCCAGAGTTGGTCACGACTGGACCTAATGGTCAGGGGTCTATTTACCTTTATTATTATTGTTATTGTTATTATTATTATTATTCTCCTCTTTGCAGAAGTATGACTACTGGGCCAGGCAAAAGGCGTTCCTGTCAGTGTATAAAGCCCTTACATGTTCACCTTAAATGTTCACTTGCCTGCCTCGATCTGCTGAACTGGCACTATTGCAGGTGCTACATGATGCTCACCCCACGCTTGAAAAAAAGAAATATTTCAGTATGTCACCTTTGACTTTGGGCAGGCACCTTTGCCGTAACTCTTCTTCAGCACTTCCTTTAAAAAACGGTCATGACTTCAGAGGGATGTAACCATCAACCCCCTATTCCCAGGGAACTCTGGGAATTGTAGCTCTGTGAAAGGAAGAGGGGCCTCTTAAGAACTCTCAGCACCCTGAACAAACTACAGTTCCCAGTATTCTTTGGGGGAAGTCATGGCTGTTTAAAGTGGTAGCATCCTGTTTTTAATGAATGGTACTGATGAAAACCTGTATTAATAGCAGCCAGGTTATAACAATAGCCAAACGATGGGGAAAACTTAAGAGGACAATCTAATGAATGAATGGTATCAGCAAATGTAGTCCATTACTTTAAAGGAAAAATTATCACTGCAAATGAAAGACGGGAAAGCCTTAACAACAACTAAGAGGCAGTTCCCTGACAGCATGATTCAGTTTTATCATTTATGTTGCACAGAAGGAACGTGATCCTCCATCTACACATGGACTTCTGTGGCAGGATTTGTTGTTTAGTCGTTTAGTCGTGTCCGACTCTTCGTGACCCCCTGGACCAGAGCACGCCAGGCACTCCTGTCTTCCACTGCCTCCCGCAGTTTGGTCAAACTCATGCTGGTAGCTTCGAAAACACTGTCCAACCATCTCGTCCTCTGTCGTCCCCTTCTCCTTGTGCCCTCCATCTTTCCCAACATCAGGGTCTTCTCCAGGGAGTCTTCTCTTCTCATGAGGTGGCCAAAGTATTGGAGCCTCAGCTTCAGGATCTGTCCTTCCAGTGAGCACTCAGGGCTGATTTCCTTCAGAATGGAGAGGTTTGATCTTCTTGCAGTCCATGGGACTCTCAAGAGTCAGGATATTATACGATAACTCCTATTAATAAGAAAGCCTGTGAGGTGCAGTGGTTTCACTGTCAGACAAGGACCTGGGAGACCAGGGTTGAAATCCCCACTTGGCCATGAAACTCGCTGACTGGCCTTAGGCAAGTCACTGCCTCTCAGACTAAACTACCTCACAGGGTTGTTGTGAGGATTAAACAAGGAGCGGGAGAACCATGGTGCGCTACCCCAATCTCCTTGGAGAAAGCACAATGAATAAAATAATAAGACTTGACTAATTAAGCCAAAATATAATATTTTCACGCAATATATTGCACGCTTTGGGCTTTCTATGTACGCTCAAAAGAAATGACAGCACAAAACCAACGACAATAATAATAATGGAAAGGCGAAAAGGTAAAGGACCCCTTGATGCTTAAGTCCTATCAAAGGCGACTATGGGGTGCAGCGCTCATCTTGCTTTCAGGCGGAGGGAGACGGCGTTTGTTCGCATGTGGCCAGCGTGACTAAACCACTTCTGGCGCAACAGGACACTGTGATGGAAACCAGAGCACATGGAAACGCCGTTTACCTTCCCACCGCAGTGGTACCTATTTATCTACTTGCACTGGTGGGCTCCCGAACTGCTAGGTTGGCAGGAGCTGAGATGGAGCAACGGGAGCTCACTCCATCGTGGGGATTCGAACCGGCGACTTTCTGATCGGCAAGCCCAAGTGGTTCTGACCACAGCGCCACCCACACCCCAGAATTCATGTATACAATCCCAGCCAGGCAAAACTCTGCCAGGGAACTAGGCAGAGGGCCTTCTCGGTACTGGCGCCTGCCCTGTGGAACGCCTCCCATCAGATGTCAAGGAAATAAACAACTATCTGATTTTTAGAAGACATCTGAAGGCAGCCCTGTTCAGGGAAGGTTTTAATATGTGACATCTTAGTGTATTTTTGGTTTTTGTGGAAGCCGCCCAGAGTGGCTGGGGAAACCCAGCCAGATGGGCAGGGTACAAATAATAAATTATTATTATTATTATTATTATTATTATTATTAGGTGGAAAGCAGAACTTGGGAGAGATGTGGCCTGCGGAGGGCGGATGTGTCTGGGGAAAGTTCCAAGGGCCAGATATAAATACTTGGAGGGCCAAATGTGGCCCTCAGGCCTGAGCTTCCCTGCCCACAGTGCCACCTGCGTCCATAATAAAGGAAAGGCTTACTTTGAAAACTGAGAAGGGTAGAAATTCGGCTTTGCATGCAGAAGGATCCCAAGTCTGGTCCTCGGTCTCACCAATATATTATTCTCCGCCTGAAACTCTGGGGAGCGGCTGCAGCTTCTGCTGCTGCCAGCCCGTGCAGGCAACACTGAACTAGGTGGACCATTCGTCTGACGGCAAGGCACCTTCCAACGGTAGGAAGAGCGGCCAGGAGCAGAGCTGTCGTGCGAGCGCTAGATGGCGCTGGAGAGCCCCCGAAGTGGCTCCGCTCTGTGCTGCGCGCTCTATGGCAGAAACCTCTTCCTGCTTGCTGCATGCTGGAGTTTTTGCAGATGTGCCAAGGGGATTCCTGAGATCAGCCTTGGCTTTTCCCGGTCCCGCGAGGACCATGAGCGCAGAGCAGGAGCTGGAGAGCTGCTTGAGGCATTATAAGGCTCTGGGGCAGGAGGAAGGCGCCAGAAGCACCTGCCAGGCTTTGCTCTTGGTCCTGGAGAAACTCAAGCAGTTTGCAGGGTAAGTAAGGATGCACGTGGCTTTTTGCAGAGTGTGTGTGTGTGTGTGTGTGTGTGTGTGTGTCACGTATAAGCATAGCTGTCAACTTTTCCCTTTTCTTGCGAGGAATCCTATTCGGAATAAGGGAATTTCCCTTTAAAAAAGGGCAAAGTTGACAATTATGCATATAAGCTTTACGTATAAGCTAAACAAGCTATAGCTTCGGTCCCCACTCTCTAGATTCCCCCCCCCAAAAAAAAAATGTAAAGGAAAAAAACACCTGGATGTACATTTTCAAAATTTAAGATAAAAACCAAATAAAATAAAACCTACGTACAGTGTTGTAAACAAAACCTGCCCTTCTTCCCTTATGGGGTATCCCAAGAGCCCATATAGAGTCCTTAAGTGCGTTCCCTATCGGTAGGAGAAAATAACAGAGGCCAACCAGAGAATGGGACGCAGGTAGCGCTGTGGGTTAAATCACAGAGCCTAGGACTTGCCGATCAGAAGGTTGGCAGTTCGAATCCCTGTGACGGCGTGAGCTCCCGTTGTTTGGTCCCTGCTCCTGCCAACCTAGCAGTTCGAAAGCACGTCAAAGTGCAAGTAGATAAATAGGTACTGCTCCAGCGGGAAGGTAAACATTGTTTCCATGCGCTGCTCTGGTTCGCCAGAAGCGGCTTAGTCATGCTGGCCACATGACCCAGAAGCTGTACGCCGGCTCCCTCAGCCAATAAAGCAAGATGAGCGCCGCAACCCCAGAGTCGGTCACGACTGGACCTAATGGCCAGGGGTCCCTTTACCTTTTTAACCAGAGTATATTGAGAAGCAAAGCGGCTAGTAAGCCTGATCTTTATTAACAGTGTGCAACAGGGTGCTCCCCTCACACGCAGGAGGACGGAGGACAGAGAACGGGGGAGGACCCAGAACAAAGATGTGCCTGCCCTTGTATAGACATTTTAAATTCCCTGCCCTGGAGCTCAAGAGCACCCCTCCATACATCATACAGACATCACAGAAGGGGTGTAACCCAAGACCACTGCCCACAAACATCATACCTTCATCACAACAGTGTAGGTTGTGTGTGACGTATAAGCTTTACGTATAAGCTAAACAAGCTATAGCTTAGGGTCCCACACTCTTGGCCCCCCCCAAAAAAAATGTAAAGGGAAAAAACACACCTGGATGTACATTTCCAAAAATTAAGATAAAAAACAAATAAAATAAAACCTACATACAACAGTGTAGGTTATGGTAAGTTTCTAAAGACTAGATTATGAGTCTTTGTAAATTGTGTTTGTAAAGGAACTTTTGTTATTGCCAAATGCTAATGTATTTGCATGATTAAGCTTGTTGTGGACTTAAAAATCATTTTAACTTGGATCTTAATAATTATTTCACTATTAATGTACTTCTTAATTGTATTTCAGTTCAACAATTACTTTGATGAAATACATATTCTGTTATGTGCAAATGGCTTTAGATACCTATTAGGTGCATATATTACCATATAGCATATATTCAACACAAAAAACAGCACCAATTTGTTGTTGGCAAAGGACAGCTGGGCCCCATTACCTTCAGTAGCTTAGGGCCTCATCAAACCTAAATCTGGCCCTGTGTGTTTGTGTGCACGTGCAGTAACAACAACAACAAGTATATTAAAAATGTAGTTATTTTATTTTATTATAAACATCTTTACTGAAAGGTCAAAAAGTACTGTACATAATTACATGTGCACTAAACATGGTGAAACGTAAATAAAAGAGAAGAAAAAAAGAAACAGAACCCGTGTAGAAAGGAAAATAAAGGGAGGGGACGCCTAAACTGTATACTGTACTTTACAAGGAACAAG
The DNA here is from genome assembly GCF_964188305.1 of Podarcis bocagei. Lineage (NCBI taxonomy): Eukaryota > Metazoa > Chordata > Lepidosauria > Squamata > Lacertidae > Podarcis > Podarcis bocagei. The sequence continues at coordinate 15,289,728 of NC_138142.1, read as the reverse complement.
CATATTAAAAATGTTATCTACTGACCTTTTGCAGGGGATATGTCATCATGTAACACTAATGTCTCACAATGAATGAAACTGATCTGTAGAAAACGCAACTTAAAAAAAGAGACAGTGCACGTGATTTTGTACACTAAGAAATCTTTAATAAAAATATATTTTAAAAACATCATGTCATCAAACCGTGTAAGAGTTTTAAAACTAGAAATGAGCTTTTTATCATTATTTATGCTGATAGTTACATATACGTATCAGAGTGGTTAGCAGCAGTTGTATGCAAACCCATACAATAAAAACCATACAAGAGTTATAAAGTCAGCAATGAACTATTGTTTATGTATTGATTTACCACTGCTGATGAGAAACGTATCAGAGCGGCTTGCAACGGTCTATACGTAAAGCCATAGAATAAAAATACCGGTAAATAAATTGGAAATTGGTTAACTGCTATGGAAAGATGTATTCTTTAGTTGCCTGCAGTTTTGAGCAGGCGTCTGAGAGCAGGAGGTGCTTGCTGAATCAATTGGCAGGGAGTTCCACAAGACTGGGTTGACGACACTGGAAGTTCAGCTTGTGGTTGTTCAGTGAGCCTTGCCAAATCGGAGAACGACCAGCAATCATGATGATTATTATTGATTTGAACTTTTTAGTTGCTTGTTAAACGAAAAGGTCCCCAACTGACTTGCAACATACAGTGGTGCCTCGCAAGACGAAAAGAATCCGTTCTGTGATTCTCTTCGTCTAGCGGTTTTTTCGTTTTGCGAAGCAAGCCCATTGAAGGATTAGCAGATTAGCGCTATTAGCGGCTTTTAGCGGCTTTTAGCGGCTTATCTGCTGATCGGATCAGCTGATAAGCGGCTTAGCGGCTTAGAAAGGGGGGGGGGAGGAAAAAAACCAGCTGGAACTCGCAAGACATTGTCGTCTTGCGAAGCAAGCCCATAAGAAATTCGTTTTGCGAAGCACCTCCAAAACGGAAAACTCTTTCGTCTAGCGAGTTTTCCGTCTTGTGAGGCATTCGTCTTGCGGGGCACCACTATATTTAAAAGCATAAAAACACAGGTAGATAATGTGTCATCATAAGAACACATCACGCAAAGCGCACTTGTGTAAAATGCATGCCATTTATAAAGCTTGCGGACACACACACACACACACACACACACACACACAGCTGCTAATCGTGCTGGTCTTTGATATTTTTCAGAGGTTCTGTGAAGAGATGTCGAGAGAAAAACCTGGAGGAGGCTTTTCAGCAGTTGGTTCAAGCGAGCAAAGGACTGGGGGAACTGAGCCGTGAGGATTTTCTGCCTCTGCTCAGCTGCGTGCTCGCTTGTCAAATGGAGACGGCGGGCTCCAGCGCTTTCCATCGACTTGAGAAGGTGTGTTCATGCGCAAATCAAATTCATTGGCAGCACAACCCGTGGATGAATTGCGGAACCCCTTGTCATGAGAAGTTGGGATGGACTCCACGTTGAACAGCTTTAAAAGAAACACCAGAAGAGCTGGCTGGATCAGGCCAATGGCCTATTTAGTCCAGAAGGACAAGAGCCCTGGTTTCCAGCAACTCGGATTATGATTATTATGTTTATTTTAGTCTCTTTATCTTGCCCAGAACCTAGTAGCCACTGATAGTCCTCTCCTCCAGGAATTTTCCCAGTCCTTTTAAAAGCCATCCTTCTTGGTGTCTGTTGCTGCTTCCAGTGGGAGGGAGTTCCACAGTTTATCTATACGCTGTGTGAAAAAGTCCTTTGTTTAATCTGTCCTGAAACTTCCAGCATTCAGGTGCATTGGATGTCTCCCGAGTTCCTAGTTTAAGAGAAGGAGAAATACTTTTCTTCTGTATACAGTGGTACCTTGGGTTACATATGCTTCAGGTTGCAGACTCCGCTAACCCAGAAATAGTACCTCGGGTTAAGAACTTTGCTTCAAGATGAGAACAGAAATTGCGCAGTGGCAGCAGGAGGCCCCATTAGCTAAAGTGGTACCTCAGGTTAAGAACAGTTTCAGGTTACGAACGGACCTCCGGAACGAATTAAATACGTAACCAGAGGTACCACTGTACTTTCTCCATGCCGGGCATAATTTTATAAAGTTCTATCATGTCACCTCTTACTTGCATTTTCTCAAAACTGAAAAGTTCCCCCCAAAACTGAAAAGCCCACTTAATGAAAAGGAAACCATGGAAGAAATGGTCGAGAAGGGCTAATAGTTGCAGTGGCTACTGTATATGCTGTATGCTCCGGGAATAGTGGCAATAAGCCTCTGGATACCAGATATTGTTGTGAAATAGTAGGAGATCCCTGTGACACTGGTGTTCCGCTTCTGGGCTTCCCATAGGCATTGGTTTGGCCACTTTGGGAAACAGGATCCTGGAATAGATTGACCAAGGCTAACCAGTAGGGAGCTTGCCAGATGTTGGGCTCCCAACTCTCATCAGCCTCAGCCTGCACCATCAAGGATGATGGGCATTGACTACCCTTGAGATAGTCCTTTGATTTGATCTGTTGGTACTCTTGTGTTCTTAGGTGGTTTGTCTCATCAAATATACAGATATACCTCAGGTTATAGAAGCTTCAGGCTGCGTGTTTTCGGGTTGCGCACCCCACCGAGCCCGGAAGTACCGGAACGGGTTACTTCCGGGTTTCGGCACTTGCACATGCACAGAAGCACTAAATCGTGCTTTGCGCATGCACAGAAGCACCAAATCGTGACGCACGCGTGCAGACTGGTGCTGCGGGTTGCAAACGCTGAAGGTTGCGAACGTGCCTCCCGCACGGATCACGTTCGCAACTGTACAGTGGTACCTCTGGTTACTTACTTAATTCATTCCGGAGTTCCGTTCTTAACCTGAAACTGTTCTTAACCTGAAGCACCACTTTAGCTAATGGGACCTCCCGCTGTCGCTGCTCCGCCGGAGCACAATTTCTGTTCTCACCCTGAAGCAAAGTTCTTAACCCGAGGTGCTATTTCTGGGTTAGCGGAGTCTGTAACCTGAAGCGTATGTAACCCGAGGTACCACTGTATAGGTCGTTATCTTGCTTTCAGCCAGCCATTGGACAGCGGACCCAGCTGTGCCTCTTGCCCTGCCGTCTTAAAATGGCCAACGAAGCGTCTAGGAACCTGGCAACCCTAGATGATGGAGGGGGAGAGAGGCAGAGATAATGACCCTTGACTTCAAAGAAGCAGAAATGTCCCAAGACGTTCCCCTCCCAGAGCTACAATTCCTCTTCCCAGGGGACTCTGGGAATTGTAGTTCTGTGAAGGGAACAGGGGTGTGTTTTTTTATAGCAACTCCGTGCACTCAGAACAAACTACAGCAACCCTAATTCCTCTCATGGCTGTTTAAAGTGGTATTGTAGTGCGTGTGAATGTGGCTATAGTATGTGCAGGACTGATTCCCTCTTTTCCCTTAGATTGTTGCAAAACTGTCAGAAGGGAACAACGGATCCTTGGTCACGGAGCAGCTGAATCGGTGCATGGCCAGCCTGGCTGAAGACGAGGAGGTGAGAGAAAGTTTTGTTTCACCCTCTTAAAAATATCGCCTTCTTCGGGCGTTGTTTACTTCATTATCATCATCATCATAATTTATTCATACCTCACCATCTGGCTGGGTTTCCCCAGCCAATCTGAGTGGCTTCCAACAGGATATTAAAAACACAATAAAACATCAAACATTAAAAACTTCCCTATACAGGGCTGCCTTCAGATGCCTTCTGAAAGTCAGATAGTTGTTTATCTCCTTGACAACTGATGGGAGCGCGTTCCACAGGGAGGGCGCCACTACCGAGAAGGCCCTCTGTAGAAGAAGAAGAAGAGTTTGGATTTGATATCCCGCCTTTCACTCCCTTTAAGGAGTCTCAATGCGGCTAACATTCTCCTTTCCCTTCCTCCCCCACAACAAACACTCTGTGAGATGAGTGGGGCTGGTTCCCTGTAATCCCACTTCTCGCAAGTAGGGAACTGCCAGAAGGCCCTTGGTGCTGGACCTCAGTGTCTCGGCAGAACGATGGGGGTGGAGACGCTTTTTCAGTTATACTGGACTGAGGCCATTTGGGGCTTTAAAGGTCAGCACCAACACTTTGGAACGTACTGGGAGCCAATGTAGTTCTTTCAGGACCGGTGTTATATGGTCTCGGCAGCCACTCCCAGTCACCAGTCTAGCTGCCGCATTCTTGATTAGTTGTATTTTCCGTGTCACCTTCAAAGGTAGCCCCACATAGAGCGCATTGCAGTAGTCCAAGTGGGAGATAACTAGAGTAAGCACATACAGTGGTACCTCGGGTTAAGAACTTAATTCGTTCCGGTCTGTTCTTAACCTGAAACTGTTCTTCACCTGAAGCACCACTTTAGATAATGGGGCCTCCTGTTGCCACCGGAGCACGATTTCTGTTCTCATCCTGAAGCAAAGTTCTTAACCTGAGGTACTATTTCTGGGTTAGCAGAGTCTTTAACCTGAAGCGTCTGTAACCTGAAGCATATGTAACCCAAGGTACCACTGTACTTCACTTGGTTAAGGTCACATGGAGAAAAAGCAGGTCTGTGGCTCTCTGGTCAGCCAAAGAGACTTGAGCCACCACATGCCATGCAAGCAAGAATGCCAGTAAGAGAAGATCAGCCTGGCTCCAACTACAGGCTTCCCCAACCTGGTGCCCTCAGGATGCTCCAGCACCCAGCAGGCCCAGCTAGCATGACCAATGGTCCAGGATGATGTTCTCCTATCGCTTGTTTCGGCAGGGCCATATTTCCCGAGCAGGACATCTGTTTTGCATGCAATTTGTCCAAGTTTGATCCCTGGCATCTCCAGGTAAAGGCTGGGTGAGAATTCTGGAAAGCTGCTTCCCATCAGCGTAAATAATATCTTCTTCTTCTTTGGCAATCACTCGTAGTCAAGTGAGATTGTCTTCTATGAACACGGTCTTAACAGCGAGTCCGTAAGTGACTGTGGAGGCCAATTCTGGATCCACATGTCTTTCTACAGTGAGGACATAGGTTTCCGGGCAGGAGTTGATCATGGTGAGGGTTTGCCAAGTGTGCCTTCCTCTTAGCACATTTCTCCCTTGCGTCCTGAGTTCGAGTGTATTCAAAGCCCATGACACCTTTGGTAAAGGCTGTTCTCCAATTGGAGCGCTCGCAGGCCAGTTTTTTCCTGTTGTCTGTGTTTATACTACTTTTTTTTTTTTAGATTTGCCTTAGAGAGTCTTTAAGTCTCTTTTATTGACCTCCAGCATTACGCTTTCCATTGTTAAGTTCGGAATACAGTACAGTGGTACCTCAGGTTACATACACTTCAGGTTACAGACTCCACTAACCCAGAAATAGTGCTTCAGGTTAAGAACTTTGCTTCAGGATGAGAACAGAAATTGTGCTCCAGCGGCGTGGCAGCAGCAGGAGGCCCCATTAGCTAAAGTGGTGCTTCAGGTTAAGAACAGTTTCAGGTTAAGAACGGACCTCCGGAATGAATTAAGTACTTAACCCAAGGTACCACTGTAGTTGCTTTGGAAGACGATAATTGGGCATCCGCACAACATGACCATTCCAACGAAGCTGATGTTGAAGAATCATTGCTTCGACACTGGTGATCTTTGCTTCTTCCAAGTATGTTGGCATTAGTTCGTCTGTCTTCCCAAGTGACGTGTAAAATTTTTAGGCAATATAAAGCTAGGTGGACCAGTGTTTTGACTTGGTTTAAGGCAGCTTCCTATGTTTTTGTGTAACATGCTTGTTTCCTTCTTTCAGCCAATGCCTCCTGGATCGCTTCAGACAGGTTAGTTTCCAAACTCCACCTACCCTGTGCTCACTGCTGCCCTGTTTTTTTGTACCAGAGGGACACAGCCAACTAGGGCATTTTGTCCCTGAAGTGCTCGATTTGCATGTGCCGGAAGCAATTCAACGGTCATGCCGGGATGTGGTACAGTCCCCTGCTCAGACTCGAGGACTGTACCACATTGTCTTATGTACAGTTTAAATTGGATGAATGAACAGACCAATATAATTCAGTGCAGGTCTCCCAATTAAGGTTCCCTCCAGTCACTTCCGCCCTCTCGTCTCCTAGCCGCCTGATCCCTCAACCATTGAGCCTTTTGTGAATTCACCTTATCTTATTTCCTAGTCTTGAGAGGCTGCAAATCTTCCAGTGAGAGAGAGTCAGCTAGCTTACTCTCTTCTTCTTCTTCCTCTTCCTCTTCTTCTTCTTCTTCTTCTTCTTCTTCTTCTTGCTGTTCACCTCTCAGTTCTGCCCAACTATTGCCTTCTGAACTGTGCCCCTCGGCAAACCATTGTTCCAAATCAACACTACTCCCCTGCTCCTGTGGAGTTTCAGGATCCTGGCCATGAGCAGGTGGAGCTGGAGGCCGCCACCGTTCCTCATCAAAGTTGTACTCCTCAGCCTGGTCTCTGACAGTCGGCCACTGTGAGAACAGGATGCTGAACTAGATAGGCCGTTGGCCAGCCCCCTCAGTTTTCTTGTTCTTAAAATCAGATGACTAGTTAAAACAATTAGAAACAGATACACAAACGCCTTGGTACTCAAACACCTTGGTTCTCAAATGCCGGAAACCCGGAAGTAAGTGTTCCTGTCAGGTATGAATGAATGAATGAATTTATTAATACGGTCACAGCTCAGCTGAGAAGGCCCAAGATCCACCAAACCCAAACTCTTTCATCCCGGCGTATCTTGGGCATGCATGTGCCATTAACGTCTGCATGTGTGAAATTTCTTTAATTCAGGGGGGCACATTTTAAATGGATTCTTCTAAACACCCAACCAAGCCATAGCAATGGTTCCTTATTCTGCAGTGTGCATGTTTATCGAGGGGAGTGTGCTGGGACGATGCTACTGGAGAAGCAACCTGGTGCCTCTCCTGAGATGTGTCGCTGCCACGTTTGATGTGATCATGCAGGACCAGGTAGCCGGGAATGAGGAGTGGCATTACGTCACTGTGAAGGTAAGGAATGGGGCTTCTCTCCAGTGCTTTAAGCTGTCATCCTATATGTCAGGGTTTTTCCAGCTGTTGTTGGACTACAAATCCCATCATCCCTGACCGCTGGTCCTGCTAGACAGGGATGATGGGAATTGTAGTCCGACAACAGCTGGAGAACCAAGTTTGCATTTCTTAGTGCAGAAAGTATTGATCCGATGAGTAGAGATCTTTCCGATTCTAATTCAAGAGGGTTCTGGAGGCTTCTCTGTGTGAAAGAATCAAGCAGAAGGTTTGTGATGTTTGGGTTATTCCTTCAGAGAAGCTGAGTACAGCTGGCTTAAACTGGTTCCGTTATCTCTTCTGGCTATAATAAGGCCAGAAGGAGCCTGGGTTTCACTTTCTCTTTCTATCTTTTCTTTCTGGTGTGGTGTTCTGTACCCAGTATGCTATAGTGTTAAGGTTTAGACTTGTTATAAGTTATTGTAAGTTTAAGTTAAGTCTTCTGTAACTGGATTTCTTATGGACTGTGCTCATTCTGGATGTATTGGATTTGCAAACCAAGTGACACGTGACAGGGGCAGAAAAACAAAAAAATTAAAACTCGGAGAATCTGACTCATTGGGCACGGGGAACTTTTTCCAGCCAGGTTCCCCTGCAAACCTGTCCAGCCACGTTGCGAAGGAAGACCCAAGTCGATCCAGGCAGGGCTTGCTGTCGCTTTCAGCAGTGACAGTGTGCTGGTCCCGGGGGTAAGGTACCGTGAGTGTAGCAGAGACCACACGAAGCGGGGCGAGGTCCGATGCAGAGAGACGGGCGGGGAACAGGAACGCTGGAACAGGAGGCTGAGCAGGTAACAGGAACACCGGATGGTCGGGAACAGGAGGCCGAGCAGGGAACAGGAGTACTGGATAGTCAGGAACAGGAAGCCGAGCAGGGAACAGGAGTACCGGTTAATCAGGAACAGGAGGCCGAGCAAGGATCAGGATCACAGGAAGGTCCGAAGCCAACAACGACGTTGCTCCCGCAACCTGGGGCCGGGATGAGTGGGCTTTTATCCTCTTCTAAGGTCAGGGGCGGTCCCGACCCCCAGGAGCCCCGCCTACTCTGGCCTTAAGGCGAGCACTCCTCCTGGGGGCAACTAGTTCCCTTCGCCTCTCTGCCCTAAGCCTCTGCAGATCAGGAGAGGCCGAAGGGTTACTGGGCCCTGGAGGAGGCTCACCTGTGGCCACTGAGTCATCAGGCCCCTCTGGGGCCAGGAGGACTTCACCTGGGGCCAGCTCCTGCTGCACTGCCACAGGTGCAGGCTCTTCAGCCTCTAGGCCTTGCCCCAGTTCAGCCGGCCCTGGAGGCGGGGACTCCTGTGCAGGCTGGGATTCCTCTGTTTCATCCTCCGAATCGGAATCCCAGGCCATCACACCATCCCCCCTCCCAGGCCCCCCCCTCAACCGAGGGTCCGGACCCGGCTTGCCGGGGTACGTCGCATGGAACTCTCGGAGGCAGGCAGGTGCGTGGACGTTGGCCGCTGGTTCCCAGGAACGGTCCTCCGGTCCGTACCCCTTCCAGTCAATGAGATACTGTAGCTTTCCCCTGCGGTATCGGGAGTCCAGGATGCGTTCCACCTCGTACTCAGGCTCTCCCCGAACCAGCACTGGCTGCGGTTGGGGACGGTTCGGGTGGAACTCGTCGGGTGGGGCCACAGGACTCAAAAGGGACCTGTGGAAGACCGGGTGAACCTTCAGGGTTGCGGGTAACCGGAGACGGAATGCCACAGGAGAGACTTGGTCCACGATAGGGAACGGGCCGGTGAAGCGGGCGTCCAACTTCCGTGAAGGTCGAGAGGGGTGGAGATGGCGAGTGGAGAGCCAAACCAGGTCACCGACGCGAAGTTCCGGCCCCACCTGGCGGTGGCGGTCGGCCTGGGCTTTGTACGCTTCCTTGGCCTGGTGCAGTTGCTCCACCAAAAGCTGTTGCTGGGACTGGAGCTCTTGAAGCCACTCCGTCACTGCCGGGACCGCGGATGCCGGCAGCACCTCTGGAAACAGCCGTGGATGATAACCATAGCTGGCCTGGAACGGGGTCTGCTGGGTGGACGCATTCACCGCGTTGTTATAGGCGAACTCCGCCAAAGCCAGGTGGTCGACCCAGTCATCCTGCTGGTAGCTGCAGTAACACCGGAGGTACTGCTCTAGCACCGCGTTCGCCCGTTCCGTCTGGCCGTCGGTCTGTGGGTGATAGGCTGACGAGAGGCAGACCTCTGTCCCGAGGGTCTGGTGTAATGCTCGCCAGAACCGGGATGTGAACTGAACGCCCCGGTCGGACACCACGCGCTCAGGTAGTCCATGCAGGCGGAAGACATGCTGAAGGTACAGCTGCGCAGTTTCCTTGGCTGTGGGTACAGATGGACAGGGAACGCAGTGTACCATCTTCGTGAAGTGGTCGGAGAAAACTAGAAGGCAGGTGCAGCCACGAGACGGGGGTAACTCCACTACAAAGTCCAAAGAAACTGTGTGCCAAGGGCGTGGTGGAACCGGCAACGGCTGAAGAAGGCCGGAGGGTCGCCCCGTAGGCCCCTTGGCCCGCCTACAGACGTCACAACCAGCAACGTAGCGAGCCACGTCAGCCTTCAGGCGGGGCCACCAAAACTCCCGACTGACCAAATGGGTGGTCCGATACCGTCCAAAGTGCCCCGCTGCTGGGGCATCATGGGCCATCCGGAGAACCTCCAGCCGTAGTGGCCCTGGCGGGACGTACAGACGACCGTGGTGCAGCAGCAGGCCCTGATGCAGGACCAGCCCCGGATATTGTGGACTGGACCCTTCAGCCAGCTCCCGAAGACGATCCTGGGCCCAAGAGTCGACCCGCTGCTGTTCCCGCACCTGAACCTGCAGTGGCTGCGCCTCCTGGGTGGCCAGGAATGCAGCCGGAGGTAGAATCGTGGTGGGTTCTGCTTGCTGTACCGTGTCTGCGTTGTCTTCAGGTTTCCGGGACAGAGCATCCGCCTTCTGATTCTGAGAGCTAGGGATGTAGCGGATCCGAAACTGGAACCGGGAAAAGAACAACGCCCACCGGATCTGTCTTTGGTTCAGCTTGCGGGTGGTCTGGAGGTACTCCAGGTTCCGGTGGTCGGTTCTCACCTCCACCGGATGTCGTGCCCCCTCAAGATGGTGGCGCCAGACCTCAAAGGCTACCTTGATGGCCAGTAGTTCCCGCTCCCACACAGTATAGTTACGCTCCGCTGGGAGGAGCTGGCGGGAATAGAAGGCGCAAGGTAAAAGTGGCGCTTCCGGTCCGTGCTGCTGAGACAAGACGGCACCGAGAGCCGTACTGGAGGCGTCAGTCTCTACCACAAAGGGTCGAGAAGGATCCGGATGTTGCAAGATTGGCGCTCTCTGGAAACAGGCCTTCAACCCTTGAAACGCCTCCTCCGCCTCCTTGTCCCAGGAAAACGGCGTCTTGGGGCGCAGTAGTCGGGTCAACGGGGTGGTGCGGTGAGCATAGTCCGCAATGAAGGTTCGGTAATAGTTGGCGAACCCCAGGAAACGCTGTAGGTCCTTGCGGTTCCGAGGTGCCGCCCATTCTCGAACCGCTGCCACCTTCCCAGGATCCATCTGCACCCCACCTGGTGAGAGTCGGTGACCCAGGAAGTCCACTGACCGCTGATGAAACTCGCACTTGCTGAGCTTTGCATACAGACGATGCTCGCGCAAGCGCTGCAGCACGGTCCGGACATGGCCTTCGTGGCACGCCGGGTCACGGGAGTAAACCAGAATGTCATCCAAGTACACCACCACGTACTTGTCTAGCAAGTCCTGGAACACGTGGTTGATGTACCGTTGGAACACAGCAGGCGCGTTGCACAAACCAAAGGGCATAACCAGGTATTCGAACTGTCCGTACCGGGTCCCAAATGCGGTCTTCCACTCATCCCCGGCGCGGATCCGAATCAAATTGTAGGCACCCCGGAGGTCTAGCTTGGTGAACACCTGCGCCCCTTGCACCCGCTCCAGTAACTCCGAAATAAGGGGCAAAGGGTACCGGTCCGGGATGGTGATTTTGTTCAGGGCCCGGTAATCATGGCAAAGGCGGAGCTCCCCACATTTCTTTTTAACAAAGAGCACTGGCGCAGCAGTGGGCGAGGTAGAAGGCCTAATGAACCCACGTTCCAGGTTCTTGCGCAAGAAGTCCTGTAAAGCCTCGCGCTCTGGCTCGGTTAACGAGTATAAGCGACTCACCGGTAGAGGCGCTCCGGGCTGGAGGTCTATGCCACAGTCAAAGGACCGATGCGGCGGCAGCTGGTCTGCCCCCCGTTCCTCAAACACGTCGTGATAGTCCCGGTATTCAGCGGGGAGCGTTGCAGCAACCTCCTCAGTGGGCGCAGCTGCTAGCATCTCAGTCTCGGCAGGAGAACTGGGGTCTGGGAAGTGTACAGTCCGTTTGACCCAGTCAATCCGCACATTGTGAGCCTCCAGCCAGTCCATCCCAAGCACCAGGGGGAACCGGGGCATGGAGGCAATATCCAGAGTTCGCATCTCATGGTGCTGCTGGAGGCACAGGACCAGGGGCTGGGTCTCCTGAGTGACGGCACCCGAACGCAGGAGCCGTCCGTCGATTGCCTCCACCTGCACCGGTTCTGGCTTGTTCCGCAGTGGCACCCGATGCTGGGCAGCAAAAGCAACGTCCATATAAGAGCGGGTTGCGCCCGAATCCACCAGCGCATGGGTAAGAATCCATGGCCCCCCTGGAGGGTATAGATGTACCGGAACCATAAGGTGTTGTAATTCAATTGGTGCGGCCCCATTCTGTGCTGTTTGGGACCCCAGGTAGCCAGGGCCATCAGCTACTGGGGTTTGGTGGTTTCCCTGCGGCTGGCGTTTCTCAGGACAGGACCTTGCATAGTGTCCGCTTCCGCCACAATAGAGACAAAGGTTCCCCTCCCGACGCCGCGACTTCTCTGCGGGGGAGAGGCGTGGCCGCACTGCCCCAAGCTGCATAGGTTCCTCCAATGACTTAGCTGGACCCGTGGGGCTGCTGGTCGACACTGGGGCCAAGAACTGGAGGTGCCGGCGGTCCCGAGCCTGACGCCGGTCCTCTAGCCGATCGTCAATCTGTAGACTCCATTGCATAAGGGTGTCTAGCGTGGTGGGGCGTTCCATCGTGGCCAGCTGGTCCAGTATCTCATCTGAAAGCCCCTCGAGATACTGGTCCCGGAGAGCCGAGTCGTTCCAGGCCAAGTCCTGTGCCAGCAGCCGGAATTCTGTGGTGTATGCGGCCACCGTGGACTTGCCCTGTCTCAACCGCCGAATCGCCCGGTTGGCTTGACTCCCTTTCTGGGGGTTGCCGAACGCGGCCTCCAAACGATTGCAAAACCCCGTATAGTCTGCCAGCAAGGGGGAGTCTTGCCTGAGTAGCGGCAACGCCCACTTGGCCGCCTGGTCCTTTAACAAACTAATCAAAAAGTGCACCTTGGTGCGGTCGTCAGGAAAGTTCCGGGCTCGCCCCTGAATATATAGCTTGGCCTGGGCCAGGAACATAGGAAAGCTGGCCGGGGCTCCATCAAATTTCTCAGGCAAAGCCACTGGGTACTTGCCAGGAGTCGGGGCGTCGGCCCCAGGAGCCGGTAGGGCTTCTAAGCATTGCTGAAGTGCCACGACCGCGTCACTGAGCTGCTGCACGGTGTGAGTTAAGGCCTGGTTCTCCTGGGCCAAAGTCACCAGTGCAGCCGCCTGGTCCTCCATGGCCTCTGGCTCTTCCCGAACGCACCCCTACGAAGGGGGAGTGCGGGTGTGGCGGGAGCAAACTGTGCTGGTCCCGGGGGTAAGGTACCGTGAGTGTAGCAGAGACCACACGAAGCGGGGCGAGGTCCGATGCAGAGAGACGGGCGGGGAACAGGAACGCTGGAACAGGAGGCTGAGCAGGTAACAGGAACACCGGATGGTCGGGAACAGGAGGCCGAGCAGGGAACAGGAGTACTGGATAGTCAGGAACAGGAAGCCGAGCAGGGAACAGGAGTACCGGTTAATCAGGAACAGGAGGCCGAGCAAGGATCAGGATCACAGGAAGGTCCGAAGCCAACAACGACGTTGCTCCCGCAACCTGGGGCCGGGATGAGTGGGCTTTTATCCTCTTCTAAGGTCAGGGGCGGTCCCGACCCCCAGGAGCCCCGCCTACTCTGGCCTTAAGGCGAGCACTCCTCCTGGGGGCAACTAGTTCCCTTCGCCTCTCTGCCCTAAGCCTCTGCAGATCAGGAGAGGCCGAAGGGTTACTGGGCCCTGGAGGAGGCTCACCTGTGGCCACTGAGTCATCAGGCCCCTCTGGGGCCAGGAGGACTTCACCTGGGGCCAGCTCCTGCTGCACTGCCACAGGTGCAGGCTCTTCAGCCTCTAGGCCTTGCCCCAGTTCAGCCGGCCCTGGAGGCGGGGACTCCTGTGCAGGCTGGGATTCCTCTGTTTCATCCTCCGAATCGGAATCCCAGGCCATCACAGACAGCAAGCCCTGCTTGCCAATGAATATTTAGGAGCACGCTTTCAAGGCTCCCGATTCTGCCTTGGCAGTCACTTATGACGTAACGTGTTGGGTAGGTGGTGGAGGTTGAAATTGAAATATTAAAATACTTTATTGTCACTTGTACAATTTGTATACAGTGAGATTACACGAGCACCCCCCACTCAGCTCTCTTAGTCTTAATTCCCCGCGTTTACTGATGCACACCCACCAAACCCAAAAGTCAGTTGCCCTGTTGTTATCTTTTCATTCAGCAGCTTAACAGCCCACGGATAGAAGCTGTTCTTTACCCTGTTGGTGCGACTAATCATGCTTCTATATCTTCTGCCTGAGGGCAGGAGATCAAGAAAGTGCCAGCCAGGGTGTGAATCATCCCTGAGAATTTTCCTCACTCTCCCATAACAACGTTCTTCCACCATTTCATCCAGCAGATTCACGGGACAGCCCATAATATCTTGTGCTGTATTCACCACCCTCTGTAGGCACTTCCTATCAGATTATGTCAAACCAGCATAGCACACCGTGATGCAGTATGAAAGGACACTTTCTATTGTTGACCGGTAGAAGATCAGCAGATGTTGATTGATATCATTCTTCCGCAATACTCTGAGGAGATGGAGTCTCTGTTGGGCTTTCTTAACCACCTGGGTTGTATTGATTTTCCAAGTAAGGTCTTCACTGAGATAAACTCCTAGGAATTTAAAGGAAGAGATCCTCTCTACACAGCCCTCCCCGATGTACAGCGGGGCTAGTTCTCCTCTCATCCTCCGAAAGTCCAACACCATCTCCTTTGTCTTGCTGATATTAAAGTGCAGGTTGTTCCCTAGGCACCATGTAGATATTTTTTGGACCTCCCCTCTATACGCTGATTCGTCTCCATCTGTTATTAAACCCATTATGGTGGTGTCATCTGCAAACTTAATAATTGCAGTCGACGGGTCAGATGATACACAATCATACGTATACAATGAATACAGGTAGGGACTAAGCACACATCCCTGTGGTGTGCCAGTGCTGATTTTTAAGGAATTAGATGTTACATGTCCAATCCTCACTGTTTGTGTCCGATCTATCAGAAAGTCTGTTTTGGTGGGGAAACAGCCTCCCATGCAAAATTAGGGCCCGGGCCCACCCCTGCTAATAAGAAACCTAGTCTGTGATCTTATGCATCCTGTTACCTGGGTTCCAAGCCCCATTGAGCGCAGCAGGGCTGACTTAAGAGTTCAATATGGATTGGATTGAGCAGAAGCAAACAACCCATCCCGATACGCTTTGTACTCTCTGTTTGTGCTCTCTAGGTGTGCCTGCAGCTTTTCAAGTGGATGCCGGAAGAGATTTTGCCCCTTGTGTGGGAAGGAACCGAGAACAGCAAAACCCTTCAAAGGATTTTGAGCTCTCTGCTGCAGAGCATTGTGGGAAAGGTGCCTGTTTATGAACCGGTCTGGCTTATAGTCCTGTGCGGTCTCCTTTTTTAAAAACCGAAACCCAAATAAAACGTTGTTGTTACTTGCCTTTCACACGCAGGTCGCAGGGTAGGTTAAAGGTAAAGGGACCCCTGACCATTAGGTCTACTCGTGACCAACTCTGGGGTTGCGGCACTCATCTTGCTTTATTGGCCAAGGGAGCCGGCGTACAGCTTCCGGGTCATGTGGCCAGCATGACTAAGCCGCTTCTGGCAAACCAGAGCAGCTTATGGAAACGCCATTTACCTTCCCGCCGGAGCGGTACCTATTTATCTACTTGCACTGGCATGCTTTCGAACTGCTAGGTTGGCAGGAGCAGGGGCCGAGCAACGGGAGCTCACCCCGTCACGGGGATTTGAACCACTGACTTTCTGATCAGCAAGTCCTAGTCTCTGTGGTTTAACCCACAGTGCCAACCGCGTCCTTGGGTTACACCTGGATTACACCAGTTTAAAAATTCAGTTATTAAAAATAGTTAAACCTCAATCATGGGAACAGAGACCTGTCTTGCAAACCTAGATCTCAGTTGTCAACAGGCCAGGGTAAAGAGATAGACCACTCATTCCGCATTGAACATCCCCCTAGTCAATCAAGGCGTGCTTTACACACACGCTTCAATAGAACCGTATCAAATGATTCATACAATAAAATACTTAAACACTAACCCATGTACATGACTTGCCCTTCTTATGCAGAGCTTAGACATAATTTTATAGGCCCACTCCTATGTCAATCTAGCTTCCTATCCGGAGAAAACCAGGCTTTACACTTGCTGAATAACGTCACTAAAGCTATACCTTCCTTGGTGGCCAAATTTCTTTTTTTAGCTTTTAAGCGTCACAAGATTATAATTGACTGTATTGATATGGGGCTATCTGTTTAGCCCATTTTAGTGTTGGCTAAGTTCTAAAATTTTCCTGGAGCTTTTAACTGTGTATTGACAAATGTACTTTTTTTCTGACTGACGGTCGAATAAAAGGTTGATGATGATGTACATAAATATAAATAAAATCAGGGAGCATTACAAGGCAGCATAATGCAAAGCACCAGTGAAGAAGAGAAGAGTTTGGATTTGATATCCCGCCTTTCACTCCCTTTTAGGAGTCTCAAAGCAGCTAACATTCTCCTTTCCCTTCCTCCCCCACAACAAACACTCTGTGAGGTGAGTGGGGCTGAGAGACTTCAGAGAAGTGTGATTGGCCCAAGGTCACCCAGCAGCTGCATGTGGAGGAGCGGGGAATCGAACCCGGTTCACCAGATTATGAGTCCACCACTCTTAACCACTACACCACACTGGCTCTACAACACCACACAGTCAGTACAACACTACCTGCATGGTGCAGTGGTTCGAGTGTTAGATTAAGATCTGGGGGACCAGGGTTCAAATCCCCACCTGGCCATGAAGAAGGTCACTGGGTGACCTTGGGGCCAGTCACAGCCTTTTAACCTACCTCACAGGGTTGTTGTGGGGGTCAAACAAGGAGGGAGAGAATTATGTATGCAGCCTTGAGCACCTTGGAGGGAAAGGTGAGATATAAATGCGGTAAACGCATACTTAGGTCCGTTAATTGCATTGGGTCTACTCTATGAGTGGGATTTAGTTGGTTACAACCTGTCAGGGAACTGCCATCGGAGCATCAGGTGGTGGAGGGGCTCAGGGAGGAAGAAAGAGACTCAACAGCTGAAGCAGGCACCAGCAGGGGGAGGAGTGATTCTCTGAGGGAATGTGAGCAGGAGGGAGGGCTCAGGGACGCTTCCAGCGAAAACAGTGGGGAGGTATCTGAGTCTCACATAGGGAGACCTACACCTCGCCGGAAACTGTCACGCCGTGAGTCCAGGAGACGCGTTTCCGTTAAGGAGCTCCTTTGCTGGAAACGCTTCCGCAGACAGCCACTGTCGGACTCTACTAGTGACTAGAGCAGACATGTCTGAGGAGCTCCGTCACACACTGAGGTTTGTGGGGTCGCACAAACTCTGAGGGAGCACGATTTTACGCACAAGCAGCTAATCAATCCCTAACAGCAGTCCGACAGTGGCTGTCTGCGGAAGCGTTTCCAGCAAAGGAGCTCCTTAACGGAAACGCGTCTCCTGGACTCACGGCGTGACAGTTTCCGGCGAGGTGTAGGTCTCCCTATGTGAGACTCAGATACCTCCCCACTGTTTTCGCTGGAAGCGTCCCTGAGCCCTCCCTCCTGCTCACATTCCCTCAGAGAATCACTCCTCCCCCTGCTGGTGCCTGCTTCAGCTGTTGAGTCTCTTTCTTCCTCCCTGAGCCCCTCCACCACCTGATGCTCCGATGGCAGTTCCCTGACACAACCCCTTTATCTTTGCATCAAGTAAGTTCAGCATTAGCAAGCATTTTAAAATCTCCCTCAAGTCTGCAATTCTAAAAGTTGTTTGGCTATATCTGTAAAAGAAGGAGTAGACAAGAAATTCTCGTTTTATATACAGTGGCACCTCGGTTTTCGGACGTAATCCGTTTTGGAAGACCGTTCGGCTTCCGAAATGTTTGAAAATCAAGGTGCAAAGGCAGAATTTCAGTTTCAATGGAGAAAATTGAAAAACACGCAGCAGCGGAAGCCATCTGACTTCCAAGGCATGCTCGAAAACGTAAGCATTTACTTCCAGGTTTTCAGCGTTCGAAAACCAAAACGTTAGGCTTCTGTGACTCTCAAAAACCAAGGTACCACTGTATATAATTTTTATTAATTTTTCTGTTTTACAATTTAGAATATTCATTTAAACAACCTTAAAATATCAACGACTTCCCTTTTTTTCTTTCCATGATTCATTTTGCATAACATAAATCCCTGCATATTTTACATAAACTAAATCATTCAGTATTCCATTATCACATCCATCAAAACTTATTTACATTGTTGAATTTATCTTACTGCTGCCAGCATTTTCAATGGTTATTCTGGGAACCACCCAGAGACCCCTGGGTATAGGGCGGTATATAAATTCAATAAATAAACTAAATTCCCCCTACCATATATTCAATAAACATTTCCCAATCTTCTTTAAACGTATGTTCTTCTTGTTCTCTTATTCTAGATGTTAGGTCCACAAGCTGCACATATTACATCAGTTTAAGTTGCCACTCTTTTGGTTGAGGCCTCGCTCTTTTTCCATTTTGGGGTTAACAAAACACGGGCCTCAGTAGTACTATATATAAATAACCTTTTTTGACACCTGGGAATTTCCGTCTGAATTATCCCCAATGAAAAGGACTCTGTTGTTTTTTTGGGGGGAAAGTGCTTTTACAAATTTTTTTTCCAATTCATTATAAATTATTTCCCAATACTCTTTTGCCCTTTTGCAAGTCCACCACATATGAAAGAACCTCATTGCATCTCCAGCACTTATCTGATTCAGTCTTATACATCTGAGCAAGCCTACTTGGAGTTAAATACCATCTACAAATCATTTTCAAGTAGTTCACCTTCAAGGAATAACATGCTGTAAACTTCAGATTGCTCTTCCAAAGTTTTCCCCAGAAATTAAAATCTATATTATGTCCTATATCTATTGCCCAATGTGTCATAGAGGCTTTGACAAGCTCGTCTTTTAGATAAAAGAGTTTTTCTTCATTTTGTATAAGCTCTTCTTCAAATTGTGAGCTTTGGTCCGAGAAACCATTCTTGCTCACGGGGTTTACCTTTGCCATAGGAAACCTGCAAGGATACTCGGCTGCTGGCTGCTACTGCTGTGAGCATGCTGGTCAACACAGCGCCAGAGCCCCAGACAGGAGCCATGGCCGTCCTGGGTCTCTATCAACTTCTGGACCTCAGTGGTTGCTCCGTTGCGAAGAGACAAGATGCTAAAGCAGCCGGCCACCAAGGTGCGTTCAGACGTCGCTTTCCTTGCTGCACAGATCACTCTGTGTTTCGACTTGTGTGCCTGTGAGCTTGTCTCGATCTGTTTGACTGCAAATGAATCTCCCAAGTTTCCTGTATCTGTAAATAAAATGTGTTTAGCACTCATTTCTGCATTTGCTTCCAGAAAAGAAGAAATGTTTGCAATGAATGCAGAAAGGAGAAGTAAACGTGCGTCATATTCCACTAAGTGTCAGGGACCGGGAAGAGGAGGAGGAATGGTGGAGCCCGCCTCCCCATCCTGACCCTTCCTGGGAGCGGGAAGAGGACGACGGTACAGTGGTACCTCGGGTTACAGATGCTTCAGGTTACAGATGCTTCAGGTTACAGAATCCACTAACCCAGAAATAGTATCTCGGGTTAAGAACTTTGCTTCAGGATGAGAACAGAAATTGTGCAGCGGGAGGCCCCATTAGCTAAAGTGGTACCTCAGGTTAAGAACAGTTTCAGGTTAAGAACGGACCTCCAGAACAAATTAAGTTCTTAACCCGAGGTACCACTGTATAGATCTACAACAGGGGTTCGAGGGAGGTCACAGCTCAGAGGCAGATGAGGGGAAAAGCTGGGAAATCATGGGAAAGTCAGAACAACACCCGGCTGACACGTCACTAGAAAGCATTCCAGACTCTTCATCTCCCAGAACCCGGTGAACCTTAAAAGTAGGAGAGCAAAGAGCTCAAAGACAGAGGGCTCATAGCAGCCCCCGTAGAGGAGATGAATGAGGAAGTGGGAGAGACGGGGGTGGAGATTCACTCAGGACAATGCCATTATCCAAGAGGTTGGGTTCTATATCCTCTCTCTGTAATATTGAAATATAAAAGGATGGTAAGAAACATTCCCTTGGGCAACCAGCCGGGAGCCGCTGACAGCATCCTGACACTCTGTTTCTGGAAGTGGCTCTCAGATCAGTTAGTTAGGGGGATGTCAGGGGAACAGAACAGCCTGCCTTGTAAATGTAGCCTTGGTCAAATCACCTTGTTAATGGCGCAGGAACCCAGCACAGATAATGCTGGGGAGAGAGACTTTGTGCTGGACACCAGGCAATGGCTTTTTCCACCTTCCTTGCCCCAGCCCTAGAAGCCTTTCCCAGACCATGACTCTAGAAACTCTATATATATAATTTTGCTTCTCAGCTTGTATTGTGTTATTTCATGCGCTGCGACTCGCTGTTATTTTTTATTGATTATAGTTTAGAAAGTAGTGTAATTGTTAAGAGTGTGTTTCTGTTTTAATTTGCTGATATTTGATTTTATTTTGTACCATTATATTCTGGTGGATTATTGAATATTACTCTATTTGATATAAGTTGTTTATTTTAAAGTTATGCTTTTTATTACGACGTTTTTGTCATGGGTCAGATCGTTCTGAGGTGCGTGACCTTTCTCGGTTCCTTCAGCTTGTAAAACGCCTTGTGTATACAGAAGGGCAGTGTGCAAATTAAAAGTGGAACGAGGTGGAAATGCCGCTCTGTGAATCTGAGCTGACGTGAGGGCAGATTCCTTTGACTGACTGGAGAAATTTCTTTCTGTGACCAGGAGAATGCTTGTTTGGCACGCTCCGTGTGCCCCGACCTCCTTGGAGCCCAGATGGACTGGAGAGGGTGGTACTCACCCGGGGCTTGTTAGCCTGTTGCAAGAAGGAGATCCTAAGCTGCCGGCTGGATGATACCACGCAAGAGGTAGGCTTGAGGAAAGAACTTCTGCTCTTCCATAAACCCAGAGGCAAAATTTGGTAAGCGTCAGTTGCTTGGGGCAAGGGTGGTCCGTCTTGGGAGAGTTAAGGCCAGCAACCCGTGTAGTGGCAAAGAAGAGTCTAGGGCAGGGAGGCCAGCGTTTGATTCCCCACTCAGCCATGAAGCTCACAGTGTGGTGGATTAGTCACTGCCTCTTTCTTTTTAGGGACGTGGGTGGCGCTGTGGGTTAAACCACAGAGCCTAGGACTTGCCGATCAGAAGGTCGGCGGTTCAAATCCCCGTGGCGGGGGGAGCTCCCGTTGTTCGGTCCCTGCTCTGCCACCCTAGCAGTTCGAAAGCACGTCAAAGTGCAAGTAGATAAATAGGTACCACACCGGCGGGAAGGTAAACAGCGTTTCCGTGTGCTGCTCTGGTTCGCCAGAAGTGGCTTAGTCATGCTGGCCACATGACCCGGAAGCTGTACGCCGGCTCCCTTGGCCAATAAAGCGAGATGAGCACCGCAACCCCAGAGTCGGTCACGACTGGACCTAATGGTCAGGGGTCCCTTTACCTTTACCTTTCTTTTTTATGTAATAATTTTTATTAATTTTAAATTACCATCCAATAATAGCCTCATTATAACAATACCAAATTATAATAAAATTACTACCACCAATCATTCAGATACCGAATTGTATAATTTAGGTGACCTCCTGCATGCTAGAATTGATGGTTTGATTTTTTCCCCCTTTTATTTCTGCGTTCCAAAATCTTACTAATTTCAATTACATTCCGTGTAAAATAATGATCCCTTATACAACAAATGCAATATTAATAACATCTATTTGTGTTGACACATTAAATTTCTAAAAACTACAAGTGAGGCACTCAAACTATATCCTTGTTCTTCCTGTGTGTGGCAGTTATTCTGTCCGTGGTGTTTCTTCCTGTCCTTGTAAAATATTATGTTTATCTTTTCCCGGTTGTTGCTGTTCTCCTTCATGCCTTGGGCGGAGCTGATATCCCATTGCTGTTTCAGAAATTTCTCCATCGCTCTGTCCCGTGCTTCGTTGTTTTGCAACTTTAACAACAGCTGCAAAAACCACTCTGTCCATAGACAGAACCTGTTTTCACCATTTTCCCTCTCAGCCTGGGAAGAAGAGTGCTCTGTCACTGCCTCTTAGCCTAGCCTACCTCTCAGGGTTGTTGTGAGGATCAAATACCAGAGAGGGAGAACTGTGTGGATGCCATTTTGCAGCAACTGTGTGGGGTGTAAATGTAACAATACAGTGGTACCTCAGGTTACATACGCTTCAGGTTACATACGCTTCAGGTTACAGACTCTGCTAACCCAGAAATAGTGCTTCAGGTTAAGAACTTTGCTTCAGGATGAGAACAGAAATCGTGCTCCGGCGGCGCGGCAGCAGCAGGAGGCCCCATTAGCTAAAGTGGTGCTTCAGGTTAAGAACAGTTTCAGGTTAAGAACGGACCTCTGGAACAAATTAAGTACTTAACCTGAGGTACCACTGTAATTAATATTTTTTTAAAAAACAAGTGTCTTATTCTTAAAACGCCCTGTGTTTTTTCTCATTTTGAGGCTTTTTTCTGCTTCCTTCCATGAGAGACATGCATGATTTTTGTTGGCTTTTTTTCATACTGGGCCTAAAAATATATACAGTGGTACCTCAGGTTACATATGCTTCAGGTTACATACGCTTCAGGTTACAGACTCCGCTAACCCAGAAATATTACCTTGGGTTAAGAACTTTGCTTCAGGATGAGAACAGAAATTGTGCAGCGGCGGCAGCGGGAGGCCCCATTAGTTAAAGCAGTGCTTCAGGTTAAGAACAGTTTCAGGTTAAGAACGGACCTCCAGAACAAATTAAGTACGTAACCAGAGATACCACTGTACTGTGATTGCTTCCTCCCACCCCACACACCATTCCCCCCCCTATAGAATCGCAGCAGTGTAGACTTGAGAAGGGACCCATCTCATCCTACTGCCTGCAGTGCAGAAAATGCAGCTAAATCACAGCCCTAATACCCTCTTCCTCAGGCTTGTCTGTTGCTGGATGTCCTGTTCCCAGCTCTTTTGGTCCTGATGGAGGAGGCGGATTACTACTGCTTCCAAGGTAGGTAGTTTGCCCTGAAGTCCTCCATCCAATTCAGATGGTCGCAGCCAAAGGAGACCCAATTTTCAACCAGGAAAGAAGCATCTGAGTCTAATTATTATTATTATTATTATTATTATTATTATTATTATTATTATTACTTATTTATTTATTTATTTATACCCTGCCCATCTGGCTGGATTTCCCAGCCACTCTGGGCGGCTCCCAGCAGAATATTAAAAACACGCTAAAACATCAAACATTAAAAACTTCCCTAAACAGGGCTGTCTTCAGATGTCTCCTAGAAGTCAGATACATAGTTGTTTATTTCCTTGACATCTGATGGGAGGGCGCCACCACTGAGAAGGCCCTCTGCCTGGTTCCCTGTAACCTCACTTCTCACAGTGAGGGAACCGCCAGAAGGCCCTCAGAGCTGGACCTCAATCTGTGGGCTGAGCGATGGGGGTGGAGACGCTCCTTCAGGTACCGTATTTTGCACCCCATAAGACGCTCCGGCCCATAAGACGCACCTAGTTTTTTGGGGGGGAAATAAAGGGAAAAAATTATTTCCCCCCCAGGCGCGGGGCTGGGGCAGCCCGAGCTTCCCCCGACCCCAGCCCCCAAACAGGCAGCTCTCTGCAAGCCGTGGGAGCCCAGCGGTGGTTCCCGCTGCTTGAGGAGAGATCCGCGAAGCCTGCACGTGCTGGGATCAGCGCTTGCAGGCTTCGGGATGCCTGCAACTCTCCCCAAGCAGTGGGAACGTTCCCGCTGCTTGGGGAGAGATCCGCGAAGCCTGCGCGTGCTGGGATCAGTGCGCGCAGGCTTCGGGATGCCGGCAACTCTCCCCAAGCAGTGGGAACGTTCCCGCTGCTTGGGGAGAGATCCGCGAAGCCTGCGCGTGCTGGGATCAGCGCGCGCAGGCTTCGGGATGCCTGCAACTCTCCCCAAGCAGTGGGAACGTTCCCGCTGCTTGGGGAGAGATCCGCGAAGCCTGCGCGTGCTGGGATCATAAGACGCACCCACATTTCCCCTTCATTTTTGGAGGGGAAAAAGTGCGTCTTATAGGGCGAAAAATGCGGTATACTGGGCCGAGGCCATTGGAGAACCTGTGACCCGCCGGAGTTTTCTGGACTACAACTCACATCCGCCACTGGCTATGCCAACTGTGGCTGATGGGAACTGGAGTCGCAGCAACATCCAGAGGGTCACAGGTTACCACTTTTAAATGCTTTTAAAGCATTGCGAATGCAGAACGAGGAAGTGGTAGTCATTGGTGTGATTAGCCTGGACCTCCGTTTACAGTGTTTTCTCTCTTTTTAAAAAAAATATATTTATTAAGCTTTCAAAATTTATACAAAAAAGACAAAAAACAAAAATTAAAAACACATATAATTTCATTTCACTTATTTTCCTTTAACTTATTTCTCAGACCTCCTCATACCTCCCCTTTTTGTATTCCAATTCAAATTATTCATTCAGCAAATCCTCACCCTCAATTTTCACTTAATTTTACACCTTTCTTTCTTCTTTTTCCCCGTTATCTTAATCATTACAGCTGATAACCACTTAGATTCAGTCCAACATCAATCTAACATTCACTAATTTCGTTTACAGTGTTTTCTCTATGGCTTCGACGCGTCCGAGAAAGTCTGGAGGAGATCTGGGAAGGGAAGAGGAGCCGGGTGCTGGCAGACCAGTCTAGACTTCTCGAGAGACTGACCCAGTTCCTCTGGAACAATGCAGAGAGCCCGGTAATGGTACCTTTTTCATTTCACCTGGACCTTCTGTCAAAGCTCCACCCGCAGAGGAGGCTTAACGTTAAGAAACCCAAACGCCTATATTCCACAAAAACAACCTCGTGCAACAGCAAGAGCTAAGCAGACCAAAAGTCAAGGGTACCACTTAGATCAGAGGGTATTCAATGTGGGGCCCTCCAGATGTTTGACTGCAGCAGGGTGGATTTGATTTAAATCAAATCGATTTAAATCACTATTTAAATCATGATTTAAATCACAAGTCAGTAAGACTTGATTTAAATCATTTTTCCCCAGAAAGACTCATTCTTGCTGGTATAATTTAATATTTACAACCAGATAGAGGTTTCATTTTTGGAATAATAAATTTTCAGAGTAGTTTTTACAGTTATATCAAAACTACTGATTTGGTTATACTATTAGAAATACATAGAAGATAATTACAAAATTATTGTGAGGTTTAGTGAGTTAACTGTTTATATTTGGACAACTTTTCTGCTGTACTTTATTCGAAGGAGAGAAATAATCATGTCCTTAATAGAATTTTAACAGTTAATGTAACTAGAACAATAACATTACAGCATATGTATCCATGTTTGTTAACTGATGTGGTTAAACAATTATTATTTTTTTAAAAAACCTCAGACTGGGTTTTAGCACACATGAAAAACTTAAAACAAATCCTTATTTCCTGATGAATAGCCTTTGGACTATAATGTAACTTAACTAGAAAACTATAGAAAGATTTTTCCTCCAAAAGCATTTTATTTTAAAAATCCAATTTAAATTTTTAAAAATCTGATAAAAAAACTTATTTAAATAAAAAATAATCTGATTTAATTATTTTAAAATCTGATTTAAGTAAAAAAAAAATCCAATTTTTAATTTCTTAAATAAAAAAGTCATTGATTTTTATCCACCCTGGACTGAAGCAGGGGATAGCTCAGTCAACAGACCACAAGACTCTTAATCTCAGACTGTTAGAAAGTTGCGGCTTTGTGCCCCACATTGGGCAGAAAGATTCCTGCATTGCAGAGGGTTGGACTAGATGACCCTCATGGTCCCTTCCAACCCTACGATTCTATAATTCGTACATAATAATGTTACTTTCCCACCCCTCCTCTGCCCACACTGTTCAGGTGGAAGGGGTGTCTGATTTCATCCACAGCTCCTTCCAGCTCCTCCTGGAGATCTACAGCTTAGAGTGTGATCGCTTTGAGGACCTGGAGAGACCCCTCTATGGGCACTTCCTCCAGAGAGTCATCCTCATGCCCTGGCAGGCCAGAGCCCGGTATTTTCCTCTCATTTCGGTTCTGCCCTACCTGGGTCCTGAAAAGGTAAGGGGATGACAACGTTGGTGTGTGAGTGCGGAGCTCAGCCCATAATACTCTGAAAACAGAAAGGGTCAGGTAGCTGGAGATGGAAATTACCCTCTTTGTTAATTTCTTAAAAACAAAACCCACCAAAACCTTTCTCTTCTTTTTACTGCTTTTGTACGTGCCATAATACGAATCGATTTCGCCTGTGTGTTTCTATGCACCAGTGCTGTAACAGATTGTACGGTCATATCTTGGTTTTCAAATGCCTTGGGAGTCTAACATTTCGGCTCCCGAACGATCAAAAACCAGAAGTGATTGTTCCAGGAGCTTCCTGCAGCCAATCAGAAGCTGCGCCTTGGTTTCCAAATGTTTTGGAAGTCGAACAGACTTCCGGAACAGATTCCTTTTCACTTCCAAGGTACCACTGTATTGTTACAACTGTGTTTGCCAAACTTGAGTCCTCCAGCTCTTTTTCGACCACAACTCCCATCACCCCTAGCTGGCAGGACCCGTGATCAGGAACGATGAGAATTGTAGTTCAGAAACAGCTGGAGACCCAAGTCTGGGAAATATTTGAGTTACCAGTAAATCAATTACCACTTTCAGTGTTTACAGATCCCATTGACTTTAGCAGTGGGGCGTAGCTCAGAACACCTGCTTTGCATGCAGAAGGCGCCAGCATCTCAGGTAGACCTGGGAGAGAATCCTTGCCTGAAACCCTGTGTTGTAAACAAAAACTGCCCTTTTCCCTTATGGGTATCCAAGAGCCCATATAGAGTCCTTACATAGGTTCTGTATTGGTAGGAGAGAATAACAGAGGCCAACCAGAGAATATTGAGAAGCAAAGCAGCTAGTAAGCTTGATCTTTATTGATCTGTTGCAACAGGGTGCTCCCCTCACACGCAGGAAAGGAGGAGGGACCCAGAAAAATGGTGTGCAAGGCCTTATAAAGACTTTTGAAATTGCCACCCTGTAGATCAAGACCACCCCCAGAAACATCATACATACATCACAGAAGGGGTGTAACCTAAGACCCCCCCTCAGATACATCACACCTACGTCACAAAAAAGGCGGTCTAAAACAGAAAATTTGAATGTTGTTTTTCTCCTGTCCTTGTTTATCTCCTGTCTGGCAGGTTACTTGATTGGATTGCCTGGGGAGCCTGGCCAGTCTTTTGTAATGATAAATACTTAGTTCCTGGGCCAGGTCACAGGCTCACACCCTATTCAAACACAGGCATACCCTTAAGACAGGATTTGTGAAGGAAAAGACAATGGGGAGGCTCCTCCATTTTGACCTTGCAGAGAAAAGATTTGGTCGGTTTAGGAATCAAAATGGTTCCAGGTTGGCCTTCCTTTGCTGATCTATGTACGTGCTTGGTTGGTACACTTATGAACATTACCATATATCTAAGACCATAAAATTCCTATCACACCTGGAGAGCTGCTGCCAGTCAGTGCAGTCAATACTAAGCCAGATGGACCAGGGATCTGACAGGATAAGGCAGCTTCTCCTGTTTCTCCTTTATCCAGCCCTTTCTTGTGAATCACGAGGACTAGAATCTTACTCTCTTTTGAGGCATTCCCAAAGTAAAGGAAGGCTTGAACTCTGATTAATAAGAATACACACAGGGGCTTGAACCAGCAAGACTCTGGGAAGGGTGCGTCTAATAATCTCTGCCTCCACCCCTCGGCCCAGGTCGTTTTATTCACAAAAGAACTCACAAAAGAACTTTTTACAGAGTGTTCATAAGAACCAATCAGATTTCTTCTGAGCATTTCAGCAGACCCCACGTGGGGACAACGTTAAACTACCAAAACTAATTAAGCACACATATTTCTGGGGTAAACAAAACAGAACTACAGAGGAGTACATTTGGCAACCCCTGAGGTCATAAACAAGCAATATACATGATAAGAAGGGTGGCCAGGAAGACAGCAGTCATTATTACCTTCAGGTGAGATCTGTTTCCTGGCCCTAAGATTAACATCCTAAGATTAACATATCAGAAAAGCTACATCAAAGAAACTGCCCACTGTCTTTTATGACCCAGGATGCCTGCCTGGCGAAGACTGGCCATGTACGTGACTGGTCAAGAAAGAGAAATGGAAGAGGGATGCAAGAGGCAATCTTTATAGAACTTTAGTTTATGGTTGCCATCAATTTGATTTTAATTAATTTTTATAATGCTTTTAGAATGTTGCACTATTTTAGTGTTGTTAGCCGCCCTGAGCCCGGCTTCGGCTGGGGAGGGCGGGATATAAATAAAAATTATTATTATTATTGTTATTATTATATCTTTTTTTGCCAGCACTGAGCTCAGTACAAGGCAGCTTCCTGCGTTTCGTGCCGTTTGGTGACCTTCTCTTGTGTTTGTGTAAAGACCCCTGACATCCTGCCGTCTCCTGAATCTTCCCTTTCCGTTCTGCTCAGGTTCTGGATGCATACAAAGATCTCCCGCAGCACCTCTTGAACTGCCTGTCGACCAACCACTTGTGCCCTGCTGCCTCCGATTTGTACAAAACCATCCTCCAGCTGCAGCGCAAAGTTTGGGCCGAGAGGCGGGAGCAGGTCCCAGAGGAAGAGCTGGCTCAGGATTGGGGCCGCTGCTGGCTTGCGGTCCTCTCCAGCGCCTTGACCTCTCCCTCCCCTTCCCTCCAGAGCAACGCCTCCACCTACCTCCTGGGCTGGACCTTGCGAGTTTTCCCTGCCTCTTACTCTTTGTTGGACGAGAGTTTTAGGAGCTGGGAGCCCTCTAAGCTGCCGGCCTGGATCGCCTTGCTAAATGCCCAGAGGACCATCTCGGGGGCCTTCCCCTCCAATGCGGAGACCCTCCAAAGGCTCCCCTCCTGCCTCTTCTCCAAGGAGGAGAACGTCCGCTTGGCGGCGCTGAGCCTCCTCTGCTCCGCCCCCAGGACCAACCAGGCTTTGTCCGAGATGGAGGCCCGGCTCCTGAAGGAAGCTTTGCCGCTGAGCTTGAACTGCGATTCCTCATCCTTCCGGCAGCTCCTCCAAACCATGGTTAAGAAGGCCCTGGTCAGGCTGAGGGACAGCTCTCTTGCCCTGCTACGGAAGCAGGGATCGGACAAGAAGGAACGCAGTGGCGGGAAGGATCCGGAAACAGCTTTGGGGCAGGCCGTGGGTGAGTTGACCCATTCTCCACACACCTATTGTGTAAGAACAGGATGACAGACCAAATGGGCCCCCTGCTCATCTCACGTTTTTAAATACAGTGGTAACTCGGGTTACATATGCTTCGGGTTACATATGCTTCAGGTTACAGGCTCCGCTAACCCAGAAATAGTACCTCGGGTTAAGAACTTTGCTTCAGGATGAGAACAGAAATCGTGCTCCAGCGGCACAGCAGCAGTGGGAGGCCCCATTAGCTAAAGTGGTGCTTCAGGTTAAGAACAGTTTCAGGTTAAGAACGGATCTCCAGAATGAATTAAGTACTTAACCCGAGGTACCACTGTACAGGCAACTCCCAACTCGCGTACAATTGGCCCCGCGAAATCAGTAAATAATTCAGTTCCATCCCAGAAGTGGCGGGATAAAACTGGAAAGTCCCTGTGGCTTGTGAGGAGACCCTCCCTAGAGCCCAAAGAGGTACCACTGCACTTCTTCTGATTTCCAATTTTTTAATTTCCAATTGGAAATTGGATTGCAACCCTCTTTTCTTAGGCTGACCTCTGCCAGAGAAGGGACACCAATGTTTGTGATGTGGTGCTTTTCTCCTTCGTTTCCTTCTCCTGATGACTTCCAAGCCCTCCTGCGTCCCTGCCTGTCAGGGACTGGGCAGAGGAGGAATGGAGGAGACCCCCTCCCCATCCTGACCCTTCCAGAGAGGAGGAAGAGGAAGACAGTATAGATTTACAACAGTGGTTTGTGTGAGGTCGCAGCTCAGAGGCAGATGAGGAGGAAAGTTGGGAAATCATGGGAGAGCCGGAACAACACCCGGCTGACACCTTGTCATTAGAAAGCATCCCAGACTCTTCATCTCCCAGAACCTGGCAAGCCTTATAAGTAGGAGAGCAAAGAGCTCAAAGGCAGAGGGCAGGTAGCAGCCCCCGTAGAGGAGATGAATGAGGAAGTGGGAGAGACAGGGATGGAGATTCACTCAGGACAATGCCATTATCCAAGAGGCTGGGTTCTATAGACTCTCTCTGTAAAGTTTGAAATAAAAAAGGACTGTAAGAAACTTTTCCTTGTCTTTATGCTTTCCCTGCAACCATCCGGGAGCTGCTGACAGCATCCTGACACCCCCTCATTAAAAATCTATTTCCCACCATAGATTTCGTTGAGTGGCTGCTGCAGCTGTGCATCTCCTCCTTGACGTCGGGCTCCAACTTCCAGAGGAGGAAAACCGCCCTTCTTCTCCTGGCGGCCATCATGGAGACCTGCACAGATACTTGGAGCCCGGAGAGAAAGAAGGGGCAGCCTCCTCGTATGTTGATGGGGAGCCTATGGGCTTGTGGACGTTTCTTGGTCTCCAGTTCCTATCAGACCCAACCAGCAGGGCCAAATGGTCTGGGATGATGTGAGCTGGAGCCCAATAGCATTTGGAGGACCTCAGGTTCTTCCTCTCTATTTTATGCTCTCCTACCTGTCCTGGCAGGGACGCAGGTGGCGCTGTGGGTTAAACCACAGAGCCTAGGACTTGCCGATCAGAAGGTAGGCGGTTCGAATCCCCATGACGGGGTGAGCTCCCGTTGCTCGGTCCCTGCTCCTGCCCACCTAGCAGTTCGAAAGCATGTCAAAGTGCAAGTAGATAAATAGGTGCCGCTCTGGTGGGAAGGTAAACGGTGTTTCCGTGCGCTGCTCTGGTTCGCCCTGCCCTGCCCTGTTCTGGCATTCCATGTGGCAGGGCACTAATGCCTGGCGGAAATTTCAGGACCACGGAGAGCTCCAAGCGAGCCGGAAACCAAACTGAGCCATTTCAATCATTTGTTCCCACTCCTCTGCCCCCTTTCTGGAAAACGTAGTTTCTTAAAGGTTTCTTTAGCCTGGTTATCTAATTTGATTTCATAAAAAATTATTCCGTGCAGATAAAGAAAAAGTACTTCCTCATGCAGTACAGTTAAAACTGTGGCATCCCCTCCCCAAGGAGTCAGTGGTGGCCGCAAACATGGATGCCTTGAAAAAAAGAATTGGGCAAATTCCTGGGATAGCTCAGTCGGTAGGACATGAGACTCCAAATCTGAGGATTGTGGGTTGGAGCCTCACGTTTGGCAAAAGATTCCTGCATTTCAGGGGGCTGGACTAGATGACCCTTGTGGTCCCTTTCCAACTATGATTCTATGATAATTTGTGGAGGAGAAGGCTATCAGTGATCATGATGGCTGTGTTTTACCTCCACTACCAGAGGCAGTAATGCTTTTGAACCCCAAGAAAGCAACCCCAAACAGTCTAGTCTTCCACCAGTTCTTTAGAGCATGCATTTGGGGGAAATACTTTGTTCCTGTTATAGTCCTTGAGGTTTCTCCTTGCTTTCTACCCCCACCCCCTGTACTGTACTACTCTGCAGGCAATATGGCTGCGCTACTGAGCTGGGCAAGAAGCAAGGGCTACTGGGACTTTTTCTCGAGAAGCAATACATTGGCACTGCTGAGCTGCTTGCAGGACAGTACGAACGAGGTGCGTTGTCCACCCATCCTCCCATGACTCCTGGGCATGTCTGTCTGTGAATGGCAAGAATTTACAAGTGGGGGTGGGGGGAGTCACCAGAGTAGCACTTGGAGGCACACTGGCACCACCAAGGTCTTGCCCCGAACACCCATACCCGCTCACTGGCCCCTTAATCATGAGGCAGTGAGAGTGGTACCGTCTCTCGCACGAAAAACACATAGAGCTGAAGGAGGAAGTTGGGAAAGTGACGCTCTGTCCTGCTTCCTCTTCCAACTCTATGTGCTTTTCAAGGCTCAGATTAGTTCTATTGGATCTGACTTTACTGATTAATGGCCAGAGGGGGTGGTCTGTGACACTTGCTCAAAAATCCAGATGTGCCCCCCATCCTAAAAAAAAGATATACGCTCAGCTTCAGAGTCTGGTGATTTTCCTTCGGCACAGTAGGAATTTTGGACCTAGCATCTTTCTTTGCGCATAGGCCAAGCCAGTGTGGTGTAGTGGTTAAGAGCGGTAGTCTCGTAATGTGGTGAACCAGGTTCGATTCCCCGCTCCTCCACATGCAGCTGCTGGGTGACCTTGGGCCAGTCACACTTCTCTGAAGTCTCTCAGCCCCACTCACCTCACAGAGTGTTTGTTGTGGGGGAGGAAGGGAAAGGAGAATGTTAGCCGCTTTGAGACTCCTTAGGGTACTGATAAAGCGGGATATCAAATCCAAACTCTTCTTCTTCTGTTCTGAACATTGCCCATTGTCCTCGTTTGACTATCTCTCTCCCCTCTTGCATGGCAGATCCGTGATCTGGCATCTGAGCTGCTCGTCCGCTACTTCCCACCTGCTTTCCCAGAATCCATTGCTGTGGCTCTCTTCGAACGGGCACAGGAAGCGATGTGCAGCCCCAGAGTCCCAGAGGCAGAAGCAGGAGCAGTGCTGATGAAAACCATCCTCCAGAAGTAGAATATTTGTTCTCTTAACCTTTTTTTTTTACGACTATTTGAGCCTTTTACAGAATTTAACCCTGTTTGGGGTTGGAAGTTTGGGAGAGCTATGAAGGAGTTTGGCTCAGAAGGCGGTGTTGGACTAGGGTTGGGCGATGTATCAATAATATCGTCCCAAACTGAAATCCGTATCATGATACCGGTTTCGTAATTTTTGACATGGCAATATATCTTGAATCATGATATGTGTGTGTGCGCGCACGCTCTGCAAAAATCACAATGTGGGGGAAACCATGGAGCTAGCTGATTCCGGAGAGCCAGTGTGGTGTAGTGGTTAAGAGCGGTAGACTCGTAATCTGGTGAAGTGGGTTCACTTCCCCGCTCCTCCACATGCAGCTGCTGGGTGACCTTGGGCCAGTCACACTTCTCTGAAGTCTCTCAGCCTCACTCACCTCACAGAGTGTTTGTTGTGGGGGAGGAAGGGAAAGGAGATTGTTAGCTGCTTTGAGACTCCTTCGGGTAGTGATAAAGCGGGATGTCAAATCCAAACTCTTCTTCTTCTTCTCTTCTGTTAACTCTGCCGACACTGCTCTCCCCTGCCTCATGCAGGGGGGCAACGAATCACAAGAGCAGGCGCTGGCAAAAAATCACAACGCAGGAAAAACCATTGAGACAGCCAGTGCATCGCCCCATAGCTCCATCCCTATTTCAGACATTGTGATATATTGGTATGTCACAATGTTTAGCATGCAGTGTTCAAAACCAGATACCGCCCAGCCCTAGTGAAGGCTAGAGAGGCCTGGAAGTTTGTTTCCCAGTCTATGGCTGCCCCATCCCGGTTTGGAGTTATGCTTTTGTTTGTTACTCAGCCTCTCCTTGTCCAGAATACAGACACACCTTGGAAGTCAAACGAAATCCGTTCCGGAAATCCGTTTGACTTCCGAAACATTAGGGAACCAAGGTGCAGCTTCCGATTGGCTGTAGGAATATCCTGCAGCCAATCAGAAGCTGCGGAAGCCCTGCCGGACGTTCGGCTTCCAAAAGAACATTCGATAACCGGAACAATCACTTCCGGTTTTCGATCGTTCAGGAGCCAAAATGTTCGGCTCCCAAGGCGGTTGAAAACCAAGGTACAACTGTACAGTGGTACCTCAGGTTAAGTACTTAATTCGTTCCGGAGGTCCGTACTTAACCTGAAGCACACTTTAGCTAATGGGGCCTCCTGCTGCTGCCGCGCCGCCGGAGCACCATTTCTGTTCTTATCCTGAAGCAAAGTTCTTAACCTGAAGCACTCTTTCTGGTTTAGCAGAGTCTGTAACCTGAAGCGTATGTAACCTGAAGCGTATGTAACCTCAGGTACCACTGTACTTTAGTTTTTGAAGGAACAGCTGCTCCTTTCCCTCTTCTAACTACCTTCACTGTTTTCCCTCCACCAGAACAGACAGTCTTGCGTTGAAACGAATGTTGCCGGGGGCAAAGGAAGATCCGCCTGCGACATGTCTCTACCAGGCCTTCCTCAAGCATCTCCTTGGCGAGCTGCGGACACATTTTGCCAGGGCTGCCCACGACGTGTTACTGGCAGCACACACCTCACCGATACATGGTCAGCGCCTTGGGGCTTGGGGGATTGCTTGAAGCAGGGCAGGATTGCTTGGGAACTGAGTGAGAGAGGGAGGGAGGGGTTGCAACAGGGCCTTCTCTGTGGTGGTTCCCTGTTTGTGGAATGATCTCACCTGCGAACTGCGCTTGATCCCTCTCGTTATTATCCTTTAGAAGGGATTTCTTAAAACATTCCTTTTCACCCAGGCATTGGGTGGCTGAAACATACTCGATTGCAGCCATGTAAATTTTACTCAGAGTAAAAAATGGACTTAAGTTATCCACGTTCATTCAATGAGTCTGCTTTGAGTAAGGCTATTGCTGGATGCAACCCATTGTTTCTGGCAATGTTGGAATGAGAAGTTGTCCTAATATTTGGCTTGCTTTTAAAAATTTTAAAAAACATTATTTTCATTGTTTTTAATGTGTTAATGTTACTACCAGTAATAACAATTTCCTCACCGGGCCACAAAGATCACTGAATAACCTTGGGCTAGTGTTCTCTCATAGGCTACTCCCACCTCACAGGGCTATTGTGAAAATACTGTGGGAAAACTTTTGCGTACAAAATTTAAAATTTAAGGGGAAATACCCCTATGGAGAACAGACCCCACTCCCGGAACTCATGAGGGGCATGGAATATTAACTGATGGTTGTGGGGGGACTCCTAGACCCCATTTGCACTAGACATTCAAAGCAGTGTTGCACCAGGTTCACCAGTCATGGCTTCTTGCAAAGGATCCTGGGAATTGTGGCTTGTTCAGAGTGCTGAGAGTTCTTTGAGACCCCTCCTCCCCTCACAGAACTACAATTCCCAGAGTCCCCTGGGGAAGGAGGCAGATCTGTTAAGCCACTTTTCCCAGGATTCTCTGGGGAGAAGAAGCCATGACTGTTGAAAGTGGTATCATACTGCTTTAAATGTGTGTGCGGACGTTGCCTTAACCAGCATGCTTTGTCCCAGCAGGGGTGATTTCTGCTCTGAGGCAATATCTGCTGGAGGTCCCAGAGGTGGCAACCTCAATGTTGAAACCAGAGCAGGCGGAGAGCTGGCAGCTTTTCCTTAGCAGTTTGGTGAACACCGTGAGAGACGTCAGCAATTTGCTTTTGGGAGTGTTGCAGAGCAAGCGGCCCTCGAGCTTAGACCAGCAAGGTGAGACCAGAAAGATGCGAAACAGTCGCCAGCCCATTTGACTGTAAGCCTTTCTACGCAGGTCTTCAAAACAGTGTGCAGAGATCTTTATGCTCTCCCTCTATCTGGATGGCCGACCCCATTTTTAATCACCTGTTCCCTTCCCTTCCTTCCTTGGTGCCAGTGTGGTGTAGTGGTTAGAGCAGGGGTCGGCAAGGTTTACCGGCCATGGGCCAGATTACTCCCACGGAGATCGTCCGTGGGCCAGACTGGCACAGTGCAATGCTGGAAATCGTGTCTGCGCATGTCTGTAGCACCGGAAATCGCTTATGAGCATGCCCAGACGCCGAAAATCGCACCTGCGCAGAAGTGATTCTCAGTGTCTGGACATGCACGGAAGCGATTTTCAGTATCTGCGCATGCGCAGACACAATTTCCAGCGCCGCTCGGCGAGTCCCCGTGCTGTGCTACACCGGTTTAGCGCAGCATGCTAGGGACTCGCCGAGTGGGCGGCTCAGTTCAGGAGCGGGTCATGGGCTGGTAAAACGGTCTTCGTGGGCCGACCCCTGGGTTAGAGTGTCAGACTAGGACCTAAATTAAAAATTGTCCAGTAGCACCTTAGAGACCAACTAAGTTTTGTGTGCATGCACACTTCTTCAGATACCCTAAACAGAAGTCACCAGACCCTTATATATAGTGAGAGGGTGGGGTGGGGTTTTTCCTCAAAAGGGTAGTAGGAGATGGGTGATTGACTGAATGGGTATGGTAAACCTGTTGACGACTGTTAACGACTGCAATTAGTCCTACAGGAAAAAGTAAGGGATAGTATGCAGATGACCAAAAAGCTTTAGCATATGTAATGAGACAAGAATCCAATATCTCTATTCAGACCAGGTCTCTCTATAGTTTTCAGTTTAGTAATAAGTTGTTATTCAGCAACTTCTCTTTCAAGTCCCTTTTCTGAAAGTCTTTTGTAATAAGACAGCTGCTTTGAGATCCTGTACTGAATGTCCTGGAAGATTGAAGTGTTCTCCTACTGGCTTCTCTGTCTTGTGATTCCTGATGTCAGATTTATGTCCATTTATCCTTTGGCATAGGGTTTGGCCTGTTTGTCCAATATAGAGAGCTGAAGGGCACTGTTGGCATTTGATGGCATACACAATGTTAGAAGATGAGCAATTAAATAGGCCTGAGGTGGTATGTTTGATGTTGTTGGGTCCAGTGATAGTGTTGTCTGGGTGTATGTGGCAGCAAAGTTGGCATGTGGGTTTATTGCAGGCTCTGGTACCAGTGTCCATGTTACGTCTGGTCTCTACCTACCTGAATCTAGACTAGGACCTGGGAGGTAAAGGTAAAGGGACCCCTGACCATTAGGTCCAGTTGTGGCCGACTCTGGGGTTGCGGCGCTCATCTCACTTTATTGGCCGAGGGAGCCGGCGTACAGCTTCCGGGTCATGTGGCCAGCATGACTAAGCCGCTTCTGGTGAACCAGAGCAGTGCACGGAAACGCCGTTTACCTTCCCGCCGGAGCGGTACCTATTTATCTACTTGCACTTTGACGTGCTTTCGAACTGCTAGGTTGGCAGGAGCAGGGACTGAGCAATGGGAGCTCACCCTGTCACAGGGATTCGAACCACCGACCTTCTGATCAGCAAGTCCTAGGCTCTGTGGTTTAACCCACAGCGCGACCCAGGACCTGGGAGAATAGGGTTCAAATCCCCACTTGGCCATGAAGCTCACCTTTCAGCCTAACCTGCTTCACAGGGGATTAAACAAGGAGAGGGGAGAACCACCTTGAGCTAATTGGAGAAAAAGGTATTATATCAAGGCAGTATATTCACAAAATAATTCATCCGGTCTCACTCACCATCCATTTCACTTAATCACTGCAGCTATTCATGACCTCAGGCATCACCTTTATCATCCCTATTTTATCCACCTTAAGCCGCTTTTGAAATCTTCCAGATAACTAGCGGTCCGTTAATTGCATCGGTTCTCCTATGAGTAGGAGTTAGTTGGTACATATCCCAGTCATGCATGAAGCTCATTGGTTGTGCTCTCTCTCCCAACCTAGCCTCTACCTTGCAAGGTTGTAGTGAAGATGAAATGGAAGAAGAAGAACTGTGTGTTCCATTTGGAACTCTTTAGGGAGAGGCGAGATATAAAGATAATGGATGAATCAATTTAAAAGACGTTACCAGATGGTGTCATAACCATGGCTAGTAAGAGTGTTGCCAGGGGAGTTGATTTGATGAGATAAGCAGCTCAGTTAAACCCCCTTCACACACATACCTGGAAACATGGTCCTTATCCGGTTCAGCTCTCCTGCACCAATGGAGGCATTAAATTTTAAAAGGAGGACTTGCTCACAAATTTATTGACAGCTGCACAAATTATTATTATTATTATATCCAGAAAGTGGAAGGGGCAAGTAGAATATAAAATGGAAGAACGGTATAAAGAGGAGTGGGGTATAGCTGTTAATATGCAGGAGAAATGATTCTGAGGAGATATGGAAGGTGTTTGTGGAATTTGTACTGTTAAAACAGAAAGGGGGTCAGACCATCGCAAGAGGTGTTGACATTTTGGGTGGTTGGGTAGTTACAATGGAATGGTCTCGGTGGTGGGGTGCACATTTTTATTCTTATTTATTTACGATTATCACTTTGTCATAAATAAATAAATAAATCGGGTTTCTACTGTGTTTTAAATGTATAACTTGGATGCTGTTTCTCCATATTCTTAACACAACTTCCTAACCCCTTCTTGGTTTTATTGCAGCTGCAGCTCCTTCATTTGCAGACATGGGGAATGCGATCAGTTTCCTTATCCATGTGGGGAAGGATCCTGGGCTGCCTAATGAGGACGATTCAGTTCTACTCTCGGAAGAGCACAGTCTGATCCTGACCTGTTGCTGGGTTTCTGTGAAAGTGAGCAGTTTTGAGAGTGTTTCAGGTTTTTAAACATGGCAGGGGCTGGGGGGTGGGGAGTTGGGTTAAATTCGTAGCTGATGGTGGGCACCTCCAATATCAATTAACCGAGCTGGCTCGACAGCTGGAAATGTTCTGTTTCTCAAGGAACTAAACCATTTTTCAGGCCGGTTTCTTTGAGGGAAAGGGACATGGTCAGTTTGGCTGGGGTCGGAACCACAGAGAGGAACGAGCCAGGGAGAGGTCCCAGGACGTTGTGAAGTTAAGCGACAAGAAGCCAAGAGGCAGGAGAGCTGATAGCACCATGGAGAGTAACAAACTGACTCAGAAAAGAAATCTAAAGAAAGGGGGAGGCGAATAAGGCTTAAGGAATAGGACAGAGAGGAGCGAAACTGTAGCATAGTGAAGCTAATGGAAACTAGGCTTTGAAGGAACTTCACAGCACTTTACAGTGGTGCCTCGCAAGACGAAATTAATTCGTTCCGCAAGTTTTTTCTTCTTGCGAGTTTTTCGTCTTCGAAGCACAGTTTCCCATAGGAATGCATTGAAAATCAATCAATGCGTTCCTATGGAGACCGTCCGGGGACAGAGGGGACCTGTTTTAAAACAAGGGAAGGGGCAGCGAGGAGAATCACTTCTCCCCGTTGCCGCCCCTTGGTTCAAAAGGGGTCCGGGGAGAGAGGGGAAGGTGCGGGCGCCTTCCCCTCTGTCCCCTCTTTTGAAGCAAGGGGCGGAGGGGAGAAGATCGCTTCTCCCCGTTGCCGCCCCTTGGTTCAAAAGGGGTCCGGGGACAGAGGGGAAGGCGCACGCGCGCCTTCCCCTCTGTCCCCGGAGATTAACGGGGAGAAGCAATCTTCTCCCCGCCGCCCCTTGCTTCAAAAGAGGTCCGGGATGCGGGGGCAAGCTTCGTTTTGCGAAGCAAGCCAATAGGGAAATTTGTCTTGCGAAGCAACTCGAAAACGAAAAAACCTTTCGTCTTGCGAGTTTTTCGTCTCGTGAGGCATTCGTCTTGCGGGGCACCACTGTAAATGAGGAGCAGGTGTTTCCTACAGTGGTGGGAGACAGGTGAGGGGAGA
The DNA here is from genome assembly GCF_964188305.1 of Podarcis bocagei. NCBI lineage: Eukaryota > Metazoa > Chordata > Lepidosauria > Squamata > Lacertidae > Podarcis > Podarcis bocagei. The sequence goes on along the minus strand of NC_138142.1, from coordinate 15,250,817 downwards.
GACTCCATCAGGCAAGCACTCTTTCCACCTGCCTTGCCCCACCCTCTGGTTTCTGCTTCTCAATTTGTAGTGTATTATTTTATGTACTGTGGCTTGCCGTTGTTTTATTGATTATACAGTGGTACCTCGGGTTGTGAACGGTATCTGTTCCGGAGGCCCGTTCGCAACATGAAAAGAGCACAATCTGCAGCGGCGCGCCTGCGCACATGCGGGTTGCAATTTGCCACTTCTGCACATGCACGTGACATCATTTTGCACTTCTGTGCATGCGCGAGCGGCAAAACCCGGAAGTAACCCTTTCCGGTACTTCCGGGTCACTACGGGACGTAACCTGAAAGAATGTAACATGAAGCAAACATAACATGAGGTATGACTGTAGTTTAGAAATTATTTATTGTAACTGCTGAGTGGATTTCTGTTTAACTTTTATATGTTATTATTATTATTTAATACTATTCTAATGATTGTTGAATGTTACTTTATTGATATGTTACCTATTTTAAAGTTACGTTTTATTATCACATTTTTGTATTGCATTAGATTGTTATAAGATGTACATTTTTTTTGTTTCTTCAGCTTGTGAACTGCCTTGAGTATTGTAAGATAGAAAGACGGTATACAAATTGAAAATGAGGAGGAGGAGTATTAGGGAGGTTGATCATGGGGCTGAAAAAAGTAGGACGAAGCAGAGGACCAGCTGAAAAGGACCATACAGTGTTACTTCGGGTTACATACGCTCAGATTACATACGCTTCAGGTTACAGACTCCACTAACCCAGAAATAGTGCTTCAGATTAAAAACTTTGCTTCAGGATGAGAACAGAAATCGTGCTCTGGCGGCGCGGCAGCAGCAGGAGGCCCCATTAGCTAAAATGGTTCTTCAGGTTAAGAACAGTTTCAGGTTAAGTACGGACCTCCGGAACGAATTAAGTACTTAACCTGAGGTACCGCTGTATAGGACCATAAAGCTTAACACCGCCACCCAAATTGCGAAGGTATCATGGCACTCTCTGGGGAATTAGATGCACTGGACTCATCCCCAACACAAGAGAAGTGAGGGCTCCCTTATTCATCAGACTTCTCCCCTCCCAATCTCACAAATTCTATTCTTTTTAACTACCAAGGAAATCGGGCTGCTTTTGGGAGGCCTAGCAGAGAAGATTCTGCCCCTGGCAGGCTGTCTCCTGCCGCTCCAGGTTGTAAAGATGGCTGCTGAGGCGTTTCAGGAAATCTTGCTGACGTGCCGCCATTGGGTAAGGCTGTCTTCCTGCTGGTACAGCTGAAGTCTAAACGGGCTCTTCAAAGCCTTGCTTAGATTCGTGTTTTGTACTTTTACAAGTGTCTTATAGCAGCAGCAGAGCACACAGCACCAGCTGCTGGTAGCTGCCATTTTGTTTCACCCCAGAATGCCTCAATTCGGTGTAATTCTGGGGGGGGGGGTGCGTGGAGAGGTGGATACAGCCAAAAATAGGGGCTGCCATGCTTTTTGTGCTGTCTGCCATTGTGCCCCTCAACATACTCCCTGGTCACATCCTTTATGAATACAAATGGCTCCCCCAAAGAATTCTGGGAACTTTGTTAAGGGTTCGGGGGGTGACCATAGCTCTGTGATGGGCGAGCGACACATTTCCCACGAGTCTTTGGAGGAAGCCAGTTACGTTAAATGTATGATGTAGACTGTGACCCTTAATTAACAAGGCTGGTTTGGGGCATTGGGGGGAAAGCAAAATGGTGGTCGCTAACAACGGCTGTTCATGTCAGCTCTGGCTTCTGCTGGAGGCAGCTGGCATTTCAGGAGGCCTGTTAGATCCTTGCACCAAAAAATAATAAATCAGTTGTAGCATACTCATTGCTGTACACCACCCTGATGTTCCTGGGAGTTGTAGTTTGTTAAGGGTGCTGAGAGTTGTTAGGAGATCCCTAACATGAGTCGCAATTCCCAGAGTTCCCTGTGATGAAGCATGGATTGTTAAACCACTCTGGGCAGTATAGTTCTGATAGGGGAATAGGACCCCCTTAACAAACTACAACTCCCAGGATTCCTTGGAGGAAGCCGTGACTGTTTAAAGTGGTATCATATTGCTTTAATATATGATGTAGATGTGGCCTTATTTTGTCCCATCTCCTTCCCATCTTTTTATCCTCTCACTTTCCACGTGTCTCGGTATTGCCTGGACTTTTAAGGTTGTCCGTTGGCAGCCTTCTACTGACCAGTAAGGTAGCTGACTCGTTCGTTTTGTTTTCTCTAGGGAGCAGTGGAAGGCTGCAGCCTGGGATTCACGAAATTCTGTGCCACTTTGCTAAACAACCCAGACCCAGAGCTCCAAGATATACCGAGGAAAGCGCTGGAGCAGGTACCTTGGCAGTTAAACATCCCATCTAGGTTAAAAACATAGGAAGTTGCTTTATACTGAGTCAGACCACTGGTCCACCTTGTGCAGTATTGTATGCACTGACTGGCAGTAGCTCCATAATAATATTAATAGTAATAAAAAATTATTACTTTTACCCCGCCCATCTGGCCGGGCCTCCCCAGCCACTCTGGGTGGCTCCCAACAGAATATTAAAAACACAAGGAAACATCAAACATTAAACATTTCCCTAAACAGGGCTGCCTTCAGATATCTTCTAAAAGTCAGATAGTTGTTTATTTCCTTAACATCTGATGGGAGGGCGTTCCACAGGGAGGGAGCCACCACTGAGAAGGTCCTCTGCCAGGTTCCCTCTAACTTCACTTCTAGGGAACTGCCAGAAGGCCATCGGAGCTGGACCTCAGTGTCCGGCCTGAACGATGGGGGTGGAGACGCTCCTTCAGGAATAGTGGGCCAAGGCCGTTTAGGGCTTTAAAGGTCAGCACCAATACTTTGAATTGTGCTCGGAAACGTACTGGGAGCCAATGAAGATCTCTCAGGACCAGTGTTATGTGGTCCCGGCGGCCGCTCCCAGTCACCAGTCTAGCTGCTGCATTCTGGATTAATTGCAGTTTCCGAGTCACCTTCAAAGGTAGCCCCACGTAGAGCGCATTGCAGTAGTCCAAGCGGGAGATAACCAGAGCATGCACCACTCTGGCAAGACATTCTGCTTGCAGGTAGGGTCTCAGCCTGCATACCAGGTGGAGCTGGTAAACAGCTGCCCTGGACACAGAATTACGATAAGAGTAGTTCCAACAGTGGAATGGTTTCCCTCAGGAGGTGGTGGACTCCCCTTCCTTGGAGGCTTCTAAGTAGAGGTTGGATGGCCGTCTGTCATGGATGCTTAGCCTGATATGAGCTGCATTGCAGGGGGTTGGACTAGATGACCCTTGGGGTCCCTTCCAACTCTACAATTCTGTGATTCTATCCCTGAACTACCTCCACATTCAGAGGCAGCAGTGCTGCTGAGTACCAGTTTGCTGGGAATCACAGGAGAGGACAGTGCTGTGGTGTTCAGGTCTTCTGGGCTTCCCTGACAACATCAGGCACATCGTGGCCTGTTTTTGGGTCATTTAACCACTTGTCAACTGGGTTGGGGGGGGCTTCTTTTTCTTTCCAGGCTTTGGCTTTGTTAAGCAGCCCCAGGAACTGCTCCATCACCCGCAGGGCAGCCGGCTTCCCCATGCTCTTCCTGTGTATCGTGGTTGGGGAAGACCCCTCCAAGACGCGTCCTCTCCTGGCGAGCTGCGTTCAGAGGCTGCTGGCTTTAGCCGGCGAGCCTCTCCCCGGAGATTGGGACCAGACGGTGGACTTGCCTCAGGTAAAAGAGAACAAGTAATGGAAGGTCAAAGAATGGCGGGCAGGTTTTTGGCAGGGCAGAATCTGTTCATTGATTTCATCACTAGCCAGGAGCCTGGAAGGGTCAGTTCCAAGTAAACAGAAAACGGTTTGGCCTTTTTACAGCATCAGTCAAAGAGGGGTTAGATGGAGTAATAAAAATTGAAATGCGGATCCCAGTAGTGGAGTAATTCGTTTTGATTTATAGGTCACAAAGAACACCATAAAAGAAAAATTAGTAGATTGAAAACAGTGGTACCTCGGTTGTTGAATGTAACCCGTTCCGGAAGACTGTTCGACTTCCGAAATGTTTGACAAATGAGGCACAGTGGGCAGTCAGCAAAATCCATTGAGAAAATGGAGAAATGCACCTCAGAATCCTCTTGAACTTCCAAGGCGTGTTCAAAAACAGAAGCATTCACTTCCGATTTCTGGCGTTCGAAAACTGAAACTTTCGGCTTCTGAAGCATTTGACAACTGAGGTACCACTGTACTATGTTGAACAGAAGATTTGTAAAATATATTGTGTTTTAAATATCGTGAGTCCTGAGGTGCTGTTCACGGATGGGAGGAAAGTAATTTGTGTCTGTATATATAAAAAGTAAAGGGACCCCTGACCATTAGGTCCATTCGTGGCCGACTCTGGGGTTGCAGCGCTCATCTCGCTTTATTGGCCGAGGGAGCCGGCGTACAGCTTCCAGGTCATGTGGCCAGCATGACCAAGCCACTTCTGGCGCACCAGAGCAGCGCACGGAAACGCCATTTACCTTCCCGCAGGAGCGGTACCTATTTATCTACTTGCACTTTGACGTGCATTCGAACTTCCAGGTTGGCAGGAGCAGGGACCGAGCAATGGGAGCTCACCCCGTCACAGGGGTTCGAACCGCTGACCTTCTGATTGGCAAGTCCTAGGCTCTGTGGTTTAACCCACAGCGCCACCTGCGTCCTGTCTGTATATATATTTATACCCTAATTGACATTGCTTTCGGTCTTGAACATTAAAAAACAAAATGAAGCGCAGGAGATTATACGCATAGATGCTGAGCACATAATAAAACTTGCACTGGTTTTGTTTTTAAGGTGAGGGAGCAGAACGCCCCCCACCCAGAAAAATAATTTTTAAAATGTTGTGTTTCTTTTGTAGCCCCAGAAGGGGTCCTGGGCCCGATTCACTTAGGAATGATGTTAGTAGCTGCTGGTGTGGTGGAACAGAACAGCACTCCTAACATGGCACCACTGCAGGTTCCCTGAATGTTAAGCTGCAAAACAATCTCTCTTCCTTTTTCCTGCGTAGGTTTCGGCCCTCCACGTACTGCAGACCCTGGTCCGTGGCTCCGGTCTTGGCACAGCCCTGAACCAGTACGTTACGCCCATGGTGGTGTTATTTCTCGAGGCGCTCCGCTCCCCCAGCTGGGCCATGAGAAACGCAGCCATCCAGCTCTTTGGTAGGCAGTTCCCTTCCCATTACCCCAGGGGTGAGAGCCTCTGTGCTGTAGTGGCTGCGCTGTCGGCCTCGCATTAGCCAATGGCCATAGCAAGAGTAAAACATTACAGAATACGCAGAAAAGGAAATTTGATATAAGAGCACAGTTTAAAGTCCTGAATCAACCTCAAGCATTGACAAAAGATTATTATATCTGATTAACTGCCTTTATAAAGACACTGTGCTGAAAGTGCGTTGCTCTACAAATGGCCAACTTACAGGATCTGTACCAGCCACAAAGGGAGTCAAGCAAAGATGAATTTTAGCTCCAGCACTTTTTAACCTATACTTAAACGACATGGTCCAGTGCCTAACATCTCCTGAGTTCCATGCCCCTAAACTGGCCTCAAAACCAATCTCTGTACTATTATATGCTGATGATGCAGTCTTCTTATTCCAAACAAAAATAGGCCAGAAAAGATTGATAAGAGAATTCTCAGTGTATTGCCAGAGAGAACACCTGGTCATAAACTATCAGAAAACCAAAGTTATGGTTTTCTCAAGAAAATATAGGCCCCACAGTTGGCGTATGGACAATCAGGCAATTGAACAGGTCAAAGCTTTCAAATATTTGGGCCTTATCTTCCAGTCCACGGGGTCATGGGGAGCACACCAAAAATGTGCAAAAGAAAAAGCATCCCAAAGTGCCAAGACTTTGACTTGCTTTTTCCATACAAAGGGTGGCAAACATATACCATCAGCCCTAGAAGTCTTCCAAGCTAAACCCCTAGCACAGCTACTATACGAGGCTCAGATTTGGACTGGTAACCACCTTAGCACTTTGGAATCTGTTCAATCAAAGTTTCTAAGGCAGATTGTTTCTGTACCGCCATGCATCCCAAATGCATCATTGAGACTGGAAGCAAGTCTCCCTTCAGTAGAAGTATGGACTTGGCAAAGAACTCTTCTGGCTCCGCCGAAACTCAAATTCCCCCGGTTTACTATCCCTAGAGATATATCTATTTAAAAAGCTAAAGGGACCCCTGACCATTAGGCCCAGTCATGGCCGACTCTGGGGTTGCGACACTCATCTCGCTTTACTGGCCAAGGGAGCCAGTGTACAGCTTCTGCGTCATGTGACCAGCATGACTAAGCCACTTCTGGCGAACCAGAGCAGTGCACGGAAACGCTGTTTACCTTCCCGCCAGAGCGGTACCTATTTATCTACTTGCACTTTGACGTGCTTTTGAACTATGCGACCAAGAGGCCAAAAGTGCCAGGAGTGCCAAGAAAACCAAACATGGAGTCATCTCCTCCCCGGGGTAAGCATACTCACGACTGGCATCAGCTTCCTCCGGCCTCCGGCAGATCGGCTTCTCCTCCCAGCGAGCTCCTTCCAGCCTCAAAGAAAGCTCCAGAGCTCCAGCTGGCCCCAGCAACCTTTCAGCTGGCTTGCTGGCTTCCCCCACACATGGGACGTTCCTGCAAAGGCTTCAAAGCGTTGGCAAACATCCATAACCTATGCGACCAAGAGGCCAAAAGTGCCAGGAGTGCCAAGAAAACCAAACATGGAGTCCAGCACACTTCCGTTACGCAGCTTGCGAACTATCGGTGCCGATCCAAACGTCCTCTGCCTCTTTGGCCGTTAGCAGAGTAATCACAGCGGTGAGAAGCAATTGCAGCGTGTGGGTAATAAATTCAGAGCAGACACAAGGCATTCCTTATCTTCTTAGCCTTTAATCATGTAGCATAACATCATAAATTAGACCTGGCGAAAACTCGCCCATTCTCTCCCTCGTACACAGAGAGACTGACACACTCAGAGTCAAACCACTCCCATAAGTGTTTGTGACCACGTCTCAGAAAAAAGACGTCACACAGAACTCCTTAACCCTGTGAGTTCTGAAACCAATAACACCCCCTCTCGTCTTGCATCCTGAGGGAAATTGAGAACCTCTATTTACAGACCTCTTTGAGTTCAACTCACCTCCCATTGCCTTTTGCCTCCCACTGGCATCTATCCCAGGCAATTGTTGAATCCCTTCCACACTCCCAGAATCACACTGTGCGAAACCAACCCACGCACTGGTGACCTGAAACCTCTCAGGTGGAATCCCCTTTGTGGTGCGAGTTGACCGCCGGAGCACGAACTCAGGTGCTCCTCCTGACCCACTGGGATCAGCAAGTGTGTCTCCTAGCACAGAAGACTCCCCCTCTGATTTGCTGCGTCTTCGGGCCTTCTGCACTTGGCTAACAGGAGATGAAGGCTCACTCTTGGGTTCCCTCTTAACCTGTGGAGAAACCCACCCCTGTGCTTGACCCTCATCAGCAACCTGGTCTCCAGCAACAGGCTCCGCCTCTGCTTCTCCTTCCTCCCTTTCTTCCTCCCCCTCAGAATCGGACAAGCATTCTGAGAGAAAATCAGAACCAACCCTAGGCCGTGACCAACCACCCTGCTCAAAGAATTCAGCATGCTTGCTGACCAGCAGCTTGGTCTGATCACCCTCTGGGTATGCAAACTTCCACCCATTTGTTGCAGGATCATACCCACAGAAGATCATGTCCTTGTACCTAGGACCACCCTCCTTCCGTTGCGCTGTTGGTATTGGCACTGAAGCCCTGGAACCAAACGAACGGAAGAAATGCACCTGTGGCTTTTGCTTGTGCAACAGAAAAAACGGTGTGTCACCTACATCATGATTGTAGGACCTGTTAAAAACAAAGCTGGCAAATTTCCACGCTTCACTCCAAAAGCTCTGAGGCAGCCCAGAGTCACACAGTAAAACCCTGACAGCTTCTGCCAGTGTTTCACTCCTGTGCTCTGCCACGCCTCTCTCTTGAGGAGACTTTGCACCCGTCACCTGGTGACGAATTCCCTTTTGCTTGAAAAACTCCTTCAGAGCAGACCCAGTGAACTGTGACCCATGGTCGCTCCTGAACCCTTGCACCTTGGTGGAGAACCTTAGTTCCACCTCCGCAACCCAATCCTGGATCAGTTGCGCCGCCTCCCCCTGCGATTTGAGAGAGAAACACCATAAATTCTGGGAAAAATCATCTGTCACCGTTAGCAAAAACCTGGCCCCACCCAGACTCTCACACTTCATGGGTCCTGCAAGATCTGTGTGAACCAGCTCAAAAGGTTTTGTGGTTACCCTCTTTACCCGGGAAAACTGCACCTTTGAACCTTCCTGCATGCCCTGCACTCTAGGGATCCCTCACATGGTGTGATCTTGCAACCCTTGGTGCAGCCTGGCAACCTCTTAACATCTTCCAAACAAGCATGAGACATGCTCTTGTGCCATACATGAACACATGAATCATGGCTGGGAACACTAGCACACTGCGCCTGTGCTTTTCCGGCATTCCCCCCACCCTCCAGAGGTGTTTCCAGAACAAAGAGATTGTTCTTGCTTTCCATGTTGACAAGCTGTCTCCCCCCTCTGAAAATGGAACAGGCATCATTTTCAAAACAAATTTTGTATCCCTGCTTCACAAGAGCAGATACAGATAACAGGCAACAATTCATCCCCGGCACAATGAAGCACTCCAGCTCCGCCTGCAAAAAAGAAACATAAACATTTGCAACATTAGAAACTGGTTTTTGTGTCCCATCAGCGAACGTAACAGTCGTTCCAGCTGAAACAGCCCTGCAATTTCGCAGCCTCCCAGCAGGTGTCGTTCCAATGAGGTGATGACTGGCACCGGAATCCACCACCCACTTCAACACTCTGTCCTTGCTGGAGTTGTCCTGTAGCATTGCCATGGCAACAAACGTCCTGCTGCACCTGTCCTTGGCAGCCTCCGAAACCGCAACTTTTTCCGTTGCTCTGAAGACTGGACTTATCTCAGCGTTCCCAGACAGCTCTGCAGCCGTTATCTCCCTCTGCAGCAGATGGCTGGCCTTGAAGCATCTAGCTCTGTCCTGTTTCCCAGGCTTCGACTTACGACGCAAACAACTCTTGGCAGCCTTTGGAAAAAGAGGCTTTTCTGTGCTTTTACTGCTCACCGCCCCCCCCCCACTGCTCCCAGGGCTCCCAGGACGCTTTCCTGCACCCCCTGTGATGGGTAAAGGGCCCCCAGCAGCTTGCCTCTCTCCAAGCTCCTCACGCAGACACGTTGCAGCACCCACGCAGCTTTTAGACTCTGCAAAACTGGCAGCAACAGCAGCAGTGGCAATAGTCCCTTCGTCCCCCTCAGGGGTCCCACAGCCTTTCCCAGCTGTGCACCGGCTTTCACGAAGGTGGTCAGTGCCATCTTGCCTTCCCTGTTCCGATGCAGCCATCTCCCGGCCCTTGCTTCCGCCCCCAGCTTCACACGCTTCCTGGAGAGCTAGCCAAGCAGCCTCAGGCTTCCGTGCATCCAGAACAACAGGCCTCAAATCATCACTTACATTCTCAGCCAAAAACGCCATCACACGCATCTCAGCTTCACGTTGGCTTGCAACCGCCCCAGCTGATGTAGACATCGGCTTGACCATTTCCCAGAGCTTAGCTCCGACTAGGGACAACTCTGCTAAATAACTCCACTCCAACCACGTTTGGCTGGTTAACTTCGCACATGGCAGCTTAAGCTCAAAGCCATGTTCCTGGGACTGAGCCATCTCCTCCCCGGGGTAAGCGTACTCACGACTGGCATCAGCTTCCTCCGGCCTCCGGCAGATCGGCTTCTCCTCCCAGCGAGCTCCTTCCAGCCTCAAAGAAAGCTCCAGAGCTCCAGCTGGCCCCAGCAACCTTTCAGCTGGCTTGCTGGCTTCCCCCACACGTGGGACGTTCCTGCAAAGGCTTCAAAGCGTTGGCAAACATCCATAACCTATGCGACCAAGAGGCCAAAAGTGCCAGGAGTGCCAAGAAAACCAAACATGGAGTCCAGCACACTTCCGTTACGCAGCTTGCAAACTATCGGTGCCGATCCAAACGTCCTCTGCCTCTTTGGCCGTTAGCAGAGTAATCACAGCGGTGAGAAGCAATTGCAGCGTGTGGGTAATAAATTCAGAGCAGACACAAGGCATTCCTTATCTTCTTAGCCTTTAATCATGTAGCATAACATCGTAAATTAGACCTGGCGAAAACTCGCCCATTCTCTCCCTCGTACACAGAGAGACTGACACACTCAGAGTCAAGCCACTCCCATAAGTGTTTGTGACCACGTCTCAGGAAAAAGACGTCACACAGAACTCCTTAACCCTGTGAGTTCTGAAACCAATAACATGAACTGCTAGGTTGGCAGGAGCAGGGACCGAGCAACGGGAGGTCACCCCATCGCAGGGATTCAAACCGCCGACCTTCTGATCGGCAAGTCCTAAGCTCTGTGGTTTAACCCACAGTGCCACCCACGTCCCATATATCTATTTAGTTACAGATAAAAGACAAGGTTCCTGGTGCCATCACTGAATATAACATGGCTCTGTGTTCTTTTCATCCTGCTGTTATTTTCCCCCCAGGTGCCCTGACTGTACGTCTGCTCGGTCGGACGCAGAGTTGGGACGATGGCTGTGATCAGGACGGGGTAAGCCCTGAGGCCCTTTTCACCCGCTACCCTCAGCTGAGGAGCATCCTGCTCAAGGAGATAGTCGTGGCTGCTGAAGAGTCCACAGGGCCCCAGAGAGGGAGGTTTCGACTCTGTCCGTCCCTCTACGCCATCCTCACCTTTCTGGCGAAACTCCAGCCTGGTGGCACAGATACGTGGAATAGGTAGGCAACTCTGGCAGAATCTTGCCCATGGCGGGAAGGAGGCACTAAAGGCAGTGCTGGATTTACGTATAAGCTAAGCAAGCTTTAGCTTAGGGCCCCACTCTCTTGGGGGGGGGGGCGCAAAAAATGTAAAGGGGGGAAAACTGGATGTACATTTCCAAAATATAAGATAAAAAACAAATAACACAAAACCTACACAGCAACAGTGTTTTGCGTTGTGTAGGCTCCTATGATGTAAGTAATGGGCCCCACCTGCTAGCCTGCTCCCTAAAATATCACTGGTTTGCTCCTTTCTATATGGCTTTAGATACCTATTACAGTGGTGCCTCGCAAGATGAAATTAATCCGTTCCGCGAGTGTCTTCGTCTAGCGGTTTTTTCGTCTTACGAAGCAACCCTATTAGTGGCTTAGCGGATTAGCGCTATTAGCGGATTAGCGGCTATTAAAGGCTTAGCGGCTTAGCTGCTAAAAGGCTATTAGCAGCTTAGCGGCTTAGAAAAGGGGGGGGAGCGGAAAAAAATCTCAAGACTCGCAAGACATTTTTGTCTTGCGAAGCAAGCCCATAGGGAAATTCGTCCTGCAAAGCAACTCAAAAACGGAAAACCCTTTCGTCTAGCGGGTTTTCCATCTTGCGAGGCATTCGTCTTGCGGGGCACCACTGTAGGTCCATAAATTACCACATAGCATATATTCCACACAAAAAACAGCAATAATTTGTTGTTGACAAAGGACAGCTGGACATATAAAGGACCCCATTACCTTCAGTAGCTTAGGGCCTCATCAAACCTAAATCCGGCCCTGACCAAAGGTGATTGGACAGTCGCAGTCGGGTTTTGTGCAGGTATTTTTGCTTGCACACCAAGGCACATGGATGGAGCTCAGCTCAGGGCTGTGGGTCAAGCCCCAAGTTAGGCAAATAATAATAATATTCCTGCATTGCAGAGGGTTTTATTCAATGACCATTGTGGTCCCTTCCAACTCTTCGATTCTGTGATTCTGTGGTATCGGATCGAATATTTATTGTTATGACTGGTGACCTGCGTTAAAGAAACAAAATAAGAAATACGTTATCCAGAGGTGTGAGTAGCCTAGAGTGAAATAAGATTGGCATGAACACTTGAAAAGTAAGGGTCACGTCACAAACTCTAGACCTGGTGAGCTTTGCTTGCTGCAGCAAAGTACTTGGCCATACTGAGAGTGATAGATGCATTTTGGTCTCAAAGGCATAGTGGGACTCGCACACTGAAAGCTAGATACGTACACTTCAGGGGCAAAAAGCCTGAGGCCTGTAGTTCGTTAAGGGTGCTGAGAATTGAAGCTCTGCAAGGGGTAAACTATAATACTCAGTATTCTTTTTTGGGGGGTAGGAAATGTGCTTTCAATTTATGGCCACTCCATTAGAGGTATAAAGCATGGGATTTCCTCTCAAAAAAATCCTGGGAGCTGTAGTTTGTTAAGGGTGCTGAGAATTGCACCTCTGCGAGGGGCAAACTGTACTTCCCAGTATTCTTTTGTGTTGGAGGTAGTAAGAAATGTGCTTTAAATGTATGGTCCTGTGCATTTAAAGCACATGGCTTGCCCTGAAGAATCCTGGGAACTGTAGTTTGTTAAGGGCACTGGGAAACGCATTCTGAAAACACTGCCTCTCAGCCGTTCCTTGTTCTGCAGTGATACCAACGCCTGCTTCCTGGAGCCCCTCGTCCAACTTTCCGGAAACCCCATACATGCCGTGAGGGTGATGGCAGCTAAGGCCTTGGTCCCGTTAGTTCCTGCGACGGAATATGGAGGTGTCCTCTTCCGACTGGCCTCGGGTTTGCCACTGCCGGAGGATGTGCTTTGCCACAACACCCTGCATGGCGGACTGCTACAGATCCACAGCGTGCTGGCTCAGGCCCTGAATGCAAACTGGTAAGAGTGGCTCTCTGGCAGTGCCACCCCTAATACTTAGCTCTTTTCTTTTCAAAATTTTTATTGGTTTTCACAAAATTATAAACAGACAAACAAACATAAATCATGACCTTATTAAAATTACACTTATTAACATTGTTAAGTGACTTCCTCGCTTCCCCTTGGTTGAATTTCAATGCATGTCCTTTTAACGGTTTTCCAATTCAGAGTTCTTGTGCACTTAACTTAATCACTTAACATCATTCTATCTTTCCAATTCAAAATTAAACATATTAATTCATCACTTAACTTATATAAAATCCTAAGCCGATCTAATACAGTGGTACCTCGCAAGACAAAAAACTTGCAAGACAAAAAACTCGCTAGACGAAAGGTTTTTCCGTTTTCGATTTGCCTCGCAAGACGAATTTCCCTATGGGCTTGTTTCGCAAGACGAAAACGTCTCGCGACTTTGTTTCCTTTGTCTAAAAACAAAGACATGTTTTGTTTATAAAGTTAATTTATTTTCCCTTCAATTTTTGAACTGCTCTTTACAGTATGTGTGACTTTAAAGAGCAGTTAATAAACTGTTGTTGTACCAAATTTGGCTTTGTTTGGACTTTTTTTGACCATAGGAACGCATTAATTGATTTTCAATGCATTCCTATGGGATTTCGTGATTCACAAAACGAAAAATTCGCTAGACGACAAAACTTGCGGAACGAATTAATTTCGTCTTGCGGGGCACCACTGTACTTGCAAGCTATTTCCAATTAATTTAACTTAACGAATACTTACCTCTTTTCAGAGGTAAGTCACGCCGGGTTCAATGGAAGCTTCCTCCTGGGTAAGCGTCTGTGGAATAGCAGTCTAATTCTGCGTACATAACCAGACCTTTTGAAGGACAGGGTTTCCCCCAAGGAATCATAGGAAGTGTGGTTTATTGCTCACAGAGCTACAATTCCCGGCACCCTTAACAAACTACAGTTCCCAGGATTATTTGGGTGGGTGGTAGTTATGTGCTTTAAATGTATGGTGTATACGCGCATTTTTGTTTCATTCGAACGCCTTCTGTCTGTAGCTGGGTTTAAATTCTGGGAGGTTGGATAGTTAGAATGGAATGGTCTCGGTGGTGGGGTGCACATTTTCATTCTTGTTTATTTATGATTATTACTTTGCCAAAGTAAAATAGATAAATAATGGAGTCTCCTTCGCTAGATACCTCCCCTGTGACCAACGTTAGCCCGTCACGCGAGAACTACTAGGGAACTCTGAGATTTCTGTAACCAGCCAGTCCAACCTAAACACATCACAACGCATGCAAGCGTTTACAATTTCAGTGAATTAAATGACTGCGCTTAACACTAATATGGTGGTCTTAACTTCCTTTCAGTCTTCCCCCCGACGTGCTGTTCTCCATCACTGGCCAGTTGGAAGACCGTCTCTGGTTGCTCACCCCCACGCAGCCATGTCCCCTCGTTCGCACGGCCTACCTCCAAGCTGTTTCCCTCCTGATTGGAAGCTGTTCTCCAGATTTTGAGCAGCGAGTTCGAGAGGTGGTGAGCAGCGAACTGGCCAACTCCGAGTCCTTAGTGAAGCCTGGTGCATCTCAGGTTCAGGTATATTTTTTAAAAAATATATATTTAATCATTTTTTCAATACAAACAACAACCACAAAAAACACGTACAACAAAAACCACAATAACACAATTTAACAATTTAACAATTCAGATTTGAGTACTGATATACCTATGACTACACATTTTTAACAATATTTCCCCAACTCTCCTCCCCCTACTTCCCACCACTGCCCGCCTTATCGCTTAAATATTCCTTCCAGATTTCTTCATATTTATCCATTCTTAATTTGCATCGACATGCAATTTGTTCGTATGTAGCTAGTCTGTCCATATTGTCAATCCATGTGCTCAATGGAATCTTTCTGCAGCTCTTCCAATTCATCAAAACAAGTTTTTTTGCTTCTAATATGGCACGGTACATCAATTTTTTTTTACCCCTTGTAATCTCCCACATTTCCAGTATATAATTTAGAATTAAATTCAATTCCCCTAAATAACAATTTCTTTTTATTATTCTTGCTATATATATCTTCACCTCGCACCAAAATGATCTTATCATCGGGCAGTTAATCATCATATGTACTAAGTTCGCATTTTTACTCCCACATCTCCAGCAGTTGTCTGAATTTGTTATTAGGTTCAGGTATATTTTACATCTGCCAAGGCCGGCAGAACTGACAAATAGCAGCGGGTAGAAGCCAGGAGTCCAGCTGGAAACGCTCCATAAAATGTGGCAGGATATAAGATGGTGGTTGACAACTTTTGGGGGTCAGTGTGGGCACATTTTGGGGGTTTTTTGTTCCACGGGGATGGGATGCGGGCGCTGGTCACAAAATGGCTGCCATGGGACCTAACATAAAATGGCTGCCCTGGGGTGTGTGGTACAACACACGGCCGTATCCAAAAGTGCAGGAAAAAGAGACCAGGATGCATAATGGTGCATTGTGTGGATTTTAGAGGGGGATAGTTACCGTATTTTTCGCTCCATAAGACGCACCAGTCCATAAGACGCACCTAGTTTTTGGAAGAGGAAAACAAGAGGGGGGAAAAATCTGAATCCCATAAGCCAGGACAGCCAGCGGGATCGCTGCGCAGCGATCCCGCTGGCTGTCCTGGCTTATGGGATAGCTGCGCGCAGGCTCTCCCGGGCAGCAGGTTAAAGGCTCCCCTTTCCCGAGAGAGTCTGCGCAGCTAAGGTTTCCCGAAGAGCCGCGCTCCCTTTAAAGAGCGTGCGGAGTGTGTGTGGCTCTTGGGGGCTTTCCCCCGAAAAAGGGCTGCCCTTCTCCCTCCTCAGGGAAAAGCCCCCAAGAGCCGCACACACGCTCTATGCGGCTCTTTAAAGGGAGCGCTGAGCAGAGCCTCCCGCCTGCATTCGCTCCATCAGACGCACACACATTTCCCCTTACTTTTTAGGGGGGGGGTGCGTCTTACAGAGTGAAAAATACGGTAATGGGATCTTCTGCAAGCATGCTTTTGCAGGGACATGCTTGTAGATGCTGGACTGGCATTCCCTATGCGAGGAATAAGGATGAAATCGGTTTTGAAGGCCCCTGCAGAGATGCTTCATCGCAGCAGATGGTGGCAAATAAGACCAAAACAATCCGTAAGAAATTTAGGGTTGCCCCGTTGTTTCCTGTACTATTCGTTTGAATGCTGACACCTACACATTTTTCATCGTCTATCCCTGCCTCCTGCTGTTATTTTTTTACAGAAATATTTCTTCATAATTTCACCGTTCTTCCGAGGAGCTTTGGGGCAGTGTGCATGACACTCTCACTCTCAGTTTCACAACAACTCTGTGAGGTAGACCTAGGGCCAGTGCAGGGAGCTTCGTGTCTGAGTGGAGATTTGAACCTAGGTCCCTGCAGTCCTAGTCCAGCACCCTAACTGCTACACCAAACAGGGCTGTCTGAACACACCCAAACCCTGCTGTTCTTGGCTCTCTCCCAGATTGGTTCTGCCACATTCTGCCAGCATGCGGCCTGCTTCCTTTGTCACGAGGCCGCGAGATCAGGAGCTCCTGAGAGAATTGGCGAAGTTTGCTTGCTCCTGCAAAGGGGGAACGTCGATGTGCAAGTAGCCATTCTGACCTGGGTGACTGAAAAGGAGGAGGAGAACTGTCTGAATTCTAGCAAGGAGTTGCAAATAGTGTTACTGGTGAGCCTTGGCTTATTTTTTATTTATTGGCTTTACAGTATATACTGCCCTTCATCACAAGATCTCAGGGCAGTTCACCGAATAAAATACAGGATAAAGGTAAAGGTAAAAGGACCCCTGACCATTAGATCCAGTCGTGACCAACTCTGGGGTTGCAGCGCTCATCTTGCTTTATTGGCCGAGGGAGCCAGCATACAGCTTCCGGGTTATGTGACCAGCATGACTAAGCTGCTTCTGGCGAACCAGAGCAGCGCACAGAAACGCTGTTTACCTTCCCACTGGAGCGGTACCTTTTTATCTACTTGCACTTTGACATGCTTTCGAACTGCTAGGTTGGCAGGAGCAGGGACCGAGCAACGGGAGCTCACCCCGTCACGGGGATTCGAACCGCCGACCTTCTGATCAGCAACTCCTAGGCTCTGTGGTTTAACCCACAGCGCCACCCGCATCCCAAAATACAGGATAAAAACAAGTAAATAAGTAAAACCAAACAGCGAAACAATAACCCCCCGCCCTTCCCACAGACACATTTAAAGGATGTAGGATATTAATCAGCCAAAGGCCTGGTTGAAGTTTTTGCCTGATGCTGAAAAATATATAGTGAAGGTGCCAGGCGAACTTCCCTGGGGAGAGCATTCCACTGACGGGGAGCCACTGCAGAAAAGGCCCCGTTTTTGTGTTACCACCCTCCGGACCTCACGTGGAGGATGTACACAACGAAGGGATTCAGTTAATGAACGCAGAGTCTGGGATGGTTTATATGGAAAGAGGCGGTCCTTCAGGTATTGCGATCCTGAGCCATTAAAGGCTTAATGGTACTATTAACAGTACTATTTATTAAATGTACAGATCACTTTTTTTTTTTTTTACAGGTCTCATGCTTGACCAACTGAGCTGTTATTGAACAAATTTATTTCTTAATTTTTGGGCTGCAGAGGCATGTAGGTTGGTTCTCTGTATTGGGAGGCTAACCTGTGGTCCTCCAGAGTTTGCCATGCTACAATTCCTATTGCCCAAAATGTTGGCCATGCTGGTCTTTGGGGCTGATGGGAGTTGTAGTTCAGCAACATCTGGAAGGGCACAGGTTTCTCCCCATCATGTCCTAGGTTATAAACCTTATTAGGTAAAGGTAAAGGAACCCTGGACGGTTAAGTCCAGTCAAATGTGACTATGGGGTTGCAGCGCTCATCTCGCTTTCAGGCCGAGGGAGCTGGCGTTTGTCCACAGACAGTTTTCCAGGTCATGTGGTCACCAGGACTAAACCGCTTCTGGTGCAACAGGACACCGTGACAGAAACCAGAGCGCACGGAAACGCCGTTTACCTTCCTGCCGCAGTGGTACCTATTTATATACTTGCACTGGTGTGCTTTCACAACAAGGTTGGCAGAAGCAGGGACAGAGCAACGGGAGCTCACTCCATCACGGGGATTTGAACCACCGACCTTCCGATTGGCAAGCCCAAGAGGCTCAGTGGTTTAGACCACAGCGCCACCCGTTCCCAATGTGAAATATGTTTCCCTTCTGTTGAATTAGGAGAAACTAGGTCAGATGCTGAAAGGAGGAGCCAACAACGTGCTTCTGAAGTTACACCTAGAAGCTTGTGTGCACCTCTGTAGCAAGCTGAGCTTTCGGAGCCCGGCTTCTTCTCACGAGCTGCGGGGAGCTGTGCTCGCAGAGACCAAGAGAGACCTGCTGTCCATGGTGGGGAACGATGATCTCAGCCCAGAGCTTCTGGGACATGCGCTGTGTCTTACTCCTTTGCTCCTAACTCCAAGGTAAGTAGATTAATTGCCAGAGGAGCCAGTGTAGTGTAGTGGTTAAGAGCGGTGGACTCGTAATCTGGTGAACCAGGTTCGCGTCTTCGCTCCTCCACATGCAGCTGCTGGGTGACCTTGGGCCAGTCACACTTCTCTGAAGTCTCCCAGCCCCACTCACCTCACAGAGTGTTTGTTGTGGGGGAGGAAGGGAAAGGAGAATGTGAGCCGCTTTGAGACTCCTTCGGGTAGTGATAAAGCGGGATATCAAATCCAAACTCCTCTTCTTCTGAATACCTGCAGATCGCAGGTGGGCAGACTTCTGTTGTGCTCATGTCCAGTTTACAGGCTTTCTGCAAACATCTGTTCAGCCACAGGGTGCTGGCCTAGATGGGTCATTGGCCTGAGTTAGCAGGGCTCGTTCTTAATATCTTTTGTGTCTGGGGTCGGGAACCTTGGCCTCCCAGATGATGCTACACTGCAGGAATGGCAGGTGAAATGGATGGAAAATGCAGGAATGGCTAAATTAACTGATAGAACCGGGAAGAAAGAGTATTTAAGGAAGATTTGTAGAATATCTGGAAAACTACTGTAAACAAAGACATTGGCAGGTTTAGAATAAATTCAGCAGTATATAGTTTACTGAGATAAGACTGAAAAAGAAAAACACACAGATTGATTAGAATGTGCATCAAAAAAGGTGACCAAAACAAACCATGGAAGGGGTGGAAGAGAAGTCGATATTAAATGTATGATATGTGTTTTGGTGACCATAAAAGTTTTTTTAAAAAGAAAAGATATTTTATTTTATTTTCAAATTTTTAAAATTAGTTTTCCAAATTTATAACAAACATATCCACAAACATAAAAAGAAAACATCAGAAAACAAACAAACAAACATTTATCCTAACTGTAATAATTCCACTTTTGTTATCATTGTTGGGTGAATTCCTCGAATCCCCCTGGCTGAGTTTCCATATAAATCATTGTAGCAGTTTTCCAAAACTTTTTTACTTGGTCCATTAACATCTTTCTGTCTTTTCATTTTGTCTTTTGTCCATAATATCCTACAACATCACATATTTAGATCCTAGGCCAATCTGATACTCGCAAGTAATTCTATTTAAGTTATCTTAACAAATTTAACCAAATAATCTTTGACTTTCTTCCATTCTTTATTTTTTATTTTTTAAAGATATCGCTACACTACAGCTTTCATCATCCCTAGCCATCTGTCATGCTGACTGAGGCTGATGTGAGATTGAGTCCAGCAATGCCTGGAGTGTCACGGTTTCTCGGCACAAAAATATAAAGGTTCTCCCTGTTCCCAGCACAAAAAAGCCCAAAGGCAAGGGTGGCATGGAACGAACCTGAGGGATGGTTTGCTTTCAGTTTTCCACAAATGAGATACAGTCGTACCTTGGAAGTTGAACGGAATCCGTCCGACTTCCAAAATGTTCAGAAACCAAAGTGTGGCTTCCGATTGGCTGCAGGAAGCTCCTGCAGCCAATCGGAAGCCGTGGAAGCCCCGTCGGACGTCTGGCTTTCAAAAAAAGTTCGCAAACCGGAACACTCACTTCTGGGTTTCAACCGTTCGGGAGCCGATTTGTTCGAGGCCAAGGCGTTTGAGATCCAAGGTACAACTGTACTGGAAAAATGACCTCCTGGCATCATTAAGGGCCATGTGCTAGAGACGGACGCTTGGAAGTTAGTGTTGGCCTTCACTCTCGTTTATTAGAAATGTTCTTTCCTCTTGTGACAGTACTGAGGATTATCCTTTACTGGAACAGTGGTGTGCAGTTATCGACCAGTGCAGCAACCCCTTGTCTTCAGAGGTGCTCAGAATGGCTGTGGCAAAGTCGCTGAGAATGTCTGGAGCCGATGTGCTCTGGAGAGCCCAAGCGTCCTCCAGCTCATCCCTTCGTGCCCTGGCATTACGGTACGTAGCTATGGGGCCAGCATCCTTGGGAAGCTGCCAGGTCCATAGCTGTCAACTTTCAGATTTGAAAATAAGGGATCAGCAGCCACGAAAATAAGGGATCAGCAGCCTCACCTGTCTCGGGGACAGTCTACGGGATATCTAACAATCCAGGATAGCAGTGGGAAACAGCGCTGGAATAAGGGAATTTCCCACAAAAAAAGGGAAGGTTGACAGCTATGGCCAGAGCACAGCCGACACCTCTTTGCCCTGCCTCTCCCAGCACCCACGTTTATTCCCCAAGCAGCACCAGGGGGCTTGACCTACTTACCCATTTAGTTTGCGTGGCAATTCCCGCCCCCTCCCACAGATGGAGTAAATAAAGACACCGGACACCAGAATTTAGGTTAATGGGCGAAAAATGGCCACAACTTTATTGGTTACAGGTAAGAGTGGTATTGGCTTTAGGCATTGGCCCTAACAGACTATCCGGTCTAACCGGGAAGGGTTAAGCACCAACAGGGGGAGCCCCCGAGATGCACATCCCTAGGCGCTCCCCAAGGGGTTACCGCTCGGGAGCATGCTTTAGGCCCTTGCCTCCGTAGGTTTCGAACGAGGCGACGCCCCCCGGAGTCCTTTAATGAACTACCCTTCAAGATTTGGGGGAGGTGATGGCGTTCCTCCACCCCCGACTTCATTTGCATAACAATACCCCTGCCAATGCCTACCGCCGAAAACGAGGAGTTGTGACGTTTTGCTACGAGGGAGGCGAAAAAACCGTGGCTTCTAAAATACAGCCAATTAGCCAAATGGAAAAACTCCTACCAGGCCCCTTGCGGCGACCAGCCGAAGCCCATAGCAAAGTCCGAATGCAAACCTAGAGGACGGGTGGGTGGGAAACCGCAGCTGCTGTAAGGAGAGAAAAGGGGCGAGCCAGCGCTGCCCCGACCTTAAATGCCCTTTAGTAAGCCCGCCCCTACCGCCAGCCAATCGTGACGACGACGACCCAATCGTGGGTGACGACTATTAATGGGAATGGGAATCCCTGAGTCCTGCGGGGCTGACGCCAGCCCCGCGAGAATGTAGACGAGGGCGTGAGCCCGCAACACCCCCCCCCCTCCTTAGGTCGGGAGTGGCTTTCCCCCACAATGAAAACTCTGACCCAGTGTCGCTGTGGGAAATCAGGTCAGCTTTCTGTTCATTGCACAGGGCTGAGTTCTTCTGAGACCTCGCCTTCCTGCCGCCCGCCAAATCGATTTTGTTTTGATTTGAATTTCACTGCCTGATTTCACAGCCTGATTGGTGTGGCCGTTTGCCTGCTTCAGGACGAAGACCACGAAGTGAGGCACGAGGCCTCCATCTTTGCCAGCCTTGTGGCGCAACGACGGCAAGCAGCCTCGGGGGTTCGGCCTCAAAGCGGCTGCATCTTGCTTCACAGCAACAAGGGCCTGGTTCTCCTACTTCAGTTCCTGCTGGAGAAGTTTGGAGATTGCCCAGAAGCCTTTGCATCTCTGGTGTGTCACCTTCCCTCCGTGGACCTCGGAGACGCCTTGGCAGAGTTAGAAGCCAAAGGGTGAGGAACAGAAGGAGCCATGGAACTGGAAGGGGGGATAGAGAAATTTGTTGCAAACAAGGAAGAAGGTGCTTTATACTCTGGTTACCAATTTTTTTCCAATGAATCCGGGGACACTTTTTTAAAAACTTTTTTTTTTTTTGAAGCTGAGGAGCAACAGGGAGTCAGTAGTGGAGATGGTGAGGCAAAAGTCCCTGGGCCCAAGCACACATAAGGTGAAGGTAAAGGGACCCCTGACCATTAGGTCCAGTCGTGGCCGACTCTGGGGTTGTGGCGCTCATCTCGCATACAGCTTCCGGGTCATGTGGCCAGCATGACCAAGCTGCTTCTGGAGAACCAGAGCAGTGCACGGAAACTCTGTTTACCTTCCCGCCGGAGCGGTACCTATTTATCTACTTGCACTTTGACGTGCTTTCGAACTGCTAGGTTGGCAGGAGCAGGGACCGAGCAACGGGAGCTCATCCTGTCGTCGTGGGGATTTGAACCGCTGACCTTCTGATCAACAAGTCCTAGGCTCTGTGGTTTAACCCACAGCACCACCCATTTTTGACTGATCAGGCAGGCTCGGGAGTCACGGGCGGGCAGGTGGCTGTTGCCCAGAAGGGCTTTGCACCTTGCCTGGCAGAGAAACCACATGCCTTGCACCCCTCCTGGGCAACGCCCGCCCGTGACTCCCAAGCCTCTCCTGATCTGTCAAAACAAAGGGTGCAGGGGGAAGGAGATTTGTACCGCCAGACGTCCCTGGTTCCCCTTCAGCAGTGGCGGCGGCAGTGAGCAGTTCCTGAAGCCTGCCAGAGCCAACTGCGCTACCAGGCTGGCTCCGGGCTGCTGAGGCTGCCACTGCCACGTTTCCCGGGGACAAATTTGCAAATCTGGGGACATTCCGGGGACGGAATTTGTCCAGGAACAGATTTGCAAATCTGGGGACGTCTGGTAACCCTGCTTTATATTAAATTAGACCAGTTGGTCCATTCAGCACAATTTTGTCTACCCTGGTGGGCAGCAATTCTACAGGGTTTGGGGCAATTGCTGGGACCACCACAACCCTTCTGGTGAAGGGCAGTTAATAATCTAACCACCACCACAAGGACTTCCGTATGTTAACCACAGAGCCTAGGACTTGCTGATCAGAAGGTTGGCGGTTTGAATCCCCGCGACGGGATGAGCTCCCGTTGCTCGGTCCCAGCTCCTGCCAACCTAGCAGTTCGAAAGCACGCCAGTGCAAGTCGATAAATAGGTACCGCTCCGGCAGGAAGGTAAACAGCGTTTCCATGCACTGCTCTGGTTTGCCAGAAGCGGCTTAGTCGTGCTGGCCACATGACCCGGAAGCTGTACGCCGGCTCCCTCGGCCAATAAAGCGAGATGAGCACCGCAACCCCAGAGTCGTCCGCGACTGGACCTAATGGTCAGGGGTCCCTTTACATTTAGAGGATCTGCTTTGCATGCCAAAGGTTTCAGGTTCGATTCCCCGGACTCTCTAGGGAGAGCAGAAGACCTTAAATGAGAACTTTATTTAGGTTCTCATTTAAGAAAAAACCTGAAACCTTCCTCCTAGGCATAATGCCACCAGAAATCAAAAAAAGAAATTAGACCCCTTTCTATGTACACGACAGTAGCAACCAGGATCTTAATTGCAAGAAACTGGAAAAGTAATAAAACACCTACAATAAATGAGTGGGAGGTCCAAATGATAGAATATCTGCAGCTGGCCATGATGACAGGCGGTGTCAGGGGTTATCCAAAACAGAAAGTACAGAAAGAATGGGAAACCTTTAAAGAATACCTGGAAAACTATTGCAATAATAAACATCTCCTGGCAGAACTAGAATGATTTTTGCAAAATAAGAAATGTAATATTTTTGGTATCTGATGAAAACAAAGAAAGTAATACAGTAATCTGGAACTGTGTGTGAAAAAATAATAGAAATAATAATACAATGAGTCTAATCGGAAGTCAAATGTGTTTATCCCCCCCCCCTTTTAATTAATTAATTAATTAATTATTGAATTTTTATTGGAATTGTATTTACAACATAACACAACCCCCCCATACACATTAGACGTGAACATAACACACAGTGAACATAACATACAACAATACAAACAACCAAATAAAGATTTCCTTTATCCTGTATCTGGCCTCCTTATTTACTTCTTATAAACTGTGTCCTTTATGAATAATTATTAAGAATTTTCTGATTATAACTTAAATAGCCACAAAGTCTTTTAATTCTTTCTTTAATTCTTCTTCTTCTTCTTTTTCTCTCTACCTTCTTTTTTTTTTTTTTTTGGCGCTTTTCTTTTTGATCTGCTAAGAAAGAGATATTGAATATGAAAATTTGAGTAAGTTAAAGTTCAACTTACTCTTTAATTTTTCAACTATTGTTAAAGATGGCCAATTGTAATGAGCTGATGTAGTACCGTATTTTTCGCTCTATAAGACGCACCAGACCACAAGACACACCTAGTTTTTGGAGGAGGAAAACAAGAAAAAAAAATATTCTGAATTTCAGAAGCCAGAACAGCAAGAGGGATCGCTGTGCAGTGGAAGCAGCAATCCCTCTTGCTGTTCTGGCTTCTGGGATAGCTGCGCAGCCTGTATTCGCTCCATAAGACGCACACACATTTCCCCTTATTTTTTAGGAGGGAAAAAGTGAGTCTTATAGAGCAAAAAATACGGTGACTATTGTGGATTTTTTTTGTTATTGTTGAATCTTAAATAAAGTATTCAAAGAACAACAACAACAAAATAGGAAGAGGAGAAGAAAAAATGTTATTTAGCTTGCTAAATCAAATACAGTGGCTTTTAAGCACATCTCTCTCTCTCTCTCTCTTTCAGGGTCGTCAGTCTTTACAAAGAGGACGAGCCCAACGTTTACGCAGAACCAGTTATCTTTTCTCAAACGCTGCTGCCTTTTCTCCTCCAGCTGCTTGGCAGAGCGTCCACCTCCCTGAAGCTTTGGGTACCAGTGCAGGGCTGGCTAAAAGCCACTGGGCCCGGAGTCTTCTCAAGGCTCCATCACTGCAGGCTGTGGTGGAACCAAGGTGAGTTTGAAACCTGCAGGGCAGTTATTATTACTGTTTATTCAATGTATGTACCGCCCTTCATCACAAGATTTCGGGACGGTTCACAGAATAAATTGCAAGGTGAAACACAAGTAAGTAAATAATTAAAACAAAGACTACAAAACAGTAAACCCTCCCCTTCCCACAGTCACATTTAAAAATCCATAGGATATTAATCAGCTGGGAACATTTTTGCCTGGCACCTAAAATATATATACCACCCCCATCGTTCAACCCTGGACACCAGGGTCTACCTCAGAGGGCCTACGGTGGTTCCATCACTGCGAGAAGTGAGGTTACAGGGAACCAGGCAGAGGGCCTTCTCGGTAGTGGCGCCCACCCTGTGGAACGCCCTCCCAGCAGATGTCAAGGAAATAAACCACCATCTGACTTTTAGAAGACAGCTGAAGGCAGCCCTGTTTAGGGAAGCTTTTTATGATTGATGTTTTGTTTGATGCTTTATTATTATTACTATTATTATTATTACAGTGGTGCCTCACAAGACGAAATTAATTCGTTCCGCAAGTTTTTTCTTCTTGTGAGTTTTTCGTCTTGCGAAGCACGGTTTCCCATAGGAATGCATTGAAAATCAATCAATGCGTTCCTATGGAGACCGTCCGGGGACAGAGGGGAAGCGCCGCTCTGTCCCCTCTTTTGAAGCAAGGGGTGGAGAGAAGATCGCTTCTCCCCCTTGCCGCCCCTTGGCTGCGCCTTCCCCTCTGTCCCCGGAGCTTACGGGGCTGGCAACGGGGAGAAGATCGCTTCTCCCCGCCGCCCCTTGCTTCAAAAGAGGTCCGGGGACAGCGGAGAAGACGCGCTGCGCTTCCCGCTATCCCCGGAGCTTGCGGGGCAAGCTTCGTTTTGCGAAGCGAGCCCATAGGGAAATTCGTCTTGCGAGGCAACTCGAAAACGAAAAAACCTTTCGTTTTGCGAGTTTTTCGTCTCGCGAGGCGTTTGTCTTGCGGGGCACCACTGTATTAATTAATCACATTCTGTTGGGAGCCACCCAGAGTGGCTGGGGAAACCCAGCCAGATGAGCGGGGTATAAAATAATAATAATAATAATAATAATAATAATAATAATAATAATAATAATAATAATAATAATAATAATAAATAATTGTTGTTGTTGTTATCATCATCATCAATGGGAATTGCCACCCCAAATGTCTTGAGGGCACTCAGTTGGGGAAGGGCTGGCATCAGCGCTCAAACATGTCTTCTGCATCTTTCAGCTGACAGCGCTTCTCTGCACCTGAAGGCTCTGGGTTGTCCAAAAGTCCATGTTGCCATCGCAGCACTGCTGGTCAAGGCTGTCCTTGTGGCAAACATGCTGGAGGTCCTGGAAAAGACGAGTCAACCCAACGTCGAAGGGATTGACTTCACTGCCCAGAAGCTGAGATGCGTGGCTTTGTCTACTCAGAAGCTGCTGACTCAACATGGAATGACTCTTGCAATCAACTTAGAGACAGGGCAAGACTCATTCTGATTTATTTCTTTACTGACTCACTAAGGGCTTTTAAACAAAAACCCATAAAGGAGAAAGAGGCTGCTACTTGGGAGATCACTATTGCATCCTCTTACACAGAATAGAGGGATTTGCTGGCCCAAAATCTAAATTTCCGTTGATGCAGGTTGCTTTCAAATGGCCAGGACCAAATGGAATATCTTTCCTTCCACCTAAAGATGTTTTGGAGGTTTCTCAGTGTTAAGTTGTGGGTGAACATATCAGACGACACAGCGATTCTTCAAACAGCTCTTGTTTATTCACAGGCCAGAACTGAACTGAACTGAAGGGTTCAGCCAGTCTGCTTATATAGAGCTCCACTACAACGCAACTGTAACACTTTCTGTAACTACCCAATCACTGAACGTCACTTTCAATCCCTTCTTTGCATATGTGGACCTGAGTGAAAACTGTCTACAGTATCCCCCTGCTGGCCAAGGGTGAGAACTTCAGTACATAACACTCAAGATGAAAGGCTTGCATGTCAGCGCTCAGCTATAAGAAGCTACTGGGCAGGAGGTGGGAAGTCAAGCCAGGAAAGACCACGCAACAGACAGGAAGTCTCTATGGCTCTTCCTGTTGAGGCCAGTCAGTAGCCTTGGTGGGTGGAACCATGCCAGTGCCTTGCGATCCTCTGCTACAGGCAACGAGAACTGTTGGTGCTCCAGGTGTATTGATGAACTACAACTCCAGCCCCAACAAGCATGACCAATGGCCAGGCATGATGGGAGTTGTATTTCAGCAACATCTGGGGGTGGGCAAAAGTTTCTTCTTTCCTGCCCTAAACGGTGTTGACTTCCCCCTTCTCCACCCCCACCCCCCCCGGTAAACCTTGTGCTTTCAGGGTAAGGAGGACAGTCTGCAACTTAACAGTCTGCCCTACTGTGGGGTAGATTTTTACTGTGAATGCAGCTCAGTTTTTTTCTCAGCTGGCTGCAATTTACTGCATCCGTTTTCAAGGCTCGCTTCTTTGCTCTTGTTCTAAAGAGCTCAAGATCCCGCTAGAGGGCTGAGGAAAATAAACTTGTCAAGCGGAATATGAACAAAATGAGTTTGTATCAGATTTTCTCATTTTAATAGAGTGGGATTCTTTAAAAGGAAGGAAGGAAAGAACGAACGAACATGAATGTTGTTAATTCCTATGAATTGATTTGTGTGTGTGTGTGGTTTTCAGTCAGTTAAGAATGGAGACATTGACATAGTCATCATGACTTACTGGCTCCCAGTACGTTTCCAAGGACAATTCAAAGTGTTGGTGCTGACCTTTAAAGACCTAAACGGCCTCGGTCCAGTATACCTGAAGGAGCGCCTCCATCCCCATTGCTCACTGAAGTCCAGCTCCGAGGGCCTTCTGGCAGTTCCCTCCCTGCGAGAAGTGAGGTTACAGGGCCTTTTTGGTAATGGCACCCTCCCTGTGGAATGCCCTCCCATCAGATGTCAAGGAAATAAACAACTACCTGACTTTTAGAAGACATCTGAAGGCAGCCCTGTTTAGGGATGTTTTTAATGTTTGATGTTTTATCATGTTTTTTAATATTCTGTTGGGAGCTGCCCAGAGTGGCTGGGGAAACCCAGCCAGATGGGCGGGGTATAAATAAATTATTATTATTATTATTATTATTATTATTATTATTATTATTATTATTATTATTGATCTGTGAAAAATTCACAAACATATGGAGTCCGTCTTGCGGAATGCTCTGCCAACGGAGAGTCAGCAGGAGCCTTCTGTTTCAACTTTTAAATACCTGCTAGGGGAAAAAAATCTATTCCGTCAGACTTCTGCAGGCAATTCAGAACACACCTTTCCATAACAGCTGGTTTTCCATTTTCATATGCTTATTACTGGATGGGTGGCACAGCTTTACAGTGGTTCCAGTCCTACTGGAGAGCCAGTGTGGTGTAGTGGTTAAGAGTGATGGATTCATAATCTGGTGAACCGGGTTCGCGTCTCGGCTCCTCCACATGCAGCTGCTGGGTGACCTTGGGCCAGTCACACTTCTCTGAAGTCTCTCAGCCTCACTCACCTCACAGAGTGTTTGTTGTGGGGGAGGAAGGGAAAGGAGAATGTTAGCCATTTGAGACTCCTTCAGGTAGTGATAAAGCGGGATATCAAATCCAAACTCCTCTTCTTCTTCTACTTGGATGGTCATTTCTAGAGGATTGCTTGGGGAGTGCTTTTTGGCCCCATGGAGCCTTCAATGTGCAGTTCCTCAAGGTTCGACTTTATCCCCCGTGCTGTTCAACATATACATGAAACCGCAGAGTGGGGTCATCCGAAGTTTTGGAGCACCTTGTCAGCAATATGGTAATGACACACAGAGCTCTACTTCTCCTTTGCATCTGCAGGTAAGGCAGTGGAAGAGCTGGACCGGTGTCTTGCCTCGATAATGGACTGGATTATTTAGCCAACAAACTGAAGCTCAATCCAGATAGGACTGAAGCACTGCTAGTGGGTGGTTCCCTAGACCAGATGGATGGGAGGTTTCCTGCTCTTGACGGGTCACGTAGCTTGCAAGTACTCCTGTATCCTTTGTTGTCAATTGAGGCTCAGGTGGCCTCAATGGCCCAGAGTGCCTTCCATCAGTTTCGGCTGGTGGCCCAGCTGCACTCCCTATCTGGACAGGGTTATCCTGACAACCAGAGAGCCTAGGGCTTGCCGATCAGAAGGTCGGCGGTTTGAATCCCCGCGATGGGGTGAGCTCCCGTTGCTCGGTCCCTGCTCCTGCCAACCTAGCAGTTCAAAAGCACGTCAAAGTGCAAGTAGATAAATAGGTAAATTGCAGCGGGAAGGTAAATTCCAGCGGGAAGGTAAATGGCATTTCCGTGTGCTGCTCTGGTTCGCCAGAAGCGGCTTAGTCATGCTGGCCACATGACCCAGAAGCTGTACGCCGGCTCCCTCGGCCAATAAAGCGAGATGAGCGCCGCAACCCCAGTGTCATCCGCAACTGGACCTAACGGTCAGGGGTCTCTTTACCTAGGTTAAATTACTGCAGTGTGTTACCATAGAACTGTAGAATACGGAAGGGACCTCAAGGGGCATCTAGTCCAACCCCCAGTTGGTGCAGAATTAAGCAGCCAGGTTGCTCACTGGGGCAAGATGGTTTGACACCAATCCCCGCCCAGCTGGACTGGCTACGAATCAGTTTCCAGGAACTATTCAAAGTGCTGGTTTTGACCTATAAAGCCTTAACGTTGTGAACCCCCATGAGATCTTCGGATGAAGGGCGGTATACGAATTTAATAAAATAAAAAAATAAAACAGCTCAGGACTGCAATACCTCAAGGACCGCCACTCCCCATATAAACTTACCCAGACCCTGTGATCGTAATCTGTTCTTTTTTTTTTTAATGATATTTATTGAAAGTTTAAAATTACAGAGAATAAAAAAGAGAGAAGGAGAAGAAGAAAAAGAAGGAAAAGGAAAAAAAATAATAATCAGAAAAACAAGGAATTAAGCAATACAAGTCAATAAAAAGAAAAAAAATACAAAACACACAATACATCAAAACCAACAACAAAAGAAAAATAAAAAATTTAAAAACAAATCCAATATTCCCCAATCTTTATCTTTCGTTAACTTGTTTCATCGACCTCCTCACACCTCCCTTTTTTGTATTCTAGTTATTAATTATCTCATCAAATCCTTTCCATCTTTCACTATATTCTATCATTAAATTACCTTAATTTATTTTAACCTTCTCTTACCATAAAAAGCCCTAGAGCTTAAAACTTAAAACTTATTTATACATAATTCCTTATAGTATTTCTACTAAAGCCAAATAGTTTCATTCCAGCATTTTTCTAACACTCGTTAATTTTACAATAATTCTCTAAATGAATTTTTAAACTTTCTTCCAATCTTCATCCATCGTCTCTTCTTCCTGGTCTCGGGTTTTGTCAATCTTTCTATCCCTTCCATCTAGTCCAGTGTTTCCCAACCGGTGTTCCGCGGCACACTACTGTGCCGTGAGACATCGGCTGGTGTGCCGTGGGAGGGAGGCGGGCGAGAGGCGGCGGCGGCGAGGATCTGGGGGGAGCGGGGGCCGTCGCGCGCAACCGAACTCACTTGGCGCGCTGCCGGCTTGTCCTCCTTCAACCCGGGTCGGGCCAGGCCTGCTCACGTCCCCGGATCCCCTAGCAGCAGCCGCACGCTCTCCAAAAGCGCAACGCTGCGCGCAACCGCTCGGCCAGCTGGTGCTCTGCGACTCCGCCCTTTCCCCTCCCAGCGCCGGAGGGTTCGCGCGACCGCAGCTGTTCCCTTTCGCAGCGCGGGGGAAACAATTCCAGGCCGATTGCCTTGTGCCGAAAAGCACCGCCTCTCCTTCCAGCTCAGGCCCGGGCCGCCGGCTCCCCGAATGACGTCACGGGGGCGGGGCTTTAATGGTGGTGTGCCGCGAGATTTTTTTCCGGTAAACAGGTGTGCCGTTGGCCAAAAACGTTTGGGAAACACTGATCTAGTCCATTAACCTGGTGACCTTCTATCCGAGGCTCTTAAGTCTTTTCCATGTCCCTTCTGCAGGTCTTCTTCATGTTTATACCTGCACTTTACTTTGTCTTCTGCTGATCTTATTCTTAATTTCCTTCCTTTCTCACTGAGGGGTAGATCTCGGGGAGACTCCAACTTGACAATGTCTTTATCCCTTCTCGACAGGTCAGCCCATTCTCCATAGCCAGCACTGAAATCCAAAAGATATTTGAGGGCATGTTTCAAAGTCCCTCCAAAGTTAAGGGCCCCCACAACTCCAAGCTCGCCCTGGCCCACAGCCTGATCCCAAAAGTCTCTGTGACCGTAATCTGAGGCCCTACTCCCTGTGCCTGCAAAGGGTAGCAAAACAAGAACGGGGCCTTTTCTGTGGTGGCTCCCCATTTGTGGAATGTGCTTCCCTGGGAGGGTAACCTGGTGCCTTCATTACATATCTTTAGGTGCCAGGCAAAAGCATTCCTCTTCTTCCAGGCTTCAGCTAACTAAACCATCTATGGACTTTTAAACTGGGGGGGGGGGGGGAGGTTTATTATTTTTTCCTACTACAGTACCTATTTTTGTGACTTTATATCATAACCCACCCTGTGATCCTCTGACGAAGGGCAGCATAGAAATTTAGTAACTAACAGGTTTTATGTGCCGTATGGCTGTTGCAAACTGATATTTTTATGAACAGCAATATACAAAAATAATAATAAATAAATAGCCTTAATTTAAAAAAAAGAACACCAAACCATGGAAGGAAGAACACACGGATTCCCGGGTTGTTGTGGGGATTAAATGGCTCCTTGGTGTAAAAAAAAAGAAAAAAAAAGTGGGGCATAAATGCAAAATAAACAAGCAAACTTAAGATTCATTCCTTTCAGTGGTTCTACTGTGGGCAGTTGTGTTGCATGCGCCCCGGTGGGTCTACTCTGAGTAAATGCTAGACACTTTATTTTTTAAGGCTCCAGCGAACTGGCTGAGGTCAGTTCTCCACGTCGTCGTCCAGGCAGTGACGATCCGGTGCCTTGAGCAGCGGAGAGTTAACCCGGACCCCCACTTGCCTGCCCCCTTTGCAGAAGGAGTCCCAAAGGCGGATCTTGGCTGCTGCGCCCGCACTGCGCTCCGA
Organism: Podarcis bocagei; assembly: GCF_964188305.1. Classification (NCBI taxonomy): domain Eukaryota; kingdom Metazoa; phylum Chordata; class Lepidosauria; order Squamata; family Lacertidae; genus Podarcis; species Podarcis bocagei. Next base: position 15,218,915 of record NC_138142.1, on the reverse strand, counting down.
TGGCGCACGGGCGAAGCCTTGCGCGCTCCTGCGCTTGGAGCCGCCTCTCTCCTCCGCCGCCTCCTCGCCCTTCTCGGACCAAAAAGGTGGGAGAGGAAATACCATCGAGCGAGAAAATCTAAGGGAAATACCGCGTGGCTTTCTCCGGAGCCATTTCCTCTCCCTCCTCCCTTTCCCCCCTCTGTGTTATTATTATTTGTATGGTTTGTGGCTATCATTGCTTTTGCTATCAAAAACGACCGGAACGGGGTCCCCCTCCTGCAACCTCGCCATCGGTGGCACCAGCACTTTGCACATGCTCAGGGGGCGCTGCCTTTAGCTCCAGAAGTTGCGGTTGGTAGGAAGTGGTCAGAAGGGAAGCGGGTAGGGTGTGTGTGTGCGTATGCGTGTTTGGCTCTACACACAACACACAGACACGCAACGCCCCTTGTTCTTCGCTTTGGAGCGTGTGATGAGGACGAAGGAGACGCGAGAGCCCCGAAACCCGGCGGGCAGGGAAGGCGGTAAGTTGCAGGCTTGCTTCCTTGTTTAGTCGTTTAGTCTGTCCGACTCTTCGTGACCCCCTGGACCAGAGCACGCCAGGCACTCCTGTCTTCCGCTGCCTCCCGCAGTTTAGTCAAACTGTCACAACATAAAATAACAGTAAAGAAAAGAACAACTTAAGTGAAGCAGCAAGTATTGTAAAATCATACCAAATAAAGTGGGGCACAGAATGGGAAATCAGGCAATATTGAGCATTACACTGAACTTAAGCTAAAGACTGATATAAGAATTAGAGACCCCAGGTGCATATTGTGATTTGAATGTTTTAATGTGTTGTTTTAGTTGCATTTAACCTCTTAGGTGGAATGATCTGGGAAAAGGTTTTCTTTCTGTGCAAGAATCTTGTGGGTCTCCAATTTACAAGCCTTTTGCTCTCTAGTCCATAAACAAGAGATTTTATCTATCCCTGTGAATGCATAAACCCAAAGAGCCTCAAAGAGGTTGTTCTTAAGTCTCTCCAGAGTTAGCAACTAGGGTGTTAATCAGAAATCCTGCACAGATCACGTTCGCAACCTGAGCATCCATCAAGATTCTGCTTGTCTCTTGAACTGCAGGAGCCAACATGGCAACGGCCAAGGCGAAGAGGATCAAGTTTTCTGATGAGGAGAAGTTCCTGATCCTGGAAGGATTTGCTCTCCGCAAGGACATCCTGATCCCGAAGAGCGGCCGCTACAGCAACACTGCTGCCCGCCAACGGGCCTGGGAGGAGATCGCCACGGCCGTCAACTCTCTGAATCCTCTCATTCAGCGCACGCCGCAAGAGATCCTCAAGAAGTGGAAAAACATGGTGGTGGACGCCCGTAAAGGTCTAAGCGTGGAGAAGCACCCTCTTCTGCAGAGGCAGCCACGGGAACGCCTCTTCCGCGATATCGTCGCTCTCCTCAATAAAACGGACCCCACGCTCCCCAGACCGTTGCTTTACGGTCCTGACTTGAGAGCTGAGTCTCCGGGCAGCCCCAGAGGAGACGCGTCGCCAACAATCCACGCCGAGGTGCTCTCAGGCTCGCCTTGCCTGTCGTATCTCTGCAGCGACAGCTACTACCGGCAGCCTTGCCGGATTGAGGCTCCCGGAAACCCCAAAGCTAACGGGGGATTGCTGCAGGCAGATTTAGCAAGGCAGAACTTTGCCAGCCTCTCGCAGTCCGGGGACGACGTTGAACGACGTGCAGAGGGCACTCGAGAGAGAGGGGGAAAGACGTCACCGGAGCCCTGCAAGGGGGTCTCGTTGAGCTACGTTCATCACTCAGATCAGCCGCACTGTGCACAAATCCCCAGGGTGCTTTTGCCCCAAAGGGGGGAATCCGGGCGGTCCAGCGTTTGTAGAACGCCAGAACCTAGTACCTGCCCATCAGACTTCCCTTTGTCATGTAAGCTTGAGTGCCCTTTAAGCCACCAGCTGGAATGTCCTTGTCTGGGAACTACCTGCAGCCCCTTGATTCAAAACAGCAGCATTGGGAGTTCTGGTGCCAAAGGCACCCCCTCCGCCCTCGATGATCACGGTGAGGATCTCTGCCCAACTCAGGTTGAACCGCTTGTCTGTTTATTACAGGGTTTGTTGCAGTTTAGTCGTGTCCGACTCTTCGTGACCCCCTGGACCAGAGCACGCCAGACACTCCTGTCTTCCACTTCCTCCCGCAGTTTGGTCCAACTCATACTGGTAGCTTCAAGAACACTATCCAACCATCTCGTCCTCTGTCGTCCCCTTCTCCTTGTGCCCTCCATCTTTCCCAACATCAGGGTCTTTCCCAGGGAGTCTTCTCTTCTCATGAGGTGGCCAAAGTCTTGGAGCCTCGGCTTCAGGATCTGTCCTTCCAGTGAGCACTCAGGGCTGATCTCCTTCAGAATGGAGAGGTTTGATCTTCCTGCAGTCCATGGGACTCTCAAGAGTCTCCTCCAGCACAGCACCATAGGGAGGAGGCCAAGCCCACGCTGGGCCGCGCCAGGTGCAGAAGTGGGCAAAGGAATGCATGTAAAATTGACCTCTGGTTTCTGCACACACTCGTAAACCCGTCAGTCCTCTGTTCAAGTGTAGAATCATAGAACTGCAGAGTGGAGAGGGACCCCCGCGGTCATCTAGTCCAACCCCCTGCAATGCAGGAAATATGCAGGTGGCCTGTATGGGGACGGAACCTGCAACCTCGACATGATATGCGTGGATAGCGCAGTTGGTTGGAGCGTGGTGCAGATAATGCTAAGGTTACAGGTTCGATCTCTGTATGGGACAGCTGCATAATTCCTGTGTTGCAAGGGAGTTGGATCAGATGATCATCAGGTCCCTTCCAAGTCTGCAGTCTTATGATTCTGTGATTAATAATAATAATAATAATAATAATAATAATTTATTATTTATACCCCACCCATCTGGCTGCGTTTCCGCAGCCACTCTGGGCGGCTCCCAACAGAATATTAAAAAACATGATAAAACATCAAACCTTAAAAACATCCCTAAACAGGGCTGCCTTCAGATGTCTTCTAAAAGTCAGATACAGTGGTACCTCGGGTTAAGAACTTAATTCATTCCGGAGGTCCGTTCTTAACCTGAAACTGTTCTTAACCTGAAGCACCACTTTAGCTAATGGGGCCTCCCGCTGCTGCCGCGCGATTTCTGTTCTCATCCTGAAGCAAAGTTCTTAACCTGAGGTACTATTTGATTCTTTGATTATCAGCACCATTCTCTAACCAGCTGAGCTAACTGCTAAATGCAAGAAGCGTTATCAGTCCAGTGACGCAGTCAAGCGGTTGTAGCTTGAAGCAGGGCCAGTGAGGGGTGTGGCCTGTCAGTGGGGGTGTGGCCTGGGGAGAATTCCAAAGGCCAGACCAGGCTTCCTCAAATTCGGCCCTCCAGATGTTTTTGGCCTAGAACTCCCATGATCCCTAGCTAGCAGGACCAGTGGTCAGGGATGATGGGAGTTGTAGTCTCAAAACATCTGAAGGGCTGAGTTTGAGAAAGCCTGGGCCAGGCAGATAAGGCTAGAGAGCCCAAGGTTTGACACTCTACAGTGGTACCTTGGGTTAAGTACTTAATTCGTTCCGGAGGTCCGTTCTTAACCTGAAACTGTTCTTAACCTGAAGCACCACTTTAGCTAATGGGGCCTCCTGCTGCCGCCGTCCCACCGGAGCACGATTTCTGTACTTATCCTGAAGCAAAGTTCTTAACCTGAAGCACTATTTCTGGGTTAGCGGAGTCTGTAACCTGAAGCGTATGTAACCCAAGGTACCACTGTATTTTAATGAATGCAATTATAGTCCACCTTTTCTTCAGAGAACCAAAGGTAGCCTACAAGGTTTTCTCCGTCCTCATTTTATCCTCAAAAACAGCCCTATGAGGTAGGTTCTGCTGAGAAATTATGCCTGGCCCAAGGCCACTGAGGGTGCTTTCAGAGGCAGGGAATATTGTGTTTGTATTCCTGATTATAATACTAGTGCTCCTGTCTCGTTTTCAAATTTATTTCCCCCCACACTGCAGCATTTCTGTTCAATCGCAATTCCCCTGTCAAAACAGCAGGAAAGAGTTGCATGCCCCAAGACTCGCTACTTGACCCCCAATATTTTCCAGGTGAAATAGGCTGGCCACAGATTCTTTCTGGAATCAAATAGCCTGGAAACGAGTGACTGACATGCTATTTACCATCAGGAGATTGAATACACCGCTGGGTGAATGCAGCCCTGGTGAACTTTGTGGCCAAGTGTTTAGTATGCGGTGTCAAATGAGGGAACTTTTAAAAAAACTGTTTAATGTACAGCGGGTTCTGTAGTTCTAAGGTTGCATATTCTAGAAGTACGCATGTGCTGGCTTGAGACTGTAAAACCCATGCTGCAGTGCGATCATGAGTGATAGGACACCTGCATGGGGGGGGGGTCCATGATCTGTAAGTGAAGCAAGCAATTATATATAGTCAGTATGGGAGTGGGGACACGGGTGGCGCTGTGGGATAAACCACAGAGCCTAGGACTTGCCGATCAGAAGGTTGGCGGTTTGAATCCCCGCAACAGGGTGAGCTCCCGTTGCTCGGTCCCTGCTCCTGCCAACCTAGCAGTTTGATTGTTTTTTTATAAAATATTTATTAAGGTTTAACATAAAACATAAGTTTACACAAAACATAGGTTTGCACAATAGGGTTTACAAAAATAATAAATTTACAATATAAGAATTTTTTTAAAAAAACTTAACAACCTAAAAAGAAAGGGGGAAAAAAGAAAGAAGAAAAAATCACATAGAAAAGATATCTAGACAAGAAAGAGAAGATAGTAGCTAAATAGAAAAAGAAAAAAAGAAATTTAGGATAAAATCCATCTTTCAATAATCTTTCAGCTCGTTTCCTTATTCTTTGACCTCCTCACACCTCCCCTTTTGTATTCCCGTTTAAAAGTCCTTTCAGCAAATCCTTACCCTCTATCATTTATCTTTACTCAATATCTTAACCTATTATAACTATGTATTTTCAACCATTGTCAATCCATATTTGCATATTCTTAATAATCCTTTTACCAATACCACTTATTTTCCGTTCCAACATCATTTTAACATTCATTAATTTTACAGTATTTCTGCAAGTAGTCTTTAACAACCTAGCAGTTTGAAAGCACATCAAAATGCAAGTAGATAAATAGGTACCGCTCCGGTGGGAAGGTAAACGGCGTTTCCGTGCGCTGCTGGCCACATGACCCGGAAGCTGTACGCCGGCTCCCTCGGCCAATAAAGCGAGATGAGCGCCGCAACCCCAGAGTCGGCCACGACTGGACCTAATGGTCAGGGGTCCCCTTACCTTTAAGTATGAGTACAGATGGGCTTAGTTGAAGTTTTGACTGTTTTGTCTAAGTTGCACCTTGCTGGTGTTTCACACAGGTTGCCCTGGCTCTCTGCTTTAACCCCCTTTTTCTTGGGCTTCTGTTTGCTTGCAGCTGAAGCTTTGCACCCCAGCCAGAAGGGTTGCAGCACGCCAACCAGAGGCCCATCCAGAGAGCTTTTGGAGAGGCAGAGCCAGCTGCAAACCGAGGTTCTGGAACTGCAGAAGGAGACCCTCCAGCTGCAGAAGGAAAAGATCCTTCTGGAGAAAGAGAAACTGTTGCTGGAAATCCTCAAGCTCCGCCGTGACCTGGGCAAATGAGAACAGTTGTCTGAGGAGTTCTTCTCTTCTCTGAATTTGAGCTTTCCACCAGGAACTTGATGCATCTCAGAGGGAGGGCAGGACTCGGAGCCAGACTCATTGTGGGTGGGTGTGAAATCGTCACCACCATCACTGTGCCCTTGAGCATGCACAGAGTGCCTTTCTCATCACCAAGCGCCCGCAAATCCCTGATTGGTTTCTGGGCTTAGGAACAGGGCTTTCAGATGAGTCTGGCAACTCCAATCTCTTTTGCCCTTTCCATATACAGTGGTACCTCAGGTAATATACACTTCAGGTTACAGACTCCGCTAACCCAGAAATAGTGCTTCAGGTTAAGAACTTTGCTTCAGGTTGAGAACAGAAATCGTGCTCCGGCGGCGCAGCAGCAGCGGGAGGCCCCATTAGCTAAAGTGGTGCTTCAGGTTAAGAACAGTTTCAGGTTAAGAACAGACCTCCAGAATGAATTAAATACTTAACCCAAGGTACCACTGTATCCCGGGTGGCGCTGTGGGTTAAACCACAGAGCCTAGGACTTGCCGATCAGAAGGTCGGCGGTTCGAATCCCCGCGACGGGGTGAACTCCTGTTGTTCAATCCCTGCTCCTGCCAACCTAGCAGTTCAAAAGCATGTAAAAGTGCAAGTAGATAAATAGGTACCGCTCCTGCGGGAAGGTAAACGGCATTTCCGTGCGCTGCTCTGGTTCGCCAGAAGTGGCTTAGTCATGCTGGCCACATGACCCGGAAGCTGTACGCTGGCTCCCTCGGCCATTAAAGTGAGATGAGCGCCGCAACCCCAGAGTTGGTCACGACTGGACCTAATGGTCAGGGGTCCCTGAACCTGAACCTGAACAACTGTATCCCATTTGGCCCTCCAGATGTTGATGGAACACAACTCCCAACAGCAAGGGATGATGGGAGTTGAAGTCCAGCCACACCTAGACAACCACACATCTCCTAACCCTGCCATTTGTCAAAGAGACACTACAGATTCAGAGCATCTTTCTCATTCACGTAAATGGTGAATAGTTGAAGTTGGCGAACATCAACGTTCTCCTTCCTTACAGGGCCGGGGAACCATGAGGGCCTCATTCCCCATCTGGGGAGCCTTCCGAGGACCATGTGATTGTGGGCGGAGCCAGAGGCAAAAGTGGGCGGAGCAACAGATTCCACTTCCACATGGTGCATTCCAAACTACAAGGAAGAAGATTCCACCTAAACATTAGGAAGAACTTAGGAAGAGCTGTTCGACAGTGGAATTTGCTGCCAAGGAGTGTGGTGGAGTCTCCTTCTTTGGAGGTCTTTAAGCAGAGGCTTGACAACCATATGTCAGGAGTGCTCTGATGGTGTTTCCTGCTTGGCAGGGGGTTGGACTCTATGGCCCTTGTGGTCTCTTCCAACTCTATGATTCTATGATTCTATTTGTGCCTCATCCTTCCTCCTGGAATGTCTTCTGAGGACCTGCACGGCAGGGGTGGGCGGGGCCAGAGGCAAGTGGGCGGGGCAACAGATGCTGCTCTCACTTTGCATGGCAGGGACATGAGCCAGGGGCAGATCAGTACAGTGGTACCTCAGGGTAAGTACTTAATTCGTTCCGGAGGTCTGATCTTAACCTGAAACTCTTCTTAACCTGAAGCACCACTTTAGCTAATGGGGCCTCCTGCTGCTGCTGCACCGCCAGAGCACGATTTCTGTTCTCATCCTGAAGCAAAGTTCTTAACCCGAGGTACTATTTCTGTTTTTTTTAAAAAAATAATTTTCATTAACTGGCCAATCACATCAAATTAAATCATATCACATAAATTCTGAATTACAAAGCCGAATTTTAAATTTTGTTGGGGGGACCCATATTTCAAGATCCGAAGGGGGGTTCTGATCATCTTCTTGCTGCTGCGTTAATGTCCCAATCAGTCCAAATCAGTCCAAACAAAGTTCATAGTTCTATCCCATCTTATCTTGCTGCTTCCACATCACATCTTGTTCATATCTTTTCTCTTTTTTCTTTATGATCTCTTCTGATAGTCTCCTTAAGCTGATAAACACCAATAGTAATAATAGTCCTGTGTGAATTTTCCTTCCAGTAGCACCTTAAAGACCAACTAAGTTAGTTCTTGGTATGAGCTTTCGTGTGCATGCACACTTCTTCAGATACACTGAAACAGATGTGTATCTGTGGGGTCCCAGGTTCCCCACCTTTGCTTTGAGCTTTTTGTTGTTGTTGTCGTTGTTTAGTCGTTTAGTCGTGTCCGACTCTTTGTGACCCCCTGGACCAGAGCACGCCAGGCACTCCTGTATTCCACTGCCTCCCGCAGTTTGGTCAAACTCATGCTGGTAGCTTCAAGAACACTGTCCCACCATCTCGTCCTCTGTTGTCCCCTTTGCCTTGTGCCCTCCATCTTTCCCAGCATCAGGGACTTTTCCAGGGAGTCTTCTCTTCTCATGAGGTGGCCAAAGTATTGGAGCCTCAGCTTCAGGATCTGTCCTTCCAGGGAGCACTCAGGGCTGATTTCCTTCAGAATGGATAGGTTTGATCTTCTTGCAGTCCATGCAACTCTCAAGAGTCTCCTCCAGCACCATAATTCAAAAGCATCCATTCTTCGGCGATCAGCCTTCTTTATGGTCCAGCTCTCACTTCCATACATCACTACTGCGAAAACCATAGCTTTAACTATACGGATCTTTGTCGACAAGGTAATGTCTCTGCTTTTTGAGATGCTGTCTAGGTTATCATCGCTTTTCTCCCAAGAAGCAGGCATCTTTTAATTTCGTGACTGCTGTCACCATCTGCAGTGATCATGGAGCCCAAGAAAGTAAAGTCTCTCACAGCCTCCATTTCTTCCCCTTCTATTTGCCAGGAGGTCAACAAATGGACAAGATAGTTCAATAGGCTTGTCCAGCTGCTTAGGAACCTTAATCAGAGTTCCCCACTGTGTGGAGAAGCCTATGCGTGCTAAATGTGTGGGTGTTGGGGGAACTCATGGTCCTTGTGGAACATGTGAGAAGGGGGGTAGAGAATAGTCCCTGTTCTCGTTTTGTTTGTTTTTATTATTATTTACATTTTTAAAATTTGGCTTTTCAGATTAAAACTTTACATTCACATATCGAACGTACAACATAAAAACAAGATTCCAAAGAATCTATAGGACTTCCTTCCACGCCTTCGTGGATCCTATTGTTAATCATTTCCTCCTTCATCTTTTATGATGATCCAAATCTTTTACCTCTCCATAGTGTCCAAAACTGTGTCCAATATCAACTACAAGTGTTATTCCAATCCTACTAAAGATTTTAACTGTTATAAATTTCCCCCATTCCTTATTAAAATGTTGGTCTTCCTGGTTTCTGATTCTTCCGGTCATTATAGCCATTTCAGCATAATCCATCAACTTGATCTGCCATTCCTCTCTGGTAGGGAATTTATCTTCTTTTCATCTCTGGGCCAAAAACATTTGTTTTGTTTTAAAATTAGTTTTTACTGAAGATTTTCTAGTGTAACAAACAAACAAATAAAGTACATCTCCACCTTCCAATTCATAGAGTGTTTTCCAGAGTTTGTTGACATTCAGTATGAGGAACCATTGCCATGTATATTGACCTTATTTTAAAAGGGCTTGCCCTTGAAAATTCCTGATTGACGGTCCTAATAAATGAGAGGACAGACGCAAGGAATGTTTTGTTTTTCTTGAACTCCTCCTGCCCTTCTTACTATTATTTGCATTTATCAACCTCTTTATGCAACAAAAAGTCTGAAGGCCACTGGACAAGGTTTAAATCATTAAAACAACAAGATCCGTCCGTCCCACTAAAAGGCGAGCAGCACCCTAGGCGACAACACTAATTAACCAAGGGCCACTAATTAACCAAAAAAGGCCTTGGCATGGGACCAAAAGTCTGACAAGGATGGCATCTGGCGTGTCTCCCTGGGGAGAGCATTCCATCAATGGGAGGCCATCACAGAAAAGGTGGCTGTTCTCCACCCCTTCTTTAGGGTGGGGCACATGGAGAAGGGCCTCTGAGGAACACCACAGGGTCCAGACTGATTCATGTGGAGAGAGACAGCTTCTTTCTGGCAGTTTTTGTTTCAGTGATCACATGGACTAGAAACTTAGTTAATGGATACCAGGAGTTCAGTAATAATAATACAGTCATACCTTGGGTTACAGACGCTTCAGGTTGCGTTTTTCAGGTTACGGACCCTCCAAAACCCAGAAGTACCGGAACGGGTTACTTCCGTGTTTTGGGGGTTGCGCATGTGCAGAAGCGCTAAATGGCGCTTTGCGCATGTGCAGAAGCACCACATCACAACTTGCACGTGCGCAGATGCACCGCTGCGGGTTGCTAATGTGCATCCCTCACGGATCAAGTTCGCAACCCGAGCGTCCACTGTAATAATAATAATAATTTATTATTTATACCCTGCCCATCTGGCTGGGTTTTCCCAGCCACTCTGGGCAGCTCCCAACAGAATATTAATAATAATAAAAGTGATAAAACATCAGACATTAAAAGCTTCCCTAAAGAGGGCTGCCTTCAGATGTCTTCTAAAAGTCAGACAGTTGTTTATTTCCTTGACATCTGCTGGGAGGGCGTTCCACAGGGTGGGCGCCACTACCGAGAAGGCCCTCTACCTGGTTCTCTGTAACCTCACTTCTCGCAGGGAGGGAACCACCAGAAGGCCCTCGGCGCTGGACCTCAGTGTCCGGGATGAACGATGCGGGTGGAGACGCTCCTTCAAGTATACTGGGCCGAGGCCATTTAAGGTTTTAATATAGAACGCACAGAGAAGACTACATAAAATGCATTCCAGGATCCAGTTTGTTAAGGGCTATGAGAGTTGTTCGGAGACTCCCTATTCCACTCACAGAAGTATCACAGAACTAAAATTCCCCTATTCTCAGAGAAGAGAATAGGGGAATTGTACTTCCTCTGGGAAGAGGGATTGAGTGTTAAACCAGCCCTGTGAGGGGGACGCGGGTGGCGCTGTGGGTTAAACCACAGAGCATAGGACTTGCTGATCAGAAGGTCAGCGGTTCGAATCCCCGTGACAGGGTGAGCTCCCGTTGTTCAGTCCCTGCTCTTGCCAACGTAGCAGTTCGAAAGCACGTCAAAGTGCAAGTAGATAAATAGGTACCGCTCCAGTGGGAAGGTAAACGGTGTTTCTGTGCGTTGCTCTGGTTCGCCAAAAGCGGCTTAGTCATGCTGGCCACATGACCCAGAAGCTGTACGCCGGCTCCCTCGGCCAGTAAAGCGAGATGAGCGCCGCAACCCCAGAGTCGGCCACGACTGGACCTAATGGTCAGGGGTCCCTTTACCCTTTACCTTATGACTGGTTAAAGTGGCATGATGCTTCTTTCAAAGCATAGTGAAGATGGGGCCTAAATTGCAAATAAAGTTTCAAAGTTTAATATGCATGTGAGCCCAGCAGAGGGCGATAATATGCAAGCTGACGAAGTCGCTTCCTTTCCGGTATGATTGGTCTGTCTAGCTCCACGTTTCCTGCACTGACTGGCAGTAGCTCTCTAGTTCCTGCACAGCCCTACCAGAAAACAGCAGGGATTGAAATTAGGATCTTGTGAGCAGCAGCTCTTTCCCTAAACATACCAAGAGGCCTTATATTATTCATTTATTTATAGGGTTTCTTATCCAGCCTTCACCATATTGTCTCAGGGCAAGTTACAGCAGCAGAATATCTGGACAAGGCTAAAACCTCTGGAGACTTTTTAGATTATCGGTATTCCTTTATTACATATACAGCAGAAGCATCATTTCCAAGACAACTCACAAGGCCGGCAAATTTGGAACTCTACTTGACAATCAGGGAACACCACTAATATTCCCCCTTCGTGTGAAGACAATTCTTATTCTTTTTTTTCATGACTTGGACTTTTGTTATTTAACCCATACGTAACTGTGCTTATTCCACCTGCATGCTTTGTTGTTGCTGTTTAGTCATTTAGTCGTGTCCGACTCTTCGTGACCCCCTGGACCAGAGCATGCGAGGCACTCCGGTCTTCCACTGCCTCCCGCAGTTTGGTCAAATTCATGCTGGTAGCTTCAAGAACACTGTCCCACCATCTTGTCCTCTGTTGTCCCCTTCTCCTTGTGCCCTCCATCTTTCCCAACATCAGGGACTTTTCCAGGGAGTCTTCTCTTCTCAAGAGGTGGCCAAAGTATTGGAGCCTCCGCTTCAGGATCTGTCCTTCCAGTGAGCACTCGGGGCTGATTTCCTTCAGAATGGATAGGTTTGATCTTCTTGCAGTCCATGGGACTCTCAAGAGTCTCCTCCAGCACCATAATTCAAAAGCATCAATTCTTCGGCGATCAGCCTTCTTTATGGTCCAGCTCTCACCTGCCTGCTTTACGCTTTTGTTTTTCACCTTTTAGTTTTCACCTGTCCTTAACAGTGTGAATGTGACCCTACTCTGAGTAAACCTACTGAGATGAAAGGGCATGGCTGACTTTTGTTTCATTCATTTTGTTTCATTCATTTCCATTGATCTGCTTTGAGCAAGACTATTAGGATAGGACTAACCCTCATCAGAACATCTATAACCACCTTTCATTTGAAGATATATGATGTCATATATACATGAGTGTGTGCGCATGTGTTCTAAATTTCTTGGTTAAAAGGTAAAGGTAAAGGTAAAGGACCCCTGAATGGTTAAGTCCAGTGAAAAGCAACTATGCACAGGGGTCAGCAAACTTTTTCAGCAGGGGGCCGGTCCACTGTCCCTCAGACCTTGTGGGGAGCTGGACTATATTTTTTTTGGGGGGGGGGAGGAATGAATTTCCATGCACCACAAATAACCCAGAGATGCATTTTAAATCAAAGGACACATTCTACTCATATAAAAAGATGCTGTTTCCCTGACTGTCTGCAGGCCGGATTTAGAAGGCAATTGGGCCGGATCTGGCCCCCGGGCCTTAATTTGCCTACCCATGGACTATGGGGTTGTGGCGCTCATCTCCCTTTCAGAGCAAGGGTGCCAGCGTTTGTCCACAGCTAGCTTTCCGAGTCATGTGGCCAGCAGGACTAAACCACTTCTGGCGCAACAGAACACTGTGACGGAAACCAGAGTGCACAGAAACGCCATTTACCTTCCCGTCGCAGGGGTACCTATTTATCTACTTGCACTGGCGTGCTTTTGAACTGCTAGGTTGGCAGGAGCTGGGACAGAGCAACGGGAGCTCACTCGGTCGCGGGGATTCGAACCACCAACCTACTGATCGGCCAGCCCAAGAGGCACAGTGGTTTTGACCACAGCGCCACCCACGTCCCTGTAAAAGTTCTTTTTTTTTTTTTTTATAAAATTTTTATTGGTTTTACAACATTCTTGAGAAAAACAAACAAACATTAAAAAAGACAAACATACACGTATAGTTTCAAACATATTTTCATAAACCTTCTTTCTAGGACTTCCCCATACCCCCCCTCTCTGCATCCCAATGTCCATAGTTCAACTAGCAACTCCCAATTATTACTTTCCAATCTCTATCATCTTAGTCCTCTCTTACACTCTGATCTTATGTCCCTATACCCCTTTGTTTCTGGAAACCACGACATTTTAACATTCGTTAAGTTTATAGTAGTCCTTAAGATAGCTTTTAAATTTTCTCCACTCCTCTTCTGCCGTCTCTTTTCGTTGGTCACGGATTCTGCCTGTCATCTCGGCCAATGTCATGTAGTCCATCACTTTCATCTGCCATTCTTCCAAAGTGGGTAGGTCTTGTGTCTTCCAGTACTTTGCGATGAGTATTCTTGCTGCTGTTGTGGCATACATGAAAAAAACTCTATCTTTCTTTGTCACCAATTGGCCGACAATGCCCAAGAGGAAGGCCTCTGGCTTTTTAGAAAAAGTACATTTAAGTACCTTTTTCATTTCATTATAGATCATTTCCCAGAAGGCCTTAATCTTCGGGCATGTCCACCAAAGGTGGTAAAAGGTACCTTCAGTCTCTTTACACTTCCAACATTTGTTATCGGGCAAATGATAAATTTTTGCCAGCTTGACTGGGGTCATGTACCACCTGTATACCATTTTCATGATGTTTTCCTTTAAGGCATTACATGCCGTAAATTTTATACCGGTGTTCCATAACCATTCCCAGTCAGCTGACATAATGTTATGTCCAACATCCTGAGCCCACTTAGTCATAGCCGATTTAACTGTTTCATCCTGTGTGTTCCATTTCAACAACAAGTTATACATTCTAGATAAATTCTTAGTATTGGGTTCTAACAGTTCGGTTTCTAATTTTGATTTTTCCACCTGGAAGCCGACTTTCCTGTCCTGTTTAAAAAATTCCATTATTTGGCGATATTGGAACCAATTTTCTACTTTATGCTTCAATTTCTCCTGACTTTGTAATTTGAACTTATCTCCATCCTGTTCTAAAATTTCCCAATACTTCGGCCATCCGACCTCCATATTGAGTTTTTTCACTGCTTTAGCCTCCACTGGTGACACCCATCTAGGGGTTTTGTTTTCCAATAGATCTTTATATCTTGTCCAAACATTAAACAATGCTTTTCTGACAATGTGATTTTTGAAGGCACTGTTAACTTTATCATACCAAAGATATGCATGCCAACCAAAAGCATTATTGAAACCTTCCAGATCCAAGATGTCTGTATTCTCGAGGAGCATCCATTCTTTGAGCCAGCAAAAAGCTGCTGCCTCATAATACAATTTTAGGTCCGGCAGGGCAAAACCCCCTCTTTCTTTAGCATCTGTCAATATTTTAAATTTAATTCGGGGCTTTTTGCCCTGCCAGACAAATTTCGAGATATCTTTGTGCCACCTCTTAAAACATTCCATCTTATCAATAATCTGCAAGGTCTGAAACAGAAATAACATTCTAGGCAATACATTCATTTTAATTACTGCAATTCGGCCTAACATTGACAGTTTCAAATTTGACCATATTTCTAAGTCTTTTTTAATTTCTGACCAACATTTTTCATAATTGTCCTTATACAAATTCTGATTCTTGGATGTTAAATAAACCCCTAGATACTTAACCTTCTTGACCACAGTCAAACCTGTTTCCTCTTGAATTTTCTCTTTTTCTATATCTGTTAGGTTTTTCCCTAAAACTTTGGTTTTTTGCTTGTTCAACTTAAATCCAGCTACCTGGCCAAACTGTTCTTGGCCAAACTGTTCTCCCTGTAAAAGTTCTTGGTATACTACCCTGAAGTCCACTTAGGGATTTGTGGTTTGCATGTATTTAGCAGGAAATAAATAATTTGCAATTCAAACCGCTGGTTTTGACCTATAAAGTCTTACCTGGCTTAGGACCCTAATACCTCAAAGACCACTTATGAACTGACCCCGACCCTGAAATCATCACCTGAGGCCCTTCTTTGTGCACCCTCTCCACAGGTGGTCTGGAGAGTTACAACCTAAGAATGGGCCTTTTCTGTGGTGGCTCTACACTTGTGGAATACCCTCCCCAGAGTGCCATAATTACCTATCTTTAGGTGCCAGGCAAAAACATTCCTTTTTAATCAGGCACAACCATTTTTTGAATGGGTGGGATGTTTTGATGCAGAACGGTCTTTCAAATTTGTCCCCCACACCCCTGATGCTGGTTTCAAGATGTGTTTCCTTCTCACTTAAAATATTTTAAGTCTCTTTGAGTCACCATGGCTGCTATGTACTGAAGTTCTCACCCTGGGCCAGCAGGGGGATACTGTAGATAGTTTTCACTCAGGTCCACATATGCAAATAAGGAATTGAAAGTGACGTTCAGTGATTGGATAGTTACAGAAAGTTGTTACTGTTACTGTTGCTTTGTAGTTGAGCTCTATATAAGCAAGTTGGCTGAACCCTTCAGCTCAGTTCTGTTCTGGCCTGTGAATAAACAAGAGCTGTCTGAAGAATCGCTGTGTCGTCTGATATGTTCACCCACAACTTAACAATGGCAAAAAAGAAGCAGCAACTAATAAATTTAGTAAATCATAATAGCGATAATCAATAGCTGGGATTTATTTTCATTTCATTTCTCTCTGCCCTTCTAGCTGTTCAATCTCTCCTCCCCCCACCCCCCTCCCCGTCCTTTCATTCTCTCATCCAGTAACACCTCTGAGTAAGGGGCACATGTCACACCAAGCTTTCATTTTGCAAATCATGCCTCACCGTGACACTGCGGGGAGGGAATGTGCAGACAGCATGCCAAACTTTTGCACACAGCCATCAGGGATTTGCCTGCAAAGCACGACTCCATTGTTCCCCGTTGCCGATATGGCTGCAGCTATTCAGATGTGCCGAGCTGACTTTGGAGGTGTCAAATTAATTTGCAAGATCGCCCTCGTCTTTTTAGTTGACACCAAAGGAAAAGCCCTGGACTCCTTGGGAAGGGAAATTAGGCTTTGCTCATGAGATAGAGACTTGTGCTTTTCTTTGCTAGTGGCTCCTATATTTGATAAATTTCTGCCTCCCTTGTTTTGCCCCTGTTTCTGTAGTAGTTTCTGCTTTGCAGGGCAGCGGGGGACTCGGTTACAAGTTTGAATTTAGTTTAACTTTAAAAAATATATTTTAAAGGGACACCAGACATATATGTGTAGAAGAAAATAGCCTTTTAAGCATCCCAGGTCCAAGGTATTCAGGGCTTTAATGATAATATCCAGGAGGGTATGCTGGAATTTATAAAGACTCTTTTCACACTTGGGGGTATTTTGGTGAATCTACCATTTCCTCAAGGATTGCATATATTCATTATTTTGTCCCAAGATAGTCACTGGTCAAATGGGATTTGCAAGTTTCTGAAGCAATGCAAGAATGGAATGTGCCCCAAACAGCCATCTTTGGCAATGTTTCATTCTTTCAATGTGTTTGCAAATTCAAGTACCGCCACAGGCTAGGTGAAAAGCTTCACCATTGATTCTAGCCCTTATTCCATAAATAATTTTAGCTGCAACCCCATGCCCAATGACTGGGGAGCAGGGGGTATGAGAAGGCACAATTTTCACCACACCCAGCGCTCTTGTTTTGCTGCAGTTCACTTTCTGCCAGAAAACGACGTTATTTGTCTCACTGTCCGCTGTCGCAAAATTGCACGCCTCACGTAATTTGCAAAGTTAATTATGTAAATTTACATTGCTACTACGTGATACCGCTCCATTCGTTTCAGTGCCGAGGATACACAATGCAAATATGAGCCAAAGACTGGCAATCTCCATTTTCATTGCTGTCTGAATTCTTGGACATCCCTTAAAGGTAAAGAGACCCCTGACCATTAGGTCCAGTCGTGACCGACTCTGGGGTTGTGGCGCTCATCTCGCTTTACTGGCCAGGGGAGCCGGCGTACAGCTTCCGGGTCATGTGGCCAGCATGACTAAGCCACTTTTGGCAAACCTGAGCAGCGCATGGAAACACTGTTTACCTTCCC
Source organism: Podarcis bocagei (assembly GCF_964188305.1). Classification (NCBI taxonomy): domain Eukaryota; kingdom Metazoa; phylum Chordata; class Lepidosauria; order Squamata; family Lacertidae; genus Podarcis; species Podarcis bocagei. The sequence continues at coordinate 15,201,877 of NC_138142.1, read as the reverse complement.
GCCGGAGCGGTACCTATTTATCTACTTGCACTTTGACGTGCTTTCAAACTGCTAGGTTGGCAGGAGCAGGGACTGAGCAATGGGAGCTCACCCCATCGCAGGGATTCGAACTGCCAACCTTCTGATCGGCAAGTCCTAGGCTCTGTGGTTTAACCCACAGCGCCACCCACGTCCCTTGCCTGAAAGTAAGCCTTACTGAACTTGTATTTTTCAATAGTATGTATGGGGTGTGCTGCTAGTGATTTGCAGCCATGCCCCTTTAAGTCTGGTTAATTCTGATGGGTCTTGTTAAGTACAAACTACATTCGCTGGACTGTAAAACTTAAGAGATAGAAATGATGAACTTTTAATGGAAAACTAGAGGCCTTTTTTTTGGACTTTCCGATGAAGTATTATTGCGATATAAAATAGTGAGCAAGATTCGAAATACGAACGGCAGGAGGCGGGGAATAAAAATACCGATAAGGATGGTGTATGGGGGTTTGGTAACAAGTCGGGTTTTCCCCGAACACCTCCTCTTCGTCAGGCTTAAAATTTCTGTCCAGGTGGATTTTTATAAAATTTGACAAAACGTCCGGGTTTTTAAAGCAGCATTTTTAAACCTAATAACAAGTATAATGCACTCTGCTGCTTATTCACAAGCATGAGTTAGGAAGGATGCTATTAAATCAATACAACCTCTCCTGGTATCCACAACATTCCCACAATGCGCGAATATAAAATTGACATTTCTTGCTCTGCCCGCTTTTGACTCTGGCTCCACCCATAATGGAGATTTGACCCCTGGAACATTGCCCAGAAGGGAATATGTTTCTTGGGCTGGGGTGTGTGTGGAAAGGTTCCCTGTCTTAAATAAAGTTGGGAGTCGTTGTGGAAAGCAGACAAAATATGCCATCTTCCATTTTAGCGGCAATGGTGGAGGTAGTATACCTTTTTCAGAGGTATATAATGTATATATATATATATGCAGTTCTTTTTGTCTTTTTTTTAACAAAGAGAGATTGAATCAGACCTTCTTGTGCTTGGAAACGATACACGGTCAGGTGTCCGTTATAAAACAAGTGGAAACAATGAGTGCATAATGATTGGCAAAATGTAGCTTGACTCCTTCAGCTCTCTTCTTTACCAAAAGAAAACAACCCAAAACAGCTGCGGCTGACGTTCAGTCTTTCCTCTCTTTCTTAAGATTGCCACTCAGCTCAACAGGACATCATATGAAGATAAAGGAGAGTTGAGGGCACACACATTTCTCCTGTAGAGACTCCTGTACCCAAGATCCCTGGCAGCCAGCGATGGACGCCGCAGTCCAGAATGTTCTAGAGAAAGACAGAAGATAGGATGGAGTCGATGAGGTACAGTTTCCAGTTCCTTCTTTTAAATTTTTTTTATTATTGATTTGTTACAAAAAGCAATCTAAATGAATAAAGCGCAAAGATAACAAAAAGTAAGAAAACAGCGAGTAAATAAATAAATACAGTGGAACCCCTACTTACAACCATAATCCGTTCCGGCGGCCCGTCCTTTAGGCGAAACGGGACGCTAGTAGAAGCGTCGTTGTGCACAGGTGCATTCGGCGGCGGCGCGCTTCTGCGCATGTGCAGAGGGCGGTAGGCGCTTCTGCGCATGTGCAAACCTCAGAAACCGCTTCTGCATGTGTGTGAATCGCGGCAAACCCAGTACAGTGGTACCTCGGGTTACATACACTTCAGGTTACATACACTTCAGGTTACAGACTCCGCTAACCCAGAAATAGTAAGAACGGACCTCCAGAACGAATTAAGTACGTAACCAGAGGTACCACTGTATTTACTTCCAGGTTTGCCGCGGTCGCGACTTGGATCGGGCCCAAGTAGAGGCGGTCGTAAGTAAGAGGTTCTACTGTAAATCAAATCATAATGTTTCATGGCCTGGAAGGACAGAAGTTCAAAGATACAGCACAGCTTCAAAGGGTAATAAAGCAGTAACTCACACAAAGGACTCAGCTACATTAGTAAAAAAACAACAACAACCAGCGATTTGAATGTGTTATAAACATGCAACAGCAGATGGCGCAGGAGAGCAATATAGACATAATATAGATTTGAATCTCTGGGGGGAACTTTGGAAGAGCGATTTGAAGTTCACAGCATGTTATTCATTGAAGGAGAACTACCAGAAAATGATTTACAGATGGTATTTAACTCCAAGTAGACTTGCTAAAATGTATAAGTCCGAATCAGAAAAGTGCTTTATATGTATCGAGGCTGATGGTATATTTTATCATATGTGGTGGACTTGTAAAAGGGTAAAAGAATATTGGGAAATAATATATAATGAATTGGAAAAAATGTTTAAAGGTACTTTCCTAAAAACACAAAAAAACCAAAGTCCTTTCTGTTGAGGATAATTCAGACTGAAATTCCCAGGTGTCAAAAAAGGTTATTTATGTATACTACTACTGCAGCCTGTGTTTTGTTATCCCCAAAATGGAAAATGAGCAAGGTCCCGACCAAAGAAGAATGACAACTTAAACTGATGGAATACGCGCAACTTTCAGATTTAACATACAGAATAAGAGAACAAGAAGAAAATACGTTTAAAGAAGACTGGAAAATGTTTACTGAATATATGGGTGAAAATTGTGTTCATTTGAAAACGTTGGTAGCCTGAAGATAAATTCATCAGTGTAAATAAGTTTTGATAGATGTAACAATGGTTTACTGAATGTTTTAGTTTATGTAAAATATGCAGGGATGTTTGGTATGCAAAATGAACCACGGAAAGAGAAGAAGGGAAGCCACTGGTTTAAGGTTGTTTAAATGAATATTTTGAAATGTAAATTATAAAATTTAATTTAAAAAGTGTGTGTGTGTGTGTGTGTGTGTGTGTGTGTGTGTCTATATAGTTAAAGCTATGGTTTTCCCAGTAGTGATGTATTGAAGTGAAGTGAGAGCTGGACCATTAAGAAGGCTGGTCGCCGAAGAATTGATGCTTTTGAATTATGGTGCTGGAGGAGACTCTTGAGAGTCCCATGGACTGCAAGAAGATCAAACCTATCCATTCTGAAGGAAATCAGCCCTGAGTGCTCACTGGAAGGACAGATCCTGAAGCTGAGGCTCCAATACTTTGGCCACCTCATGAGAAGAGAAGACTCCCTGGAAAAGACACTGATGTTGGGAAAGATGGAGGGCATAAAGAGAAGGGGACGACAGAGGATGAGATGGTTGGACAGTGTTCTCAAAGCTACCAGCATGAGTCTGACCAAACTGCGGGAGGCAGTGGAAGACAGGAGTGCCTGGCATGCTCTGGTCCAGGGGGTCACGAAGAGTCAGACATGACTAAACGACTAAACAACAACAACAACAAATATATATATATATATATATATGCAGGTTTTGGTGTCTTCGGGTGTCTTCCCGTGTAAGAGTTGGGGTGTCTAGGCGACGTTTCGACGAGGTCTCACTCATCATCTTCAGGCTGGTGCTTTCGGCTTCTTGTTACTGGAACAGAGCAGGATCTCAGTGTTTGAGTTCCTATAAATACTGTTGAGGGGGTGTGGTGTATAGCCTCCAACGTTCTGGGCAGAGAGGAAGTTCCCAGGTTAGTGTGTCTTTTCTTCTTTTGTTCATTAATTACTTGAGGGATATCTTGAGTGATTTCTTGAGTGATATTCTGAGTACCACTTAGGAGGGTCATTAGGTGTGGATTAGTTGCTAAAGCTTTCGTGTCTTGACCTCTTGACCTTGTGAAGAGTTTTTTCTGAGAAGATGGCTGTACTGCACTTAGTTGTGCTCTGGCTTGGCTTCGTGTATAGGGGCGAGCTGTGGTTTTGTGCCCTGTGCCAGCCAGATCTGTGTAGGGATTGCAGGGGGGTGCAGCATCCGGAGGTGCCACTATGGTTTGGCTACTGGATGGTGTCTGTAATTTATCTGTGGAGAGGGTCTGGGTTTGGGTCTGGTGTGGTTGATTGGAGATGGCGTTCTGTGTGCCTCTGGTTCTGGTGTCGGTTTTTGTGGGGAGGGCTATTTTCCAGATGTCTGGCAGGCGGGACGTATCGTCACGCTTGTTCATGTTGTGAGGGTGTTTCTCTATCTCGATGGCTTCCATGATTATTCTCTTGTGGTGGTGTTCCATGTTAAAGAGCAATTTGGAATCTGAAAAATTAATTTCGTGTCCTGTTTCTTTCATGTGTTGGTAAAGAGAGGAAGTTTTTTCTTCTTTTTTGACGGCATTCTTGTGTTCTGCGATACGTGCATTTATTCGTCTGTTTGTTTGTCCAATGTACGTGGCTGGGCAGACTTTGCAGGGTATTTCATAGACCCCTTGGTTTTCTAACTGGATTTTATCTTTGGGGTTTCTGAGGATATTGGCTATTTTTTGGTTGGTGCAAAAGGCTGTTTTGATATTGTGTTTATGGAGGATTTTGCTAATTTTATCTGTAGTGCCCTTGATATAAGGAAGGAGGGCCATGCCATTGTTTTCTTTTGTGTCTTGCTTTTTGGGGGGTGTTTCTTTTTGGATTAGCTTCGTAACCCTGTTTTGCTGGTATCCGTTGGCGATTAACACATTTGAAAGATTCTGTAACTCAGTTGTCAAGTGGTCTTTGTCAGCCAGGCGTTTGGTTCTGGAGATGAGAGTCTTGGCTACGGAGTTTATTTGTGCAGGGTGGTGGTGTGATTGTGCATGTAAGTAGCGGTTGGTGTGTGTTTTTTTCCGGTAGATAGTGTGTCCTAGGGAGCCATCAGGTTTTTTGTAGATTAGGACGTCAAGGAAGGGAAATTGGTTGTTGGCTTCTATTTCCATAGTGAATTGTATTTTGGGGTGTAGGCTGTTGAGATGTGTGAGGAAGCTATCTAGTTTTTTCTTCCCGTGTGGCCAAATTCTTCCCGTGAGGCCAAATTCCTCTCTGCCCAGAACGTTGGAGGCTATACACCACACCCCCTCAACAGTATTTATAGGAACTCAAACACTGAGATCCTGCTCTGTTCCAGTAACAAGAAGCCGAAAGCACCAGCCTGAAGATGACGAGTGAGACCTCGTCGAAACGTCGCCTAGACACCCCAACTCTTACACGGGAAGACACCCGAAGACACCAAAACCTGCATTCCTGTACCCGTGAAAATCTACGAAAGCATATATATATATATATATATATATATATATATATATATATATATATATATATATGTCTGTGTGTGTGTGTGTGTGTGTGTGTAAAAGGTACCCCTGCCCGTACGGGCCAGTCATGACCGACTCTGGGGTTGCGTGCTCATCTCGCTTAAGAGGCCGTGAGCCAGCGCAGTCTGAAGACACTTCCGGGTCACATGGCCAGTTTGACAAAGTTGCTCTGGCGAGCCAGCACCAGCGCAGCGCACAGAAACGCCGTTTACCTTCCCGCTATAAAGCGGTACCTATTTATCTACTTGCACTTAGGAGTGCTTTCGAACTGCTAGGTGGGCAGGAGCTGGGACCGAACGACGGGAGCTCACCCCGCCGCAGGGATTCGAACCGCTGACCATACGATCGGCAAGTCCTAGGCACTGAGGTTTAACCCACAGCGCCACCCGCGTCCATATATATACATATATATATATGCAGGTTTTGGTGTCTTCGGGTGTCTTCCCGTGTAAGAGTTGGGGTGTCTAGGCGACGTTTCGAAACGTCGCCTAGACACCCCAACTCTTACACGGGAAGACACCCGAAGACACCAAAACCTGCATTCCTGTACCCGTGAAAATCTACGAAAGCAAATATATATATATATATATATATATATATATATATATATATATATATATATATATATATATTTGTGCAGGAAAAACACAGCCGCGAGCTAGCCTGGCAGAGAGTCGGCACACTGTTCTTGCTGGATCAGGTATCCTTCTCTGACAATGCAGACATGCTTTCCCTCTGAGAACATGACTTAATTTCTATGCATGTGTAAAACTAAGGCAAGGGAAAGCCTCTGTAGAAGCCTGTGGGATTTATGGGCCTGCAGAGTCCACTTTTGTGGGTTCTGCCAATGGCTGCTGTTGCTCTGGACCAAGTAAAGCTGTCTCAAAGATCACAGGGGTCTCTTTATTGAAGGAGTCTGCAACCACACACCTGGCTCCCTGCAGACCGTCCCCTTGGCACCGTTTCTTGCTGCCCACGGCATTCCCTTGGCATTCCACGCAGACACGACGCTCTCTCGCCAGCGGCCTGCTCCAGAAATGCAGGCGGCAGGCAGGGCTCACCTGCGTCAGGCGGAAGTAGATGCAATAACTGGAAAGTGCAAAGAGGGAGGAAGGAAAGGGTTAGGTCTCCATGCTTGGTTAAATTGCCTTCAAACCATTCCTGCCCTCCGCACCCCAGACATACACAAATGGAGGTCATCATCTCTCGAGACAGACGGATGCCAACAACAACAGGATTGGGGGGAGAGATGCAACACAGTTCTCGTTCAGAGAACAATCCACTTAAGAGCTCATGCACACTTGCATTCATCCTGTGATTTCTTCTAGGTACAGGTCCAAGAAGTTTTCCCCTGGGAAAACCCTCTGTTTACCACTGAATCGGAAAAAATGTGAATCTGTGCAATACCCAGTGGATGTTTGTTCTAATTCTGCGGCCAACTCTGGGTTTTCCCTGGGGAAAAGAAAAAGCTTTGAGCCCCGTACTGAGAAATCATGGGACAAGTATCGAAGAGCCCTAAGTTGCCATTATACCCAAGTTGGTCATTATACCAGAATACCTGAAGGAGCGTCTCCACCCCCATCGTTCTGCCCGGACGCTGAGGTCCAGCTCCAAGGGCCTTCTGGTGGTTCCCTCAATGCGAGAAGCAAAGCTACAGGGAACCAGGCAGAGGGCCTTCTCGGCAGTGGCGCCCGCCCTGTGGAACACCCTCCCATCAGATGTCAAAGTGATAAACAACTACCTGACATTTAGAAGACATCTGAAGGCAGCCCTGTTTAGGGAAGTTTTTAATGTGTGACATCTTAATGTATTTTTAATCTTTGTTGGAAGCTGCCCAGAGTGGCTGAGGAAACTCAGCCAGATGGGTGGGGTACAAATAATAAATTATTATTATTATTATTATTATTATTATTATTATTATTATTATTATTATTTTCAACAGAATATACAAACTGAAACACAGCCGCCCACTAGGTAGGAAGGTTGTCACAGCTATTGGGTCTTCTTTTCTAGGCAGAAGACTCCAGAGCAAGGGCAGGGCACGTTGCCCTCACTGTGATCTGGCATCACAACGACACTGTCGTGATGATGTGGAGTTGATCACGAAGCCACACCCAAGCGAGGACAACGCTCTCTGCCCTGGCTCTGTCAAGCCTTGTCGGAGGGGGGAAGATGGCTAGCAGCCTAGGTACCCGGGAGTCGGAAGGATGCTACTGATGGGACCACGTAACGGAGCAACTCCGCTAGGAGGCAAGGTGGCAGCATTTGGGACTTTTTAGCTTAAAGAAAATGTGAGCAAGAGGTGGCATGATAGAAACATATTGTCAGCCTTCAGGAAATCGGCTTCTTGCCCCCATGGCAGTAGATAAGCAGAACAAAGGAAAAGGAGTCTTCTTAGCAGTTAGTAACTTTCATAATCATAGAGAGAGAACAAAGAACACATCACCTAGAAATGGTGGTGCTCCCAATTAAGGATTACACCCCCCCTTCCGTCCCTATTAATCTACGTCACTTCTACGTCTTGTAATCTGAGTTTGTACACTCTGTGCTTTCTGTTCTGCCAGTTTTTGAGCTCTCTGGGACTTTGGAGAAGGGGGGTGAATGCTGTCCACAGACTGTGAATCTGTTAACACTCTCTCTTCCAGTGTTCCTTTTGCTAGCTGTTCCCCATCCAGTATTTCCCAGCTTCTGCCTTCTGAACTATGCCCCTCTGCAAACCACTGTTCCAAATCTATACTGCCCTCCTGCTCCTGGGAAGATTCAGGAGCAGGAACAGGGGGAGGGGGAGGCTCCCACCATTCCTCCTCAGCACAGTCCCTGACACATATAAAAAGAAAGAAAGAAAGAAAGAAAGAAAGAAAGAAAGAAAGGTCTTTTGCTAAGTGATTCCATCAACAGATGGAGAAGAATCCAAACTTCATCCTCAGCTTGCTGGTTAGGAGAAAGATGAATACACAGTTTACACACCAAAGGTCAGTGCTAGCATAAAGGAGACAGGATTGGTCAGATATGTTTGTTCTTTTTCTCTGTTTATAATATGGTGGCTGATCAAGCAGGGGTGCCCTGCAGGGATGACCAAGGAATGCTACTTAGGTATTTCTCTTGGGATTCATAATCCAAAGCTTCTTATTTGCTTCTGCGACTTCCTGTTTATTCCTGGCTCCCAAACAGCATTCCCGGAGGCAAAACAGACCATCCTGTTCTGTGGTGGTCCAGACCAGCAAAAAGCTCTGTGAAGGGAACAGGGTCCTCCTAAAAAAATCTCTTAACAAACTACAGCTCCCATAATTCTTTTGGGGAGGCCATGGCTGTTTAAAGTAGTATCAGAGGGCTTTAAAAGTACAGTCATACCTCATGTTACGTTTGCTTAAGGTTGCGCGTTTTCAGGTTGCATCCCATGGTGACCCAGAAGTACTGGAAAGCGTTACTTCCAGGTTTCGCCACTCACACATACGCAGACGCGCAAAACGACGTCACACGCATGTGTAAAAGCAGTGACTCGCAACCCGCGCATGCACAGACGCAGGTTGCGTTCTTTTCAGGTTGCAAACGGGCCTCCGGAACGGATCCCATTCGCAACCAGAGGTACCACTGTATAGTGGAACCAGACCTGGAGAACCCTTCAAACATAGAATGCTTTCAGATAGAGAACTGTTCTCTGTGAGGTAGGGCACACAGCCAACTTCACCTCTGCCTTCCCTGCACGGGAGTAGATACACACATATCTCCATCGGATTGGGCTGCGAATTTATTAAGTAAATTTCTGTGCCCACCAACACCAAATGAGGTGTGTTGGGTGGCTAATGGAGACAGGACCTTTTTGGTGGTGGCCCCTGTTGTGAAATGCCCTCTCAAAAGAGTCTGGCCTGGCTCCATGCTATGATTACCTTATATCAGCGCTAAGGATTGTATTCACTATAATGACAAGTACCCTGTTCCAACAGCACAAGGATTTCTCCTTACACAATGGAGTATTTTCACACTCTCCTCCCCCTGAATTTGTGCTGAGTTTCCCACCCAGTCTTCTGGCACAGCTTTGGGGATGGCACAGGACACCTGGGTGGGAGTCCTATTACAATAACACTAATCCTTGCTCTGGCACAATTATTTAGTTGAATAACACCCCAAAAGAAGTCCTTTAAAAAAAACAATTGCTGGCATTTAAAATCGTCCAGGTCTTTTGTAAAGTTTGCCCTGGTGGGTTTATCTGTTTACTGTGATGGTTCAGTTTTTTATTTCTTTTTTTTAAATATACTTTTCAAGTTTATACATTTCACTAATTTTACAATCATTTTGACATTTCAAAGGTGTGTCAATCTGCAAAGGAGCAGATTGTGTACATGTGTGTTTTTGTTGGGAGAGCACATTTTGTAAGAACCTAACTCAAAGGAGCAACAAGGAGAAATGATGGATCTGACCTAAACATTTATGTAAGAGACAACAAAAGTAAAGGTGTGACTAATTCTGCACACACAAATGGAAAAATAAAAACTTGGCTTCCTTCCTCTTCTTTCTACAGTTCCTTAAATTTATTTTTAATATCTTCAGCATATCCAAATGAACTTAATTTGCTCCTTTATTCATCTTCTTTAGATATATACTCTTATGAAACTGCAGGTGGTTACAATAACCCTGCCAATGTTTTTATCTGTTTGCAATTTATCTGTAAATATTCAATAAACCATTTCTATTCTTTTATTTTAAAAAAATTCTTATCTTGATTTCTTATTCTTCCGGTAAGCTTCACCATTTCTGCATATTCCACAAATTTTTGCATCCACGGTTTTGAGAGCGCCGTGTACGAAGGAGGCCTGTTTTGCCAGATGTCACGCGACAGCTCCGGGAGCAATGCACAGACATCGCAAAGCCCGTCTGCTGTATCTCAGCAACACCAAAGCTTCTCCCTCTCGGAGCCGCGGGCTTTGATTGCGTCTCCCTAATTAGGCAAGAATCTCTGGCTGGCACGACACTCTGGTGCGAGAATCCGGCGGCCGGAGACAATCGATGGAACATCAGAGGGGAAGGCGACATCGTCCAGAAATTGCTTGGCCTTGGCTGCTTTTCTCTCTCTCTCTCTCTCTCTGCTCTGGTTCTGTTCCAAGGAAAAGAGAGCCGGGAAGAAGTGTAGCTCTCCCAAGTAACTATGCAAAAGAGGGGCCTCTCTCCTCAGTCCTCCAGGCCAGGATTAGATGCTGCTTGTGTGATTGAGCCAGCAAAGACTATACTCTCCAACATTTCTCCAATGAAAAATAGGGAAATCCTATTCAATAATAAGGAACACGGGTGGCGCTGTGGGTTAAACCACAGAGCCTAGGACTTGCCGATCAGAAGGTCGGCGGTTCAAATCCCCGCGATGGGGTGAGCTTCCGTTGCTCGGTCCCTGCTCCTGCCAACCTAGCAGTTCAAAAGCATGTCAAAGTGCAAGTAGATAAATAGGTACCACTCCAGCAGGAAGGTAAACAGCATTTCCGTGTACTGCTTTGGTTCGCCAGAAGCAGCTTAGTCATGCTGGCCACATGACCCGGAAGCTGTACGGCGGCTCCCTCAGCCAGTAAAGTGAGATGAGCACCGCAACCCCAGAGTCGTCTGTAACTGGACCTAATGGTCAGGGGTCCCTTTAACTTTACCTTTATTCAATAATAATGATGATGATGATAATTTATTATTTATACTCTGCCCATCTGGCTGGGTTTCCCCAGCCACTCTGGGCGGCTACCAACAGAATATTAAAAACATTAAAAACTTCCCTAAACAGGGTGTTCAGATGTCTTCTAAAAGTCAGCTAGAGTGGTACCTCGGGTTACATACGCTTCAGATTACAGACTCTGCTAATCCAGAAGTAGTGCTTCAGGTTAAGAACTTTGCTTCAGGATGAGAACAGAAATCGTGCTCCGGCAGCGCGGTGGCAGCAGGAGGCCCCATTAGCTAAAGTGGTGCTTCAGGTTAAGAACAGTTTCAGGTTAGGAACGGAGCTCTGGAACGAATTAAGTACTTAACCCGAGGTACCACTGTAGTTGTTTACAGTAGACGCTTGGATTGCAAACGTGATCCGTGCGGGATGCACGTTCGCAACGCGCAGCGGCACACCTGCACACGCGCGGGTTGCAATTTGGCGCTTCTGCGCATGCACCACTGCCGAAACCCGGAAGTAATCTGTTCTGGTACTTCTGGGTTTCGGCAGGTCAGTAACCCGAAAAAACAGAACCTGAAGCGTCTGTAACCCGAGGTATGACTGTATTTCCTTGACGTCTGATGGTAGGGCGTTCCACAGGGCCAGCGCCACTACCAAGAAGGCCCTCTGCCTGATTATAGTTATTATTTTATAATTTATACCCTACCATCTGACTGGATTGCCCCAGCCACTCTGGGTGGCTTTCAACATATATATATATACAGTGGTGCCCCGCAAGACGAATGCCTCGCAAGACGGAAAACTCGCTAGACGAAAGAGTTTTCCGTTTTGGAGGTGCTTCGCAAAACGAATTTCCTATGGGCTTGCTTCGCAAGACGACAATGTCTTGCGAGTTCCTGCTGGTTTTTTTTCCTCCCCCCCCCTTTTCTAAGCCACTAAGCCGCTTATCAGCTGATACGATCAGCAGATAAGTCGCTAAAAGCCGCTAAAAGCTGCTAAAAGCCACTAATAGCGCTAATCCGCTAATCCTTCAATGGGCTTGCTTCGCAAGACGAAAAAACCGCTAGACGAAGAGAATCACAGAACGGATTCTTTTCGTCTTGCGAGGCACCAGTGTGTGTGTGTGTGTGTGTGTGTGTGTGTGTGTGTGTATAATTAAACATTGAAAGAAAACCTCCCATATACAGAGCTGTCTTCAGATGTCTTCTAAAGGTTGTATAGTTACTTATCTCCTTGGCTCAGGGGTCGCCTACCTCCATAACCCTCCAGCATTTCTCCAATGAAAATAGAGACATCCTAAGGAAAAGCTTGACATCTGAAACCGGGACGGCTTCTGGGACTGTCCCTGGAAAAATAGGGACATTTGGAGGGTCTGAAATATTGGTTCACTAGGACAAAGGGGGCACTGCCCCACCAATCTGTCTGGCTCAGAGGTGCAGTGTTCCCGGGTGGGTGTCAAAGACTAGAATCCCAGAACCAACCAATCAGCATGGAAGAGGTGCTTTTTAGATACCAAGAAGAGGTCTTCTCCCGCTTTGTGCTGATTGGAGCCAATCAGAGTCAGCCGCTGAGGCTTGGCTCCCAGGGCCATTCTAGAGAAGGTGAATGTGGGGAACAGCAAGGATAAAAGTTCCCCTGTATCCTCCAAACATAAGCATCAAGGAAAACTGAAAACACAAGGTGCTTTACTTTCAAAAGAATGATGTGCAAGCCTTGTAGAGTACAATGGAACGTCAAGGAAAACACAACTTCCTTCTTCTTTCTTCTTCTTAATTTAATTTTGTTATGCACTGAGTTGAGTAGGATCCAGAATGCAGCAGTCTGATTGGTCCTAGAACAATAGGATCCAGAAAGCAGCAGTCTGATTGATCCTAGAACAAAAGGGTCCAGAATGCAGCAGTCTGATTGGTCCACAGGAGCTACCCAATCCAGCTCCAGATGGAAGTAAATCCGCAACCTGATTGGCCTACAGGTGAATCCTGGAATTAGACAATCACGTAGGGCCCATTGTGTAAATAATGTATATAAAGCAGACATTCTGGGGGAACTTCCATTCCTCCTCACCACTATGAGCTGAATAAAGAGCATGAAATCCACTCTCGATTCTGAGTATATTTCACATTTCTATACCGCTTTATATTTTTAAGGGGGGAGGGGGGAAATCTCAAAGCGGTTCAAAACACAAATGCGTAAATGCACACATTTTTGCAAAACCATTTTCCTCGACACAATGCACTTTTGTATGTTGTTTTCACATATACCCAGGTATGCGCATTTTGGTCCACCTTACTAGGCTGGAGTACCACCTTGCAAAATTCAGAGAAAAGATAATATCGATGGGCCGCTTACCTATCATTTTTAGAAAGTGTGGATTAGGTAGATGAACTGATTTGAATCCCTTCTCCATTCCTAACTGGGGGTGGGCACAATTTGATTTGATCCTGAAGAGTCAAATGCTTTCTTTCTCACAGCCTTCCCGCCCCCCCTGCCCCCGCCCGCTTTCCTGGCTTCATTCTTTCTTTGCAGCAAGCTGACCCTGAACTAAAAGGACCTCTATTTGAGGTTCAAGCCACGCAGGGAATTATTTCTCTCCCCCGACCCCCCCAACCTCACTAGCAAAGCCGGCCAGCTATGCTGAACATGTGTCCTAGCACATGATGCCAACTGGAGCCAAACAATGAACTTTGGGGCTGGCTGCTTAGTTAACTAGGCTACCCTAAGCCCTCCGGCAACCCCTCCCCACAGAAACGCGATCTGGCTATGTTCCATGTTATGCACGGGAGACGGTGAAGAAGAATATGCAACCCAGCCACCCACACTTTTTCTTCTTTTTCTTGCTTTTACTTGGAAAGGCCTCTCCCAGATAATATCCTGCTAATGTTCCTGCTTAAAATTCCACCCTCGCATTTACTAAAGCCGGTCACTGAACAAGGGGAGGGGGAGGGAGAGAAGGGGAGGAGAGCAACACGCATGAGGTCTCAAGATGAAAGGAGGAGAGGCATTAACAGGAACGTAAGAGCTTAAACGCCTCAGGACCGCAATACCTCAAGGGCCGCCTCTTCCCATATGAATCTAGCCAGCCCCTGAGATCATCTTCTGAGGCCCTCCTTCGTGTGCCCCCTCCTCGATTCGTGCGGAGGGTGGCAACATGAGAACGGGGTCTTCTCTGCAGTGGCTCCCTGTCTGTGGAATGCTCTCCCCAGGGAAGTACGCCTGGTGCCTTCATTATACACCTTTAGGCACCAGGCAAAAATGTTCCTTTTTAGGAAGACACAGGAGCTACCCACACTGGAAGAATGGCAGATGAAAGTTATGGACTATATGGAACTGGCAGAGATGACTGGCAGAATCCGTGACCAGGGAGAAGAGTCGGTGGAGGAAGATTGGAAGAAATTTAAAGACTACCTGCAGAAGCACTGTAAAATTAAGGAATGTTGAAATGATGTTCGATTGAAAATAAGTGGTACTGGTAAAAAGATGCTTAAGAAAATGTGAATAGGGATTGATAATTGGAAACTGATACTTATAATAGGTTAATATCTTGAGTAAGGATAAATGTTAGAGGGTAAGGATTTGCTGAATTTAATATCTGAACTGGAATACAAAATGGGAGGTGTGAGGAGGTCAAGAAACTAGTTAAGGAAATTTAAGATTTGAAAATATTAATCTATTTTCTGTTTTGATTATTGGTTTTCTTCTTCGTACTTATTCTTTCTTTTTTCTTTTTTCTTCTGTTAACTGTTTTTTATTGTGCATTTTTTATGTGTTTTGTTTTTGTTTTTATTGTTTGTGAAACTTTAATAAATATTATTATTTTAAAAAAAATGTTCCTTTTTAACCAGACCTTTGGTTGATTTGAATGACATCCCATGCCCTTTTAAAATGTGGCTCTTTTTGGGGGGGGGGGTGTTATTGGGTTATTGTTCTTATTTTGATTTTATATATTGTGATCTTTTCTGTGAACCACCCTGAGGTATAGGGTGGTATCAAGGCCAGATTTAGGTTTGATGAGGCCCTAAGCTACTGAAGGTAATGGGGCCCTTTATGTCTCTAGCTGTCCTTTGTCAACAACAAATTGTCCCTGTTTGTTGTGTTGAATATATACTATATGGTAATTTATGGACCTCATAGGTATCTAAAGCCATTTGCACTTGCAGAATGGAGTCACCCTATATATAGAAATGAGCAAACCAGTGATATTTTAGGGAGCAGGCTAGCAGGCGGGGCCCATGACTTCCATCATAGGAGCCTACACAACACAAAACACTGTTGTTGTATGTAGGTTTTATTTTATTTGTTTTTTATCTTATATTTGGGAAATGTACATCCAGGTACATCCTACCTTGGCAGCTTCTCCCTCGTTAACATGTGAGGTCTTCTCCAGGGGTCCTTAAAATCCCTTTTAAAAGAATCAGGCAGGATCTTAGCCACCTCTATCAAAAGAGACACGGAAATAAAAGGAGCCATGATCTGATTAAAGACACTCATCATGTCAGGCTAGCACAGAGAATTTAAGAGGAAAGGAAAATTAATCGAAGGGGTACAATGTTGACAGCATAGCTAGAGCAAAGTTATTTCTTATTCTCATTAGGAGCACCATAAATTTACATACAGGCACTTAACTGCCTTTCGGTACTTCAAAACCTGCAAATTAATTAGCATTTACTTTATTTAAAATCAATCCATTTACATTTGAGCAGGTCAAATTATAACCATTTGTTGGAAATTGTTAATTACAACCATCTTTGAATCTCAAAGTATGCACCATTCATGACTTAATGGCACCATTTGGATGCTATAAAACAAAGCGCTATGTAAATCTTCCAAAGAATTGTTCACAGCAAATGAATTTGGGGGAGGAGAGCAGGGCAGTGTAGACACAAATGTCATTAGTGCATTTCTCACCCAAAGTAACTTAACAGTCCAGGTGATGAAACGACTGCACTGTTAAGTTGTGGGTGAACATATCAGACGACACAGCGATTCTTCAGACAGCTCTTGTTTATTCACAGACCCAGAACAGAACTGAGCTGAAGGGTTCAGCCAGCCTGCTTATATAGAGCTCCACTACAACGCAACAGTAACGACTTTCTGTAACTATCCAATCACTGAACGTCACTTTCAATCCCTTATTTGCATATGTGGACCTGAGTGAAAACTATCTACAGTATCCCCCTAATGGCCCAGGGTGAGAACCTCAGTACATAACATGCACATTCTTGATTAGTTTTAACCAATGTTGCATTCTTGATTAGTTTTAACAAATATTGCTTAGAACAAACCACAGTTCCCTGGGTTTGGACATACTGTGAAACCATGGCTTGTTCCAAAGTCAACTTGGGAGATTTTGCTCTCGCTCACAGAAGAGGAGGAGAAGGAATGAGGAGCGGGCTAGCCCAAGGCTCACTGAAGCCAGGGAAATTTTGCTGCCTGAAATGAATAACAGGGTGACGGTGATGCTCCTTGCATGTACAGATAATGAAGCTGGCAACAGAAACTGAAGGCTGTTGCACAGCAACCTTCCATTTTCCCTTGCACCACCTTGAGCTACATGGAGAAAAAGGAGGGATATAAATTCCATAAATGAATAACAGGTAAATAATCGCTATATATAAAATTTATTTTATACAGTGGTACCTCGGTTTTTGAACGTAATCCGTTCTGGAAGACCGTTCTACTTCCAAAATGTTCGAAAACCAAGGCTCAAAGGGCGGTCTGCAAATTTAATTGAGAAACAGCCAGTGGAAGCCATTCGACTTCCGAGGTGCATTCGAAAACGGAAGCATTTACTTCCAGGCATTCAGTATTCGCAAAACGAAACGTTCAACTTCGGAGACATTCGAAAACCGAGGTACCACTGTATATGCAATTGTTTTAATTGCATTTAGATATGCACCTGTTAGATATACATGTGTTTTCAGTATATTGTAATCTCGCCACTGCTATCAGCATCGTACCTTTGGCTGTATCGCAGGCGGAGTTCTCCCCAAGGCACCCCCGTCTCTGCTTTAGGTCTGGGCAGGGGGTTCCTCCGTTTCGAGGCGGCACGGTGACCTGGCGAGTCCGGTCATTGCTGCCCGTACCGCAAAGAGCGTTGCATTCGCTCCAGGGACCCCATGGGCCGACCACACAGTCAACAGCTGCTAGAGATGAGGGAAGAAGGTGGTGGAATAGGATAAACCAGGAGCGGGAGAGAGAGATGGAAAGGACAGTTGCAGCCAAGGGAGATCCCCAAGTAAGAAGGGGAAAAAATAGAAATGTTGATAAAGAGCAGAATGAATCAGGGTAGGTATGTGAAGGGGGGGAGAGAGAGAAGGATGGGAAACAGATCAGTAGAGTCACCAAAGTTGGCACAGAACCTTTCTCACCTGTAACTAGAGGCAGGCAAATCTATTTCCATTTCTCAGTTCCTCATTTTTCTAGACTTCTATTCAGTTCTCTATCTGTCCTCAGCAATAATAATAATAATAATAATAATAATAATAATAATAATAATAAACAACTTACTTAAGCATTTTAGTGCAACTTTATCCTAACACATTTTTGCAAATGGTTTTCTCTAATACCCAATGGTTTTTATTTACAGTCGTACCTTGGATCCCAAACACATTGCTAGTCAAACGTTTTGGCTCCTGAATGCCCCAAACCCAGAAGTGACTGTTCCGGTTTGCGAACATTCTTTGGAACCCAAATGTCTGATATGGGTTCCGTGGCTTCCGATTGGCTGCAGGAGGTTCCTGCAGCCAATCGGAAGCTGCGCCTTGATTTCTGAACGTTTTGGAGGTCAAACAGATTTCTGGAACGGATTCCATTCGACTTCCGAGGTACCACTGTGTTTATTTGGTATGGTACAGTCAAGGACATAAGCACAGACATTTCCGCTTTACATATGCATTGTTGTACACTGCGTTCGGTTAAAAAACGGCAACGTGAAATTCAGACATGTGTGACTTTCTGAGGGTAGTTCAAAGGATAGTGGCATACCGGTTCAAGAAGCGTGAATCGGGAAGCTTTGCATTATAATACAACCAAAGTTGAATTTCTCCTAGATCTCTAACTGCGACGAAGCCACGGAAAGCCCCACCTTTTCTCCCTCCCACCCCCTGTTCAGCTCATGGCTCATGTCTGACTCGAATGGGCATCACTCAAAGAGACAGCGCTTGGAATCCTGAGGATTTTGGCGAGGCCAAACAGACCCGGGTATCCCCGTCGAGCAATAAGCCCCCTGTCTCCACTGGCAAAACATGTTAGCTTGCCCTTCCTTCTGACTCACTGCATCCAGTTGTCTTCTTGAGGCCTCATCCCATGGCTGTCTAGCCTGCTTGCTCCGAAATCCCACGCCCCACAGAGGAGGGTACCATTGGCAGCCCAGCTCCCATACCAAGCCCCCAACACGCTCACCATCTCTTCCACCCCTTTCCCTATCAAAAAAACACTCCATCGGGCAAAACGGAGATCTCATCCCGAAGCAAGAGACTTTCAGGGCAGTTCACAATCCAGGACAGGCTGCGTTTGATCCCCGTCATCCGAGAGGCGGACAATAATGGAGAGAGATTCAGAGATGCAAGACACATTTTTGCAAAAGATCCCATCCTTGCTTGTATTTTTGACTTGTTTACCAGGGACAGATTGGGACGCGGGTGGCGCTGTGGGTAAAAGCCTCAGCGCCTAGGGCTTGCCGATCGAAAGGTCGGCGGTTCGAATCCCCGCGGCGGGGTGCGCTCCTGTTGCTCGGTCCCAGCGCCTGCCAACCTAGCAGTTCGAAAGCACCCCCGGGTGCAAGTAGATAAATAGGGACCGCTTACTGGCGGGAAGGTAAACAGCGTTTCCGTGTGCGCTGGCTCGCCAGATGCGGTTTTGTCACGCTGGCCACGTGACCCGGAAGTGTCTCCGGACAGCGCTGGTCCCCGGCCTCTTGAGTGAGATGGGCGCACAACCCTAGAGTCTGTCAAGACTGGCCCGTACCTTACCACTGTAGTGCGAGTTTGCTAAAATTGTCCTCTTTCAGGGTTGAAAGTGGGATGATTGCTTTAAATGTAGAGTGCAGATTGGGGGAAAACTTCTGAAACTGGCACTCAGCCTGGAACCTACAACTTTGTTACATATATATTAAGTTCCTTGTTTATTTAGGGGGCGGAAATGGCGATCCATGTATGTGTGGTATCAATCACCTCCTTCCCCTCTCCTCCTCCTCTGAACGTCGCCGTCTGAGTTGATATTTTATCCGTTTTCAGGCCAAGTGGCCCAATCTAAACATAAAACGCTATCCCCAAATTATGCTACTTCCGTCATCGGTCTTTAATCCCGCGCTCGTGAGAAATTCCAGATGTGCTGACATCTGCTTCTCCTTTGCCAGGCTGAGAATAGGTTGTCTATCCATCGCACGGAGGCCCCGATTGTCCTGAATTAAGCAGAGAGGGGCCAGTTAATTGTCAAAAACCGCCATGTTGGGTCAGTTCAAAGGATACAAGGCCATGGTTCTTAGGGGCTGAGGAGGATTAAGCTGCCCTCAGCCCCCTCATCAACCTTTGAGGCCACTGACACTAGAACGGTCCCTTCCTGAAGGCCATGTAATGAGATCTACTTTTATTTCTTCTTTTTTAATCACTTGAAAACTCCACACCAAGGGAAGTGGTGGGTACAGAATCAGATAAGGATTTGTTTGAGACAGAAGAGCTCGTTGATGGAAAAGATGCCTTTGAAGGAGAACCACTGGAAAGGATTAGATCGTGATGACGGGGTGAAGTGGTGAGAATGTCCTATTATATGTCCTGGGAGACACGGGTTCAAATCCTCACTGAGCCATGAAGTTCACGGGGTGACTTTGAGCCCGTCACTGTCTCTCAGTCTAGCCTTCCTCACAGGGTTGCTATGTGAGGATTAGATGGGGATGAGGGGAGCCATTTATGCCACCTTGAGTTCCTTGGGGGAACTGTGGGGTTTAAAGGATACATAAATTAAGTAAACTATAGAGAGTTGGGCAGGGCGAAAGCAGAGATGTGTGCATCTGTCAGTTTTGGTTTCTCAGTTCTTCCGTCTTAAATTGCTCTACTCCACATTTCTGCATCAGTTTGCAAATTTCTTGTTTAAGAAGCTGTCACGAAAAGTTGTCAACATCTTACAGGACACTTATCCAATCTTTTGAATGCAGCTTTAGAATGCAACCCCCCCCCCCACAAAACCCAGTAACTCACTAGTACAGCACCTCCTTTGCACGCAGAAGGTCCCAGGTTCAAGTCCTGTCACTTCCAGGTAGGGCTTGGGAAAGAACCCAACCTGAAATCCCAGACACTCACTGCCAGTCAGTGTAGTCAGTATGGAGCTAGATGGACCTACAATTTGACTAAGCCAGCTTCTTGTGTTCTCACTGAGTCCCGTGTCCTAATTTCTCCTACCTCAATGAAATGAATTTTTGGCATGCTATTTTCACACACACACACACACACACACACACACACACACACACACACACACACATATATGTATTTATTTTATTTATTGAATTTATATACCGCCCTATACCTGGGGGGAGGGGGTTCAGAGTGGGTCACACACAAGACCACAACATATAAAATCAAACCAAAAACAATAACCCACCCCCCAAAAAGCCACATTCTAAAAGGGTGTTGGATGTCAATAAGATCAACCAAAGGCCTGGTTTAAAAGGAACGTTTTTGCCTGGCACCTAAAGGTGTGTAATGAAGGCGCCAGGCGAACTTCCCTGGGGAGAGCATTCAACAGACGGGGAGCCACTGCAAAGAAGGCCCTGTTCTTGTGTTGCCACCCTCCGGACCTCTTGAGGGGGAGGCACACGAAGGAGGGTCTCAGAAGATGATTTCAGGGACCGAGTAGGTTCATATGGAAAGATGGGGTCCTCAAAACAACCAAATGCATAATAAAAATAAAAACAACAACCCAATAGCTGCTCCACCCCAAAAAAAACACATTTTAAAAGGGCATAGGATGTAAATCGGATCAACCAAAGGCCTGGTTAAAAGGGAACATTTTTGCCTGGCACCGAAAGGTGTATAACAAAGCTCAAATGCCATACTTGAACATTTTTAAACACACTGGAGAACCGGCACCCCCAAATTTGGAGAAGTGCAAATTCCAAAGGATGGTTGCATTATTTTGGTTTGTATCTTTTTTCAGGAAGAGCAAACCGAACTAAATTCTCCCCAATCTCTGCACCTGGAAGCCTTCTTGATGCCCTCAATTTAATGGCATTAGTAACAAACCAAAGAGAAACTAATAAAATAAAATAAAATAATAGATAAATTCCTTCCAGTAGCACCTTAGAGACCAACTAAGTTAGTAATTGGTATGAGCTTTCGTATGCATACACACGGTGTATCTGGTGTGTCTGAAGAAGTGTGCATGCACACGAAAGCTCATACCGATAACTAACTTAGTTGGTCTCTAAGGTGCTTCTGGAAGGAATTTTTTATTGTTTTGTTTTGTTTTGTTTTGTTTTGTTTCGACTACGGCAGACCAACAAGGCTATATACCTGTAACACAGAGAAACTGAAATGGACAGGTTTTCCCATCCCTAGTTAACAATGGAAACTTTCCCATGGCAAAGCCTCGAAACACGAAGGGTACCCATTCTTTTCCCCTCCCAACTTTCGGACGATTCCGCCCCTCTCTTTTTCTCCCACAGCTCTGTTCAGCCATTCATTCATGTGTGGTTCATCTGCCATCAGCACTTATTTGCTCTGGTCAGAGAGAGACCCACACCTTCTCCCAAGAGCTTCACACGTGGTTTTCCTTTGCCGAGAAACAATCTGCAACCGTCTGTTCCCTGCATCCGATTCCATTTGGCTGAATGATTTGGGGTGGAAGAAAGACCCTATGTTCCAAACACAACGCCACCCCGCTTTGCAAAAAAGAAGTAAGCGTTGTGAAGAAGAAACGTCTTTGCAGGCTTCCTAGTTTCCAGGAGATTAAACAACACTCACCTTACCATATCAACGGCAGAGCTCAGCTTGGAAGCCAGCCAAAAATATTTTGTTTAGAGGGGTAACTGAGGACACCATTTCGTAGTCTGATGCCAATGGTTCACAGATGTAAACAGGGATGCGCGTGGAACACAGATCAATTTTGTTTGTAATTTAATGAGAAAGTACCCAATTCACACTTCTTGAATTATAATTATTATTATTATTATTACCACCCTTCATTCGAAGATCACAGGGCAGTTTACAATGTAAAAAAGCAAACATACATACCATAATAGCAAAAAAATAAAATGCCCCCTGCTACAGTATTACATGATTTCAGACTCCAGCTCTTCCCTTTCATTTCAAATATGCAGATGGAAACACAGCTATCCTTTGAAATTCACCCTTCTCTGAATTTTGCAGTGTGGTTCTCCAACGAAAGAAGATGCCAATGTTCAGGAGGAAATGTGCCTAAAAATGCATATATTGGTGAAAATTACATACAAATGCATGATATTATGGGAAATTGCTCATAAACACTATAGGAAAAACTCCATACAGATACGTAAATATTAGAGCAAGTCGCACTAAAATGTTGATGAATGTTTATGAGGACTTTTTTAAAAAAATCATTCACAGACCGATGCTGAATTTAAGATTGGAAGAATGAGAAACTGAAATAGAAAGATCCGTCCATTCCTAATTATTGCCCACTCCTGAGACTGCCCAAATCTTCTATCCAATCAGAGTTCTTTCTTTCCTGTTTCATTTCCTCCTTATTTTCCCTGAGGGCGTTATTATTATTATTTTTTAAGTGTGTCCTTTCTAGAGATGGGTGGACCTTTCATTTCGGGGCCACATTAAAAGCATTATGTGGCTTCCCCCAAAGCATTGTGTGAGCTATAGTTCCCAGGAGTTGTTAGGAGACACCCATTCCCCTCACAGAGCTACAGTACTCAGAGTGGCTTAACAATCAATCCCTCTTCCCAGAGAATTATGGGAATTGTAGTCCTAGAAGGGGAAGAGGGGTTCTCCTAACAACTCCACTATCTGTAGCAAACTACAGCTCCCAGAATTCTTTGGGGGAAGCAATGACTGCTTAAAGGGGTATTAGGCCACTTGTTTTTATTTTGTATTTTTATGCTGCGAACGGCTCCAAGATCTTCGGATGAAGAGCGGCATACAATTTTAATAAATAAATCTTAAAAGTAGATTGTGAATGTGGCTACTCTCATTTTCTCGATATTCATCTTGGTCTGTGAGTCAACCACCCTTTTTGTACCCACAATGCCCCCCCAACATGTGGCTATGACCTAGGGCATTGTGGGAAATGAAAACAATGGTGCCCGCAGTTCCTTTCGGTCACCAGCAGCCCTGTTTAGGGAAATTGTTAATGTTTGATGTTTTATCGTGTTTTGGATATTCTGTTGGGAGCTGCTCAGTGTGGCTGGGGAAAGCCAGCCAGATGGGCGGGGTATAAATATTATTATTATTATTATTATTATTATTATTATTATTATTATTACAGTGGTGCCTCGCAAGACGAAAATAATCCGTTCTGTGATTCTCTTTGTCTAGCGGTTTTTTCGTCTTGCGAAGCAAGCCCATTGACGGATTAGCGGATTAGCGCTATTAGCGGCTTTTAGCGGCTTATCTGCTGATTGGATCAGCTTATAAGCGGCTTAGCGGCTTAGAAAAAAGGGGGGAGGAAAAAAACCAGCAGGAACTCGCAAGACATTGTCATCTTGCGAAGCAAGCCCATAGGAGATTCGTTTTGCGAAGCACCTCCAAAACGGAAAACTCTTTCGTCTAGCGGGTTTTCCGTCTTGCGAGGCATTCATCTTGCGGGGTACCACTGTATTATTATCTCTCTAGGGGGAGCATACCAGGGGTCCCATCAAACTGTCCTTTGCCAGGGGTCCTTGGGTCATCGGTATGAGGAAAGGGAAGCAGCGGTCAGTTCAGCTGCTCTCACACTGAGCTTGTCCATGCTCTCGGGAATGAATCTGTTTCTAAACCAACAAGGTGCTGCTAGCGCGGTTTCTAGCTTCCTGACTCTTTTATTCCCTGGCAGAGACCATTGCTCGGTAATCGAGCTGAGTTGTGACTGGGCTAATCTCCCTGGAGATCAGGGGTGGCTTACTGAGGCCGTTCCCTCTCCTCCCCCAAATCCCTCATTCCAGCCGCGCTGTGTGAACATCAGCAACAGACGAATTTCTTTGCAACAGACACTCTCCGAAAGGCAAGGGCGGTGCAGAGATTTCCATAGGAGCCGACTCCCAGGAGCCCAGGTCCCTTCGGGCCCCCAATAAATATCTGAGAGGGTCGTGCTTGAGGCTTTAAGTTATTGCTGTCCTGGTTGCTATTACAGTCATACCTCAGGTAGAATGTGCTTCAGGTTGAGCGCTTTCGGGTTGCGCTCTGTGGAAGTAACGGAGCGCATTACTTCTAGGTTTCGCCGCTCGCGCATGCGCAGATGCTCAAAATGTCGCGCGCATGCGCGGAAGCGTCAAAACGCGACCTACGCACGCGCAGGTGCGCCGTTGCATCTTACATTCCATTCAGGATGCGAAGAGGGCTTCGGAACGGATCCCGTTCGCATCTCGAGGTACCACTGTATTATCATTATCATTATCATTATCATTATCATTATCATTATCATTATCATTATCACTACTACTACCCTAATTAAAGGGAAGCGGGTGGTGCTGTGGTCTAAACCTTGGGCTTGCCAAGGTTGGCAGTTCTAATCTCTGTGACTGAGTGAGCTCCCGTTGCTCTGTCCCAGCTCCTGCCAACCTAGCAATTCGAAAGCACACCAGTGCAAGTAGATAAATAGGTACTGCTGCAGCGGGAAGGTAAATGGCATTTCCATGCGCTCTGGTTTCCATCACGGTATCCTGTTGTGCCAGAAGCGGTTTAGTCCTGGTGGCCACATACCCTGGAAAGCTGTCTGTGGACAAACGCTGGCTCCCTTGGCCTGAAAGCGAGATGAGCGCCGCAACCCCATAGTCGCCTTTGACTGGACTTAACCGGCCAGGGGTCCTTTACCTTTTTACTTTTTACTGCTCTCTTACTCAGGGTGGGTTACAACCATTTACAAATTCCAACAAAGATAGTTACAAGGCTATATAAATAATAATAATAATTATTATTATTATTATTACAGTGTTGCCCCGCAAGACGAATGCCTCACAAGACAGAAAACCCGCTAGACGAAAGGGTTTTCTGTTTTTGAGCTGCTTTGCAAGACGAATTTCCCTATGGGCTTGCTTCGCAAGATGAAAACGTCTTGCGAGTGTTCCGATTCCCCCCCTTTCCCCCCTTTTTCTAAGCCGCTAAGCCGCTAATAGCCTTTTAGCCGCTAAGCCTTTAATAGCCACTAATCCGCTAAACCGCTAATAGCGCTAATCCGCTAAGCCGCTAATAGGGTTGCTTCGCAAGACGAAAAAACCGCTAGACAAAGAGACTCGCGGAACGGATTATTTTCGTCTTGCGAGGCACCACTGTATTACCCCATGAATTTATCTTAGCCTCTTTTAAAGCCTTCCAAGTTGGTGATCATTGTTACCTCTCCATAGTTTAACACTGTGATATGTTTCTAAATGATTTATTTTTTAGCAGGCCATTGTGTTGTTAGCAATGTGCCCCCATGTTGTCTGCTTTCATTGCTTTTGGCAAATTGTTGTTGTTGTGAAATTTTGTCTAACACCCTATACCTGCAGATCTTCTGGCAGTTCACAACATAAAATCACAACATGCCTAATAAAAACAAAAACAAGAATGGAAGCAAAAAAGACTTTTTATGTATGCGACGACAGCAGCCCAGATGTGATTAGCTCAGAGATGGAAAGAAGTCCTTACCAAAGAATGGTAAATAAAATTGTTGGACTATGCCAAAATGGCAAAGTTGACCTGACAGCTCAGGAACCAAGAAGACCAGAACTTTAACAAAGAATGGGGAAAATTTATAATTTATCTTGAAGTCTACTTTAAGCAGAGGAAAACATTAGCAGGATTACAATAACACTTGTAATGTAACAAGTACTATGGAGACATTGGAGTGACATAAAATATAGATTATAGGAAAAGAAAAGGTTCAATAATAGGACCAGTGCTTTTTTTCTAAAAAAATGTTTAGGGGTATTCTCATTTTGGTAGTCATATTGAAATACTGCCCCCCAATGAGGCCAAACTTAGATTCACAAAATGTTTAGGGGTATGCGTACCCCTACGTACCCCCAGAAAAAAAGCATTGTATAGGACCCATAGAGGGGAGGTGGGAAGTCCAGAGATTTGGAGGAATCTGTAAATGTGGAAGTGTATGGTGGTATTGTTACGATTTTATACTTGTAAAACCAAATAAAAAATATTTCAAAAACAAAAGCAAAAAACAAGAACCCAGTAATCCACTCCTCCTCAACCCATTTTAAAAGGATGTCGGTGCAAATTTTGCAGGGCATCTCTACGCACACGCACACACAATCAGATCCTCTTCCTGCCGCACGTCGTAAGGCTGTGTGTGCTCAAAACTGTCCTCGCTGCCTTTCTGTTGACAGTAAACCTGGACTCCCCGCATCAATGTGGGAAGCCATGTGTGAAAACAGAGATGCCAGACCTATTCAGGACCATTCACAAGCTTGGCCGGAGGCTTCCGATTGGCCAGGGGAGGGGGCTGGTAAATGGGAGGGAGAGGGTTTGGGTTTTAGGGTGAGTCGATTGCTGGGCTGAGAACGGTGCGCTACAAACAGATTGCATCTGTTCCGCAGTTCTGTGCTGAAAGCTTTGGACCACTGGATCCAACCGAGATATACTTAGAGGGAAGACTTTATTGAAATTTATAGACTTCGTTTAAGCCCTGTTCATTAATTTCAGTGGGTCTACTGTGCACATTTGAAGCTAGCTCATACCACTTTAAACAATCGTGGCTTCCCCACCCCCAAGGATCTTGGGAACTGTAGTTTCTTAAATTGCTAGCAAATTTATTGACATCTGCACGAATTATTGTAGCTAGGAAGTGGAAGGGGAAAGCAGAATATCAAATGGAAGAATGGTATAAAGAGGTGTGGGATATAGCTGTTAATGATAAATTAGCATGTGCCGTTAAGGTAAGACAGGGAATATGCAGGAGAAATGATTCTGAGGAGATATGAAGTGTGTTTGTGGAATTTGTACTGTTAAAACAGAAAGGGGGTCAAACTACTGCAAGGGGTGTTGGAATTTTGGGAGGTTGGATAGTTATAATGGAATGGTCTTGGTGGTGGGGTGCACATTATTATTATTATTATTATTATTATTATTATTATTATTATTAATAATAATAATGATTATTACTTTGTCAAAATGAAATAAAAAATTTCAGACAGACAGACAAACAAACAAACAAACAGACAGACAAACAAACAAACAAACAGACAAACAAACAAACAAAAAATGCTGAGTGTAGTTAGGAGACCCCCTATTCCCCTCAGAGCTGCAATTCCCAGAGTAGTTTAACCATCAGGCCCCCTCCCCAGGGAACTTGGATTTGTAGTTTTGTGAGGAGAATAGCAGTCTCTGAACAGCCCTTAACAAACTATAGCTCCCCGGATCCTTTGAGGGAAGCCACAACTGTTTGAAATGGTATGATATTTCTCTGAATAAGTGTAGGTAGGGCCTTAACCAACATGTTTTGTCCCTGCAGGGGTGATTTTATCTTCTCTCAGGTCTTTGGCGAATTCAACAATCCATGGCCTTTTAATTTTGGGGAGGAGGTATTGTTTTCGTTTGTTACTATGATACGTGTTTTTGTGTTTTTATAATGTAAACCACTCTGTGATCCTCAGATGGTAAGAAACAATAACAATAATAATAATAAGATGATGATGATGATGATGTCTATGGTCAGCAGAGAATCCCAAATGTGATAGGGTTGGCTGACTTTGTTTTGAAGTAAATGAAGTCATCCATGTTACTGTCTGTACAGGGGCATCTCCACAGGCCATTAAGTTCAGATTCTAAAATTATCTAAGTGCTCCCAGCTGTGAGTGATCCAGTAGATACCTTGATCCTAAGCTGTGAAGAGCTTTAAAAAGATTATTTGTTTGCTTGTTTGCTTATTAAATGAGGCCCCTCCATTAGTACTACAACCCAGCAAGGAAGGCTAGGCTGAGAGGAAGTGACTGGCCTCCAAGGTGAGTTTCATGGCCAAGTGGGAATTCGAACCCTGGTCTCCCAAGGTCCTAGTCCTGATGCTGTGACCACTACACCACATGATTACACAGGAACCAGGCAGGGGTGGATGAATAGGTCAATTTTGTTTTCTGTTTCCCATTTTTCCAGTCAGTCCCCACACAACTTTGTGAGAATTCATCCCAATAAACCCATTTTTTACAAACTAGCCCCCACAACGAAATGCATTTTTATACATCTATTTTCGCTAAGAGACGCAGTTTAACACACACTTTCCCCTAACACACATGTTTCTGGCTATGTTATTTGGTTGGGGAACCACACTACAAAATTCAAGGAAATGCAAATTCGGACAGATTGCTATCATTTGTTTCAGGCTGCGTTTCAGGAGTGCAAATTTGGACGTTTTGTATTAAAATGTGCCCTGGACTGAATGCCTCCCCCATTTCTAGCACTGGGACATGTTGGAGATTCCCCCTTCTGGAACCAGTTCTGCCTGAGAAGCATCCACAGCTTCCTGAAGGTCGAAGGGCACATTGCACAGCCACCAAGAGACATCCCTCTGCAGTCATCCCTTCTCACCCAGAAGTGCCAACTCACCCGAGATCTGGCAGGCGGAGTGATAATCTTCGCAGCAATCCCCGGTTTTCTCGCAGTAGGTGTCACAGTAACACGGTGTTTTCCTCAGAGAAAAATCGGAGCAATCGTTATTCCGGCCCGGGCAGCATTTGTGGGCCTCTCGGTCGCCACATCCACCCTCGGTGAGGCCGTGCACCAGAAGCCACACGCAGAAGACTAGCTGGTACCCCACACCGGTTCCTGGTTCCCTCATGGCTTGCCTCCCCTACGAAACCGGCTGCTAGGAATCGCCGAGTGTGGATGACCTTTCGTCACCACAAGTCAGACCGGATGGCCTTCAGCAGCTCTCCAGGCGTTTCACCCGGTTTCTCTCTCTTTCGCACTCACTCCTGCTCCAAAGCCAGGCCCTCCGCGGAGGGAATGGGCTCCCCAGGCAAAGGATTAAAACAGCATGATGTCCCACGACAGAAGCGACTGGGTGGAAGCCTCAAACTTCTCATCTACCCGGCCGACGGCGTGCGAGAGGAAGGAAAGACGCCTCTTATTTAAGAGACCGGCGGCGCTGGCAAGCGGTCCTCAGTGACTGAGCATTGGCATCTGGGTCGCTGGAGAGATTTTTGCTGCTTGAAGAGAAGGCTCTTTGCCTTTCGTCCCTTTCATGGGCGGCTGACAGCAAAAGCTGTCACCGCTCAACTGGGCTTCAAACTGGTGATGGCCTTTTATACAAGAAACAACATCGAACGGGTGTTGTTCCCAATGCACACAAGGGGATTGGCTGGACATTTAGCACCACCACCAACCCCCTTCCAAAAAAAGTTATTCCCCTCCTTTCAGTTCATGTGTAAAAGTTTCTCCTGGGTCTTAAAGCCAGATTCTCTAAGAATCTGGAAATATTTTTTTTTTAAAAAAGGCAAAAGACCCTCATGGTGATTTATATATATGCATATTCCAGACAACCTGCTTATTGACTCTTCTTCTTTGCAGGGAGATGAGGTGACGTTGGGTAATTAATTAGCATTCTTTCCAATTTGGTTGCGGGGAAGTTACGGTGCTGTTGCGTTATTATCGTCTCAATTTTCATGTATGTATGTGGGGGTTTTGCTTTGTTTTTTTGGAAGTCACTGTGAGTTGCCGTGGCAAGAAAAAAGCGACTGGTAAATTGAAATATAATGATGCTGCAACAAAGCTAGAATTATCCCACCCTTTTCAGTTCCCCGTCACTTTCCATATCACAAAAGTCTGATCTTAACGCGACTTTCATTCCCTGGAAAGAGGGATTGATTGAATGGTTTCTCCTCCTCCTCTCTCTCTCTGTGTGTGTGTTTAAAAAGTGTGTCCTCTCTAGAGATGAGTGGATCTATCTATCAGTTTTGGTCTCAATCACATATTTATGCAACCCCCGAGCAAGACATCTGAAGGCAGGCCTGTTTTGGGAAGTTTTTATTGTTTGATCGCAATTTTCATACTCTGTTGGGAGCCACCTAGAATGGGTTGGGCAAGCCAGAGAGATGGGTGGCATACAAACAACAACAACATTTAAAGCATTACTATACCACTCTAAAGGGACGCGGGTGGCGCTGTGGGTTAAACCACAGATAATAATAATAATAATAATAATAATAATAATAATAATAATAATAATAATAATTTATTATTTATACCCCGCCCATCTGGCTGGGCCTCCCCAGCCACTCTGGGCGGCTTCCATAAAAACCAAAAATACAATAAAATATCACACGTTAAAAACTTCCCTCCCAGAGCCTAGGACTTGCCGATCAGAAGGTCGGCGGTTCAAATCCCTGTGATGGGGTGAGCTCCCGTTGTTCGGTCCCTGCTCCTGCCAACCTAGCAGTTCGAAAGCACGTCAAAGTGCAAGTAGATAAATAGGTACCGCTCCGGCGGGAAGGTAAGCGGCATTTCCGTGCGCTGCTCTGGTTCACCAGAAGCGGCTTAGTCATGCTGGCCACATGACCCGGAAGCTGTACGCCAGCTCCCTCGGCCAGTAAAGTGAGATGAGTGCTGCAACCCGAGTCGGTCACGACTGGACCTAATGGTCAGGGGGCCCCTTTACCCTTTACCTTTATACCACTCTAAACTGTCATGGCTTCCCCCAAAGAATTCTGAGAGCTGTGGTTTAGCCAAGGTGCTGAGAGTTGTTAGGAGACCCCTGTTCCCCAACAGAGCTACAATTTGCAGAGTGACTTAATGATTGATCCTTCTTCCCAGGGAACTCTGGGAATTGTAGCCCTGGGACTAGGAGGAGGTCTTTTAACAACTCTCAGCACCCTCAATAAACCACAGCTCCCAGATTTATTTGGAGGAAGCCATGACTTTTTAAGTGGTATGCTGTAAATGTGGCCGAGCGGTCCCTATTGAGTGTTTCAGTGGCTGGGAACGTCAGAGGCTTCTGGTTCCTTGTTCTTTAGCGTGCAAGTCTTGGTGTCCTCTCCTTGCTGGATGAACCCTTTGTGATACTGACTGGGGGTGCCTGCCTGACCTTGCCTCCTAGATCAAATTTAGGCCTAGACTGATTCTATGGGCTTGGCTGGACTGTGCAGCCCTGCCCTCAGTGGTGAGTGTTCCGGTAAGAGGCTCTTTGGACTGAAGATACAATGGTACCTTGGTTCCCAAATGGCTTGGTTGTCGAACAAATCAGCTCCTGAACGCCGCAAACCCAGAAGTAAGTGTTCCCATTTGTGAACATTTTTCAGAAGCCAAACATCTGTTTCAGCTGTCGGCATTGTTTCTGGGGTCAATCAGCCAACTGGCTTTCGAACGTTTTGGAATTCGAACGGCATTCCAGAACAGACTGAGTTCGAGAACCAAGGTACCACTGTACTTTGTGGAGCACAACACATTCCCACATCTCCCAGAAGCAAACAAAAGTCAAGAGCGCTCTTAAGAGCTGCCAAGAAACAGTGGTTAGGAGAGAGCGCTCTTGCACCCATGTCCCACTTGTTGGCTTCTTCGAGGCACCTGGTTGGTCAAAGGTAAGAACAGGATGTTGGTGTCAATGGGCCTTTGGCCTGATTGCCGGCAAAGTTCTTCTGACCTTAATGTGTGTTAGGGCTGGGCAATATATAATCCAAAACCGGTTTCAAGTCCATCTCATGATATTGGTTTCATAATTTTTGACCTGG
Source organism: Podarcis bocagei (assembly GCF_964188305.1). Classification (NCBI taxonomy): domain Eukaryota; kingdom Metazoa; phylum Chordata; class Lepidosauria; order Squamata; family Lacertidae; genus Podarcis; species Podarcis bocagei. The sequence continues at coordinate 15,170,258 of NC_138142.1, read as the reverse complement.
CAATGTATTGCAAATCATGGTGTGTGTGTGTGTGCTATGCAAAAATCACAATGTGGGGAATGCCTCTAGATAGCTCCATCCTTATTTCACACGGTGATCTGTCAGTAAGTAGATCACAATGTTGAGCAGGAGATGTTTTGCTGGTGATACATCACAGAGTTGAAAACCAGCTCCATCCTTGTTTCAGACATCGTGATATATCGGTATCTCGCAATGCTTAGCTGGTGATGTTGGTGATATATCGCAATGTTGAAAACCAGATTACTTTTTCTTTCTCTCTTTTTTATTTTTTGTTATTAGGATTATCCTACATAATTGATGAATACTAGATGGATGTATGAAATGAAACTGCTTGTCTCTGGTATAAAAGTTTAAGGGATTAGGAAAGAATATAAAGGTTAAGAGAAGCTATTAAAAATAAGATTTAGGTTAAGGTTTTTTATAGGACAATGAGGAGAATAGAGTAAGGTAATGTAATGAAAGATTAGAATAGGGTAAAAATTTGATGCTAAGGATTTGCTGAACTAACAAATTGAACTGGAATACAAAAAAGGGAGGTATGAGGAGGTCTGGGAAAATAAGTGTATGGAAGATATGTTATGAAAATTAATGTGTTTTTTAACTTTTTATTTTGTATGTTTTTATTTTTTATGTTTTTCTTTTTTCTTTTTTCTTTTTCTTGTTATAATTTGAAAGACTCTAATAAAATATCTTTAAAAAAAGAAAAGAAAACCAGATTACTGCCCAGTCTAAGTAGTCACAGTGGCTTTGCTCTGCCTTTCACAGTCGGAGACAGGAATGCTTCTGAATACCAGAAGGAAGAGGCTTCTTGTTCTTGGGCCCTGGGTTTCCCAAAGGCATCTGGGCCACTGTGATGTTGGACTAGAAGGGCCATTGGCCTGATCCTGCAGCCTCTTATGTTTGTGTGCATGTGCAAGCATTGAGGTGCAGGCATTCATTGCCCGGGATGCAGGTGGCGCTGTGGGTTAAACCACAGAGCCTAGGACTTGCCGATCAGAAGGTCGGCGGTTCGAATCCCCGCGACGGGGTGAGCTCCCGTTGCTCGGTCCCAGCTCCTGCCAACCTAGCAGTTCGAAAGCACGTCAAAGTGCAAGTAGATAAATAGGTACCGCTCCGGTGGGAAGGTAAATGGCGTTTCTGTGCGCTGCTCTAGTTCGCCAGAAGCGGCTTCGTCATGCTGGCCACATGACCCGGAAGCTGTACGTCGGCTCCCTCGGCCAGTAAAGCGAGATGAGCGCCGCAACCCCAGAGTCGACCACGACTGGACCTAATGGTCAGGGGTCCCTTCACCCTTTACCTATTCATTACCCGCTAGAGCAGGAATTCCTCCTGCGAGACAGAGAGAGGGGGCAGTTGCAGCGCCCTTCCAAGTGAAACACAAACGGCCAAGCGACTCACTAAAACAGGCAACTTTGGCTTTATTGGTTGGCGTCCTCGCCGCAGGGCTGAGAAGTTCCAAAACCATTCTAGTATCAGGCTGCCGGTGCAGACAGTGAATTAAAATAAAAACAAAAAAAAAAATTTAAATTCAGAAATCCCCGGTCTGTGTAAATAAAAAAACCACGCACCCCCACAAGCAACAAAATCCCCATCCCAATGCATCACCTTCCTTTGCTTGCCACATGGTCAGCACAAAAACATAGCCTGGACACCTGTTATCCAAGCCTGTAGGACAGTTAAGAGTCCAGGTGTTGGTTGGCTACAACTCCTATCATCCCTGGCCATTGGCCATGCTTGCTGGGGCTGAAGTTCACCAATACCTGGAAGCCCAAAGGTTCTCCATCCCTGCCATAGGAAGTGGAGCTGGCTACAACAGCACACCTCCATAAACGGTTGGGGTGAACATGTGTGGAAATACGGGCAGGGACACAGCCAGGATCCCCATTTCTGTGAAACTGAAATTATGCAGCAAGTAAAGTCTACTGTAAGGATGAGGAACCTGTAAATTCTCCAGATGTTGCTGGACTACAGCTGCCATCACCCGCAGTCAGGGATGATGGGAATTCTAGTACAGTGGTACCCAGTCTGGTTTGCGTACGTTTTGGATTACGAACACGTCAAACCAGGAAGCGTGCGTCCTGGTTTGCGAACTTTTTTTGGATTACGAACAATTTTGGGGGGATTACGGAGATTTTTTTTGGGAGGCCCCATTGGCGAAAGTGCGCCTTGGGTTACGACGTGTTTTGGTTTACGAACGGACCTCTGAAACGGATTATGGTCGTAAACCAAGGTACCACTGTATAGCAATATCTGAGGTCTACAGGTCTCCCCACCCCTGTTCTATCACTTGCAGCCAATATGCTCATAAAGGTGTGTTTGGACAGATGAAACTTAATTCTCATTCAAAGGGTTTCACGTACTGGTGCAGCTGCAGCCCACAGCTTCTTCGGAGCAGGCTTATCGTTTTATTAGTTTTGCAACTGGACTGCACCTTAGAATATGTGGTGGTAGGGAAACAGATCTGCCCGGGATTTGTTCTCAAACCCTGAAGGTGCCCTCCGGCTGCCTTCAACTGCAGCTCCCATCAGACCCAGCCAGCAGTGCCAACGGTCAAGGATGATGGGAAAGGTAGTACACCCCATCCAGAGGGCAGCACACTGACGGTCCCTGCACTAACCGCTTCCCCTATCAACAGCTGGCTGCATTTAGTTAGTCCACAGTACAATAGCTAGCAAAGACTGGAGCAAAAGGGGGGGAGGGAAAGGCCCCCACGTGTACTGAAAAAGGACGAGAGACGCACAAAATTTGGCACAGATCCGTAACGGAATCGTCGGCGAGTTTCCTTGGCACCTGGGGAAAGGTCCCTTCCTAGTACAGAAAAAAGCACGAGTGAGCCAGAGTAGTGTCTGCTAAGCCTACAAGTTTCTCCAGCGAGTCATCAGGGTCTTCAAAAGGAGGGAAAAGGGAGGAAACTCCCAAGGAGAGAGGGAGGAGAAAAGAGAATCTGAAAAGGAGCACCAGACAGCAGAGGGGTGGTACTGCTCCCCTTGACTCCTAACATCAGTGTCACTGCAGCTTACGGCAAGTGGCAGGAGGCGAGGCTGCAGCAGCGCAAGCACACCAGCAGAACCAGTCTTGTGCTCCTGCAGACGCGTTTGCACCAACCTCACCCACCTTCTGGGTAAGCCCCAGCAGCGCCAGAGAGTGAGCAGGTAGGTCCTTCTGACCAGTTCTCTGTTTAGCTGGCGAGTCCCTTTTCCACCTGGGACACAAGAAACAGGTTCTAGAAAGGGGCTATCGCTTCTGTTTATCATATCCCTCTTTCCCTCCCCCCCCCATGTAAACAAGTGAATTCTATGGAATGAGTTAATATTATGGGCTGGGTGTACGTGTGGGAATTAATTCGACTCTCCTGACTCAGCCAGAAACATTTGTGGAGGTCAGGGGAGTGGGTCCCCCAACTTTGGTTCAAAAGAAGCTTTTATTCGCAAGGGTAAGAAAAACACCCATCGCAACATATCTTTGGGCTGCGGACTTTAGCAGGGGGGGAAGCATAGAAGGCATGAGCATAGGATGGGGAAGGGCGAATGTCATCCCCACCCAGGGCTGGTGTTAGGAGTCAGCAGTGGCAGGCCACTGCCAAGGCACCCAGTACAGACTGCCCTCCCATCACCCACTGCCTCACCACCATAGCCGCCCCGCCACCGCTGCCCCATTTCTATGGGGTGCTGGGAGAACCAGGCCCTCCTGGGGCCAGGGGTGGCTGATACCCATTGGGACTGGCAGGGCAGAAGGGCATGGAGTCCAGGCAACGAATTCTAACCCGCCTGCTTGCGTCCTACAAGGACGACACAGAGACTAAAGTTGACAGGCAGGGTCGCCACCGTTGCCTGGTTGTAAGAAGGCAGGTGGTGATGGGGCGGGGGCAAGCTGAGGTTGATGGGGCAATGCCCCATTCACCAAAATGAACCAACTTCCACTGCTGAGGCTACTGTGCTTCAGAGCCTGCAGAGGTGGCAATTCCTTCTCTTCCTCTACGTCATTCAAAGAGAGCACAGATTCGGAATCAAAAGACCTTCAGCTGCTGCTGGGTTCCTAACTCCCATCAGCCCCAGCTAGGATGGTCCAAGGGGCAGGGACGATGGGACTTGTTGTCCAGCAACACCTTTTCTAGGGACCCCCGCGTTTGGCAATACTAAAAGCTAGCTGGCAAGAGAATACTATTGGAGCAGGACTCATGGAATGTACTCAAGTATTTTTTGCGGGGTGTGCATTATGTGCCATGACCTCCAAGGCTTTCTTCTCTGCTGGCAGCAACTGGGGGAAGGGGCATATGAAAGACTGGCGAACACCCAGATGTCTGACATCCTTTCCCTACCTCTGCAAGCTTTCTGAGTTGGCACCGTCGGTCAACAATTCACAAGATCTTCTTTGGCTGGTAAGCCGGAGCTCAATGCGCTGGCAGTCGCCTTCTGGTAAACAACCAGGGACGTCTTCTTAGCTCATGTTTCAACGCCAGCTTCTCAGAAAGCCAGCAGAAGCACCCCAGAAGTCATTGGACTCCAAGTCCCATCAGCCAGAGCCACCATGGCCAACAGGCAGGGATGATGGGAGTTGGAGTACATCACTATTTGAAGGGCTGTACTGCCACAAGATCTGGAAGGCCATCCTTGCTCTAGACCAGGGTTTCCCAACCTTGGGTCTCTAGCTGGTTTTGGACTACAATTCCCATCATCCCTGACTATTGGTGCTGCTAGCTCGGGGTGATGGGAGCCGTAGTCCAAAAAACAGCTGGAGACCTAAGTTTGGGAAACACTGATCTAGACCAGCGATTGGGAACCTGTAAATTCATGTGTGTGTTTGTTTCTAAAAGGGAAAAAAGCTTCTTGAACTTTTATTCTAGCGGGTGTTGGCGTTGGTGTGGGGGACAGGGTGTGTGGGGGGAAAGTTCCCTTTCTCTTTCTGACGGGCACCAGTCGAACTCGCCCATTCACCCCGTTCCCCCAACTTTAGCAGCTGGAGATGTAGCACAAAACCATCCCGTCTCTGTTCCCCCATCCAATCTGGTCACATTATCATATCATCAGTAATTAAAAAACAACTAGCAACACGGCCACAGTTCATTCGGATATAAATAAAACGTGTCATTGAGCTTGATATGAAGGCAGCGGGTCGCGGACGTGATCCGTATCCACATCCCACCTGTGGAGCTGAAGGAGCCCTGGAATGCTGGCACTAACTTGCCGGGTGGGCAGGGGGGGAGGGAGTTGTGGGTAGGCCTCCCCCGTCTGTGGTGGGTCGTGCCTTCCCCTCCCCTCCCCGCAGTTGCCCGGCGGGTGGGGAGGAGGTGGTGCCGCCCTCGGCGGGCGCTCAGTCCGTTTTCCACACCTTGTTGAGTACCTTGACCACTTCGTCGTAGATGATGAACACAATGGCCACGTCTAAGCAGACCCGGCCCAGGCGGGGGATCGTGCCCTTGTAAAACCTGCAGAGGAATGGACAGAATAGGGTGAGAAAGGGGCATTTCAGAGAATCCGAGCAAGCTTTGGGAAGAGGCGAGCCAACCAAGAGACAGTCTGGTATAGCGGTTAGAGCCGTTTGTCCGAGAAACAAGCAAGGCAGCTTAGGCCTCCTCTCTCTCAACCGTCACCAGAGAGCAGAGCCGTTCCTTCAGATGGCCTCAATGGGAGAGATGGGGGGGAGGGTTCACTCCAACAGTTCTGCTGTGGAAGACCAGCTCCATCAGGAACTCCCTAATCCTGGACTGCACCAGCTGGCCATTACAAGAACAATTGACTTGATAATAATAATTTATACCCAGCCACTCTGGGAGGCTCCCCACAGAATATTAAAAACACGATAAAACATCAGACATTGAAAACTTCCCTAAACAGGGCTGCCTTCAGATGTCTTCTAAAAGTTGGAGAGTTGTTTATTTCCTTGACATCTGATGGGAGGCCGTTCCACAGGGTGGGCACCACCACCCAGAAGGCCCTCTGCCTGGTTCCCTGTAACCTCGCCGTGAGGGAACCACCAGAAGGCCCTCAGAGTTGGACCTCAGTGGAACGATGGGGGTGGAGAACCTCCTTCAGGTATACTGGGCCGAGGCCTTTTAGGGCTTTAAAGCTCAGCACCAATACTTTGAATTGTGCTCAGAAACGTACTGGGAGCCAATGTAGGTCTTTTAGGACCGGTGTTATGTGGTCTCGGCGGCCACTGCCACTCACCAGTCTAGCTGCTGCATTCTGGATTAGTTGTAGTTTCCGGGTCACCTTCAAAGGAAGCCCCACGTAGAGCGCATGGCAGTAGTCCAAGCGGGAGATAACTAGAGCGTGCACCACTCTGCCCCTCTTCCCTCCCTGCCTCTTTTTCCTTGTGTGTCATGTCTTTTAGATGGTACGTCTGTGGGCAAGGGACGGTCTTGTTTTACTTGAGTACAGGCAACTCCCCATTTACACAGGGGTTACGTTCTGAAGCGCTTTACGGACTCCCTCCAAACCTCCTTGATCAAGCTCCAACTCTCCACAGGCCTCAAAGGCTCATGGGATTGCACTTGTGAATCTCTTTGGGATTGCTAGATGCAGTTTTTGTAACCGTTCTTGCCGTTTACGTGCTCTCTTTTTTGGGGAGGGGGCTTTCCGCCCCTTTAAAAGTGCCACTTCCGGGTTCACAGCGATCCACACAGTCACTTGAACACACATAAATGGGGAGTTGCCTCTATAGGCAAGCTACGCTGGGAGCCTTATGGGCTGAAGAGTGGAGCACAAATGCTCTAAAGAACTAGATAAATATAAAACCAAGAGACACTCACGCGAGAGGTCCTTCATATTTCATGATCTGATAGGCACAGTCCCAAGTGCTCTTGTACTTATGAGACTCCAGACCCTGTTTAAGAAGATTGGCAGGGGGAGAGAGAGAGATTGAATTGAAAAACTTTATTGTCACTTGTACAACTTGTATACAGTGGTACCTCGGGTTAAGTACTTAATTCATTCCGGAGGTCCATTCTTAACCTGAAACTGTTCTTAACCTGAAGCACCACTTTAGCTAATGGGGCCTCCTGCTGCATCACCGGAGCACAATTTCTGTTCTTATCCTGAAGCAAAGTTCTTAACCCGAGGTACTATTTCTGGGTTAGCGGAGTCTGTAAACTGAAGCGTATGTAAACTGAAGCGTATGTAACCCGAGGTACCACTGTACAGTGAGATTACACGAGCACCCCCCACTCAGCTCTCTTAGTCTTAATTCCCCTCGTTTACTGACGCACACCCACCAAACCCGAAAGTCAGTTGCCCTGTTGTTATCTTTTCATTCAGCAGCCTAACAGCCCATGGATAGAAGCTGTTCTTTACCCTGTTGGTGTGACTAATCATGCTTCTAAATCTTCTGCCTGAGGGCAGGAGATCAAGAAAGTGCCGGCCAGGGTGTGAATCATCCCTGAGAATTTTCCTCACTCTCCTGTGGCAATGTTCTTCAGCTATTTCATCCAGCGGATTCACGGGACAGCCCATAATATCTTGTGCTGTATTCATCACCCTCTGTAGGCACTTCCTATCAGTTGATGTCAAACCAGCGTACCACACCGTGATGCGGTATGAAAGGTCAGAATATGCAGAAAGATCAGGCATATATAGGGATTAATTACCTGGTGGGGAACCTCTGGTTTCTGGGCTTAATCTGCCCCTCCAGCCCCTCCATTTCTAGCAAACTCCACCCACATGGGCCACCACTTGACGTCACCTGTCAATCCTTTTGATCCACCCTGCCACACTCCTACGATTGGGCTTTCCCTTTCACGTGTGCCATTCCCACTCACGTTTATATAAAGGAGTGCAGGTATAATGCATTTTTTAACTCCCACTCTCTTTGCCTCTGGCCATGCCCACCATTCAAATATGGCCCAGTTGGAAGAAGAAGAAGAAGAAGAAGAGTTTGGATTTGATATCCCGCCTTTCACTCCCTTTAAGGAGTCTCAAAGCGGCTAACATTCTCCTTTCCCTTCCTCCCCCACAACAAACACTCTGTGAGGTGAGTGGGGCTGAGAGACTTCAGAGAAGTGTGACTAGCCCAAGGTCACCCAGCAGCTGCATGTGGAGGAGCAGAGACGAGAACCCGGTTCATCAGATTACGAGACTACCGCTCTTAACCACTACACCACACTGGCTCCCAGAGTGAATCTGACCTACAGGTTTCCCTTGAAGAGAAGTTTAGAGATTTGGGCATACCTGCATCCTGGTCTTCACGACATCCAGTGGTGTGTTGCCAAAGACGCTGGCTGCACCTGCGATCGCCCCAAACAACCCAGTGACAAGCGGGTTGATGGCTTTATTTGGATTATCTCCTAGAAGGGGAAGGAAGATGAGGAGGAGGCATGTGAGGAAACAGAGCAGAAAACAAAGGTGCCAGGAGTCAACTCACTCTGAAATGGAAATCTGGCTTGAATGTAAAAAGTGCATGTTGTTGTTGTTGATGTTGTTTGCATTTATCTCCCACCTTTTTCTCCAGGGAGCTCAAGGTGGCTCTCCCAATCCTTAATTAATTCCCACAACAACCTGTGAGGTAGTTTAGGCTGTGAGTGAGTGATGGGCCCAAGGTCAACCAGGGAGCTTCATGGCCCAGTGTGGATTCGAACCCTTGTCTCCCAGGTCCTAGCCTGATACTCTAACCACTACAACACCCTGCCTCTCATGACGATGATAATGCTGATAATACTAAATAAACTTTATTAGTTGCAATATTGCACTTTAGCGCCTCAAAGCAACTTACACAGTAAAAATAAAACAAAGGCATTCAAACCAGCAACAAACTAAAAACGAAAACACTGATCTGAGAACCTTTTGCAAAGGAACAAGTCCCAGCCACCTTACTTAACAGATAAGCACAACAAAGGCCACAGATATCTCAACCTATCCCCCAATTAAAAACCGTATGCCTGGGTAAACAAGGATGTTTTCACCTGGCACCTAAAATGACACAACACTGGTGCCAGATGTGCTTCCCTGCAGAACAGGGAGCCAACACTGAAAAGGCCCCTTCTTCTACTGCCACTTTTGGCGCTTCCTTCACAGAGAGCGCATGAACAAGGGCCTCTGATGATGGACTCAGTTTCTGATCTGATTCACGTGGGGAGAGGCAATGTTTGAGGTACTGGGAGCCACAAAAGTCTTGATAGGTCAAAACCAGCAGGGAATCCCGAAAACTAATTGGCAGCCTGCTTTTGGCACCACACTCGAACCAACTGAGCTACTGTATTTATAGGAAACTGCAGTTTTTTTGTTTTTTGTTTAAAGGTAGAGAACACTCAATCGACTCAAGAGCAGGAGAGAAGCACGGAGTTTATCTGGATCTAAAGACCTGCTTTTTGTTAAATGTGGGGTGTCTTCCCCCCACCACCACTCCTGAGTTAAGGGAATCTATTTTATTTTTAGAATAGCACTTTCTCCAAAGGTGGATTTAAAAATACAGGAAAAAATGAATAGGTGGGCATAATTTGTTTGGGTCTTGCGCTTGGCACTCAGCTATGCAACACTGAACAGGAAGCTGGGTGAACAGTGCCCCTTAGTGGCTCAGCTGCAAAGAACAGTATATTATTTACATGCTATTATTTTATATATGAAGGGATGCGGTTGGAGCTGTGGGTTAAACCACAGAGCTTAGGCCTTGCCGATTAGAAGGTCAGCGGTTCGAATCCCCGCGACGGGGTGAGCTCCCGTTGCTCGGTCCCTGCTCCTGCCATCCTTGCAATTTGAAAGCACATCAAGTGCAAGTAGATAAATAGGTACCGCTCCGGCAGGAAGGTAAATGGCGTTTCCGTGCTTTGCTCTGGTTCTCCAGAAGTGGCTTAGTCATGCTGGCCACATGACCTGGAAGCTGTACACCGGCTCCCTTGGCCAATAAAGCGAGATGAGCGCCGCAACCCCAGAGTCGGCCATGACTGGACCTAATGGTCAGGGCTCCCTTTACCTTAAACAACTACAGTCCCTGGGTACCTCGGCGGCCACCTGAACTCACCTTTATCTTTTTTATATATAAAGCCACCCACTAACACTGTTCTTTGTTCCAGCATGTTGTCTACCATCTTCAACATGTCTGGTTTATGTTGATACTGTTGTCATACTGCTATTTTACTGTTATACGTGTACATATGACCTAAAATGTTTAAACTCCTAAAAAAATAAAAATAAAATAAAAGACAAAACACTGTTCTCTAAGTGGCAAGCAGCATATAAAAACATCAAATTGAATGTTTCTGCCTTGCTGGGATGTGGTCCTTGAACCCTGCTCATGCCTCTTGCATGTCTGAATGGAAACTCGAGAAGGGGGTGCGTAGAAACTAGTCTACTATACAAAGGTGAACATTCACATTGGTTGTTCAGCCTGCTTATGCCTTTGGCCCACTGCTGGCATGCGGCCTCTGAAAAGCTGCACAGCAGGGAATGTGGCCATGTGGCCCTCAAGCTGAAAAATATTCTCCAGCCCTACTCCAGATACGTGGGACAGAAGCTGGTGACTGGCACCAGTGCATGCTGGGAAAAGAAAACCCAGGTGTCCGCTTGGATATTTCCGAGCACAATTCAAAGTGTTGGTGTTGACCTTTAAAGCCCTAAACGGCCTCAGCCCAGTATACCTGAAGGAGCGTCTCCACCCCCATCGTTCTGCCCAGATGCTGAGGTCCAGCTCCGAGGGCCTTCTGGTGGTTCCCTCACTGCGAGGTTACAGGGAACCAGGCAGAGGGCCTTCTCGGTAGTGGCGCCCGCCCTGTGGAACGCCCTCCCATCAGATGTCAAAGAGATAAAAAACTACCTGGCATTCAGAAGACATCTTAAGGCAGCCCTGTTCAGGGAAGTTTTTAATGATTGATGTTTTATTCTGTCTGATGGTTTAATCTGCTGAAAGCCACCAAGAGTGGCTGGGGCAAATAATAATACTAATAAATAATGTGTGACATCTTAGTGTATTTTTGGCCTTTGTGGAAGCTGCCCAGAGTGGCTGGGGAAACCCAGCCAGATGGGCGGGGTACAAATAATATATTATTATTATTATTATTATTATTATTATTATTATTATTATTATTATTATTATTATTATTATTATTCTTTTTGCCATAGCAAAAGCCTTGAGGTTAGAAGATCTGGGACACCGTTCAGATTACCGCCCAGAAGATGATATCTGAAAAGGTGGATTCCAAATACCTTTGTACCAATTCCTGAGGGCTGTCATGACGAAAAAGCGAATAGCCTGGTTGGATCCCTGTTTCAGGACAGTCGCTGTTAAACCTTGGTAAGTTCCCTTGAGGCCTGCAGCAAAAAGAAAAAGAAGATCAGGAGGGAGAATAAGGCAGCTGTTGTTTGTTTATGAAAATATTTATAAGTCACTGACTCGTAAAGAAAATACCAGAGCCGTTCGCAACGACTGTACATAAAAGTCCTATGAAAAATTAAAATCAAGAATCAGCCAACTTTTGGGGAAAGAGATATTATTCTTCATTGCTTGCATAAGCCCGACGGAATAGAAAAGATTTCTGCAGGCGTTTAAATGCTGAAACAGAAGGTGCCTGCTGAGTCTCTATTGGCAAGAGTGTTCCCATAAGGCTGGGCTCACGACACAAAAGCCTCGGTTCTGTGTTCTTGTCAAATAAGCCTCGCCAACTTGGGTAATGATCAAGAAGGCTCCAGCAGGTGATATCACAGTGACTCGACACATATGAGTTCAGGTGGCCGCCGAGGTACCCAGGGACTGTAGTTGTTTAAGGTAAAGGGAGCCCTGACCATTAGGTCTAGTCGTGGCCGACTCTGGGGTTGCGGCGCTCATCTCGCTTTATTGGCCGAGGGAGCCGGCGTACAGCTTCCGGGTCATGTGGCCAGCAGGACTAAGCCGCTTCTGGCGAACCAGAGCAGCGCACGGAAACGCCGTTTACCTTCCCGCCAGAGCAGTGCCTATTTATCTACTTGCACTTTGACGTGCTTTCGAACTGCTAGGTTGGCAGGAGCAGGGACCGAGCAACGGGAGCTCACCCCGTCGCAGGGATTCGAACCGCCGACCTTCTGATCGGCAAGCCTTAGGCTCAGTGGTTTAACCCACAGCGCCACCCGCGTTTAGGGCTTTGTAAAAGAATACGAGAACCTTGACCCTGGGCTTGGCGGTGGGTGGGCAGCCAGTTGCAGATGCAATGGATCAGTGTGCCTGACTGTTAGCCAGAAGGTGGGTGATTCAAGGCCACCTAGCAGTGGTTATGGGCAAGATTCCTGCATTGCAGGGGGTAGGAAATTGAACCCAGGTCTCCTAGGTCCTAATCCAGCACCCTAATCATTAAGTCACACTGGCTCTTAATTATTCCCCTTCATTTTATGGCCATTGGACCAGAAGTAGCAACAAGATCTGGAGGATCACAGATTCCCCTGATTCAAGCAAAAGAACATTCAAGAGACCCCAAACTGAGAGATCTGAAGCTTCACCTACTTCCGATTTGAAGGCAGACAGCTGCTTTCTCATTCCCAATTATGCAAACCCCCCAAGTTCTCCTTGCCAAGGCCGTCTCCCTGCTAACAAACGCCAGGTCTCACCTTCTTGCCGAATGATCTCCCGCACCCCATGGAAGAAACCTCGATATTTTGGCTGCGGAGAGCACTGATCGTGGATGAACTTCACCTGTGGAGGAACAGCCACCAGGTCACTTACTGGCAAGTCAAGAGAGACTTCCCAACATCAAGAGAGATTTTTAAACTCACTCAGCCTCTTCTAGACTGGGTTGTTTTCAAAAGGGGCAGCTGCATTCTGTAGCCCATCACTCACACAACAATAGCACATAAGTGGTGGGGGGGAAACTCCCTGAGAACTGTAGTTCGTTAATGGCGATGATGCTGTTTTAACCTCCACAACTTTTCACATGCACTCTAGTCTAAAGGCACCAAGCTCCCGTTTCTCTTTCTGTGTGGCAATTCGCATCAGGAAGATGAGCTTTCTCCCAAGCCCAGATAACAAAGGGAGCCAGACCACAGCTGTCAACTTTTCCCTTTTCTTGCGAGGAATCCTATTCTGAATAAGGAAATTTCCCTTTTAAAAAAGGGAAAAGTTGGCAGCTATGGGCCAGACCCAAAAAAGGAGGGAGATGGGTGGGAAATGCCCTTGTAATGTTTGCTGTTCACCACAAGGTGGGTTCCGATGTTAGGAAGTCCCTGATGCTCAACCTGATGTGCAGCTTCATAAAAGATTCATGCATCTTTTTCCCCTTTCGGGAGCTGTATGGGAAACCACCCCGTGAAAAAGCATTTATTTTGCTGCAACTGCACGTCTTCAGAAGGTTGCTGTGCTGCCCTTTCCCACACAGGTCATTCATTCGGCATGTCTGTGTTTGTGTGCAGCAGCTTGAACAGTGTGTGAGGGTGTGCGTGCAAGAGAGAGTGTGTCTTAAATAGGGAAGGGACGTAGCTTGGTGTTGGAACATCCGTCTTGCATGCAGAAGATCCCAGGATCAAGTCCCTGGCATCTCCAGCCGGGGCTACGAAAGACCCCTGCCTGAAATCCTGGAGACCTGCTGCTGCCAGTCAGTGTAGACAATACTGCGGTATATTAGACCAATGGTCTGACTCAGCAGAAGGCAGCATGCTAGGTTGTGGGCTTCCCATGGCATCTAGTTAGCCACTGGGAGAATGGACTAAGATGGGCATCTGCGGCCTGACCCAGCAAGGAATTTTTTAGCTCATTAATCTCTCAGATTCTATCTTCAGGTATTCTTCTTCTTCTTCTTCTTCATCATCATCAATTAAATTTGTATACCTTCCTATACCCTCAGGTCTCAGGGCGGTTACAACATAAAATCACAATATAGGAACACAAAATACATAATAATAACTAAAACACTAAAACAACCCAATAAACCTGCCCCCAGGCAGGAGATGGGAGTGTCAGAATCCCTAGAGAGCAATCTTTTCCTTGGCGATCTCTCGTAGCTGAGTAAGATTGTCTTCCATAAACACGGTCTTAACAGTGAGTCCTTAAGTGACTGTGGAGGCCAATTCTGGATCCACACGTCCTTCCACAGTGGGGACATAGGTTTCTGGGCGGGACTTCATCACGGTGAGAGTTTGCCAAGCGTGCCTTCCTCTTAGCACGTTTCTCCCTTTCATCCTGAGTTTGAGCATCTTCAAAGCCCATAACACCTTTGGTAAAGGCTGTTCTCCAACTGGAGCACTCTCAGGCCAGTGTTTTCCAGTTGTCAGTGTTTATACTACTTTTTTTTTTTTAGATTTGCTTTCAGAGAGTCTTTAGACCTCTTTTGTTGACCCCCAGCATTATGCTTTCCATTTTTAAGTTTGTAATAGAGTAGTTGCTTTGGAAGACAATAATCAGGCATCCGCACAACATGACCAGTCCTACAAAGTTGATGTTGAAGAATCATTGCTTTGACACTAGTGATCTTTGCTTCTTCCAGTACACCAGCATTAGATCACCAGCTATACCCAGTCAGCAGTTTGTATTCTACTGAAATTAATGGACACAACAAACTTAGGTCCATTCATTTCAATGGGTCTGCTATGAGCAGGACTTAGTTTGGCACCACATGGTATCAACACCACTGAGATAGATCAACCAATTATCTCATTTGGGATAAGGGCAACTTCCTATTTGATGATTAAAAGGTAAAGGTAAAGGGATCCCTGACCATTAGGTCCAGTTGTGGTCGACTCTGGGGTTGCGGCGCTTATCTCGCTTTATTGGCCGAGGGAGCCGGCGTAGCACTGTGGTTTAAACCACAGAACCTAGGACTTGCTGATCAGAAGGTCGGCGGTTCGAATCCCCGCGATGGGGTGAGCTCCCGTTGCTCGGTCCCTGTAGATAAATAGGTACCGCTCCGGCGGGAAGGTAAACGGCGTTTCCGTGCACTGCTTAGTCATGCTGGCCACATGACCCGGAAGCTGTACGCCGGCTCCCTCGGCCAATAAAGCTTTTCAAGAACTTCTCCACAAAGCAGTTTACACAAACACACACACACACATATTTATTTATTTGATGATTATTTCAGATAAATAAATATGTGTGTGTGTTTGTGTAAACTGCTTTGTGGAGAAGTTCTTGAAAAGCTGGATACACATTTAATCAACCCAAAAACAAACAAACAAAGAAATAAACAAACACCACATTTTGTGTTTGTGTTTACTTTTATGGTTTCCATAGGGCACACCACAAGCACCGCTTCGGCCACGCCAGCCCCCAAGCCGGCCAGGAGCCCTCGTTTGCTGTCCAACTTCCCTTCTGCATCTCTCATGTGGTTGCTGAGGAATTCAAACATGCCAAACCTGGAAAGAGAAAGAAGGTGGCTTGTGAAAGCTGAGGAGCACGGCGGGTTGGGGAGAAGAGAACACGCTGCTCTTGCCATTATTATGTTATTTATTCAATTCGTTCATCCTTCACTGCTTTAAGGAGTCTCTGAGCAACTTAGCCCAAATTCCAATATACATTTTGTATTTTAAAACTGACTAAGAAGTTCAATACAACAACTACTACTACTACTACTACTACTACAGAAATGAATAAAAATCCAAAAGTGATTACCTCACAGCGGCTTTCGGTATGGAACCATAAACCAGAGAGCTGAGGCCACGATAGAGCCCCTTAATCCCATGATCTCGGACGGTCACCTTGACACAGTCCGCTGAAAAAGGAGAAAAGGAGTAACGTGACTGGGGAACGATTTATTGTTAATAATACTGCTTTGTACTTCAACAAGAACATATGCCCAGCCCACACCAGAAAGATATATTACCAAGTGGAGCGAAATAAATCCAGTGAAACAAATCCCTGCTTAACATCTGCAGAAGTTTTATGCAGCCATGCATTCCCCCAGAGAATTCTGGGAACTGTAGTTTGCTGAGAGCTGTTAGAAGACCCCATGTAATAAATAATTAATAATAATAGTAATAGTAATAATAATAATAATAATAATAATAATAATAATAATAATAATAATAATTAATATCCTGCCCATCTAGCTGGGTTTCCCCAGCCACTCTGGGCGGCTTCAAACAAAATATTAAAAAGGTAAAGGGACCCCTGACCATTAGGTCCAGTCGTGACCGACTCTTGGGTTGCAGCGTTCATCTGGCTTTATTGGCCGAGGGAGCCGGCGTACAGCTTCCGGGTCATGTGGCCAGCAGGACTAAGCCGCTTCTGGCGAACCAGAGCAGCGCACGGAAACGCCGTTTACCTTCCCGCCAGAGCAGTACCTATTTATCTACTTGCACTTTGACATGCTTTTGAACTGCTAGGTTGGCAGGAGCAGGGACTGAGCAACAGGAGCTCACCCCGTCGCGGGGATTTGAACTGCTGACCTTCTGATCGGCAAGTCCTAGGCTCTGTGGTTTAACCCACAGTGCCACCTGTGTCCCTTCTAACAAAATATTAAGAATACATTAAAACATCAGTCATTAAAAACTTCCCATTAAAATCTGCTCAGGGAACTATAACTCCCAGAATTCCCTGGGAAGAGGGGTTCCCTGCTATACCACTCTGAGAATTGTAGGTCTGCGAGGGGAACGATCTCCTAATAACGCTCAGCAGCAATAGCAAACTATATTCCCGGGGATTATTTGGGTAAAGCCACAACTGTTTATAAAGTGGTATCGTAGCGCTTTAAATGGGTAGTGTAGATGGGGCCCGAATGCTATAACACAGATGGGGAAATGTGTAGCCCTCTGAGTTTTGCAGGACTACAGTTCCCATCATCCCTCAGTATTAGCCAGCCTAGCTGAGGCTGATGGGAGCTGGAGTTCGCCAGCATCTGAAGGACCACAGATTCCCTTTCGCTGTCCTATACAAAACAACATGGAGGTCTGAAGAAAAATTGGTGTCTGCCTAAATAAGCAGAACTGGAACTAATAACCCTGAGAAGCTCACCAACTATGATTCCCTCAGCAGATGCTGGGCTAACATTATTATTTTTTAGGACAAATGTTCTAGAAGGAACTGAGGCAGCTTAGCCACTGCTGAAATTCTCTTATTTTTTAAAAAATGCTTTTCCTAGTCTAAAAAAAGCCGACTTTCCTGGGTCTGAACTCTCCTGCTTCTTGGTCCGTAAATTTCAGCACACAAGACAAATGACTGTTCCCCATTTTAATTTCTTCTGAGCTTTTAAAACAAAGTATATATTTTTTTTACCGGCAACAAAATACCTAATCTACACGCAGCCTTGAAATAAATCTTGTCTAAACGTAGCTATTTCTTTCGGTCTCCTTGAAAGGGTTTGTCATCCCTAGACACTTATCATCAGCTATGTACTCTGTCTTTGCAATTAGATCTGGCTTTTCGCGAGGCCGAGATGAATAACAAGAATCAAACTGGGATTTTTTTGCTGGGCCATAATTAAGAAAGATTCTCATCTCATCTCACTTCTGAGGACGGTGTGCGATGCGCCCTAAACAAGTTAGACATTCTGTACTCAAGGCAATCCAATTTCTGCGCTAAGGAGGAGAGGGAAAAAATTCTATTTCCTGAACCAATTCTTAAATCCACGTAGGCCATTTTAGTAATTTATTGCATTTATAATCCGCCTTTCCTCCAAGGAGCTCAATAGTGGCGTACATGGTTGGAGTGTGCTGCTGCTAACGCTGAGGTTGCAGGTTTGATCCCCGCATAGGATGACAGCAAATTCCTGCATTGCAGGGGGTTGGACTAGATGACCGCCCAGGGGCCCTTCCCCTGGTTCTACGATTCCCCTCTTCATTTGATCCCCACAACAGCCTTGTAAGGCAGGTTATTTAATTATTAAACTTCATCTGAAGGACTCAGGGCGGTTCACAAGATAAAAATACAGGATAAAAAAATGCAAAACGAATAGTTAAAAAACGAAACAAAACACTCACCCCTCCACGCCTTCCAAAAACACATATATCCCTCCTTGGATATATGTGTATACAGAAATGTATACAGAATGTATACAGAAAATAAATGTATACAGAAAATAAAACAAAAACGGGAAGGGAGAGTGGGCAGAAAAAAGGGCATACGTTTATAATGCACTATTGAAAGCCATTTAAACAGTCGTGGCTTCCCCCCAAAGGATTCTGAAAGCAGTGGTTTAATGCTCCTGAGAGCTATTATTCCCCTCACAAATCCTGAAGCAGTTTAACAATCAATCCCTCTTCCCAGGGGACTCTGGGAAATGTAGTTCTGTAAGGGGAATAGGGGGGCCTCTCAGCACCTTTAGCATGCTACAGCTCCCAGGATTCTCTGGAGGGAGCTGTGGCTGCTTAAAGTGGGACCGCAATGCTTTAGCTGTATGGTGTGGACATGGTAAAGGTAAAGAAGGTAAAGGACCCCTGGACAGTTAAGTCAAGTCAAAGGCGCCTATGGGGTTGCGGCACTCATCTCGCTTTCAGGCCGAGGCAGCCGGCATTTGTCCACAGACAGCTTTCTGGGTCATGTGGCCAGCAGAACTAAACCGCTTCTGGCGCAACAGAACACCATGACGGAAACCAGAGAGCACAGAAACGCCATTTACCTTCCCGCCACACTGGTACCTATTTATCTACTTGAGCTGGCATGCTTTCAAACTGCTAGGTTGGCAGGAGCTGGGACAGAGCAATGGTAGTGGTGCCCGCCCTGTGGAACACCCGCCCATCAGATGTCAAGGAAATAAACAACTATCTGACTTTTAGAAGAAATCTGAAGGCAGCCCTGTTTAGGGAAGTTTTTAATGTTTGATACTTTATCGTATTCTTAATATTCTGTTGGGAGCTGCCCAGAGTGGCTGGGGAAACCCAGCCAGATGGGCGGAGTATAAATAATCAATAATTAACAACAACAACAACAACAACAACAACAACAACAACAACTCTGTTGCAGGGATTCGATCCGCTGACCTTCCAATCAGCAAGCCCAAGAGGCTCAGTGGTTTAGACCACAGCTAGGTGGACAAAGAGAGGACGCAGGTGGCGCTGTGGGTGAAACCACAGAACCTAGGGCTTGCTGATCAGAAGGTTGGCGGTTTGAATCCCCACGACGAGTGAGCTCCCGTTGCTCGGTCCCTGCTCCTGCCCACCTAGCAGTTCGAAAGCACGAAGTGCAAGTAGATAAATAGGTACCGCTCCAGCGGGAAGGTAAACGGCATTTCCGTGTGCTGCTCTGGTTCGCCAGAAGCGGCTTAGTCCTGCTGGCCACATGACCTGGAAGCTGTACGCGAGATGAGCACCGCAACCCCAGAGTCGTCCTCGAATGGACCTAATGGTCAGGGGTCCCTTTACCTTTAGATGGACAAAGAGTCTGACCTGATATAAACCAGCTTCTACTGCTTTGGTTCACTAGCTCTCTGCAGGGTGGTCAAGGTCGGCCCTGCGGAGAGTTTGCAAAACAGGCCACGTCAGGCTGAAAACTCTGCAGCCTCTCCTGTGATGACCTACAAGGGGAGCTGAGTGTTTATCCTGCCAAATCAGAAGTGCTCCGTATCCTTGGCTACCCTCGAGCCCTTGCTTTTAAATCGTGTGTTTCTGGCTACGTCAGAAGGACAGGGAGGGAAGATGGAACATGAAGAGCAGCGGGACACCAGAACAGCACAAAGCCCACTTCAACGACCCCTTTTCTCCGTGCACGAATTTAACGTGGGCACACAGCTCTTCCCGCACGACTCTCCCTATCCTTGCCATGACTCCGGATTGCAAGCAGCCCCTGTGCCGCTGCTACCTGCAGAGTGATGCCTTTGCCAAGCCGCTAAGGGGGTTCTGCAGCACAGCGTGTCTCATCGGTTGCAAATCCGGCACGCTCCAGCCAGGCTGGAACGCCGCCAACCTCCTTAGCAAGTCAGCCGGGCAAACAGGCTAGGCGATGAGTCATCGAGCCACTGCCTGCGGCACACGAGGTCCCCGGTCGCTCCTTTCCTTCTTGCTATCGTATGGTAGAACGGTCAGAGCTCAAGGCTATATTAAAGGGGGGGAGGTGAGGGGACATCCGTCAGGCTCAACTGAGCGGCTACATTGCACGCCACCAGTGAACGCCGCAAGGGACAGGGTGGTCCTGAAGGGATTTGTTTCCTTGGGCTGGATAAATAAGGGAGGGGGTGGAAACCCCCCACCCACACACACACCATGACCTGCGGAGTCCAATAAGGAAATTTTGTCCATGGTATGATTATTTTCCACTTAGCCATTTTGACACTTTGGCACCCTATTTGCAAAATGTAAACAATTCGAAAATACAGGCACGCCTTCGCAAGATTCGGTTGTACTTGAGGGTCGATTTCCCCAAAAAAATCCACTGGAAAAAAGGTTGTGTCCCTATGGAGATGGCAGTATTGAGTCAGTGGCTCATGTGCTTCTGGCTTGCACTCTTTATAAAGATTTGAGGATTAAGGTTATTAAAAAGGTAAAGGTAAAGGGACCCCTGACCATTAGGTCCAGTCGTGACCGACTCTGGAGTTGCAAGATTCGGTTGTACTTGAGGGTCGTTTTCCAAAAAAAAAATCCAATGGAAAAAAGGTTGTGTCCCTATGGATATGGCAATACAGTGGTACCTCGGGTTAAGTACTTAATTTGTTCCGGAGGACCGTTCTTAACGGAAACGCTATTTACCTTCCTGCCGGAGTGGTACCTATTTATCTACTTGCACTTTGGTGTGCTTTCGAACTGCTAGGTTGGCAGGAGCAGGGACCGAGCAACAGGAGCTCACCCCAGTGCTGGGATTCGAACCACGACCTTCTGATCGGCAAGTCCTAGGCTCTGTGGTTTAACCCACAGCGCCACCCGCATCCACTTGAAGGGCTGCATGAAGCTAGTACATATCCCGGCTCAAAACCCCAATATTTAATTGTTTAAATAACCAAGTAAATAACCACACATTCATCCACCTGCAAAATGTGGCTCTTCTCCTATGGCACCTCTCTGAACAGCCTGGCCAGAGTCATGTTTTGGTTTGCTTGCGGGAATCAGTTTGGAGCAGACAACGGGCACTGAGAGATCTGGTGGGTTTCAGTCCTGCTGCCTGGTGAAGACTTACCAATTCCTTTGTAGCGGGGCGGGTTTGCTTTCTCATCCAGCTGAAGCTGCGTTTTCACATACTCTGTGGGGAATGTAATGCAAATCTCAATGCCGCCAGCGAGGCCACCTAGGGGGAAAAATAAAGCAAAGCAAAATAAAAACAACCCCCCATTTCCAAAAGAATCGCATCAACACTCTTTTCGCCTTCTGCCTGGGTGAGCATACCTCTGTCATGGAAATTCTACTCAATATTCATCCAGAGTAGATTCCAACATATAGTTAGCAGAGTAAAAACTTAAAACACATTGCAGGATTCCCAAAAAATAGGCCAGAGGCAATCGTATTTCATCCAGCAGAGTCCAATGGTGTCTCTTTTTTGGAAATAAATTTTTATTTGATTTTCAAACATATAAACATATAACAAAATCAATTCCAAATCCAAATGTCGAGATTACTCTTAATCTCCTGACTCCCCCCCCCCCCAAAAAAAAAATCCCTTCTGTGGTCCTATTGTTACTATTTTCCACTGCATATCAATACTACTCCAATTTTTAGTCTTTCTAAATTATCCGTACATTACAAGTATGTTTAAAATCCTGCTAATGTTTTAACCTGCTTACAATGATCTTGTATATAAATTATACACTTTCCCCATTCTTTTTTTTAAGATCTTGTCATCTTGGCTCCTGAGCTCCCCAGTAACCACAATGGTGTCAAAGTGCCACCATTGTATGATAAAGAATTGGAAATTGCATCCATGCCCAAGTTCACAAATTATTTGAGAATATAAACCAAGACGATATGGTTTTGCAAGGACATAACATAAGAAGAGCCCAGCTGGATCAGGCCAAAGGCCCATCTAGTCTGGTATCCTGTCCTCACGGTGGAAAATCAGATGTAGAAAACACTGAGAAGTTCAAACACTCCCACATTAAATGAATAAGGCAATATTGGGTTCAGCTGAATACTTCCTGAAGGTAGCAATACCCAATCTGGGATATCCCATTGGAAACTGCAAGGGGGTGATCAACATAATGGACTCCTCCCCCATAACAACAACAACAAAAATTCTGCACACAGAAATCTAGCATGTCAGGGAGACTGCTAGGCTAGAACTCTTTTCTGTGACAACCCTTTTCTCGAAACTTCTGTGAAGGAACACTCAGTCCTCTCAACCCTCACATTTATTTATTGATACAGTGGAAGCTTAGTTGTTGAACGGAATCCATTCTGGAAGACTGTTTGACTTCCAAAATGTTCAACAACCGAGGTGCAATGGGTGGTTGGAAAATTCAATTGAGAAAATTGAGAAATGCGCCTCAGAAGCCATTCAACTTCCGAGGCGCGTTTGAAAACGGAAGCAATTACTTCCGGGTTTTCGGCGTTCAAAAACTGAAACGTCCAGCTTCTGAGACACTCAAAAACTGAGATCCCACTGTATTTACATTTATATCCCACCTTTCCTCTTCTTCTTCATTTTATACTCACAAGAACCCTTTGAGGTAGGTTAGGCTGAGAGAAAGTGACTGGCCTGAGGAGACCCTGTGAGCTTCAGCGCTTATTGTTTTTAGGAGACCCCTAGTTCTCTCACAGAGCTACAATTCCCCAGAGTTTCCCCTGAAGGGGGATTGACTCTTATGTCACTCTGGGAACCGCACTGTGGTTGGAAATAAAAAAGGATCCCTCATTCATTTTATAGGCTTCCCGTGTGCATTAATCCTCATTAGTTGCAGAACACTTAATGAGACAGATGTTGTAAGCTGCTGCCAGGCATTTTCTATCCTTTATGATCAGCTATCATTTCAGCCGCCTCTAACCTAACCCAACCTCTCCCTTGCTCAAAACTTCCAGATTTCGCAAGCAAACATCAGACAGGATTGCAAAACGCATTAGCCAAGAATATCATCCTGTAGTGACATGGAGAAAGAGAGTGGTTGTCTAGAGAATGGATGGCGGCTAACAGATTGAGGTTGAATCCTGACAGGACAGAAGTACTGTTTTGGGGGGACAGGGGGTGGGCAGGTGTGGAGTACTCCCTGGTCCTGAATGGGGTAACTGTGCCCCTGAAGGACCAGGTGCGCAGACTGGGAGTCATTTTGGACTCACAGCTGTCTAGGGCAGCTTTCTACTACCTCCATCTGGTACGCAGGCTGAGACCCTACCTGCCCGTGGACTGTCTTGCCAGAGTGGTGCATGCTCTGGTTATCTCCCGCTTGAACTATGCAATGCTCTCTATGTGGGGCTACCTTTGAAGGTGACCCGGAAACTGCAATTAATCCAGAATGCGGCAGCTAGACTGGTGACTGGGAGCGGCCGCCAAGGCCATAGAACACCGGTCCTGAAAGACCTACATTGGCTCCTAGTACGTTTCCGAGCACAATTCAAAGTGTTGGTGCTGACCTTTAAAGCCCTAAACGGCCTCGGCCCAGTATACCTGAAGGAGTGTTTCCACCCCCATCGTTCAGCCCGGACACTGAGGTCAAAATCTGAGGGCCTTCTGGCGGTTCCCTCACTGTGAGATGTGAGGTTACAGGGAACCAGGCAGAGGGCCTTCTCGGTAGTGGTGCCTGCCCTGTGGAACGCCCTCCCACCAGATGTCAAGGAAATAAACAACTATCTGACTTTTAGAAGACATCTGAAGGCAGCCCTGTTCAGGAAAGTTGTTAATGTTTGAAAGTTTCTTCTGTGTTCTGTTGGAAGCCGCCCAGACTGGCAAGGGAAACCCAGATGGGCGGGGTATAAATAATAAATTATTATTATTATTTTGTCCAAGGCTGGCCCAGTGAGCTCCATGGCTGCGTGTGGATTTGAATCCGGCTCTTTTGCCACCCCCAGTGCAAAACTCTGACTGCTAGACCCCATTGGCTCTCAGCAGCAAGAAAACAGCTCTCCTCATAACTTTTAAGCACAGTCATGCTCCAAAAACCAGGCACGTCCGGCAGCCTATGCATGTGAACAGCTTTGATGTGCTATATTTTTAATCTCCAGCTGGTTGGCCCCCACACAGAGACCTTCCTGAAACCTGACCTCCCTCTGTGGCTATGGAAATCCGCCTTCACGTCCTGACCCTGTCAACTGGCCGAGTCATTCTTTCCTCTACTATCATTCACCAAGAGGAACACACCACCCAAGCATGACTCAGCACCAGGCATTTGCCCGTTGCCATTGGCTGGGACAGGAGCATGCCCAGTCAACGCCCAGGCCAGGAAATTAGGAGGAAACAGGATCTGCATCAGCTGAGCAGGCTTTCAGGTCTCACGATGATGACAAAGCTGTCGGTGGGCCCGCAAGGGGGAAATATTCCACGCATGCTGAAAATTCGATTAAATGAGGAATTGGCCCCCGGGACTGGCTTTCAGCACTGAAAGTGCCACAGATTGTTCCGGCACCAGACTTTGACAACCGTTGAAAGATTTTTAACAGGGGAGAGTGGGTGGAAAAATTATAGAACTGCAGAGTTGGAAGGGATCATGCGGTCATCTAGTCCAACCCCCTGCAATGCAGGGATCTTTTGCCCAATGTGGATCTGGCGTAGGACACCTAACTATTAGCTTCACCTAAACTTAGATCCCCCCCCCCCGGTCTAATATCCCTAGTGCTGCAAGATTGTCGCAAGAGCGCCTGGATTAAAACTGTCTATCAAAAACTTAACTCTTGTGGTTTATCACCACAGCAGCTACTCACTTTGGGTTTTAGTAAAGCAAACAGTCTAATTTGTCAGCGCCTAAATGTTATCGAGCGTCAGAACAACTTGGCCACAATAAGGAAATTTTGCCCGTGGTATGACTATTTTGCACCTTCCCATTTCAACTCTCTGGCACCCTCTCTGCATCACCTAGCAATTCAAAAATATAGGCACACTTTTACTCTCTCGAGATTGAATGTATTGCCCTCGGCTGTACTTGAGGGACGATTCCAACAGATTTCACACGAAAAACGCTTATGTCCCTGTTGAGATGGCAGTACTGAATCGGTGGCGCATGCCCTGCTGGCTTGCACTCTTTATAAAGATTTGAGGAATGAGGTTATCGCCCCTCTTTTATTGTCCATTCCGGGTCGCCCAGCCACTGCCACAGTGTCCTTTTTCTTGGCAGATCAAGATGAGCAGGTGACAGCAAAGGTTGCAAGGTTTTTAGCTGGGGCAATTAGAATAAGATCCACTGCTTGACTATTGATTCAAAACCCCAAATTGTATTCTATATAATTGACTTTTTATTTCTATTCTTTGTATACTGTACTGTTATTTTATTGCTATGGCTGATGAAAATAAATATTCATTCATTCCTCATTCCTTTGCCCAATGTGAGTCTCGAATCCAAAACCCTGAGATTCTGTGTCTCATGCTCTTCCAGCTGATCTATCCCAGAGATGGCCAGTTAACAGAAATTAGAATTTCAGGTGGCAGAAAGAAGCCCCCATCTGAATATTCAAAGCAGCATCATACCACTTCAAACAGCCACAGCCTCCCTCCAAGAATCCTGGGAACCGTAGAGTTTTGTCCATGGCGCTAAAAGTTGTTGGGAGATCACCTAGTCCCAATAAAGACCTACAATTTCCACACAAATGGAAACCATGTGAAATTTTAGCTCTGTGAAGGGGACAGCAGGTTGCATGCCAAATTTCTGCACTCTGAACAAATTACATTTCCCAGAATCCTGGCGCAGGCATGGAAATGCAAGCGAGATCGCTTTTAATTTATTTACAATATTCGCACGGCGCTTAACGTGTGAAATCCCTAAGCTGTTTACACAAAACACAACACCATCATTTAAAAAAAGGAAAAGGGGGGAGCCCACTGTGCCCCAGGACACTTTTTATTATTTATGAATCACCTAATTAAAAGAACTATTATTACATTAATTTATATATACAGTGGTACCTCAGGTTACATACGCTTCAGGTTACATACGCTTCAGGTTACAGATTTCGCTAACCCAGAAATAGTACCTCGGGTTAAGAACTTTGCTTCAGGATGAGGACAGAAATTGTGCTCCAGCGGTGCGGCGGCAGCGGGAGGCCCCATTAGCTAAAGTGGTGCTTCAGGTTAAGAACAGTTCCAGGGTAAGAACGGACCTCCAGAACGAATTAAGTACTTAACCCGAGGTACCACTGTATATATATTGATTCATAATTGAAAGAAATCTCTGAACGACACCCAAAAAATATCGCAGAACAAAGTCAAATGCAAAAAAGAAAAAGTAAAAAAAAACTGCAGGAACACAGAACAGGAATGATAACAATATTTAATTTTTCAAAAGTCTTTAAACCGGGCAGCACTTTAAAAGGACGATGGTCCCCTGTGAATTAGGCCAGCTAGCTGCCCTAACCTTAAATCACTGCTGAATGGAACGTGTTGTTGTTTTTTAGAGCAACAAGATTTCAAGGCGCCTCTCACTAGAGAGATTTTCTACAGGGCAGGGACTGAATCAAGTCTATTTGAATGCTTGTTTCTGGCCGCTTATCCTGTTACCTGATAAACTAGTTCTGGGTGCAGTCAGAATAAAACAGCACCCATTCCTCCTCCAGATTCTTCTCACGCCCCCCAAGCCTGGGAGCTCTCTGATCTCCTTGACCTGGTCTAGCAAAAGATTGCGGAAGGGGTCTTCCATTCTTAAAAAGGCAACAGGGCTCCAAAGTGAGGCCTCTCTATTATTTTCGGGTTGGGGGAGAAAACCCCCTACATTGATCCCGCTGTCTGACGGAGGGAAATATAAAAGGCTGGCCTTTGGGAGTTTGCCAGCTCAGTTACTTTTCACAACACAGAAGCAAGATTCTTCAAACCCTCCAATACGGTGTTAGAAACCCAGATATATAAAGCTTATCGTCAAATGGCACCTTAAACCTAGGTTACGGTCGCCACAACAGAATGGTCTAGCCACCCATTTATTTAATTTTTTTGCAGTGAAATTAATAATAATAATAATAATAATAATAATAATAATAGTTATTGTTATTATTATTCCTTTCATTTCTAGACAGCTTTGTATTTTAAAGGGTGGGGGAAATCTCAAAACGCTTTGCAACACATTAAAACAACCAACATAACAACCCAAAATAAAACCAATTGAAGTCTAACAATGTTCCGATAATATCTCAAGGGCACCATGTTGGCTACCCCTGTTCTGTGCCATTTTTTCCAATGAAGTCTATTATTATTATAGTCATTATTACTTCATTCCTATACCGCTTTATATTTTAAAGAACAAACCTCAAAGCACATTAAAACATCAAATAAAACAAATCAGAACAGAAACAATTTCAAGCTTCTAGGAAAATATTTCAGATCCTTCTCTAAGTGACATTTTGCTTTCCATATATTTATCTGCCTACTTTATACAGCTGCCCCATAGCAGAAGTATTCTGGGAAGGCAGTGTGGGATAGTGGTTAGAGTGTCAGACTAGGACCTGGGAGCTGTGGGTTCAAATCCCCACTCAGTCATGAAGCTCCCTGGGTGAACCATGGAGTCAGTCACAGCCTCCTGGCCTACCTCACAGAGTCGTTGCAGCGATTAACTGAGGAAGGAGGTGAGGAACCATGGGCTCCTTGTTGAAAAAGGTGGGCTGTAGATGCAATAAATTAGCTTTTCTGCTTAAGAAAGCTGGAGGGGCCAGTCAGATGGAGATGTCAATCACCAACTCAGCATCCAGAGATCTCCATTTGGTCGCAATTGGACCCATGTCTCTCTCTTTTAATCTTTCTTCCATCTCTCTTTATTTCTCTTTCTTTCCCTCCCCTTCTTTTTTCTTTCTTTCCCTCTGGATCTATGTATTTATTTTATCTAGGTTAGTGTTTTAGTCTGGACAACAAAAAGATATTTGATAATAATCCTTGTAGTGATGTATGGAAGTGAGAGCTGGACCATAAAGAAGGCTGATCGCCGAAGAATTGATGCTTTTGAATTATGGTGCTGGAGGAGACTCTTGAGAGTCCCATGGACTGTAAGAAGATCAAACCTATCCATTCTTAAGAAAATCAGCCCTGAGTGCTCACTGGAAGGACAGATCCTGAAGCTGAGGCTCCAATACTTTGGCCACCTCATGAGAAGAGAAGGCTCCCTGGAAAAGACCCTGATGTTGGGAAAGATGGAGGGCACAAGGAGAAGGGGACGACAGAGGACGAGATGGTTGGACAGTGTTCTTGAAGCTACCAGCATGAGTTTGACCAAACTGCGGGAGGCAGTGGAAGACAGGAGTGCCTGGCGTGCTCTGGTCCAGGGGGTCACGAAGAGTCGGACACGACTAAACGACTAAACAGCAACAATAAAATCTAATAAAAATTATCCTCTCCCCATAGCTGTCAAGTGTCCCTTATTTGAAGGGACAGTCCCTTATTCCAGCGCCATGTCCCTTATTGATGGATGTCCCTTAAATTTCAAAGGAAGCAGCTCCTCTCCCTCCCTCCCTGCCGGCCAGGGAGGAGGGAGACTCCAA
Organism: Podarcis bocagei; assembly: GCF_964188305.1. Classification (NCBI taxonomy): domain Eukaryota; kingdom Metazoa; phylum Chordata; class Lepidosauria; order Squamata; family Lacertidae; genus Podarcis; species Podarcis bocagei. The sequence continues at coordinate 15,141,903 of NC_138142.1, read as the reverse complement.
CTGTGTTGCTTGGCTGTGTTGCTCACTCAATAAGAAGTCTAAGAACGACTGGGGGGTGGGTGGAGATTGCATACCTTGTGCGTGGCTAGTTAATGCAAGCTGAGGGGGGTTTTGAATGCTGGATGCCATTTTGTTGCACGTGCTCCCGCAAACTTTGCAGTGCAAAGCCAGGCCGGGGAGCCATCTTAAGTTGAGGCTGCATAGGCCTTGTGGTGCATGTGATTCAGATTCTATTCAGTTGAACCTCTGGTTACAAAGTTGGTTGGACAGTGTTCTCAGAGCTACCAGCATGAGTTTGACCAGACTGCAGGAGGACAGGAAGACTGGAGTGCCTGGAACAGGTGAGGCTGCAGGTCCCTTATTTTGGCTGCTGGTCCCTTATTTTCAAGGCTGCTGGCCCCTTATTTTCAAATCTGTAAGTTGACAGCTATGCCTCTCCCTCCCAAAAGAACATCCCTACTTCAAGCCTTGAAATATCCCCGTCTGTTACTCTGGAGAGCTGTTGCCAGTACTGAGCTGGACTCCCTCTCATGTTCCTATTTAATTTGGTCCTTTTGTCCCATGAGGACTAGAATCTTTCTCTAGCTCTTTTTTTAAGGAGAAAGGCCACTTAACATTCTGCTCAGGCTGACACATGAGAATGCGTGTGCTCCAGGCGGACCTTAGCACTGCTTGGCTGAAACAATGGGTGGTTTTGACTTTAAGCCGCTAAATCTTTCCCTATTGTGTTGCTGTCCTCCAGGGCTGCTGTTCAGCAACTCTCGGCTCCCCCAAGAAAGAAACCGCTGAACCCTGCCTTGCACAGAGTGGGCTGAACAAAAGGATCTTTCTTCAGGCTGACTCTTTGGGATGCAATACCCCAGGAAGCCCGAAACTCAACTATGGCAACACAGCCCAGCCTTGAGCAAATGCTTCTTGCAACAGAACTCTAGTAAATCTTAGTTCAAATCCCAGACTGATGAGTGTGAGTGGTCTGAATATGTGGATTCCAGGACCACAGTTCACTCCATCTTCGACTGGCTGTGTATGCACAACCAGAGAAGTGCTTATTTATTTATTTTTATTTTGGTAACCAAAGGAGAACGTAGGCACGGACTAGGCAGAAGTGCTTAAAGGATTAAAAATCCTAGGAATATCACAGTACAGTGGTACCTCGGGTTACATACGTTTCAGGTTACAGACTCCGCTAACCCAGAAATAGTACCTCGGGTTAAGAACTTTGCTTCAGGATAAGAACAGAAATTGTGCTCCGGTGGAGCGGCGGCAGCAGGAGGCCCCATTAGCTAAAGTGGTGCTCCAGGTTAAGAACAGTTTCAGGTTAAGAACGGACCTCCGGAACGAATTAAGCACTTAATCTGAGATACCACTGTATACTGATATATCGCAATGCCTTTTCCTGCACTGTGATTTTTGCCGGCGCCTGCTCTTGTGGTTCACTGCCCCCCACCCTTCGTGAGGCTGGGGAAAGCTGATCCGGTTGAGTTAACAGGGGCTGCAGGAATCGAGAGAAGCATTAGCTGGCTTCATGGTTTTCCCCATGTTGTAATTTTTGCACAGTGCACGCACACAGGACTCAGCTACATTAGTCAAAAAACAATGTTTAGAATGTGTTATAAACATGCAACACCAGGTGGCGCTGCAGAGCAAAAAACTTTTCTATGTGATTTTACATAGAGTTTTCTTCTTTTTCTTTTGTTATAATGATTTAATTTATGACTTATTTATAGCGGGGGGTTTTCCCCCTGTGTGTGGGGTTTTCACCCATCGTGATTTGTGATCAATAGCCAGGTCAGAAATTATGAAACCGGTATGACTATATGGACTTCAAACTGCTTTTTGGGTGGTATTATTGATATATCGCCCAGTTATTTAGCACCTGCTTAAAATATTTTGTGTAGGGATGGAGCCAAAGATCACCTTGAGAATAAATCAAGAGCCAAGAACAATTGTTGCCCCAGCCTGTATAACAAAGGTAGGGAATCTATGGCGTTCCAGATGCTATTGGTCTCTTAACTACCATCCGCCCCAACCTGTATGGCCAGCAATCAGGGCTGTGTTAGCAAAGCCAATTAAACAGCATAGATGGAGTCCAGAAAAAGAGGCATGGGGAGGGGCATTTAGTCTTCAGGCCTCAGACTCCCCATCCCTGATCTATCAAGCTAGTGTGTGTGTGTGTGTGTGTGTGTGTGTGTGTGTGTGTTCTCCACAAACTGAACAAAAATATTTTACAGTGGTGCCTCGCAAGACGAAATTAATTCGTTCCGCGAGTTTTTTCGTCTTGCGGTTTTTTTCGTCTTGCGAAGCACGGTGTCGGAAAAGTTTTGGAAAAGCTTCAAAAATCACCAAAGTCTTCAAAAACCTCAAAAAAGGCTACCACACCGCGTGCTATGAGTTGCTCCTCGAAGTCAAGTCGCAACTGTATTAACGGTTTTAAGAAAAAGGAAACAAACTTGCAAGACGTTTCCGTCTTGCGAAGCAAGCCCATAGGGAAAATCGTCTTGCAAAGCAAGTCAAAAAACCAAAAACCCTTTCGTTTTGTGAGTTTTCCGTCTTGCGAGGCATTCGTCTTGCGAGGTACCACTGTATTATTTGAGGAGAAAGGGAGAAATATTGTCTGCCTTACCTTCAGGCCTTACACAGAGCAGGCAGACAGTCAATCAAATATACAGAGGGAAAACTAACCTCAGAACGACACAGCCAATCACGTGCTGCCTCAGTGAATATCGGGCTGCACAGCTTGGTTGCTAAGCAATGCTTCAACCAGTTCCCACCTTTGGGCTAGCTGACTTTAGCACTAACAGAATTAAACTGAATGGTCCCTGCTACACTTCCAACAAGATGATGGGAGCTGGGGCTCCAGCACTAGCTTGGGGGGGGGGGGGTTTAGGTTCCCCATTCCTTCTGCACAGGAACCTTTTAGATTACTTCCTAGAAAGCGGAGAAAACCACCAGAACTGACATTTTATATTTCTTTTAGAGATGAGCAGGTTTCCAACAATAATATTTAATTTTTGAATCTTATTTTTTCTATCTTTATCTTTCAACCTTTCTTTTCTTTCTTTCTTTCTTTCTTTCTTCCTTCCTTCCTTCCTTCCTTCCTTCCTTCCTTCCTTCCTTCCTTCCTTCCTTCCTCTCTCTCTCTCTCTCTCTCTCTCTCTCTCTCTCTCTCTCCTTCCCTCCTTCTATTCCTTTCTCTCTCCCACCCCTCCTTTTATGTTTTATTGTATCTAGATCAGTGGTTCCCAACCTTTTTTGGCCATGCACCATCTAAGCATTTCTAAAATCCTGATGCTCCCCCCTCCCGTGACATATAATTCTTATTATTCAAAAAGTGAACTCCTAGTCACATGGAGGAAGCCTAAAAGGCCATTCACTGTTAATAACTCATTCTCGAATTGCCCCGCTTAAAAATCAAATTGCTCCCCTTAAAATCAAATTGTGGGGTCTGTGCCCCACATTGGGAACCACAGATCTGGATCAAAATCTTTGTTTGGGTAAAAAAAGAGAAAGATATTAAGTTTTGTATTTTTCTCCATAAACCTTAATCAAATAAACGATTGAAAACCACCAGGAGTGGTGGTGGCGGCTGTAAATCTGACAAATAAAATAACTGCAAGGAGTAGAAATCTTGTGGATTTCAAAATACGCAAGCTTCCCCCAAAATAGAGGGGAGATGAGAGTTAGGCCCCCAGGTCCTCTCAGCTGAAAACTGGCTTGTTCAAATCTCAGCTGTGTAAGCAGGGAGCTTTGGGTAGGTGAAAAGCCGTTCCTTCCTTCAAGCAAGGGATTATACAAGGCTTGACATGATTCAGCTGGGCACCGTGCCCGCCACTTGGAAGACTCTTTGCACAACTGCGGCACCTTGCCCCTCACGCGCGGAGGAAAGGTTATTCTGAAGCGCCAAGATTTGGCAATCGTTTTCCAGCTGGCAAAACTGCCGTGTGAACTTGGAAACAACCAGCGCAGGGGAAGCAACTCCCATGCAGAGACTTCAGCCCCAGTTTTCAAAGCCTGCCTCTGCAGTCATGAGAGCTAGCAGCATGGATTATTTTATTTTATTATTTTATTTTATTATTATTTTATTTAAAAAAGTGGTGGCCAAGAGCAACTCGCAAGGAAAACATTTCAGAGGACACCAGAATTTTCATGGAGAAGTCCGTGAAATGGTGAAAATGACCGGGAAAATCAGAAATCCGGAAGAGAGGAACTATAATAAGGAATGGGGGAGAAATTTGCAATTTACTTAAGAGAACACTGTAAACAGCTAAAAGCTTTGGGCAGGATTTGAGTAACGCTTGTAATGTACTGAAAACTAAGGTAAAAATGGATTATTTAAGGAAAATAGAGAAAATATGTGATGCAGTTGAAAAAGATTGAATATGGAAACCGTGGAAGGGTGGAGGGGAGCTAAGAAGTAAGGGAATCCTAAACGCTGATGGTGATGTCTAATGTTTGAATTTAAATGTGTAGTGTAAAACTGAATAAAAAAAGATTGTACCAGAATTTTCATGGAGAAAACCACTTCCTTGCCTCCAACATTTCCTGCTTGTTGTTGTTGTTGTTGTTTAGTCATTTAGTCATGTCCGACTCTTCGTGACCCCCTGGACCAGAGCATGCCAGGCACTCCTGTCTTCCACTGCCTCCCGCAGTTTGGTCAAACTCATGCTGGTAGCTTCGAGAACACTGTCCAACCATCTCATCCTCTGTCGTCACCTTCTCCTTGTGCCATCCATCTTTCCCAACATCAGGGTCTTTTCCAGGAAGTCTTCTCTTCTCATGAGGTGGCCAAAGTATTGGAGCCTCAGCTTCACGATCTGTCCTTCCAGTGAGCACTCAGGGCTGATTTCCTTAAGAATGGAGAGGTTTGATCTTCTTGCAGTCCACGGGACTCTCAAGAGTCTCCTCCAGCACCATAATTCAAAAGCATCAATTCTTCGGCGATCAGCCTTCTTTATGGTCCAGCTCTCACTTCCATACATCTCTACTGGGAAAACCATAGCTTTAACTATACGGACCTTTGTTTGCAAGGTGATGTCTTTGCTTTTTAAGATGCTGTCTAGGTTTGCCATTGCTTTTCTCCCAAGGAGCAGGCGTCTTTTAATTTCGTGACTGCTGTCACCATCTGCAGTGATCTAACTATCCACAAAAAACCCAAGTGGGAAGGTTTGGTCCACTAACGCAGCAGTAGAAGAATATTTTTTGCAGCTCAGGGGCCACATCGCTTCTCAGCAAGCATCCGGGGGCCGAATACAAGTGATGGGCGGGAGACAAAAGTGATCAGAGCAATTACTGTTATTTTTTTAAACTTTAAAGTGTAGGATCATTTCTACACCATCACACATCTCAAGGGAAAATGGAGCAGAATGTCAAGGGCCAGACCAGAGGTCTGGAGGGCCGCCTATGAAACAGTAGGACATGTTCTGAAATGTGATTGGCAGAGGAGACAGGCAGAGGGGGACTGACCCCCTGGAGGGGGTCATGATTTGGCTAAAACCGGTGTGTGTGTGTGTGTGTGTGTGTGTGGTGGACCCAGAGGTTAGGTCCGGAATGAGCCCGTGGTTTCAAAAACTCAGCTAAAAATAAAACAATGGCAAGAGTTTCTCCCCAAAAGGCATCAGTCTTAATGGGAAAGTTTAAATGAGAATTATTGTTTAAGGCAGGGGTAGGCAAACTAAGGCCCCGGGGCCGGATGCGGCCCAATCGCCTTCTCAGTCGGGCCCACGGACGGCCTGGGATTCAGTGTGTTTTGACATGAGTAGAATGTGTCCTTTGATTTAACATGCATCTCTGGGTTATTTGTGGGGCCTGCCTGGTGTTTTTACATGAGTAGAATGTGTGCTTCTATTTAAAATGCATCTCTGGGTTATTTGTGGGGCATAGGAATTCGGTCATTTCCCCCCGGGGGGGAAATATAGTCTGCCCCCCCCCCACAAGGTCTGGCCCACGGCTGAAAAAGTTTGCTGACCCCTGATATAAGGCTTTTTTAAAAGTCTCTCTCTCTCTCTCTCTCTCTCTCACACACACACACACACACACACACACACAGAGAGAGAGAGAGAGAGAGAGAGAGAGAGAGAGAGAGAAAGAAAGAAAGAAAGAAAGAAAGAAAGAAAGAAAGAAAGAAAGATTGCACACACAGTGGTCCAGAACCTACAATGCAGCCGGTTTTAAATCCCTGCTTGTTAGCTAATGGGCAAGGGGTTAAATCCTGCTCAGTTTGGCTGCCGGCCACGATTCGGGAAGGGGTTTGCCCAAAATCTCCCACGAGGTGGGAAACTCCATTTTAGGAAAGGGATTTGGATGCAAACTGCTTCCTGAGATTAGAGCAATTTCCATGCACGGTTCAATCCCTGGCCTCTGCAGGTAGGGCTGGGAGAGAGACCCCTGAACAGCTGCTGCCGGCCAGTGCAGACAATACTGAGTGAGGTGAGCCGATGGTCTGACGCACTACGAGGCAGCTTTTTTATGCCCCGTGCTGAAATGAAGGCAGGGGACGGGGACAGACCCTTCCTCTGAGCAGTGTGCTACTGCAAGGTAATTTGAAGTCCCGGTCAGCGAAAACACACCCACCTGTCAAATTTGGCCCAGGAGGCCAATCCTGAGAAGGATCTGGCCAGTGGAACCAATAAGGTTGTGCACTCCGACATGAAACAACTACAGAAGGCCCCTAAGAAATAAAATAATAATAATAATAATAATAATAATAATAATAATAATAATAATAATAATATATTATTTATACCCTGCCCATCTGGCTGAGTTTCCCCAACCACTCTGGGTGGCTCCCAATCAAGTGTTAAAAACAATACAGCATTAAATATTAAAAACTTCCCTGAACAGGGCTGCCTTCAGATGTCTTTTACAGATAAGATAGCTGCTTATTTCCTTCACATCTGAAGGGAGGGTGTTCCACAGGGTGGGCGCCACTATCAAGAAGGCCCTCTGTCTGGTTCCCTGCAACCTCACTTCTCGCAATGAGGGAACCACCAGAAGGCCCTTGGCACTGGACCTCAGTGTCCGGGCTGAACGATGGGGGTGGAGACGCTGTTTCAGGTATACAGGACCGAGGCCGTTTAGGGCTTTAAAGGTCAGCACCAACACTTTGAATTGTGCTCGGAAATGTACTGGGAGCCAATGTAGGTCTTTCAAGACCGGTGTTCTATGGTCTCGGCAGCCACTCCCAGTCTCCAGTCTAGCTGCTGCATTCTGGATTAATTGTGGTTTCCGGGTCACCTTCAAAGGTAGCCCCACGTAGAGTGCATTGCAGTAGTCCAAGCGGGAGATAACTAGAGCATGCACCACTCTGGCGAGGCAGTCCGCGGGCAGGTAGGGTCTTAGCCTGCGTACTTCCAGGCTATCGGGGTGAAATCCCCAAAAAAGAATGTTACTTTTTTTCTGTATGCCACAACAGCCGCGAGAATATTGCTAGCAAAGAATTGGAAGACACAAGATTTACCAACTATCGAAGAATGGCAGATGAAGATGATGGACTATATGGAACTTGCCAAACTGACCGGGAGACTCCGAGACCAGAGAGAAGAGATGGTGGAAGAAGACTGGAAGAAGTGTAAGGAATATTTGAAAAAATATGTTAATATTTAAATCTTAGAAGAGCTTTGGAAATGGATATAGGCTGTAGGGTTAGAAGATAGTGTATTTTAAAATAATATTATTTGTAAGCGATAAAATGTGAAGTTATCTTAAGTGTGATAAAAAAAGATGGTTGGAATCTATGATACAGTGGTACCTCGGGTTAAGTACTTAATTCGTTCCGGAGGTCCGTTCTTAAACTTAAACTGTTCTTAACCTGAAGCACCACTTTAGCTAATGGGGCCTCCTGCTGCTGCCGCGCCGCCAGAGCCCGATTTCTGTTCTTATCCTGAAGCAAAGTTCTTAACCTGAAGCACTATTTCTGGGTTAGCAGTCTGTAACCTGAAACGTTTGTAACCTGAAGCGTATGTAAGCCAAGTACCACTGTATATGTAAACTGCTAAAGATGAAGTAATATGAAAATCACATAGGTGGGACTTGGGGAAGCCCATTTAACAATGTTTAGAAAAAAGAGGATATGACAAGAATTTGTTTGTATTTCTTGTTTTTCTGTTTGTGTGCTTTATTTGTATTATAAAATGAATAAAAAAAATTGGGGCGGAAAGAGAAAGAAATGTGGCCATCAGCCTGCATTAAAAAGCCAGCCCGTCAAAGTTTACCCCAAGGGTGCTCTTAGCTTTCCCCATTAGTGGCTCCTGCAGAGAACCTTCGCCACTTTGCCGAGAGACAAGTAGGTAGGTGGAAAAGAGGAGAGAGAGATATACTGATTGGCAATTGCATAAAAGCTCTGTTGTAACCTCCAGCCACCCTCCCCGCAAGCACACACACACACACACACACACACACACACACACACACACAACACAAAAGCCCTGCACTTAGCTTATAAAACTGAAAATAATAAAGTCATGCAAAGCACCAACTCTGGCTAAGACATGCTGAAGCACAAAAGGCGCCACAAATTGTGTTCCAAAAACAGTAGAGAGATTTACCAAGACCCTAGTCTGTAACCTGAAGCGTATGTAACCCGAGGTACCACTGTACAGCGTTTGTGAGTCGGGGTGAGTACAGTGGTACCTCTGGTTGCGAACAGGATCCGTTCCGGAGGCCCGTTCGCAACATGAAAAGAGCGCAACCTGAAGCGGCGCGTCTACGCAAGTGCATGTTGCGATTCGCTGCTTCTGCGCATGATGTCATTTTGCGCTTCTGCGCATGCACGAGCGGCAAAACCCAGAAGTAACCCTTTCCGGTACTTCTGGGTCGCCGCGGGATGTAACCTGAAAGAATGTAACATGAAGCGGACGTAACATTAGGTATGACTGTATTTGCTAAATCATAGAATCATAGAGTTGGAAGAGACCACAAGGGCCATCGAGTCCAACCCCCTGCCAAGCAGGAAACACCATCACAGCACTCCTGACATATGGATGTCAAGCCTCTGCTTAAAGACCTCCAAAGAAGGAGACTCCACCACACTCCTTGGCAGCAAATTCCACTGTCAAACAGCTCCATACATACAAGTAAACAAATGTCTTTAATGTTTTATTTTTGACCCTCAAAATTCAATGGGCACAGATCCACTGCTGGTGGCTGCTGTTGTCCAGAACATCTAGACAGCACCAGGTTAGGAAGGCTGTGTTCAATCATGGCTGGGATTTTGCTCCCCATTCTCATTTTTTGCCTCCCTTTAAGAGTCTGAAATTGCACAGCTGCCAGCTCATCAGCAACAGGCATGAGGTGCTTTTCAAGCCTCCAAGAGGAAAATTAAAAGGACTAACTGTGGGAGGCTGGCAACTGGAGCCATTTTTATGCCTGGAACAACAAACAAAACCCCCCAGGGCTAATACAAAGGTTCCACCCTGAGCTTTCCCCTGGGATTTCGCTGCAATTAAAACTCTACTCTGATTCAAGTTGAACCATTTAGCCCTTAACCATTTCGTGCATTAACAGGGATTTGCATTTGAGAGAAAGTGTTCCGAAAAGGCCACACTTTTTATTTTTATTATTATTTTTTTTAAAAAAATCTTTATTAATTTAAAATAAACACATTTATGAAAAAACAGACATACATACAAGTAAACAAACATACAAACAAATAACAGAAGAATCAAACAAACCACCACCCTATAAGATACAAGAAAATTAATATAATTATCATCATATATACAGTGGTGCCCCGCAAGACGAATGCCTCGCAAGACGGAAAACTCGCTAGACAAAAGAGTTTTCCGTTTTGGAGGTGCTTCGCAAAACGAATTTCCTATGGGCTTGCTTCGCAAGATGACAATGTCTTGCGAGTTCCTGCTGGGTTTTTTTCCTTCCCCCTTTTTCTAAGATGCTAAGCCGCTTATCAGCTGATCCGATCAGCAGATAAGGCGCTAAAAGCCGCTAATAGCGCTAATCCGCTAATCCGCCAATGGGCTTGCTTCGCAAGACAAAAAAACCACTAGACGAAGAGAATCACAGAACGGATTCTTTTCGTCTTGCGAGGCACCACTGTACTCCTGATACTGAACACAATTATAAAACTTATATAAAAGAAATTTTAAACTGACTTCCAATTAATCTCACTGAAATCTATCCATTACTTTATACTGCACAGTTACATATTTCTTATATAATTTCTTTTTACCTCCCTACAAACTTAAATTTCTACAATACAGGGATCAGTCTAATTCTGCCAAGATTTTCCTTTTATTCCATAGTTTTCTTAATATTCTTTAAAGATTCCCCAATCCTTATAGACTTTTTGTTTCGGTTGGCTTCTTACTCTTCCTGTTGCCTTCGCTAGCTGCAGATATTCTACCGTTAGGATTTGCCAATCTTCCGTGTTGGGTATTGTTGTGTTTTTAAAAGTAAAATGGTATCTTACTTTGATCCTGAGAACAATAGGCCAAAGCCAGGTTCTTTTGGGGGGAGCAGGGGGACTTTGCTACCCCAACCTCTGAACGGTACAAGGTTGCCGGGCTTCCAGGCCTTTTGGGAAGGAGGCACAGCATATATATTTGTATATTTATACAACCTGAGCCTACAATGGAGGGGTTCACAGCATCAACACCCCAAGAGGCTCTTGCTTCTCCCACAGCCACACCCCTGGATTCATGCAAACACCAGACATCTTGCTCTGACTCTCTCTTCAGCTTGCCGCTTTTAACAGCCTGACACCTCTAGGTCACAACATAGCCAACTTTACAACTCTACCACAATACCTGAAGGACCGCCTCTTTCCATATGAACCTGCCCAAACCCTGAGAGGCCCTTCTTCGTGTCCCTCCTCCTCGAGAGGTCCGGAGGGTGGCAACACAAGAACAGGGCCTTCTCTGCAGTGGCTCCCTGTCTGTGGAATGCTCTCCCCAGGGAAATTTGCCTGGCGCCTTCATTATACACCTTTAGGCGCCAGGCAAAAACATTCCTTTTTAACCAGGCCTTTGGTTGATTGGATTGACATCCTATGCCCTTTTAAAATGTGGCTCTTTTTGGGGGGGGTAGTGTTATTGGGTTGTTGTTTTTATTTTGATTATATATATTGTAGTTTTTATGTTGATATTTTCTGTGAGCCGCCCTAAGACCTCCAGGTGTAGGGCGGTATATAAATTCAATAAATAATAATAAATAATAATAATATTACAGTGGTGCCTCGCAAGAAGAAAAGAATCGGTTCTGTGATTCTCTTCGTCTAGCGGTTTTTTCGTCTTGCGAAGCAAGCCCATTGAAGGATTAGCAGATTAGCGCTATTAGCGGCTTTTAGCGGCTTATCTGCTGATCGGATCAGCTGATAAGCGGCTTAGCAGCTTAGAAAAAGGGGGGGGGAACCAGCAGGAACTCGCAAGACATTGTCGTCTTGCGAAGCAAGCCCATAGGAAATTCGTTTTGCGAAGCACCTCCAAAACGGAAAACTCTTTCGTCTAGCGAGTTTTCCGTCTTGCGAGGCACCACTGTACTTCAAACTCTGCCTTTGTTTTGGCTCCAAGCTGAGGCAAATAGCTCCCTTTTCTTTGGCTTTCCAAATGGCTCATCATCACAGTTAGAGGCAGCAGTGCGTCTGAATGCCAGATGCCGGAAACCTCAGGAACAGCGTTACAAACTCAGATATACGGTGGTACCTCTGGTTGTGAACGGGATCCGTTCCGGAGGCCCGTTCGCAACATGGAAAGAGTGCAACCCACAGTGGCGCGTCTGCACACACACGGGTTGCAATTCGCCGCTTCTGCACATGACGTCATTTTGCGCTTCTGCGCATGCGGCAAAACCCGGAAGTAACCCTTTCCGGTACTTCCAGGTTGCAGCGGGACGTAACCTGAAAGAACGTAACATGAAGCGGACGTAACATGAGGTATGGCTGTATAAGCTAAGTGCCCAATGGCTCCTTAAACCAGGGTTAGGTAAAGGGACCCCTGACCATTAGGTCCAGTCGTGGCCGACTCTGGGGTTGCGGCGCTCATCTCGCTTTATTGGCCAAGGGAGCCGGCATACAGCTTCCGGGTCATGTGGCCAGCATGACTAAGCCGCTTCTGGCGAACCAGAGCAGCGCACGGAAACGCCGTTTACCTTCCCACCGGAGCGGTACCTATTTATCTACTTGCACTTTGACGTGCTTTCAAACTGCTAGGTTGGCAGAAAAATCCAGGGTTATAGTCGCCAAAACAGAATGCCTAGTTTTGCCTAGAAAGTCGTATTTTTCAACACGACTTTTGGGTTCCTCACATTCATTCCCATTGCCCAGATAAAATATCACAGACAGAATTCTGTTAGTGTGTGAAAGCCAGCAAGATCCAAGGATCCCCAAACACACACCTCCAAGGAGGTGGAAATGTCAAGTGCCATCCTGGCATCCTCACTTGGTTCCAAGTGGCCGAGAGCCAGGTGCGAAATGCGACTGGCGAATTTTGAACACTGCTCAGGAAGGAAAAGGGCTCTTGTATTCGGGTCTTGATTTTGAGCTTTCCCTAGGCATCTGGCTGGCCACTGTGAGAACAGGATCCTGGTCTAGATGGGCCATTGGCCTGATCCTGCAAGCTCTTATATGATAGGATGGGAACAGGTTGTGGTAGCAACCCACAAGGAGCCAAGCGAAATCTTTCTGCCAGCTTTGAAACAAGCAAAAAAAAAACAACCACTGCTGATCGGTCAGGGAGGGGAAAGGGGAATTCTGGTGTCAATGATCTCAGGCGACATTTTTCACCGCCAATGAGATATAACCGGCCGTGACCTTCAGCACAGTTTCTCCTTTGGCTCCGAGCTAAAGATTAAGCACGCACAGTCCAAACGCCACTCATCGCCTGCCCCGGAGATTGCAGAAGAGGGGATTCAAGTCCAGGACTTTTGCCCCGTTGCGAGAACCAAATCGATGGGTTCAAAGTCCTCATGGGAGGGAGAAAAACACACAGAACGTGAAAGGTTTCTGAAGCTGCACCAAGCATCACAGATCAGGGGCTATTTGAGCCAGCTAGGATGCCCAAACAGGCAGTGTGGTGCAGTGGTTAGAGTGTCAGAAGAGGACCTGGGAGAGCACAGTTCAAATCCTAAGTAATTATAAAAGGTAAAGAGACCCCTGACCATTAGGTCCAGTCGTGGCCGACTCTGGGGTTGCGGCGCTCATCTTGCTTTATTGCCCAAGGGAGCTGGCGTACAGCTTCCGGGTCATGTGGCCGGCATGACTAAGCCGCTTCTGGCAAACCAGAGCAGCGCACGGAAATTCCGTTTACCTTCCCGCCGGAGCGGTACCTATTTATCTACTTGCACCTTGACATGCTTTCGAACTGCTAGGTGGGCAGGAGCAGGGACCGAGCAACGGGAGCTCACCCCGTCACGGGGATTCGAACCGCCGACCTTCTGATCGGCAAGCCCTAGGCCCTGTGGTTTAACCCACAGTGCCACCCGCGTCCCTGTAATTATATATAATCTTTATTGCGGTCCAAAGTCCCTCCCACAGAACAATTTCAGAACAAACAAGTAATTTGCTTTCTAAAAACTACACAGAAGCAGCTTCAGAGGGAACCTGTCTCCTAATTCAACCAAGCATGCACCACTCTGAACTGTCGTTCACACAACACACAAACACACCCAAGTAAAGTACGTGGGCTAGAAATGAGATGCTAGCCACATGCCCCAACAAAGTCTGAGCCACTGGCCAAGCCCTCAGCAACTGCACATTTGATGCGTGACCAGGTGACAACTGCAACAAAATGTTACAGCACAGCGTGCTTCTAGACTCTATTCCTCTTTAAAAGCAACACGCAATATATTAAAAAAAGCACAATGAACACTCAAAATAAAGCCACATTTCTATTGCTAGGACTTGGCAAATGCCATCGTAACTCGTGGACTGTTTAATCCTAGCGCATAATGTTCAATACGTGATGTTTCACAGATTATTTGCAGGACGTAAATTTTGTCATGCTTGGTCATGATGTCTCTGCCTCCCCAGTGGATGAAAGTTACCAGAGAGGGAGAGAGCTACTGTGCTCAAATCCTGCTTGCAGACTTCCCCAGGGATTCTGGTAGGCCACTGTAAGAACAGAATGCTGGACTCCCAGTACGTTTCCGAGCACAATTCAAAGTGTTGGTGCTGACCTTTAAAGCCCTAAATGGCCTCAGTCCAGTATACCTGAAGGAGCGTCTCCACCCCCATCATTCTGCCCGGACGCTGAGGTCCAGCTCCAAGGGCCTTCTGGCGGTTCCCTCACTGCGAGAAGCAAAGCTACAGGGAACCAGGCAGAGGGCCTCCTCGGTAGTGGCGCCCTCCCTGTGGAACGCCCTCCCACCAGATGTCAAAGAGAACAACAACTACCAGACTTTTAGAAGACATCTGAAGGCAGCCCTGTTTAGGGAAGCTTTTAATGTTTGGTGCATTACTGTATTTTAATATTTTGTTGGAAGCCGCCCAGAGTGGCTGGGGAAGCCCAGCCAGATGGGCGGGGTATAAATAATAAATTATTATTATTATTATTGGGCCACTCATGGTCTTCATGGTCTTAAATGGCTCAGACAAATACCAGGAGAGGGGAGGTCTGCTCCTAAGGACTGGGCATTGTGCCAGGCAGTTCAATTTATTTTATTTTTTTAGCTGCTCTGATCACAGGCGGTTCTCTGCTCACCCTGTCGTTTTGTTTGTTCTGCAGATGATGGCTTTCCTTCCCCGAGCAGAAGCTTCTCGAATTGCCAATTCAGCAGACCGAGGCAAAACCAGAAAAACAGAGGCAAAAACCAGTGTCTAGGAGGAAAAAGCAGCACAACTGGGGGCAGATTTGAAGGGGACTGTAGAAAGCTGCCTTATTCCGAGTCCAGCCATTGGGTCACAGAACCATAGAGTTGAAGGGACCCTAAGGTTGACCCGGGACGCGGGTGGCGCTATGAGTTAAACCACTGAGCCTAGGGCTTGCCGATCAGAAGGTTGGCGGTTCGAATCCCCGCAACAGGGCGAGCTCCCATTGCTCAGTCCCAGCACCTGCCAACCTAGCAGTTAGAAAGCACGTCAAAGTGCAAGTAGATAAATAGGTACTGCTCCAGCGGGAAGGTAAACCGCGTTTCCGTGAGCTGCTCTGGTTCGCCAGAAGCGGCTTAGTCATGCTGGCCACGTGACCCGGAAGCTGTACGCCAGCTCCCTCGGCCAATAAAGCGAGATGAGCGCTGCAACCCCAGAGTCGGCCACGACTGGACCTAATGGTCAGGGGTCCCTTTACCTTTAAGGTTGACCCAAGTCCAGCCCCCCTTGCAATGGAGGAATCTCAACTAAAGCATCCACGACTCCCAACTTCTGCCTGAAAACCTCCCGTGAAGAGGAGACCAGGAGTCGATATCACTATCTATCAGCTCTTACTGCCGGAAAGTTCTTCCTGATATTTCATCGGAATCTCCTTTCTTGTAACTCAAATCCATCGGTCTCAATCCTACCCTCTGGAGCAGGAGAAAACAAGCTTGCTCCATCCTACACGTGACGGCCCTTGAGATATCTGAAGGTGGCTACCATATCTCCTTTCTGTCTCCTCTTTTCCAGGCTAAACACACCCAACTCCCTCAACTGTTCCTCATATGGCTTGGTTTCCAGACCCTTGATATTCTTGGTTGCCCTCCTCTCCACATGTGCTAGCTTCTCAATATCCTTCTTAAATGATGTCACCCAGAGCAGGACACAGTGGTCCAGGTGTTGTCTGACCAAGGAGGAATAGAGAGGTACTATTACTTCCCTTGACTGGGACCACTATACAGTCATAAAGGTAAGGTAAAGGTAAAGGGACCCCTGACCATTAGGTCCAGTCGTGGCCAACTCTGGGGTTGCGGCGCTCATCTCGCTTCATTGGCCGAGGGAGCTGGCATACAGCTTCCGGGTCATGTGGCCAGCATGACTAAGCCGCTTCTGGCGAACCAGAGCAGCTCATGGAAACGCTGTTTACCTTCCCGCCAGAGTGGTACCTATTTATCTACTTGCACTTTGATGTGCTTTTGAACTGCTAGGTTGGCAATATGCTTCAGGATATGTGTTTTGGTTTGCGTTGTTCGGGAGAAGATTTGTTCGGCAACTAAGCCGTTCAAAAACCAAGGTAAAAATTGTACCTGTAAAGAGAGAGCATGGCAACAATTCTTACCTTCCTAATCTCATCTGTCAGCAGTGAAGAATCCACCATCCCACCCCCCACCCCTAAAAAACAGGGACTGGCCCTAATCCTATGAAATCAAGGCTCCAGCAGCTGCTGACGGGAAGCAAAGAGATTAAGTATAAGGACAACAGGGCCTCCTCTGTTGTGGCCCTGCCAAGGCAATGTCCAGCATCCTGTTCTCACAGCAGCCAATAGGAAGCCCACAACCAGGACCTGAATGCCATAGAAACTCACCCAACTTGTGTTTGCCAGAAACTGGTATTCAGAGGCATGCAGAGGATATAGTGCGTGGCCATCTTGGCTAGAAGCCATTGATGGCCTCCCTCTCCCAAGAATTTGTCAAGTACCGTATTTTTCGCTCTATAAGATGCACCAGACCACAAGACGCACCTAGTTTTTGGAGGAGGAAAACAAGAAAAAAAATATTTCTGAATCTCAGAAGCCAGAACAGCAAGAGGGATCACTGCGCAGTGAAAGCAGCAATCCCTCTTGCTGTTCTTGCTTCTGGGATAGCTGTGCAGCCTGCATTCGCTCCATAAGACGCACACACATTTCCCCTTACTTTTTAGGAGGGAAAAAGTGAGTCTCATAGAGCAAAAAATATGGTAAGTCCTCTTTTAAGGATATTGGTGGTCATCACTACGACCTCCATTTTGTTCCAGAACCAGGGGAGCGGGGGGGGGGGGGAAAGCATTTTTAACTTTTACGTTTGTTTTCTACAAGTAGTTTCATGCTGGCTATTTGATTCTCCTCTTCTGCGATTTTATCTCTGTTATTGCAGCTTTATTGCAGTGCCGTTTTACAGCAATTTCTTTTTATAAGTTCCATTTTGCAAGCTGGCTCCAAGCAGTTTGGCTGGAGAACAGCCAGCAGGAAAAACTAACCAGGTAACTTTAAAAGAATGGGGGAGGTGAGAGAGAGAGAGTTGACAAGTCACGTGCAGGCAGGCACTTCAAAGCTGGCTGGCCTGTTGTTGCTTGTGGGCTGTCGGCCAAGCTGGGGCTAAAATTAAGCCTGCAATTTGCCCCCCCCCCAACCCATTTTCAATTCCAGGACTTGGTCCTCAAGGAAGTCATGTAGCTGCTGGAAGTGGAACAGGAGGTATCATTCAGCGTGTAAGTTAAGGGTTAATCATATTAATGCAAAAGTCAGCTAGTAAAGGGAGGGGCAGTGGAGGTGTTGGTTAACAACTGAGCAGAGTGGCTTGATCCTCACTGAGCCAGTACTGCGCTCTCATTGGCTGCACAGTTCTGAGGTAGTTTTCCCTCTGTATGTTTGGTTGAATGCCTCCCTGCTATGCACAAGGCCTGAACTAAGAAAGACAAAACCTTGTTGAATTTACATAGAGTACAGTGGTACCTCAGGTTAAGTACTTAATTCGTTCCGGAGGTCCGTTCTTAACCTGAAACTGTTCTTAACCTGAAGACCACTTTAGCTAATGGGGCCTCCTGCTGCTGCCGCACCGCCAGAGCACAATTTCTGTTCTCATCCTGAAGCAAAGTTCTTAACCCAAGGTACTATTTCTGGGTTAGCGGAGTCTGTAACCTGAAGCGTATGTAACCTGAAGCATATGTAACCTGAAGCGTATGTAGCCCGAGGTACCACTGTAGTATATTTTGGGGTATGCTTGCATTTGTTGGCTTTCTTGGTGAGCGGGGTTTAACGTAAGTGAATTGGGAAAGCCTGTACTTGAAGTCTGGACGACAGACATGTTTAGATAAATGTTGTTCATATTAAAACTCAGTAAGATTACATTTACAAAACCCGAAACCTCTCACTTCCTTTCCTCTCAAATTATACGTTGTTTTTGTTCGATTTGTTCAGTAGAATGCCAACAGGACTTTTCTCCCCAGACTGCATCTGGTAATTTAAACAAATCTGCTAACAATAAGAATGAGCACCTTTCCCACACTGCAGAGAACACACACACATACACACCAGCTCTATGGATCATGGATGCTTCAGCTGAAATTCCTGCACTGCAGGGGGTTGGACTAGATTACCCTTGGGGTACTTTCCAACTCTACAATTCTAATATTCTACGATTCACTTCCAATGCTTCTCCCGCTTTTTCCTCTGTCTACCTCCAGCATGCGGCCCCCGAAAGCTTGCCTAAAAGTGAACGAGGCCCCCAAGCTGAAAACATTCCCCCAGCCCTGCTATCAATCAAGACTTTGAAATAAAAAAATGTAAGCGTGCAAGGTTGATATCCATCAAACACTTGGGAGAGTGGGGCAGAAGGAGGGGGATAACGCTCCAATCTAATCAGACGCCTTTGCTATAAATCAGACGGGAGAATTCTTCATTTGCAGCGCCGAGTCGGCTCATCAAGGCAACCGATTCCAAGCCCCTGCCAACATCTCTCCTTTCCAGAAAGTCCTGGGGCCTGTCAGTTAAGATGTTACAGTCCAATGATAAAAGAGACTCTTACGCCCAGAACACAATGCAGGGAGGCAAGAGTGGAAAATACTGGAATGTACGAAACAGCAGCCTTCTTCTGAGCACAGTTTGCTCAGAAAACTGGACCAGTAAACACGGCGGGTCAACAATCGCAGAAGATAACACAGGGAGGGTGAAGCAACCTGTTCTGTCCCTCATTTTACAGGAACTGGCCTGTACTTCACGTGTCTCTCGCTTGCACAATCTCTTTGCTATTAAGGGGGGGGGGGGAATGCATTAGAAAGTATGACAAAGGGGTTTTTCTAGCATTTCAGACAAAGGATGCGAAAAAGCTCAAGGCTGCTTTTACGGATTTCGACTTGATGGCTAAAGCCCCCACAGGCCTTGAATCCTCTGAAGAACAGAACTGGATCTGTCCAAGATCTCACAGCGGCCAACCAAATGCAAATAAGGATCCCACAGACAGGAGTATCAGAGCAACTCCTGATTCTCACTGGTGTTCCCCAGCAACTAGCATGATTTATTTGCAACTAGTTCTGTGCTGTAAAGTGCCAGAAAACATTACAGTGGTACCTCGGGTTACATACGCTTCAGGTTACATACGCCTCAGGTTACAGACTCCACTAACCCAGAAATAGTGCTTCAGGTTAAGAACTTTGCTTCAGGATGAGAACAGAAATTGTGCTCTGGCAGTGCGGCAGCAGCAGGAGGCCCCATTAGCTAAAGTGGTGCTTCAGGTTAAGAACAGTTTCAGGTTAAGTACGGACCTCTGGAACAGATTAAGTACTTAACCCGAGGTACCACTGTACATCTAAATAAAAGGAAAGTGTATGGAAGTGAGAGCTGGATCATAAAGAAGGCTGACAGCTGAAGAATTGATGCTTTTGAATTATGGTGCTGGAGGAGACTCTTGAGCATAGCTGTCAACGTTTTCCTTTTTTTAAGGGAAATTCCCTTATTCCGAATAGGATTCCTCGCAAGAAAAGGGAAAAGCTAAGCTCTTGAGCAGGGGTCAGCAACCTTTTTCAGCCATGGCCTGGTCCACCGTCCCTCAGACCATGTGGTGGGCCGGACTATATTGGGAGGGGGGAATGAACGAATTCCTATGCCTCACAAATAACCCAGAGATGCATTTCAAATAAAAGGACACATTCTACTCATGTAAAAACACGCTGATTCCTGGACTGGGCCTTAAGTTGCCTACCCCTGCTCTTGAGAGTCCCGTGGACTGCAAGAAGATCAAACCTCTCCATTCTGAAGGAAATCAGCCCTGAGTGCTCACTGGAAGGACAGATCCTGAAGCTGAGGCTCCAGTACTTTGGCCACCTCATGAGAAGAGAAGACTCCCTGGAAAAGACCCTGATGTTGGGAAAGATGGAGGGCACAAGGAGAAGGGGATGACAGAGGACGAGATGGTTGGACAGTGTTCTCGAAGGTACCAACTTGAGTTAAACCAAACTGCGGGAGGCAGTGGAAGACAGGAGTGCCTGGCGTGCTCTGGTCCAGGGGGTCATGGAAAGTTGGACACGACTGAACGACAACAAAAGGAAACACCAAATAAGGCAATCTCCATAGTACACCAGATGGGGCACTTAAACCTCGGCAGGTAACCCATCTAGGGAAAGGAAAGCTCTGATCCTAAACTTCCACTGCCTTGCAGGATATCTTCAGAAGAAACAGCTAAGGAGTAAATTCTGCACAAATCTGGAGTGGAGTCCTTAAGATGGCTGGATGGCATCTTGTACGCCTCCTTCCGGCAACTCCTGCAGCCAAGCTGGTGCCAAACGTATCGTTCTGCTTTCCTTTGGTGATGATGAGGAAAGGAAAGAAGGAACCCAGATCATCTGATACCTTAAGATTCACATCAGGATACCTTTAGGAAGCAAAGCATTGGATCTTCCAAAGCATTGGCTCACTTAACATGATACATTGACTCAAGAGTTTACAAGCAAATCAGGCTTGGCATTAGGGAATGGATACATCAGTCAATTTCAGTTCCCTCTCCATTTTTCACTCAGATTCAGCTCTCCTAATTTTTGCAGCAATTAGCAACTTAAAAAAATAAAATAAAAAATCTCGTGAAAATTCACCAGCCAATCTTAGTGCAAATTTCTCCTAACGAAACACACTTTTCGTAGGCTGTTCGCCCCAACGTACAGAATTTTTGCGAGCCGTTTCCCCCCAGTATAAAGCACTTGTATATGTTAAGTTTCCCCAATACATGCGTTTTTGTGCAGACTTTCCCTTAATATGTACATACTATTTGGCTGGAGATTTGCACTGCAAAAATTCAGAGAAGAGTTCAGTTGACATGCAGATTTGAGTTTTAGCCTCATTAAATTGCAAATTGCCCCCCGCTGCCCGCAGCACTGCAAGTAATGGTTGATCTACCAGGCCTTTTCATAGGATTACTGTTATCGGCAGATGGATTGTCCCAAAGGATGCTGTTGGTTCACCACAACCCATGGTCCTCTATAAAGAACAGCTATGGCTGCATGCTGGGAGCACTCAATGATGTGCTGTTTGCGCAAGCAAAGGGAATACCCAAGAGACTCCCATGTGTTTGGGGGATACACATTCTGCTCACATCCCAGAATCCTCCGCAATATGCAAACCATCCTTGACAGATGGATCGACATTAAGAGCATTCCTTGGCAGCTAAAAAATCTGAATTCCACCGGACTAGTCTGTGTGGGAAAAAAAACACCCAGCTTTTCAATACAGCCTTTGTTCTTTTCACTGCCACAATCAATCCTTTATTACACCCATGTTGCCGAATCGCCTGCCTACCTACACAAAGCCCACACCTTAAATGGGTCTCCCTTTCTTACCTCTACGAAACCCCCACTCTCTCTGCCCCCACGTGCTCTCATACCCTTCATCGCTCAAAACTATTCCAAATTTTTGCAAGGGCACACGAAACAAGATTTGTAAACATACTCTTTCGTCAGAATCGCTCTTTTAGAGTGTTCTGGGCATGGAGACGAACACCCTTTTTTCGTATTCAGAGCGCGCAACCTTTCAAACTGAAAAATGAAGGGTACATGCTGGCAACGTCAGCCAGCTGTCAGGAAGAGGTGCCCACAAATGCGAGGGAGGGTGATGGATCATTTCAATCCTGTGTGTGCTCACAGAATAAAACCACCAGGGCCAAAAAGGGAACTGGTTTTAACCGCTGCCTCCCCGGGACAGAGAAATTTAAGAGCCAAGCAAATGTGTTGGTGGTGGTAAGGAAAGTCTTGACCCAGTGGCAGGGTGTGCTAAAAAGATTGGGATAAAAAAAAGTGGCAAACTAATGTGAATTCATACCCCCCCCCCCAAAAAATGAATGAGTTTAAAGACAGACGAGAAAAAAGCAACACACGTCTATTTATATCCTAAGCAAAAGAATGCAATCAGTTGTCAAGTAGGCAAGCACGGAGACCCCTGAGGTAGACCAAGGTCAAAACGTCTTTGGGTTTTGTGACAGTTTATCTTCCTATATACATAAAAGATGCAGGATGTCGTCACGCTCTGCAGCCACAGCAACTGCACTGTGGGGAACAGCTGGCTGGTCCAGGCAAGCTGTTTAATGGAGGTGTCTCTCCCCCTTTGGCAAATGTGCCTGCAGAGAGGTTTAACAAAGGGGAGAGAGGCTTTGCGAAGGGCCTCCCGCTGCCTTTAAAAAGGGAGGAGCTCGGAGAAGGAGGGGCTTGAGGAAGAAAGGAGGGGCTTGGGGTGAGTTGTGGGAGATTGGCAAGGAGGGTGGGGCAAAGTGAGGGGGGTTGATCAGGAGCGGGGGGAGGGCAAAGGGTAGGCGGGGTTGGTGTGCAATTTTATTTGTCCGGTTTGTGGGCATTTTTGTGCTCCATGACACTTACGAACTACATTGGTGCAGTTTGCACATATTTTGCTAATATCATTTTGTTTGCTGAACGGGGTATGTCACTGCTTTAAATGTACGGTTCAGACGGGGCCAAAAGGAGTCAATTGGGATGGAGCGGCAATCTAGGAATATAAGGACAGGTGCCAGAATACTACACTTTTCACTCCCACCTGAGCCCAGGGATGGGAAGTCTGGCTGGTGACAAAAAGGTACTTTCAGATCCTAGGAAAGGTGAACGGAAGGAAAAACGATAACTTTCTGCAAGACAGTTTTGATGCACTGCCTGTCAGGTCCCAGCCTACAATTCTCCAAGCAACTTCAGTCAGGGCTGGTAAAAACTACAGACTGAAGCTTTGGTGAACTAATGCAGGTCAGCGTAGACCAGAGCTAGTCAACATGGCGCCACTTCTGTAAGTTGTTGGACTCCAACGCCCATCAGCCCCGGTAAGCATGGCCAATGGTCAGGGAGGATGGGCATTTACAGTGGTACCTCTGGTTAAGAACTTAATTCGTTCCGGAGGTCCGTTCTTAACCTGAAACTGTTCTTAACCTGAGGTACCACTTTAGCTAATGGGGCCTCCCGCTGCCGCCGGAGCACGATTTCTGTTCTCATCCTGAGGTAAAGTTCTTGACCTGAGGTACTATTTCTGGGTTAGCGCAGTCTGTAACCTGAAGCGTCTGTAACCCAAGGTACCACTGTATTTATATTGAATTTGTATACTGCCCTCCATCCAAAGATCTCAGGGCAATACTCAACATAAAAATACACGATTTTAAAAAAAAAATGCAAAACACGTAATAAAAACAAGAACAGAAACCAACCAACAACACACACACACCCCCAATCTTCCAGAAGGACACATATTCCCCACTCGTACTTTATGGGGAGAGTCTCAGCTCAGTTTTAGAGCACGTCCTTTGCGTGCAGAGATCCCAGATCTATCTCCAGCAGTGTTCGAAATTAGCCAGGTGCCAGGCGCGTTTTGCTACTGGCTCTAGTCGAATTGCGATGAAGTGGAGATTTCTGGGGGCCAGGTTGGCAACCACAGTTCAAAAACCTCTGTCCTAGTCCACAGTTAATACCATTTCCATTTCCACTGTGTGCGTTCCCTTCTTGCATTACTGGGACTAGGGAATTGTTGTAGTTGAGATAATATAAGCGTGGAATTGTTGTTGTTATTTATTACTTATACCGTGCCCATCTGGTTGGGCCTCCCAGCCACTCTGGGCAGCTTCCAGCTGGATATTAAAAGGTAAAGGGACCCCTGACCATTAGGTCCAGTCGTGGCCGACTCTGGGGTTGCAGCGCTCATCTCGCTTTATTGGCCGAGGGAGCTGGCGTACAGCTTCCGGGTCATGTGGCCAGCATGACTAAACCACTTCTGGCGAACCAGAGCAGCGCATGGAAATGCCGTTTACCTTCCCGCTGGAGCGGTACCTATTTATCTACTTGCACTTTGACGTGCTTTTGAACTGCTAGGTTGGCAGGAGCAGGGACCGAGCAATGGGAGCTCACCCCATCGCAGGGATTCGAACCACCGACCTTCTGATCGGCAAGTTCTAGGCTCTGTGGTTTAACACACAGTGCCATCTGCGTCCCAACGGGATACTGAAAACGCAATAAAACATCAGACATAAAAAACTTCCCCAAACAGGGCTGCCTTCAGATGTCTTCTAAAAGTCAGATAGTTGTTTATTTCCTTGACATCCAGCTCCACAGGTCCGGCTCCACCACCGAGAAGGCCCTCTGCCTGGTTCTCTGTAACCTCACTTCTCGCAGTGAGGGAACCGCCAGAAGGCCCTCAGAGCTGGAACTCAGTGGCCGGGCAGAACGATAGGGGTGGAGACGCTCCTTCAGGTAGCACTGGAAGGGATCTTGAGGGTCATCTAGCCCAGCCTCCCAGACCAATAGACATTTTGTTGTGGTGGCCGCAACCTAGATTCTAGCTGCCATTTGGCGCCCAGGTTATATACCTGAGTTTCTAATGCTGAAGTCTCCAGGTAAGACAAGGAAAGAGGCTTGCCAGAAACCCCGAAGAGCTGCTGCCAGTCAGTGTAATAATAATAATAATAATAATAATAATAATAATAATAATAATAATAATAATAATAATTTATTTATACCCTGCCCATCTGGCTGGGCTTCCCCAGCCACTCTGGGAGGCTTCCAAAAAAATATTAAAATACTGTGATACATCAAACATTAAAAGCTTCCCTAAACAGGGCTGCCTTTAGATGTCTTCTAAAAGTCTGGTAGTTGTTGTTCTCTTTGACATCTGGTGGGAGGGCGTTCCACAGGGAGGGCACCACTACCGAGAAGGCTATGTGAACGAGATTATGCGCTGAAATATTTTAGTTGATATTTTAGAATGTAAAATGCTATTTTATTTACCGATTGGTTTTACCTGGTGGGCTTATAGCCGAATAAAGTATTATCTATCTACCAAGAAGGCCCTCTGCCTGGTTCCCTGTAACTTGGCTTCTCGCAGAGGGAACCGCCAGAAGGCCCTCGGCGCTGGACCTCAGTGTCTGGGTAGAACAATGGGGGTGGAGACGCTCCTTCAGATACTGGGCCGAGGCCGTTTAGGGCTTTAAAGGTCAGCACCAACACTTTGAATTGTGCTCGGAAACGTACTGGGAGCCAATGTAGGTCTTTCAAGACCAGTGTTATGTGGTCTCGGAGGCCGCTCCTAGTCACCAGTCTAGCTGCCGCGTTCAGGATTAGTTGTAGTTTCCGGGTCACCTTCAAAGGTGCACGTAGTGCAGACAATTCTATGCAAGATGACCACTGGTTTCACTTTGTACAAGTTTGTGGTCCTCGGATATCGGGGAAGAGCCACAGCTCAGTGACAGAACATCTGCCCTGTCTCCAGCTTCAATTCTGCCTGGTTCAATTCCCGGCATCTCCAACAAAGTTTGGGAATGTTTCCTGTCTGAATCCCAGGAAAGCTGCTGCCAACCAGTGTAGGCAGTACTGAGCAATACAGACTCATGGTCTAGTTTGATGCAAGACATCCTCCTATGTTTTTGGCTGCTCTGGAGTTGGATAGGAAGCATTTTTAACAAGATAAAGGCATGCCCTGAATTAATTCCCGCCAGTCTAAGAGGACTGGCGGCCGGGAGGCAGCTGATTACCTTTCTCTGGCAGATCAGCCTGTTTAATGCAATTAAGCGCTGGAACAACCCTAGCCATGCGCTGTTGCTCGCTTGCAGATATTTCGCAATTGGCTTTGCAAGAAGCGGAGAGCCCAGCTTGTTCAAACAGCCGTGTCTACAGAGCTGCTGGTGCAAGATTAATGCCGAAACACAAACCCCACAGCAGCCATCACTGGGGGAAACTGTTCTAAAATTAAGAGAAAAATATGTATTCTAATATTTGGAAGGAAACTGGAGTGAGGGAATCTTCCCCATGCCACCCCCCCCCAAAAAAAAACTGACAAAAGGCTCAAGAAAGTGGAGTCATTCTATAGGCTTAGGCTGAGTGCACAGCAAACATTTAAAGCACCTAGAAAAAGCAGCACCCAGGAAACTGTAGTTTGTTAAGGGTGCTGGGAGTTATAGTTGTTTGAGGGTAAGCTACAGCTCCCAGAATCCTTGGACTGCGTGTACTTTAAAAGTATGATATGTATACAGCCTTAGGTAGCCTTAGGTAGAGATCTACCAACAGTCCAAAACATTCATATTAATATACGAGCTGCTCATTTTCTCTTCCTTTATTGTGCTGTTGCTCTAATAAGAAACTGTTTTGTTATGAAAAACTGTATTCCATCGCGCATTTCTTAATATAATAATTTGATGTTTTATAACCGTTTTCATTTCATCAGTAAAAGAAGTTACACACAACTATTTAAAATATTAAAAAATAATCACAAATGAACCATATGCTAAAAAGCAGATTAAAATGCATGTTCACATTTTACATGTCTGGATGGGCTTGCCTAAACAAACATTTAATTATTATTAATTATTATTATTACTATTATTATTAATACCCTGCCCACCTGGCTGGGTTTCCCCAGCCACTCTCGGTGGCTTCCAGCAAAATATTCAAATACAGTAATTAATCAAATATTAAAAGCTTCCCTAAACAGGGCTGCCTTCAGATGTCTTCTAAAAATCAGATAGTTGTTTATTTTTGCAGGCATCAAAAAGAAAGAATAGTGAAGGCACCTGCCTGGTGTCAAGAGGCAGGGAGTTCCAAAGTCTGCCTGTGCTGCCACACTAAAATATTGATTTCTCACAAGTGCAGGTGTTTTATGTAGAACCAGTAACTGTGCCAGTTTTCTCAAATCAAAGCAGTTGAGTTGGGAATACGTGGGAGAAGGCAATCTCTCAAGTAAACAGATCCCAAATTGTTAAGAGTTTTGTAGTCCATCATAAGATGAGTGGGATCAGACCTAGCCCTTGAAACATGGCTTTAGAAAAAAATAAAGAATAAACCAAAACAGGAATTTGTTTCAAAATGGGAGGTCTTTAAAGTTTATAATTATAGCAGTTTAAATTCTGTTGCAGCATTTGAAGAATTTCACAGTAATAGTTTCAAGTTAGACATGAGACTTAAGATATATTTAGAATTAGTTAAATTATTATAAAAGTGTGTATGGGCAACAAGTAATACATAAATGAAATAAGGAATAGACGGGAGGTCCGGTCTATAGTTCCAAGACCAATTTCCACTTTATTATTTTGTTAAGAAAGTTTTGTGTTTATTGTTATTTTTGTTTGTATTTTTGCTTTCTTTCCTTTTTTTCAGTTGTATCGATAGAAAATCAAATTTAAAAAGAAAGAAACATGGCTTTAGGTTTTGTTTTTTTAAAACAAAAACTTTTTTTTGCTAAGCATCTGCGATTATCCTCAAGCACCAGAACAAACAAATAGTCATTTTAACCACCAGTCAGGAAGAAGACCCTCCAAAAGAAGTGTTGTTGAGCAGAGACGGAAAAGACAAGTCTTTGGAAGCAGCCAGATTTTTAGGTGTCAAAACAAAAGCTCCAGGCATTGCATTAAAAGTCCAGGGAACATTAGGTGTTTTTCATTGGACATGCATCTATATTATTTGCACCTGCAAAAGTTTGGAGGCTGTTGCACATACTTCCTTTCCAACCAGGGCATATTCTAGAAGAGGGGTCAGCAAACTTTTTCAGCAGGGGGCCGGTCCACTGTCCCGCAGACCTGGTGGGGGGCCGGACTATTTTTTTGGGGGGGGGAGAACGAATTCCTATGCCCCACAAATAACCCAGAGATGCATTTTAAAGAAAAGGACACATTCTGCTCATGTAAAAACACACTGGTTCCTGGACCGTCCGGGGGGCGGATTTAGAAGGCGATTGGGCCGGATCCGGCCCCCAGGGCCTTAGTTTGCCTACCCATGTCTTGGAACTTCCTGATGAAATCCTATAGCTTTTAACACCACAAATGTTCTAGGGGAGAGTGGGGGGTCCACTCTTTTGCTGTGCCACTCCAGAAACCGACAATATGGTAGCCACAGGGTACAGTGGTACCTCGGGTTAAGTACTTAATTCGTTCCGGAGGTCGGTACTTAACCTGAAACTGTTCTTAACCTGAAGCACCACTTTAGCTAATGGGGCCTCCTGCTGCTGCACGATTTCTGTTCTCATCCTGAAGCAAAGTTCTTAGCCCAAGGTACTATTTCTGGGTTAGCGGAGTCTGTAACCTGAAGCGTCTGTAACCTGAAGCGTATGTAACCCGAGGTACCACTGTACAGTAATAAATTAGAATTAAATCCACTGTTGATGCGCTGTTATGTCATCTAGAACGCTTTGCAGAACGCACCCACAACAGAACACCATTGCAGAAGGGCCCATTAACTGTTTCCCCAGAAAGGCGGCTACTCCCATAGCTCAAGAGGCAAAGCAAACCCCAGGGACTAGGAACTTGAGCATCCAGCCAACTAGTCAACAACAGAGAGGCTCGCGCGGGGCGCAGCCCATTCCCATCCGCCAATCAGCTCTGAACAGCAGCCTTGAAGGGGCGGGGTCGCGAGTGGCTTGTTGTTTCATGTACTACCGGTTGCAAAAAAGGAGAGGAAAGGCGGCGGCTGGAGGAGGGAGATAATAGACGCACAAACACACACCTCGCAAAGCGGCACCATCTGATCTTTGCAGGATTCTTTCCACCAGCCCAGACTTGCTCTCGCATAAGAGAACTTGGCCCCATCAAGAAGCAGGGATATCTCCCCAAACGAGGAGATCTTAACAAAATCCGCTTTTGAAAGGAGGAAGTTTTGAGTTGCAAACTTTTCCCAGAGGGTGGGGCGCAGTTGGGGGGGGAGAGAAGTTCAAGGCGATTTTTTTTGCGGCACGTTTAAAAAACAACATTAAATGCAGCAAGCTTTGTGAGCCGATCCACTTTTAGAGCAGATCCACTCCCCCCACCCCACCCCGTCCAACAAAGTCACAATATAAAAAGGTTTCTGCAGCCACTCCGGTTTGTTTACCTGCTAAGATGGCTTTACCCGGATGAGTAAGTTTGGTTTTGCCCGCAGGAGCCGCTGCAGCCAGGCAGCGAGGTCTGGCGAATGGGCTGGCGAAGGGCGTCGAGGATGGAGACATGATGGTTGCAGGATCCGACCCACCGACAGACGGGACAGTTTTGCAAAAGCAGCAGAACTGGCAGGTGGGGTGGGGGGGGGGGAGTTGATCCAAGTGCAAAGGAAGCAGGAGCTGGAGGAAATTGCCAGATCGCTGCTGCTGCCGCCGCCGGATCCCCTAGCCAGGGCTTCTTCTATATACTGCCGGGAGCCGAGCCGATCCAGCCAGCCAAGGCGGGCGCCGCCGCCCCCTTTTCCCGCGAGCGGAGGTGGGGCAGCCCTTCGCCACGCAGCCAGCGTCACGGGCTCGCCATTGGCTTGAATGGTTGAAGGAGGGACGGGCGGAAAAGAAAAGGAGGTGAAGGAGGAGGCAGCTGTCAGGATTGGGGCAGCCTTGCTTTTGCTTTCCCCAAGATCGCACAGTGGGAAGGGACCACGCGGGATCTAGCGCAACCCTCCCCCCATGCAAGAATTTCCCCCGCAGCGCGGGATTCGAACTCAGGACTCTGCGATTAAGATTCTCGCGCTGTGCTGCTGAGTGAGCAGCCAGGGAATGCAAGCGATCCGCTTCTCGGGAGTAGGTGGGGCGTCCGGTTTGCTGGGGTGGTGTATTGGTTTTTTGTGTGCAAATTGAAGCATCGTGTTAGCGAAGTCAGCGTTGCACAGTCCCTGCTTCGGAGCAGCTGCTTGGCTTGCAGAAGGGACCGGCTTCAATCCGCGACATCTCCCTGTTTGTGAACCATGGGGAACTGCTGCCAGTCCGTGTAGACAACACGGAGCTAGGCAGAGCGGTAGGTCTGACTTAGGAACACAGGGAAGGGCCTGATTGCGAAGTCTGCTGCTGCTACTGGAGCTTTAAGAACTTGCCTACTATTTAAGGTGGCGCTGCGATTTCTGCAGGGTGAGCAGAAACTACGGAGAAAGTTGCATTTGTTTTGGTTTTTAAAAAATCAGACTCGCTTTTATTTATGAATTAAATTTAACACTTCCATTCTCCGGGTGGTACTTGTGGTCAGACTCATTACCTGCCTTCCACGTGCCCCCGACCCCGTGCTGGACCCAGTGAGTCCCGTGCTGGGGTGTTTCTCTTTAATGGTGTTTGCCAGCAAAACGTTCTTCAATAACTTTGCATTGTCAATTTCCCAGAACGCTCAGTTAGCCTTAATGAAGTACAGAGTGTTTAGGGAAGTTTTTTTATGTATTTTTAATCTTCGTTGGAAGCTGCCCAGAGTGGCTGGGGAAACTCAGGCAGATGGGCGGGGTACAAATAAATAATAATAATAATAATAATAATAATAATAATAATAATAATAATAATATCCTCCTCTGTTGGGCTAATTAAATACCCATTAATTCCACTCCACTCTCTCAGGTTTCCTACTTCTGCACGTAAGAAGGGATTCATTTTATAGGGAAGACCCACAGCTCAGTGATAGTGATGGGCTTTCCTGGAATCTCTCATAAGTGTCAGAGGGATAAAGGCTTTCCCCCAAACCTACCAAGATTGCAGAAAGTAAGGGTCCATCAGGATAGGCAGGTTTGGGCTACATCAGGGAGTCAAGATGCAATCCAACAGGATCTGGAAGGTACAAGCTTCCATCTCTGGCGCCACCTACTGGTAGCCTCCTTGCCTTCTGCCCTACCAGTAATGGGCAACTGCCACCACAGCCCACTTCCTAAATAGTAGGGTCTGTTCAGCACCCCAGTGTTCAAGGAACACAATGAGGTTAAAGGGGCACTGGATGAATTTTGATTACAAGTGGCTATTAAATTTATGCTGGCTCACAGCACTTCAATTAAGGTATGCTCCTTCATGAGATGGGAAACTCACAATTAACAAAACAAACTCTAGAACCGTGGTGTGGTGTTGCAGCTCTCCTAAAAAAAAGGAAGCTTAATTCTTTTATTTCAATTTATTAAAACTTGTGGGAATGACGGTATTTCTAAAACAAGTGTTTTCTTTGGTATGATGCACACACATGCCGAGGCAGGAAGAGAGAGGTTAAATGGCTCACTGGCTATGGTGCTTGCTTTCTGCAGTTTTTAAAAGGACCTGTAATTATGGTGCTGGAGGAGACTCTTGAGAGTCCCATGGACTGTAAGAAGATCAAACCTATCCATTCTTAAGAAAATCAGCCCTGAGTGCTCCCTGGAAGGACAGATCCTGAAGCTGAGGCTCCAATACTTTGGCCACCTCATGAGAAGAGAAGACTCCCTGGAAAAGACCCTGATGCTGGGAAAGATGGAGGGCACAAGGAGAAGGGGATGACAGAGGATGAGATGGTTGGATGGTGTTCTTGAAGCTAGCAACATGAGTTTGACCAAACTGCGGGAGGCAGTGGAAGACAGGAGTGCCTGGCGTGCTCTGGTCCATGGGGTCATGAAGAGTTGGACACGACTAAATGACTAAATAACAATTATTGTGTTTTAGTTCTGCTATACAATCATGGCACTTCGGTTCCTAACGCGGACACCAATTAAAATGCAGCCTGACAGTTTAGGGAAATGAACCTCAGATGTGCTGTGCCCATGCAAGGATAAACCCACCACTAATTCCCATCTTGGCAGATGCAAGGGACTTGAAGCATCATTGCAGCCCCTTCTATTAACCTCTCAACAGTGAATCCCTGCCTCCTTCCCATCAACCCAAATCCCTTTATCTGCTGCTTTGGCAACTGCTGGCACAGTAGTGCGTTGCACAACCATCTCAAGTCCTATAGAGTCGTACCTTGGAAGTTGAACTGAATCCGTTCTGGAAGTCCATTTGACTTCCAAAACATTCAGAAATCAAAGTATGGCTTCTGATCAATCGGAAGCCCCACTGGACGTTCGTCTTCCAAAAAACGTTCGCAAACTGGAACACTCACTCCTGGGTTTGTGGCATTCAGGAGCTAAAACGTCAGAGTTCCAAGGTACTATTGTAATGGGCCGGAGAGACCCTGTTGCTGAAGTCACTGCTGGGTGCTGTCTGGTTAGCACTGACCTGTGACAGGCCTCTTCAGCCGTAGTTCATCATTTCTGTATGGCCTTTCCTGGTGAGGTGGTCTTGGTCCTGCCCCCCCCTTTAAAGAGACAGGAGGAATTTAAAAACATTCAACATTCCTGGACAACTGATATCTGAAAGAAACTGTTCTCAGCCAGCTTGAAATTATTATTTTGTGAATATATGAACATTTACAAATGTTTTCAGATATTAATGCTTTTATTTATTTTGATCATATGGTTTTGCTGCTTTTTTGTTTGCCAGCCTGGGCTCCTTGGGGAGGAAAAGTCAGGACCAAAGTTTAGTGACAACCACTATGAAAATCCTACTGTGATTGGCTATGTATGTACAAGTATCTTTAAAAAATATATCAGTTTTTCACTGGGGGATTTGTGTTTGTGTGTGTGTGTGTGTGTGTGTGTGTGTGTGTGTGTGTGTGTGTAACATTTCCCTATAACATTTGTTTTTACTTTTTAGTTCAATTGCTTTTTGCTTATTGTAAGCTCCACAAAAATCTCGTGCTAAGGGCCAGCATACACGTCATAAATAAATCAAGTTTCATTAAAGACAAAGCAAAACCCACAACACCTTTGAACTTAGGAATCCTGTACACAGGACTATTGAATGCCTGCCTGCAGAAAGTTACTTGCCATTTTATTCAGTTTAGCAAGGTTTTATAAAGGAAGAACGAACAGAGGCGGCATAGGAAAAGGGAAATCACACGTGGCTGGTAAGCCTTTTAACCATCCAGAAACTTCAAGCATTCAGCCGAGCTTAGTGTTATGAGCTTTCAAGGAGCTCTTCCTTATTATGGTAAAATAGGACCTTGCAAGAGCCCAAGATACTTTCAAGGGCAGCAAATGCCAACTGTTTTTGTGCTGTCCTAGACTCGGCCAGTATCTTTGCCACCACATGCAAGGGAATAATATTTGGTAAAGGTAAGGCTTGTCTTTGGACTCCAAACTACATCAGAATTGGCACCCCTGTGCTTCACAGTTCCCAAATACGAATCAATGGGAAGTTTGGTTTTGGCCTTAGGTGACATATTCTCTTTCGTGGGAGAAGGGAGAGCATTAAGAAAGCTGTGGTAGGGAAATAAGCACACTGAACAGTAAACACATCACTGCAAATTGAAGGCAGTTGCTAGATTTGACAGTAGGGCCGGGCGATACCTGGTCTTCAACATTGTGACGTATCAGCAGCTAAATATCGTTATATGCTGATATATCAGAGTGTCTGGAATGAATCTTGGCTGCGTCACCCAGCCCTACTGAGGAAGCCCCCATACCGCTCAGGCTCACGTGAGCCAGAGGGGCTCCTTCTGCCCCCCCAAGCTGAGAGAGCCCCCATATTGTTCCTGCTTGCGTGAGCTGAAGGGGCA
Organism: Podarcis bocagei; assembly: GCF_964188305.1. NCBI lineage: Eukaryota > Metazoa > Chordata > Lepidosauria > Squamata > Lacertidae > Podarcis > Podarcis bocagei. Next base: position 15,108,576 of record NC_138142.1, on the reverse strand, counting down.
GAGGGCTTCCTCAAAGGCACAGGCAGGCACGACAACACAGCCTGAAAAGGTGATTGCTGAGAATCTTCTCAGGCCATCCGTCTGCCTGCAGGCAATTTGTACTGCCAGCTCAAATTGTCTGAAACTGGTATCGCGATCCGACCCCATACTGGTTCCACACAATTTAGCAATATGCCGCCCAGCTCTGACACTCATTGGTTTACTAGCACAGTGTTTGGGGCTCACGCCGCTTTCCACGATTGCATAAAAGCCGTTGCACTTCCACAGCTATGGGAGCCAAAGCTCAGCTGACTCCGGTTTTGACTTGGAAACAGCCCCTCTGGTTTAGTCCTAAGAACATGGCCAAGGAAAAGAATTGTGGGCATTTACATGGTTGCTACAAGCACCTCCTTAGGCTGACACAGCACCTCCCCTCCAGCCCCCTTGTTTCAAACCACACAGTGGACACTGGTTTGATTTATGTTTATAATTGGATTTTCATAATATCCATGATTAGCACAAGAGTCATAGCCATAAATTATACATTATCTAGTTTTAAGTACATAAAATGTTAATGATATATGTCTCTGAAGAGTGGCACAAAGTAGTAACATCCCTGTTGGCATTCTCTATTGGGAAGAAGAAGAAAAGCGAGAGTGAGGTTGGTGGGCAGACCATCTGATCTCACAGAATTCCTGCAGAGAGCCAGAAGAGGGGTGGGGTGGATGGGAATTGGAGCTGTTGCCGGCTCAGAAAGGTATCTCCAAATGCCCAGAGGGTTTTACAGCAGGAATTGGGAACTTGGGAGACCTCCAGATGTTGTGGACTCTCCAGTTCATCTCAGCCAGCATGGTGTGTGGTCAGGGATGATAGGAGGAGCAGCCCACACCTGCTTTAGAGTTTCAGGTCAAATACAGCCAGCATAGCAGAAGACTCGCTTTCAAGGTGAGACTTGAAGTCACGCAAGGAGGTGCACCCCTGCTTCCCGGGGCTTCGAAACTCATTTCTTACCATAGCTGTCAACTTTTCCCTTTTCTTGCGAGGGATCCTATTCGGAATAAGGGAATTTCCCTTTAGAAAAGGGGAAAGTTGACAGCTATGTTTCTTACCAACACGGTCCTCTCTGCCGCACACATTTACAATACTTATGGCTGCCCAGGCAACACACTCTTTGACATTTTGCTTGTCAAGAAAAAAAAGTCACATAGCCAAGTTATGTTGCTGAAAATGTGTACCATTTGATGCCAATGAGTATCATGCTATTACGTACTACAGGAACAAAAAATATGGGGAGTGTCTGCTCTGAGATATGATCCAATTTATTCTCCAAGGAAGGTTTTTTTTTTTAAAAAAAAAAGAAAATAAAAACACAAAAAAATCCAGAAGGCATAGATGCTTTTTTTTTTTTTGCAACATTCTGTAAACTGTGTCACCTCTCCCCCCTGTCGCCTCCAAATACACTTTTTATTTCCTTTTTTTCTGCACAGCGCTACAAACAAATGGGGAGAAGGTGTGTGTTACATACAATTTTCATATATCCCACCAGTTGGAAGGTTCGGCTTCATCTGTTACAGTACTTTTTAACACGTTAACAGCTTGGTGCCAGAGGATGCCCTGGCATGCACGTGGCTAGAGAGAGGACTCTGGAAGGAGAGAGGGGGAAAAGCAGCACTAAAATGCCCAAAACCACCACCAGAAATCCTCCTAGCCCCCAGATGTTATTGCTGGGTTGTTGGTTTTAGTTGGAGTGTTGCCTCCGCTTCGGACAGAGCCTTGAAGTGTCGCTAACGGAAAACAAGATAAAAGGAGAGTGGGGAGAGCTGCCTTTTGAGGTTGAAATGTAACAGGACATAGCAATAAATAACACAGTGTCCTTTGGGTGTCTCTGAACCAAGGGGGGGGTAGGGGTGGGCTGAAAAGGGCATTCAAGCCAACACAGGGAGTCATCTGTGCCTTCTTGGAGAAAAAGTAAAAAAAAAAAGAGGGACAGGAAAATGATGATCCGAGACGGTTAAAGGTCTCGCAGCGCGAGTTACATATTGAAACCGTAAACTGGTGGCTGGGTGAATCCTGGCGCCGTGTAGCCATAGGGGAAGTTTGCCTGTGGAGGTACTGTGTTTGGGCCTGCCGTTAGCATCAGCTGCTGGCCTGGAAGAAAGACAAGGGGGGGTCCGTTTAAGTCACTTGGAAGGTAAGTAAGGCCTTTTGCATACCCCAACCCACAGAACCCAACAAATCCCAGTTTCAAAATGCAGGGGTGTGTTTGTCTGTTTTTAAAAAGGATTGAAACAGAAAAAGCAAAAGGTACATTTCCAGCTCTAACGTCACACAAAGCTGCCTTATACTATGTTAGACTATTTGCCCATCTTTATTTCTCTGTATATATATATAAATATTTATTAAATTTACATACTGACCTTCACCAGCAGATCACAGCGTGGTTTACAGGATTAAAAAAAAACACCTGTAAATACTGTCCTAATCTAACTGGAAGTAGCTCCAAGATCTCAGGTGAGGAGTCTTTCTCCAGAACTGACTCCTAAGCTGGCAAAGTCAAAAGGACTGAACCTGGGGTTTCTCCTGTGTGGTGTTGAGAGGCAGCGCGGTGCAATTGCTCGGATCCCGGACTATGATTGTGGAAGATGCAGGTTCGAATCCTCCCCCCCCCCCAGCCATGAAACTGAGCGACCTGAGAAAACCTCTGCCTCCGATTTACTTTACAAGGATCAGAATGGGGAGGACGGGAATCTACTTGGGAGAGGTAACAAATGTAATTGGTGGGTTTTACTCAGAGGAGACCCAGCTACCATATTTTTCGTCCCATAGGACGCACCGGCCCATAGGACGCACCTAGATTTTTTAAAAAAAGGAATCCAAACCAGGTAAGGGAACAGCGTGATGGCGGCGCTCCGCCTCCCCGCTGTCCCCCGAGCTTGTGGGGCTGCCCAATGTCTTCCTGAAGCGCGGGACGCTCTGCTTCAGCGCTCCCCGCGCTCCGGGAAGCAGGGCTCCCTAGGCTGCAGATGTCTTCCCGAAGTGCCGGGCGCTCTGCTTCCAGTGCACCCCGCGCTCCGGGAAGCAGGGCTCCCTAGGCTGCAGATGTCTTCCCGAAGTGCCGGGCGCTCTGCTTCCAGTGCACCCCGCGCTCCGGGAAGCAGGGCTCCCTAGGCTGCGGATGTCTTCCTGAAACCTGGAGAGCGAGAGGGGTTGGTGCGCACCGACCCCTCTCGCTCTCCAAGCTTCAGCGAAAGCCTGCATTCGCCCCATAGGACACACACAGATTTCCCCTTCATTTTTGGAGGGGAAAAAGTGCGTTCTATAGGGCGAAAAATACGGTAATGAACATGACTTATGTTAGGGCCGGTAATGTCAACAGGTCTACATTGTTGAATGCCCCCTAATGGTTCTACTGCTGAGCTAAGGCCCTTCCAGATTTAAAAGAAGGGCAGACAGACAAGCGACAGTTCTCGAAATTCCAGTGTAAACGCATGTTTGAGCTGCCTGCCCCCTTTTCATGACTGGGAAACAGCCAAGACTTCCTGAGAAATCCTTGAATGAACAGCTCCCATATGATATAAAAATAGCTCAGGGGTTCTGTGTTTTTTTTATAGTAAATGCCTCCCCGCTCCTTCCCTGCGGTGAAGTAGTGACTGAGACAGGATTTTGTTTCAATTGTCTGGCACCTATTAGGTCCTGAAAAAACTACATTAAGAGAATCTTTCAAAGTTCAAACCAAAAACCCCATACGATATACATTTGTACAGCCAAGAGTTTTAAACACGTTGCAGTTAGATCTGTTAGTCGTATTTCCCCAGCCTATGCTTATTAATTCTGCCACAGACCAGACACACATTTGTTAAAACTCTACTAAAAAACTACGCATGCCTCATGCATGGGAAAACTGAACTCCCATTGAAAACCATTCCCAGTAGAGAACTGACCTCGTCATCATGAACTTCCTTTAATGGAGGGACCTAGAATGCAATTGTCAATAAAGTCTACCTTTTGCCAAAATAAAGACTTTTTACACATTTCTGGAATAGAAGCACCATTTTCTCCCTTAATGGGATTCTGTTTTTCCAGAAGATTTAATTTCAAAGAGTCTTGCCACCCACAGAAGGGAAGGTTTCCCCCTACCATAGTTCAGATATACCAAGAATACCCTTGCCCATCTAGAAACACTACACTTCTTGAAATGGCAAAACATTTTAACTAGAGAGGGTGTTTTCTACTGGAAAAAAAGGCCGAGAGTTCCATATCTATGGGACTTCGTTTGTACACCCGCACACTTTTCTACAACCATGCAATTTCTTCCAAGCTTTCAGGAGCAGAAGCTGCCTAGTTCAGCCTCCACTCGTGGATCATATAAATGAGAAATGATTTTAAAAGCATAGCTGTTCTATCCCAACACTGGTTCATAGTGTGTGTGTGTGTGTGTGTGTGTGTGTGTGTGTGTGTGTGTGTCCGTGTGTCCGTGTGTCCAATAAACCTCTTTGAAAAGCATCCAGAATCTGTAAAGGCTGCAATCCTAGAGAGAATTGCTAGGAAATAAGCCCTCTTCAAGTCAGTTTACTTCGGTAAACAAGTTGTGCTGCATAGCTGCTTCCAGGAGAGCTAGAGAAAACCTAACATAAACTAGATTTCTTCTGAAACACCGATATCTTGAATTATATTGTGATGACGACATGGCAGTCACTGGCAGCAACAGATTTTTAGTTAGATCCTATGAAGAAATCTCAAGTTCTTCTAGTTCAGCATTAACACACGGAGGGTTTGTTAAGTACAAATACTCGGGATTTCTGGAAACGCTTCTCAGTTAAGGGCCTAACAAAAAGAAAGCAAGTCTTCACCTACCAAATACTATTGGAGTGGGTTCAGTTACTTGTTCCTCTTCTTTCCTTAGGCTTTCAGAAGCATCAAGTTTATCCACCTAAGTTGTAAAGTGAAAGGAAACTCTCATGAAGGAACTTCTTAGCGCCAGAGTTCTGCGCCCCCCCCAAGTGTTTCCTCCGTTCCAGCTTTCATTTAAAAATATTTATGTCTCAACGTGTCAGCGGATCTAGCACAACTTTCTACTTTCAGAACTAAGTCCAGTTTCAGCATTTGCTCAACTGCCAGAGATCAGCTCTTTAACAGGATGGCCTGTGGCACAAGCAAAAATGCATGGTCAAGTTCACAGAACAATTAAGTCGCAGGGAGCTTAGGACTAGATTCACCTTTCGAAACACCCGTTACCTGCAAGAGCCGGTTCCCACATTCCATCAAGCAACAAAACCCAGAGCTAACCCAAAGAGCCCCTTCAATGGTCCCTTAGGACAAATTGGCAGAGCACTGAAAAAAAAAAATCTGGAGGTGAAACGTGTTTCTCGTGCTGGGCATGAAGTTCACTAGAGGCAAGCTTAATCCTCACACCAATGGTGTCCCTGAGTGCATGTTGTTACTTCCTCCCACCCATAAGTCAATGGCTATGGCCTAAGACCCTCGTACCCACGGGACCGCCTCTCCTGGTATGTCCCACGGAGGACCTTACGGTCTTCCAACAAAAACATCTTGGAGGTCCCGGGCCACAGAGAGGTTAGGCTGGCTTCAACCAGAGCCAGGGCTTTTTCGGCTGCGGCTCCAAGCTGGTGGAACGCTCTGTCACAAGAGTGTAGGGCCCTGCGGGACTTGACATCTTTCTGCAGGGCCAGCAAGACAGAGCTGTTCCACCAGGCCTTTGGCCAAGGCACAGCCTGACCCTCTCCTTTGGTAATCCTCACAGAACTCTAGCCCAATGGTTGCCATTAATTTGATTTGAACTGATTTTATGAATTGATTTTAGAATGCTGTATTATTTTACTATTGTTAGCCGCTCTGAGCCCGGCTTCAGCTGGGGAGGGCGGGATATAAATAAAATTTTATTATTATATTTATTATTCATTCCTGCTTTTCCCCAAAATGTGCTTTACTGGGATGGGGGCAACAATGTACCACTAGCACTGGGTGACCTAGTCATCAGACATGGAGGGATAGAGATAGAGAGACGTAAGCAGCACACTCAATGCATTGTTAAGCTTCTCCTCTTCCCCAAACCAACTTTTTCTTTTTTGGAGGGGGCGGGGGGGGGGCAAAGAGCAGCACGGTCCCCTTCTTTGCCTGCATTCTGAACTTTCCAGCTGGTCAAGGGGAAACGTGATACTTCAAAGGCTTCTTTGGCTTATGCAAACAAGAGGCAAGGCCAGATGTGACAAGCAAGTCCTCACCCCATTTTGTGTAGATGAGGACCTGGACATCTCTACTCATTGGAAGAAACTGTTCCTTACCTATAGAATCTGATGGGCATTTTACGGATATTGCGGTCTGGTTTTACTATCAACATACGGTTTCAGTGGCACAACCCCAAAGAAGGTAAAGGTAAAGGGACCCCTGACCATTAGGTCCAGTCGTGGCCGACTCTGGGGTTACTGCTCTCATCTCACTTTATTGGCCAAGGGAGCCGGCGTACAGCTTCCAGGTCATGTGGCCAGCGTGACTAAGCCGCTTCTGGAGAACCAGAGCAGCACACGGAAACGCAGGAGTGGTACCTATTTATCTACTTGCACTTTGACGTGCTTTTGAACTGCTAGGTTGGCAGGAGCAGGGACCGAGCAACGGGAGCTCACCCCATCGCGGGGATTTGAACTGCCGACCTTCTGATCGGCAAGTCCATTCAGAGCTGCCAGGCCAATTAGTGGGGTTTCTGCAAATACTTTGCAAGCAACATTAACAGCTGCCATTACAATGAGGTTTCACTTTGCTTTGGATTGGAAGGCAAGTTCCTGGAAATTTAAAGTCATACCAGAAGAGTCTGTTTAGGTTCAAGCTGTCATGTCAGCATGTCTCCTCAATGTACCACTGTAATGTCACCATCATTGCTTAGAGCAGCTTAAATACTGAAGTTTACTCAAGAGGAAGCATTTCCAAGACTGGAAGAGGGTTTGCTTTTTGCTAAGCCAGACAGCCGAAGAGCAGTTGCATTCTCTTGGATGTGAGCATAAACTCCTCACTCAGTCTAGTTCTGTCTTATCCAGGGACCAGGCTGCAGTTACATTTTTCAATTACAGTTAACTTCTGTAAACGATTCCTATGTAAAAGGCAGGGTTGTAATACCAGTCGATAGGTTCCTGCCACTGTGTGAAGGCCAGAATGTCTTAGGATTCTTGCCGTTTCATGTCTTGTATACTTGGGCAGCATTCCTTTTAATTTTGTTGTATTGCAGAAGTTTTAATGATGCACTTGGATTTCCCATTTTTGGATGAAGTTACCCCCCCCCAAAAAAAAGGATACTTTTCTCTGGAAGGAACCCCAGTACTATTGCTAACATAATCGGTCCCATTAAGAGGAGAAATCTAAGCTCTCTTGGTTGCTGTTACATTCAAACACTATAAAAATATTCAAGCTAAAGGCAGGGGGAATTTATATCCTGGGTTTAACCCCAACAGCAATACTAACTTTTACTAAGCTAAATATTCAAGATTGCCTCATAAAAGCTGCCAGACACTGTTTACCTACTGGCTTGAAACTGAATAGGATATGTCCAGTTTCCTTAGCTGCTACAGTGGTACCTCGGGTTACATACGCTTCAGGTTACAGACGCTTCAGGTTACAGACTCCGCTAACCCAGAAATAGTACCTCAGGTTAAGAACTTTGCTTCAGGGTGAGAACAGAAATTGTGCTCCGGCGGCGCGGCAGCAGCGGGAGGCCCAATTAGCTAAAGTGGTGCTTTAGGTTAAGAACAGTTTCAGGTTAAGAACGGACCTCCAGAACGAATTAAGTTCTTAACCAGAGGCACCACTGTACTTAGTTTTTGCATTTGCAGCAACTTTCCTCTTGGAAGCTACTATTAATGGCTTCATTCTGGCCTTGCAAGTGTGGAATCTGCCCACCCACTCACCAATAAACAATGGGTCTGTCAACAGAATAGTAATACCTTCACAGCAGAAGCTGCAGCACTCCTACTGGATGTTAAAGGCTGCTGGCCCAGGAATCTGATCACAAGTTCTCCTCCTCCTCCCCACACCCAGAGGTAGTCCCCGTCAGATCTGGGATGCATCTTCCACCTACAGCCTCTTGCATAACCCCCTTTGTTATCTCCTGGGATATCGGTTTCTATCCCGACTTTTTTTAAGGGTGTTCAAAAGGTTGTTAATAGGAGGCATGTATTTTGGTACAGGGATGCACATCTTGCTGTTAGGTAGACATGAGGGGAGTTAAAACAATTATTTACATAAAAAATGGGGAAATTCGTTCTCCAATTAATTACTACCTCCATGTACTAGATTAGTTCTTATTTTAAAAGCAGTCTTTTCATGCATGCTCTTTCTGGAAGACTGAATTATTTAGTAGACACTTGCCACTTGTAAAATCCAACCAGAGTTCAGCTTGACAAGAGGATGGTAGCGCTCATCAGATCTAAGACCCAGTTATATCCCAAGTAAAAAAGGGATTATTATTATTATTATTATTATTATTATTATTATTATTATTATTATTATTATTATTAGAACTTCATTTTACACACTTTGGTCCCCCAAGACTAGCTTGTTAGGGCCTTGCTAGGCCACCATGGGATGCCTCAACTACCTTGATATTGCATTACATTTGGACATTTCAGATGCAAACTTTCCCAAATAATTGTAGGCACTGTAGGCAGATAAGCATCTTAAAGATGAAAATTTGGCTGCCGTGCCTAAAACAACTGAATTCTGACCTACTTTGCAGCTAGTGGGCACACAGCAAGCTAGGTCTGGTTGGATTTTTCCCAAGCTACTGTGGAAGAGATATTTACTATGGTATTAGTTAGACCAAAGCTAGATTATTCTGCTTTTCAGCAAAAGCTACAGTTAAGACTCCCAAATAGCCTTAGATACGTTTTAGGGACACAAATTTAAAAAGCCAATGTAAAACCAGAGCAACGGTCACCTTATTAAACAGACCATCAACCTGCAAGAAAATTCAGAGGGGAATACTTAAAATCAATAAGCCAGAAAAACAATTTCAAGAAAAAGCAAAGATCACACAAACACGGGCAGGGAAGTTTGCAGGGAGAAATAGGAAAGGAGACCCACACAGAAAAGAAGCATACGCAGCATTTAAACCTATGGGAAGCCAATATCTTACTTAACACAAAAGTGATCAGTTTATATACACGAAAAGCTTACTTAGCATTAAAATACTTAATCCGCAATGCAGTTTCAGAGATGACCTATTAAAAGGGCTGTCTTGCACAAATCCAAAACCTACACTGTACTTGCCATACATCAATAGGCTTGAACACTAAATTAATGAAAGTATCAGTAACTACAATGGTTAAATCTGGGCTGATGTGGGGAAGGGCAAAGGGATAACCAGATTTTTGCTGCTGCTATTTTGATCTTGCTTTATTCTAGCGGAAAATTATTATTTTAATTAAAAAGGTACCCCTGCCCGTACAGGCCAGTCTTGACAGACTCTAGGGTTGTGCGCCCATCTCACTCAAGAGGCCGGGGGCCAGCGCTGTCTGGAGACACTTCCGGGTCACGTGGCCAGCGTAATGAAGCTGCTCTGGCGAGCCAGAGCCGCACACGGAAACGCCGTTTACCTTCCCGCTAGTAAGCGGTCCCTATTTATCTACTTGCACTTTGACATGCTTTCGAACTGCTAGGTTGGCAGGCGCTGGGACCGAGCAACGGGAATGCACCCTGCATTCGAACCGCCGACCTTTCGATCGGCAAGCCCTAGGCGCTGAGGCTTTTACTCACAGTGCCACCCGCGTCTCATTATTTTATTTTATTTTAATATCCAGGTGCTTACAAAAAGGATGAGTATCTAAGTAGTCCCTCTGGCCTGAAATACATGGCTATCAGTTACAGACCTCCAAGATCCAGGCAGTTTTCAGCATCCTACCCTGGAGCCTTTTTTACAGGCAGTCAAAAGAATAAAAGGGAAACAGCAGATCCATGCGGCTCACGGAGAGAAGCGTGTGAGCACATTAGTTTCCAAAACACAGTATTTCAAGTAGGGAAAAGCATCTAAAAGAAAGTGTTTCAGTCAAGTGAGCTAGTAAAAGTGAAGTAGTCCAAATGTTTAAAAGTGAAAAAGAACAGAGATCAACTTCTTCATGAAAAAAAAACTTAAATCTTAAGGTTTAGCGGCAATGGGAGCAGCCAGGAGAAGTTTCGGCTAGTGTGTCTGGCCATCTGTAGTGGGAGACTAAAAATAAAATAATAACAAAGAGTACCGTATTTTTTGCTCTACAAGACTCACTTTTTCCCTCCTAAAAAGTAAGGGGAAATGTGTGTGCGTCTTATGGAGCGAATGCAGGCTGCGCAGCTATCCCAGAAGCCAGAACAGCAAGAGGGATTGCTGCTTTCACTGCGCAGTGATCCCTCTTGCTGTTCTGGCTTCTGAGACTCGGAATATTTTTTTTCTTGTTTTCCTCCTCCAAAAACTAGGTGCATCTTGTGGTCTGCTGCATCTTATAGAGCGAAAAATACGGTAAATCTACTAACTAGGTGTTGGCAAGTTCCAGAAAATGTATGCAAAGAGCTAGTCCTTTTTGTAGTTCCCTTCATTTTTTCAGGCTGGATCTCAGGATTCCTGTAAGTCTCCACCCCACCATTCGCAATATGGCATTTAAAGCAATTCAGTAACGGAAACGTTTTGCCAGGTCATTTAAAGGCAAAATTTGAAGCATGTCACCCAGGACTCGAGATCAAAGCAACAAGCTTTTTTAGAGAAGCCACACTTACTTTGGTCAGGTACTCCCTCATCACCTGGATAAAATAAGGCATCGCAAAGTCCATAATGTTGTGCCTCCATGCCAGTTCAAGGACCACGTCTGGATGCAACAAGTCGTAACATGTGAAGAGAGAAGCTGCGAAACACTCTTTCTTGTCTTCTTCCAGAAACCACTGAAGCAGTTTCTCTGCCAGCTCAGCATCTTTGGATTCTGCGGCATACTGCATAGCATCCTACAGAACACCATGAAACTTATTTAGAGCCATGAAGTGACTACGTCAGACTTCTCAGGCATGATACTATAGCAGGGTGCATAAGCGCAAAAACAGGTGCAGGACTGCTTCATCTTCTGCAGGCTTTTACGATAAAAAATTGTTTAAAATTCCATCCCGCGTGCTCCCAGTGCAGTGGTACCTCAGGTTACATACGCTTCAGGTTACAGACTCTGCTAACCCAGAAATAGTGCTTCAGGTTAAGAACTTTGCTTCAGGATAAGAACAGAAATCTTGCTCCGGCGGCGCGGCAGCAGCAGGAGGCCCCGTTAGCTAAAGTGGTGCTTCATGTTAAGAACAGTTTCAGGTTAAGAACGAACCTCTGGAACGAATTAAGTACTTAACCCGAGGTACCACTGTACATACAAGGAGGAACTAACAACGCAAAACAAAAACAGACCTTATATAAGCGATCTTTCTTGCAGAGCTCAACACTCTGCTTCCATCTGTTATTGCCTTTGTACAGGTAAGCAGCAATGCGTCTGAATTCAATCAACTCATGTTTCTCTAGACGCTGAGCCAGTGTAATGTTATCAAAGTTGTCGTAGGCATCAATGGATGCTCGCAAGCCCTATTGGAAGGGGGAGAAAGTTATAGTCAGGCACATGGAGGAGCGATTTAAATTGCTACAAGCGATGCTAAGCCTACAGTGCTGTTATCACAGAGTTTTCGTCGAAGCTTCTGAGCACAGCAAAACACAAAGGACATTCTCCCATGGGCTTTAAGTAGCGGGCTACAGATTTACATCAGAAACTACTCTGTACGCACTTAAAACCACTGACCTCAGATCTGCTTAATGCAGTGATGGGGAACATTTTTCAGCCAAAGGGCCTTCTGGGCAAATTGGGTGTGTGTGTGTTAATTTATTTATTTGCTTATTTATTTAATTTATAAACTGCCCTTCATTCTGAAGACCTCAGGGCAGTTCACAAGATAAAAAATACAGGGTAAAAGCACAAAATAGTTACAACAAAAATTAATAATAACTCCCCCTCCCACAAACACATTTAAAAGGCCATTGAATATTAATTAATCAACCAAAGGCCTGGCTGAAGAGGAATGTATGGAGCGGATACAAAGATTAAGCATTTTAAAGTAATGAATTATGTAGTCATTCTGCATACATGCCATAATTATGCTTCTATAGAAAAATGTCATAATCGCTGGCAAACTCACCTGGTAGTCTTCCTCCTCTGTCAGAAGATTGTTCAGCGCTTCATTGACTCCTTTATTATTATGATTCTGGACTGAGCGCAGGTAAGGTTTCACTAGAGGCAGTTGATTAACCTAGGGGCAATGCAATTGTTTAGGCAAAGAGTTGTTCTTGCTGAAGGGCCTCCCACAAAGTACATCTCTAAGGTAACAGGGCCCACCTAATTTAAGTCACATTAAACTCTAGAAATTAGTCATCTCCCAAAACAAAACCTTATTGGGACAAATGGTATATCCACAATTTAAGACCTTAAGTCATTTTATTTTAATTTTTTTATGTGTTTTTTTTTAATTGGTTTTCACATATTACTTTACAATACAGATGTACGAAAGCCAACACCATTTCCTCCCCATCCCCCCATACACTCACATTTCTACCTTAAGTCATTTTATACAAATTTATGTATGCAACAGGAGGATTTGGAAACGGGGGGGAAAGTTAGTCTAAGGAAACTGAGCCAGATGGGTGGGGTATAAATAATAAATTATTATTATTATGTCTTGGCATGATAAGAGATGAAACCCCTTTTGCCTTGAAGGTACAAATTGAAATGGAAAGGTCTTCAAGAGAAGTATGTAATGTAGCCCATTTTAAATTTGTGCCTCCTCTAACTCACCTTGGAGAAAAAGCTGACTGTCCTGGTGTGATCCAGCCTTGGAGACAATACCAGGAGGAGATCATTGATCAGCAGTGGTTTATAATCCAAGTAAAACTGCAGCGCTTTGTAATATAGCTCCACATTGGCCACCTAGAGAACAAATTCAAGCTGTGAGGTAATTGGCTGCCCCTGAGAGTGATTTAACGAACAGCATTTAGTTAACTATGACCCTCTTATTTGGTGCTCAAGAGTCTTTAACAGCTCTGCACAGCAGCACTGTATAAAAAGTTAGAGCAAATAAATAAATCTGCAAGCTTTATCATGCTGCCATCCTTAGAAAATGGAATCATAGTTGCTAACTTAAGTGTACCTAAGAAGTGATGCATGTCTGATGCCCTGTTGGGCTGGATAAAGAAGAAGAGAAGAGTTTGGATTTGATATCCCGCTTTATCACTACCAGAAGGAGACTCAAAGCAGAAACATTCTCCTTTCCCTTCCTCCCCCACAACAAACACTCTGTGAGGTGAGTGGGGCTGAGAGACTTCAAAGAAGTGTGACTGGCCCAAGGTCACCCAGCAGCTGCATGTGGAGGAGCGGAGACGCGAACCCGGTTCCCCAGATTACGAGTCTACCGCTCTTAACCACTACACCACACTGGCTCTCCTATTAACTAAAGAGTTAATAGTTGTCAAAACCACATGAAACTGCTGGGAGAGCTTGCCCGGTGCTTTGAGGTTCAGTGCCACCAGTATGCAGATGATACCCAACTCTCTCCCTCTTCTTTCCATCTAAATCTGAGGAAGCTGTTTTGGTGCTAAAACAGTGTCTGGCAATAATGGATTGGATGAGGGTGCAAAAGCGCCTGTTTCTCAGAGAAGCAACTTTAGAAAATCAGAATGTATTATTAAGAAGCTGAATGATGTATGGTGTTTCTGCCACAGGAAGATTTGGCCATGTCTTATACTCCCTTGGCCACGCGCTGGGTTTTCAAGACACACCAACAGATCTGAATACCTGAACCGGTGTGAAACTCAACATGTTTTGGGGTCAAGCTGAGGAGTTGTTACCATTACAGCTGCTTACCTTTGCAATTATGTCCTTGAACTGCCCTTCCTTCCATGCATCGGTAGGGTGGTTCATCATTGTAATTATTGCGTTGTCATATTCTTCGTATTTGTCATAGAGGAAAACCAGCTCTCCCCAAAGATGGGCCTGTTCTGCTGCCCGAAGCACCTTGTGGGGAGAGGAAAGCAAAGGTACAAATCAGGCAGTAGCCAAAGCAATAGTTTAAGTAGACCCCGCTGAAAAGACAAGAATTCAGGCCACTCGCTCTGTTTAATTCGGGGCCCAATTAAAGTATGCAATCTTTGACAGTACAAGCCTTAAATAGCCTGAGGCCAAGATAGCTGAAGAACTACTGCTATCCCCATGAACTTGCCCAGTATTCCACCACTGGGTGCCACGTTCTGCACTGTCCTGCTTGTGGAAATCAGAAGGTGGGTAACTAAACAGGTCAGGATCTTTTCTCCATTTCCCCCAGGAACTGCCCACTCCTCTCGCCCTCAATATTCACCTGGCCACCTCACTCCCAGCTTTCCACAGTAAAAACTTTCTTCTGGAATATCTTTGGATATTACCCTTGTCCTATGACTTTTTTTCTGTGTCCACCATGGTTTTTATTTTATTTGAATTGACATGTATTTTTGTTGCTAGGAAAGCAGGCATTTAAAAAAAAACAACTTTTAAATAATTTGTGTTACATGATTGACTCAATTGCAGGTATACTGTCAAATACCTTGGGAATGTTGACTCTGGACCAAAACAATTCCAGGTGCTCTCTCATCTTCTGAGGTTTGTATTTAGAGTACAAGATGGCAAGTTCAGTGAACATCCCCATGTGGGCACGCTCAAGGCCCAGAGCAGCTTCTAAGAGGGCAATCAGCTCTTCAAAGTATCCGCGATCCTAGGATTAAAAACCACAGCATGTTTAAGAAGCATATATCTCACTTGCAAAGAAAAATGAAAAAGCCTTGCAATTTTAAAACCAGTGATAATGCCTGAAGACGGAATGTATTAAAAAAGATTGCAGAAGAGACTGTTTAACTTAGATATAGGATGTTCTAAACACCTTTAGGCAACATTCAAAGTCAGTAGTACAGTAGTACCTCAGTTTTCAAGTGTCTCAGAAGCAGAACGTTTCGGTTTTCAAACGACAAAAACCAAGCAGGAAATGCTTCCATTTTCGAACACACCTCGGAAGTAGAACGGCTTCCGCTGCGTCCGCCCCCCCCCCCCCCAATTTTCTCCACTGAAATTGCAGGTCGCCTCTGCAAGGCCCTTTGCGCCTTGTTTTTCAAATGTATTGGAAGCCGAACTGTCTTCCAGAGCGGATTACGTTCGAAAACCGAGGTACCATTGTAGTAGCTTGTTCATAAGTGAAGGATAAGGTATGTGGGCCATTTAGTATGAATCAGCAGCTGGGAACTAGAAGGCCCAACATTTAGACTATGACACACTGACGACACACCTTGGTGCATCTGCACAGCCATTTGACGTGGTTCTCTAGCCTCCTAATGAATGTGTAGAATATTCTACTGAAGCAAAGAAAACTTGTGGCATAACATTAATTCCTCCAGCTACAGTTTTCTAGAGATGTACACCTGGCTTTAGCCCTGTCCATACTGGATATCAATTAACATTAACTTAAGCCATAAATACTATGGATCTTTTAGCTTGCGTTAGCTGTCTTAAGCTTGTTGGAGGAAAGGTGGGGGAATCGGGTTTTAAATACTATAATAGCACTGCTGCGAACAAGAAGCCAGGGGCATTTTACACTTTCAAAACAGTTAAAGGAATCCCACCTGATAATAGCTGATCAGCTCTTCAAGCTCATCAGCATGGATTACTATGTGTAAGCCACAAATCTGCGCAAGCCGGAACTCCTTTCCATCCACACACGCAAAGCACACCTGCAAGTGGGAAACAAAAAAATGCTGTTAGCAAACTGCGTTACAAGTCAACTTGCCAAATACCTTATATCCCTTAGAGCAGTGTTTTTCAACCTTTTTTGGGCAAAGGCACACTTGTTTCATGAAAAAAATCACGTGGCACACCACCACTGGGTGCGGAGAGGGAGATGTCAGAGCCCCGCTGCTCTCTATGGGGAATCGGATGAGAGCAGACCGCCTGTCCGCTCTCATCCGATCCCATCCGATCTGATCCCCACCCAGGACGGATGGAAAATAGGGTGGACACAGTCCGGCGCCCGCCTAGTGGGCGAAAATTTGACTTTTTTAAAAAAATCTTTTGGATTTTTCAATTTTTCCCACGGCACACCAGGCAACATCTCGCGGCACACTAGTGTGCCGCGGAACAGTGGTTGAAAAACACTGCCTTAGATCAGGATTTGAGCCAGTCCCCCACATGGACATTGATCTGAAATATTTTCCATAAAGTAGGTATGAAGGGTGTGTTGACCCTCATGTGGACTGTTCCAGAAGCTTTGCTAGTACCATCTTGGTAGTCAAGATAACCCCACAATTAATTGGTAGTGGTTGTAGAAATGAGCTCATATATGTTTATTCACTTGCTTTGATATAAGCTAACTGGATGTTATCCTTATCCTTGGGCTCAGGGCTGAGAGCCCAGAAAGGGGAGCTATCTGTAAGACCTGGGTATTTGCCACCTATGCCCTCATCTGGGCAGGTGAAGTGTTGGGAGGTCCTAGACAAAGTGACATAAGCTGCTTTGTGTATAAAGATTGTATGCACACTGGCCTGGGCGCGGACAAGCCATCTTCTTGCTGGGGTGTCCGCCCTGCATCTGCAAAGGCTTGGAGAACTGGCAGGCTGTTTTGCTGTAAATCCATACCTTCTTTAATAAAGCACTAGAACAGACCATTCTGATGTTCTTAGCATCTTTCTTTGGTATCCCTGCACCCAACCACTCCCACAAGCCCTACCTTTGGTCCTGCAGTTCAGAACAGAAGATGCAATGGATTTTCTAAAAAAGGTATTGCCTTTTGCACTGGGGTGGTTGGTTTTTTTTAACAGCAGCCATTAGTTTGTGGCGAGATCTTTAACTGCTAGTCTTAATACCTTCCCTTGCAGCACAAAACGAGTTACCTCCTTCCACGTCCTGGTGCTGTTGGCTTTGCGGCCACTATCAACAGCTGCCTGGTACTCCCCAAGATGAACCAGTGTAGATGCCAGGCGAGCAAAGTTAGACACATTGTTGTAGAGAAGTTTGGCCGCATCGTACATGCCCTCCTCATAACAGCGATCGCCAACCTAAAGAGGAAGAGTTTGCGACAGTGAAGGAATGCTGGGGCACAAAAGCTGGAGCTGGAGTATTTCAAGATCCAGGTCAGAAGTTAGTTTAGCTGGAAGTGCTAGCATTTAAGTAGAAAACGTACCTGCTGTATGTGAGCATTGTTTGGGCCGCTGACAAACTCTTCTAGCTCCGAGAGCCTATTAGTTTTTGCCAAGGCAAATATAAGTTCAGTCTCGACGTAAGATTCCCTTGCCTTTTTCCTAGCCATTTGTAAAAATTTAACCAGATCCTCCCAGTTATCTTAACAAGCAGGCGAGGGGAGAGAAGAGGATAAAGATAAATTAGTTCACTTGAATTTAATTTAGTTTTTGTTCCCTACACTTGTAAAGAAGCAACAATATGCTCCACCTCTCAGAATTACAAATAGATTTTATGTATATTGTACTGAAATACCGATCCTAAACAAGATGGCTATTCTAGTAATTCATTTATCTGAAGTACCTTTGGGCAGTGTTTTTAAACAAACTTAACATATTTCTATTTATTACCATGCAACCCTTTCAGAATTAGAGGTACATACTGAAGAGATCTGGCATGGGGATGTTTTATACAATCCAGCTTTGTCAAATGATGGTCTTCCCAAAGGATTTCCGCTAATCGAGCAAGGATTAAAATTACCATGTCCTGCTAAGTGAAAAGAACCATTTGAGCTTACCATTTCTGTTGGCTGCCTGGACAACTTCCATGTAGGCAGAAGGATCGTCAGCCTTTATGTAAGAATCTATAGCTTCCTTCACCAAGTCCTTTTGAAGCTGTGCTCTGGCCAGCTGGCTCCAAACTGCTGGTTCATTACATCTCTCGGCAAATTCATAAGCACGATCCAAGTTGCCAATGTGTTCTATCAACACCTAGGAGAGGTTTCCAAAATGAAAGTCTCAATAAATGTCCAGTGGGCACCACAGAGAGTTTGGGTGGGGTGGGGAGAGAGAAAGAAAAAGAAAAAGAAGAATGATTCAAGTCTAGAAAAAGGTACAAAGCCCAAAAAACCTTAGAACAACACTAGAATATTTTGTTTATTTAGATGGTTTATACATTGTCCTTTACGCTGATGAAAACCACCCTGTGGCTTGTGTAAACAAATAAAATGCACAAAGTAACATAATCCTTTAAAACAAATCACTGAATCTGACAATTTATACATGAAGCAGTGTTCATATAGCGAGGGTTCAGATTTTATATACAGTGGTATCTCTAGTTACGAACACCTCTGGATACGAATGCTTCGGGCTACGCACACGGCAAACCCAGAAGTAACGGGAAGGTTTCCGCCGCCCGCGCATGCGCAGAACAGGCACCTCTGGATGAAAATGTTTCAAGGTAAGAATGGACCCCCGGAACAAATTAAATTCGTATCCAGAGGTACCACTGTATAAAGCAATGTTCCACAGACTGTTGCATTATATGGGCACAACCTCTCCCCATTCACCCAGTGCTGCATATATTGGTATATGTCTAGTGGATTTACCGGGCAAATAGAAAGCTTGCCATCTTGAGGAAGAAGAAAAAAAAGTTCAGCAGCTCATGTAGGTGATGACAGTTTCTGGTAAAGCCTTGGACATCACTGAACAGGTTTATATAAATCTACCCAATACAACCAAGGAAACAGCCACTGTCACTCATCCTTGAAGTTAAGACTCCCTTCTTGCTCTTCAGGTATAGAAACCAGGCATAGGCAAACTCGGCCCTCCAGCTGTTTTGGGACTACAATTCCTATCACCCCCGACCACTAGTCCTGTTAGGGATGATGGGAGTTGTAGTCCCAAAACATCTGGAGGGCCGAGTTTGCCTATGCCTGATATAAACATCCAAGTGTGCTACATTTTGCTGACGTTTCATGCACAAGCATTACAATATTTAATTTTCTAGGTCAAGGGAGGTCTCTGCAAAATGCACTAGCTGTTGATCTGTACTGAGCCTCACCTGAATTGCAGAAGTATTCACATCAAATTTCCGAAAGATGGCAAAAGCTTCTTCGTACAGCTCATTGCTAATAGCAATATTTGCAATATCTGGGGCATCATAGTTGTCTAGGCGGTTTATATACTCCATCACGCGTGTTCGGTCTGCTTTAATGGCCGTCAGTATTAGGAGATTCTGAAGATTCCTTTAAGGGCAAAGAACGAAACAGTCAAGAAGTAAATTCAACTAGCAGGCTTCCCTGCTGAATTTGCGTAAGAGCATTTTAGGAGTTACGCAGGAATAAAAGACAACTTCGTGTGGGCAACAGTAACCAGTTTTAAAAGTGAGCATTAATTAACTTGAAACCAAAACTAGCTTCTAGCAGCTGAAGTCAATGCAACTTCACAACGCAATAGAAACATGAGCAGGGTTGTGGCCTGTCACACTATATAACTGGGGTGGCTAGCCATTTTCAGCACAAGAGCCACATTGGTACATTTCTCCTTGTACAGGGAGGCCAAGTGTGAAAACGAGAGTGGCAGAGGGCCAAAAGCTCAGTAAGAATTCATTAATATTTAATTTAACAAATCCATTAATATTTTATTGGCTCTTTGTCTCTTTAATAAGTAATTGGTTTATTTATTGTATTTATTGTAAGCAGCGCTCGATTCATCTGTGCTGCCTTCCCAAGCCTACAGAGAATAGAGACTCCCAAATTTAAAATTCATACCAAACTCATGTTTTGAAAAGCTGCCATATACTCAATTTCACATGCTGATTCACAAAACAATTGATACTCAGTAAAAATTTGCTGAGCAACTGAAACAAGATGCTTGTTTCAGGATGCCCTGTATACCTGAAGGAGTGTCTCCGCCCCCAGCATCCAGCCCGGACACTGAGATCCAGCTCCGAGGGCCTTTTGGCGGTTCCCTCACTGTGAGAAGTGAGGTGAGAGGGAACCAGGCAGAGGGCCTTCTCAGTAGTGGCACCTGGCCTGTGGAATGCCCTCCCATCAGATGTCAAGGAAATAAACAACTATCAGACTGTTAGACAACACCTGAACGCAGCCCTGTTTAGGGAAGTTTTTAAGGATTGATGTTTTACTCTGTCTGATGGTTTAATCTGCTGAAAGCCACCAAGAGTGGCTGGGGAAAATCAGTCAGATGGACAGATAATAATAATAATAATAATAATAATAATAATAATAATAATAATAATTCACTCATTATTTATTGCTATTATTATTCACAGTTCAAACGTCTCTGCAGCAAACTATGCACCACGGTTGCCTCTATCTACAAGGAAACTTTTAGCAATTTCACTCCTCCGATGCTGCAGATGAGATTGTTTTAAATCACATGCCTGTCTGGGACAACTCTGGGAAAGGAAGAAGTCTTATCTCTTCCGCTGCGGGTACTATTACACTGTACTTTCGCTTTTATTTCTTTTTGTTTGTTCTCTCAGAGCCAGAGAGAACGGACGCCATTATGCCTGTGTCTTTACATAGTGTGTACATAAATAGTACATTAGATCTACGATGTCTCACTCTTCTTGCTGTGTTAAGCCAGAAGATTAAGTGTGCATATGCCAGCTGATATATGTCGCTGAGCGCACTAGAGAGGACGGGAAATGCCTTTTCCAGCGCTGCATTCTGCTTGACCCCAATGGAAAAAGTCTTTGGGGTCTCCCATTTCAGGGCCCCTGAGAAAACAGCCCCCAACACAGCTGACTTCCCTTGCAGTTCCAAACGATAATGCCAAGCAGACCAACACAGCTAAGTTCCATTCTCAATCATAAGAAAAGCCTCACGAAACATCTTGAAGCAAAGGGTAAGGAGGATGGGGCAACGGCTGAGATAATAAAAAAAAAAGGATTGTGCTGCCACAGCTAAATGCAGTGGACGCTCGGGTTGTGAACATGATCTGTGCGGGAGGCAAGTTCACAACCCGCAGCGCAGCGTCTGCGCACGTGCGGGCTGCAATTCAGCACTTCTGCACATGCGCAAAGTAACTTAGCGCTTCTGCGCATGCGCAACCACCGAACCTGGAAGTAACCCGTTCCAGTACTTCCGGGTTTTGGTGTGTCCATAACCTGAAAAAGCGCAACCTGAAGTGTCTGTAACCTGAGGTATGACTGTACTGGGAAGGGTCCTATCTGAAACTGCTGCGGGGGGCGGACAAGTAGGCTTGCAGTGGCTGGTCTACTACTTCTGCTATATATAGTATACCCATTTTAGAGCAAACCTTACACTACGAAGCCTAGCACTCATAACACTCATTTCCATGCATATTTAGTGTAGTGGAGAGGGAGGGCCTTCCCTTTCCTACCTGTGCTCACTGAAGACAGAGTTATCCAAAACAATCTTTTCCAGTAGCTCAATGAGCTCATTGGGCAAGTCGGCTGTCATGAAAGCTTTGACAGTCACAGAAACCTCCTCTGGATCCTGCGTTTCTGACAATGCGGTTTGGACAACCTGAATGTTTTAAAAAAACAAAAACAAATGTCTGCCATGAAGAGAGCATACTAGTAGCGTAGTTTTAGGAAGCCAGTTAGGAAAGGACAGCAGGAGTGCATTTAACTTTCAAGGAACAAAGTTTAGTTTATGAAGGAAATAGATGGGTCTGGAAGAAGTATAAGCATCAAACTATTTGGCTTGCTTGGCATGTATCTAACACAGAATCACAAGCAGCCTTCCCCACCAGAAAATAAGAGTTCAGCACGGAAGGGTTTACGGGTGTTTGGAGAGAAAAAAATCATAGGCAGAGAAACAAGGGAAAAACAAATGATACTCTTATGGAGCAAGAAGGCGGGCAAGCAGGCATAGAGAATTAGAGGGGCAAGGCTGATCTCATTTAGAGGAGAACTATGGGAAATGAGGGACTACATAAGATCTCTGGCAACTGCTACCCTTTTCAGAGCACAATGCTGAAGAACAGATGACGTTTCTCTTCTTGCTCAGTCACCAACCACTACATTCTACCTATTTTGTACAAATTCACTCTACTTGCTATACCTGATCAATGAGCGGCCTCCTGAATGGATTGTTTTCCTCCAGAACGTTTACCCACAGTTCTGGATCTTTCCTGCGCACCAGATAGCGAGCTTCGCTCTTGAACAAGGAGTTCTCATTGCAGACCTGAAAGAAACAAAGGAAAAGGACAATAAACGCATGGAGTATATATTTGGACTAAAAGCAGCTATTTCTAGGCAGCTATTTCCAGATTCACTGGAAGCCGTAATTAGGCTGTAATTCCATTTAATTTGCAACGCTTCCAATTCTGTGGCACCTTGCTTTTCGAAGCTGGCTTTCCTTTTCAGAAAACTCATGGACACACAGCCTTTACTGAGAAGAGATTCACCAAGCACAGATCGAGAGGCTCCAGAGATCTGATTGCAAGACAGAACAAGGAAGCAGCTGGATGAAGTGCAAATGTTGAGTGTCCTTTCAATAACACACTCCATCTTGTTAAACTAAATAAACCATCTTGAAGGAGCTGCATTAAGTTGAATGCCAACAAATATGGCTGCAAAAGCATCCACAGAATGTCAGTTTAGTAGTCAGTACAAAAGTTAGATTTTATTTTGAGACAGTGTCCCATTGGCTAATCAGCTGTGAGCCATAACTTTATCTCAACTTCCTCATCACATTCCATTTTATCACTAAAAGCTTATCTTGAACTACAGTGGTACCTCGGGTTAAGTACTTAATTCGTTCTGGAGGTCCATTCTTAACCTGAAACTGTTCTTAACCCGAAGCGCCACTTTAGCTAATGGGGCCTCCTGCTGCCACTGCACCCCCAGAGCACAATTTCTGTTCTCATCCTGAAGCAAAGTTCTTAACCCGAGGTACTATTTCTGGGTTAGCGGAGTCTGTAACCTGAAGCGTCTGTAACCTGAAGCATATGTAATAATAATAATAATTTATTATTTATATCCCGCCCATCTGGCTGGGTTTCCCCAGCCACTCTGGGCGGCTTCCAACAAAACACTAAAATACAATAACCTATTAAACATTAAAAGTTTCCCGAGCTAAATGTAACCCGAGGTACCACTGTATATTTATTTCAGTAATAGGGAGAGTGCCTTATAATGTGTCCATGGTATGAACTCCAGTAGATGCCAGTCTTTACCCCTCTCACTGTAACACAACTAGTACCGAGACTAGCTCTATGCCTGAAGTATGCATACCTTAGTAAATCTGTGCACACTTGCTAATATATGTTAAACTTGCAGAGCTTTCCAAACTGTATGTCGCGACATTAGTGTGTCGGCTGCAGTGTGAAGGTGTGTCACGCAAACGCTTCTCCCGGGGCTGGAAAGGGGTTAGTTTAACCTCCAGTTTGCTAGTAAAACTGAATTGCTGTGTCGCGAAATGATGCGTGTCTAAAAAGTGTGTCACCAACATGTCTAAAAATTGTGTCACCAACATGTCTAAAAAGTGTGTCACCAACATGGAAAGCTCTGTGTTAAAGGGTCAGTTCATCAGAGAAACACAATGTGTATTTGTAACCCAGTCTTGTAGTGAGGAAGTTGCCTGTACCTTTTATGCACCACATGAAGCAGCTGTTTGCATTCACCAGAGTGTTTAATAAATTTGGAGAAAGGATTCTCTAATGCTTCACTGAACTACCTGCGAAGGAACCTCTGCATATCTGCAAGGGAGCAACTGTGCACTGCGGAAGATTGTGGGTACCACTCAAGGACAAACATACTGTTCATATAAGGCAGTTTCCCAACCTGGTGCCCTCCAGATGTTTGGAGTACAACTCCCATCAGCCCCAAAACAGCTACATTGGTTGGGCCTGCAGAGCACTGGGTTGGAGAAAGCTAACATAGGTCTATATTAGCATCTCACCATTCAAATTGAGTGCATTCCTTAGAATACACCCAATGTTTCCTTGCTGCCATAGGGCAGGTGTCCTTTGGACTTCCAGATATTTGCTGAACTACAACTCCCATCACCCCATGCTATTTGCTGTGCTTGCTGTGGCTGATGGGTGTTGTATTTTAGCAACATCTGGAGAACAAAAGGTTCTGCACACCTGTCATATGGAAAGGCTAGCTGTGGTGAGCAAACAAGCCTTCCAGGAAATTTGTTTCAAAACTGACTGGGGAAGGGAAGATATCTGAACTAACAGGTGGCTCATCTACTATTGCTGATGTTCTCATTGAGGAATAATGAGGTTACCCAAAATATACAGTTTGAAAGCCACCAGCTAATGCTGCTTTGCATACACAATCATGGCTTGTGCACCAGAAGATGGCAACCTTTGAATGTTCATAACTATAAGAAAATAAGAATTAGATTTGACAGATTTCTTAACCACTCTTCGCTGCAATTCCATATGCGTGATATAATCAAATCCACTTACATGGTACAATTGGGGGTGGGGACAGAGGAGAAGAGAGAGCACAATATAGGTAAGCTACAGCAAGAAAACACTAAAATACCTTTATGAGTTCAAGGTCACACTGTCCCCTCTCATAAGCAACACATGCCAAGTGGGGGTCCCTCTTTTCACAGTATTTGCCCACAACACGGCTGTCGTAAAAGGGGTTCTCCCGCAGAAAGCGTTCTGGGTTGTTGTTGCTGTCAATATAGATTTTAGCCAGTGCATTGTGTGTTGCCGGTTCTTCGCAGCCTTCATGAATTCGAGACTCGAGCCAGGGCAGCAGCAGCTTAAGCCTTAAATAAGAATGCAATTCATTAATTTTCTATGCTACTAGCAACCAGCAAAGACCCGCCTTTAAACTGCATCACAGAATCAACTTTCTTCTCTCTCTCCCTTCCTGCCCCCTTCTGCGCTTATCATAAAGAGGACGGAAGACCCCTGCTAAGGAGCTAACCAAAGAATACGAAATGTAACCATTCTGAAGTGAGAGGAAGAGGATTTTAAACTAATGGTGGAACTTGATTCTATGAGGAAGCATTTCTTCCAACTCCTAAGTAAAGCTGGTCAGTTTGGCTTCTATTGAGTTTTTGCCTTGCGCATCACCTAAAATTTCCACCTTTGCTAATATAAAGGACTGCCTATCTTCTTTAAGGCCTGTTCTCCATCTACCAAGGAACCCTTGCCTAAGGATGGAGACAAATCTGCGTAACAGCCACACTTTCCATTTCCGGAGATGGCAAAATCAGTCATTTTTCAATATTATTTTTCCCGACAAGCCTTGGCAAAACCCAATACGTGCATAGCACCTGAATAGCCTCACTTGAATGTCTACTATTTCTTCCCCTATTCCATCTTGGGACTGGGACCAGATGGCTTCACCATCAGCCATTTTTCTTCCACCCTCACTGCTGTTTACCATTGAGACCAGTGCTTCTTAAAGGGTGTGGCACACTGGTTTGGCAGAAGAGAATGGCAAGTGTGGTTCAGGGGCAAGCAAAGAAAAATTTCAACATTTCAGTATAGTATAGTATAGTATAGTATAGTATAGTATAGTATAGTATAGTATAGTATAGTATCAAGAACAGATCAGGGAAAGGTTTCTTTCTGTAGATGAGGAGATGAGAGTTTGTTTGTCTCAAATTAAACTTAATATCGTAGTAAGGTTAAAGCTTACTCGGAAATGATATGTAATGAATTGAAAAATATGTTTAAAAGAACATTTGTTAAAAAAACAAAAACAAAAGCCTTTCTTTTGGGAATTATAGGGACAAAACTACCCAAACTGTATAGAAATTTATTCATGTATGCAACTACGGTGGCAAGAATGCTATTTGCCCAAAAACGGAAAGAAGTAGTAGTCCCAGCGAAAGAAGAATGGATACAAAAACGTATGGAATATGCAGAAATGGCGGAGCTTACTGGAAAAATAAGAAATCAAGACAACGAACTTTTTATAAAAGAATGGAAATGGTTTATTGCATATTTACAAATAAACTGTAAACAGATAAGAACACTGGCATGACTATTGTAATAACCTGCAGTTTTATAAGAGTATATATATTTGAAGTAGATAAATCTGGAATATGCAGAAAATATAAAAAAATAAATTTAAGGAACCGCAGAAAGAGGGGGAAGGAACTCGAGTTTTGAAATGTTAAAATGATTGTAAAATTATTGAAATGTATAAAACTGGAAATCATAAAAAAATAAACCTAATATAATGAGATTTCCCAGCTAAAGCACCTCTCATTGAGTTTGTACACATACTTAAGGTACAAAGGAAAGAGGCTTGTTTGTATTTTGGGAATGATTTGTGTTCTTATGTAGCTGCATGGTTTTGTATTTTCTGGATGGCCCATGATCACATCATAAAGTAGTTGTGTTCTGTGCTATAAATCAGGAGCTGTTTCTTTTTGTTTTCCAATGTATTTCTTATACATTAAAAAATGGTATGGCAGCAGCAAATTTTTATTCTGAAAGTGTGACCCAGAGAAAAAAGTTGGTCTAATAAGGGTACTGACTTAAAGTAGTTTTTTGCAGTATTTTGACACAGTGGTTTTTTACAAGCACATAGCTTTGCAGTTGGAATCTAAGAAGTTTTAGAAATAAAGGAATTTAAAAATTAGTTTGTCTGCAGGTCTTACCTATTTCTTTTTTCCACTTCAGCTACCAGTTCATCTGTTGAGAACTGGCCTCTCACCACCATGATCAAGTTCTTGATAACATCTTCAGAACAATCCACATCTAGAAGCCCTCCAACCACGGCTGGAATACGACTTGGGTTTACCTAGAACAAGTCATTATTTTTAGTTTCAGGTCTCACCAAAAAATGTCCAAGCTATTGTTATACAGACACATTGGTAAACTGCAGATTGCAACCAATTCAAAACCATCATTAAATAAAAAGCCATCTGTAGCTATGCTTAAAATTTCATATTGAGTATCCTCTGATTACTTCCCGATCACATTTTCTGCTGGATGTCTAAGGTAAGGATCTGCTGTCACTGACATCAAAAGCATGATCTTAAAAGTTATGAATCAAATTACCGCATGTGTAGATACCTTACCTTTTGAACATAGATCTCAATGTATTTCTGCAAGTTGTTACGGTACAAATAGAGAACCAGGTCATGGACGAAGTCAAATCTGTCACAGACGATTATCAGGGGAAGCTGGTCTGTGAGCTTAGCTTCCTGTACAAACGGAGAGGAGCAAATACAACAACATACCATTATGAGAAAGAGAGCAACAATAAAGTACAAGCAAGAACAAAAGTCCAAGAGAGAATAACTTGAATGGAAACCTGGTTAATTACAAAAGAACCCAGCTCAATACTGTGGAACATAGACTACTTATGTGACACAGGCAAACTACATGGCTGCGCTTCTCTTTCCAGAAATTACACGTTTCCTCTGCAATAGATTACCAAGGGCCACTATGTGTATTTATCGCCAATGGGATGGAAAGGTGTAGCCCTCTTCAGTGCATAAGGGCATTTTTATCAGTTCAGTAATGTCAGACGTCAGTAGTGGTTGCTCGTGAGTAACCAGGCACGACTCCAACCTGTCTTTTACAGGCTTTATTTTGGTGCAAAAACTATTTACAGTGCAGAACCATCAGTTCACGTCTGCCTCAATCGCTAGCAGAATCCGGGAGTGGCTCTTTCTCGGTCCTCCCCCAACATAAGAACTTAGCAACCCCCAGCCGTTTCCTTCCTTCTTTGCGCTTTACTCCTCTGCGCAAGAGGCGTGTTTCCCTCCTGGCTGACTTGGCCAGGAGCGGTGCTGAGGCTCCCCGCAGCATCCTCTAGCCCAGGGGTCTGCAACCTTTAAGACAAAAAGAGCCACTTGGACCCGTTTCCGAAGGAAAAAAAACTGGGAGCCGCAAAACCATTGCGACATTTAAAACAAATATAACACTGCATATATTGTTTCTTACCTTAATGTCCGATCTGACAGCGGGCGGGAAGGTGACGTCGGGACGGTGCGTGACTAACGCACGCACCGCCCCCATGCGACGTCACAGCCAGTACAGCGCCCGCCACAGTGGGGAGTGTCGGGGCGCACAATGCGCCTCCTCCCCTTGCTAGTATCCGCCCCGGAGCCGCGGCAAAGGTGTAAAAGAGCCACATGCGGCTCCGGAGCCGCGGGTTGCAGACCCCTGCTCTAGCCCTTTCCCCTCCTTTACCCCGGAAGTGTGGCTTCCCCTACCCTCAGACTGACGAGGTGTGGTGCTGGGGCTCCCAGCAGCATCCTTTGGTCCCTTCCCCTCTTCCCCACGAGGTGTGGCATTCCCCACTGCAGGAAGAGGAACTGCTGTATTCCTGTATTCCAACAGCCTCTCTGCCTCCCTTCCCTTTTCCAATGGCAGTCCCCTGACAAGTAAGCAACACCCACTGTGCGTAGGCTCTCTTTTTTTATTTGTACCCCTAAGCGCTCTCTTCAGTCCCTCTCCTAACTCTGCCTATCTTAACTCTGGGATGCATGTCCCCTTTTCTCTGTTCTATCACAGGCCTAAAGCCTTGTCTCTACTAACATCTCACACTACGTTCTAAAGCAGTCTTCCTATTATCAGATGTCTCTCTGCTCATATTATTTGCTCCTCAACTCATGAAAGGAGAGTGGGGAGCTTTCCACAAGAGCGCTTCAGACAAAATTTCCCTCTAGTCCAGCATCTGGTTTTCCCACAGCAACAAACAAGCTGCCTGTGAGGAGCTCACAACCAAGAAGAAAGGTCAGCAGCCCTCTCCAGCTAGTGTTCTCTCAGCATACTGTATTCAGGACTGGAGGCAAGATATACCGTATTTACTCGAGTCTAATGCGCCATCGAATCTCATGCGCACCTCAATTTTCAAAACCTTGAAACCAAATAAAGTATTTGCTGGCGAATGCAAATGAGACATTGAATCTCATGCGCACCTTGATTTTTGCAACGTAATTTCACCAAAAAAAGGTAAGCATTAGATTGGAGTAAATACAGGAGTCATCATGGCTTAGTAGCCATATCCTCCACAAACGTGCCCAATCCCCTTTTAAAGCCATCTTGTGGAAGGGAATTCCAAAGGATAACTATGCACTGTGTGAAGTAGTCCTTTAGTTTTGTTTGTCTGAAATGAATTCTCCCGAATACTCAATTTACTCAATGGAGGGGAAATGTGTGTGCGTCCTATGGGGCGAATGCAGGCTTTCGCTGAAGCCTAGAGAGCGAGAGGGGTCGGTGCACACCGACCCCTCTCACTCTCCAGGCTTCAGGAAGCTCTGCGCAGCCCTCGGGAGCCCGGCGCGAGGTCACGCCAGGCTCCGGAGCACTGCGTAGAGCTGCCTGCAGCCCGGGCTTCGAACAGCTCTGCACAAGCCTGGGGAGACCGGCGCAACTCCGCGCTGGGCTCCCTAGGCTTGCGGATAGCAGGCTGTTCTGGGGGCTGGGGGAAGCTTGGGCTTCCCCCACGCCAGCCTCGTACCTGGGGGGGAAATAATATTTTTTCTTTATTCCCCCCCCCCCCCGAAAAAAAAACCTAGGTGCGTCCTATGGGGCGGTGCGCCCTATAGGGCAAAAAATACGGTAATAGGATGACCTCAGGCTATATTATGAGAGATCACCAATGTGGTATTAAAGTAGAAAACCCAAGAGGGCAGTAAAAACAGAATTAAGGACTAAATCATCATCATCATCATCATCGTTATCCCACCCTTCTTCCCAGGGCAGCAAAGAAACATAAAAAGTTAGCACAATTTAAAATAAAACAAACATATTGAAAAACAAGGGTGACACAGAAAAAAGTCTAAACAGACATTTAAAGTACCACCACTCAGTTTGGTACTGTGGGTGTTTTACCTTCAGAAAGTTCTTCACCCGTTCTGGATTATAACAATTGCTTTCTCGGCAGATTCTTTCTACCTCTTTGATTTGGCCAGTCTTGCAAGCTGCCTGGATATACTTAAAGTGGACATCTGGGTCTTGACTGAAGTTCACAATAGAGCCCAGGAAATAAAACAGCCCTAGAGAGACAGGTTTAAGTGGTTGGGCGGGGTGTCCACATTGGGGTGGAGGGGAAGAGAGAAATGAAAGGCACCTCCACAAGCATCAAATATAAAAAGCTTCAACAAGGCATGGTTCAAAAAAACACAGTGTTTGAAGACAAAGGACCAGTAGCCCAACAAATTATGATCCAATAGCCAGTAATGAAAATGGCCTTAATCCATGCTTTAAAATTAGGAAGCATTTTCAGCATTGCATTCCTAACTCAGACATATAATCAATTCACTTGATTAAATTCTTTTAGCAACTTCTAGAAATAAGTATTGGTTTTCTTATTTCCTCCCCTCATTCTAGCATCTTTAATAGTACTCCTTCCATGATTGGTTAAATTTCCATTTCTTACAAATCATGCGAAAAAAATCAATCAATTAATACACTAGTCAGGTCAGGATTAACTCTTTGCAGCCAATGACCATTACAATATGGGGAGATAATCAGTCCAATAAGACAGGGCTAAACCCTGTGAATACAGAATTTAAAATATTTATTTAGTTCAAGACTACCCATAACATTCCACACTAATATGATTTTAAATGCCTCTTTTATCTTTTTTGCAGCAATGCAAATAAAGCTACCCTATATCTTAAAACTATCTGTTTGGCCTTCTAGGAAAGTCTGAAAGGGAAGTATGAACTTAGCCCTTGGTAAATTATATAAAATACAGTATAAGATACAGTGTACAACATCTTCAATTTGGCCTGCTCTACATACATAAAAATGTGACTTTACTGATCTATTAGAAAACCTACTAGCTAAATATTCAGTAGGCATGTTTGGGAATCTAAGCTTTTTAAAAGCTTTTTGCTAGCCATTATTTCAGGCAAATATTTTAAGAATTAGAAACTACCTTTTAAGACAGGATTTGTAAGTTCCTTGCTGCTTGCAAACTGCTTACTAGAGCCCTATCCCTTTTAATATCAGAACTACAAATGTAGACATGGCTTTAGGCTGCACTGTAATACAGTGGTGCCCCGCAAGACGAATGCCTCGCAAGACGAAAAGCTCGCTAGACGAAAGGGTTTTGTGTTTTTTGAGTCGTTCCGCAAGACGAATTTCCCTATGGGCTTGCTTCGCAAGACGAAACGTCTTGCAAGTTCTTGCGAGTTTGTTTCCTTTTTCTTAAAGCCGCTAAGCCGTTAATAGCCGCTAAGCCGCTAATAGCCGTGCTTCGCAAGACGAAAAAACCGCAAGACGAAGAGACTCGCGGAACGGATTAATTTCGTCTTGCGAGGCACCACTGTAGTTACAGTGAAAAATCTGCTGGGTAAGAAAAATATTACTTTTACTACCTCTAAACTATACAAATTTACTTATACACATGCCTATTTTGCACAATGTATTTTACTTCTTGCTCTTCTCCATTAGTAGAAGATTTCCAGTGCCTTGCCCTCAACCTCAGCCATGGTTTTGGCTTTGACAACATTGCTAGGCACTGCTACCCTCTCACAGGGGCCAGAAACGTGTAAAAAAAAAATGCATTCTTGCAGTCTGTTGTTTTCAGTGCTTCTATAAAAACAGCCTCCCACCTCCATTATCTGACATTCCGCAGTCCTCGGTAAAACAAGTTCAAGGTGAGCGAGCACTATTCGCTGCTTCCGAGGCTTACCTTCGTAACTTTTAAAAGATTCAAACAGCTCCACAAGAGACTGGGTGCCCAGCTGTTCGTGGTATTTAGACGCCACTTGCACACAGAGCTGCAGGTTTTGTCGGATGTTGGCGGACAGCATAGCACGTAGGCACTCAACAGAATCTTCAACTGATAGAGAGCCAAAGAAGTTCACAAGCCACTATGGAAAGAAGCAGCAAATAATTCAAACAGGTTCACACCATGGCATGAATAGTTACTGTATCGTGAGTTTCAATTACCGTATTTTTTGCTCTACAAGACTCACTTTTTTCCCTCCTAAAAAGTAAGGGGAAATGTGTGTGCGTCTTATGGAGTGAATGCAGGCTGCACAGCTATCACAGAAGCCAGAACAGCAAGAGGGATTGCTGCTTTTGCTGTGCAGCGATCTCTCTTGCTGTTCTGGCTTCTGAGATTCAGAATATTTTTTTTTCTTGATTTTCGCCTCCAAAAACTAGGTGCGTCTTGTGGCCTGGTGCGTCTTATAGAGCGAAAAATACAGTATCTACCAATCTAAGGGAAGCACAAAGGTGTATTAAAAGCACTGAGGTCCATTATCATTTTTTGGTTGTTTCAGGAGAGCCAAGGTAGGCACGGAGGGCAGGGGAGAGGCCTTCTTTTGCTCCCTTCGTTTTATCCTCACAACCACCCTGTAGAGTGCATTCAGTTGAGTGTGTAGCCCCAAGTCATCAGCAAGCTTTATAGCCAACTAAGGATTTGAACCTGGGTCTCCCCAGTCCTGACCCAGCAACACTATTATACCACACTGGCTTGTATACAAGCAGAAGATCACTGGAAGCAAAAAGGGGAGGTCTGAAGGGTCTGTAGGAAAGGAAGCAACCAACTAACACAAAGGAGAACAGTGCAGAATGGAGCATGAACCCTAACTGGTTAATGTTTGGCTGCACATTATCTTACCTCCGGGTTCAAAAGATGGGTATGAACAACAGCTCGCTTGATGTCGTAAAGATCAGTGTAGTGTTCCAATGCTCTCTGCAACAAGCCTGCCTTTTCACAAAGTTGGGCAATGTGGGCACGGTCATAATGTGTGAACATCTGGTTTCCCAGGATAGCATCTGCAACCTAGGGATTAGCAACAGTGCAAGTCAATTTATAAAAAGAGGAATAGGGGACTTAGTGCTCTTAAAACCCTTGTAGGTGGATCTTCTACATGAAACATATGAGTAGATTGTTACACAGAGCCGTCCTTGGCAAAATAACAACTGCCTCCCTCAAGAAGGAATGAGAAAGGGAGGCTTCAAAAAAACACCACCACAAAACCCATCCAGCCCAGGAGAGTTTACCTGTGGAGCATGAATGAGGTTCATCTCAAGCAGACGAGTCTGGAGGTGGCCTTCGGCCGGACGGTTATTTTTCAAGGCATCCAACAAAAAGGAGGTACATTGCTGAATCAAACTGTTCTCCATGAATACATCAACAATCTACAGTGTAGGAATCAAACAAATGACCATCAGACACGTAAACCGTTGCCTAAGTGTGCTACAAAACTTATCTTTAATTCACCAAATACAGACTTCAAGCTCCCAACGTTTCCAAACCACAACATAAGAACATAGCTGAATTCAATGTTTCCCAAAAATATTATTTATTCCACTTCATGTCCAGGTGCCCATCACATATCAAGCATGTTTAACCTTGTTTCTCTTCTGAAAAACTATAGCATAGTTTTCAAAATCAGTTTTACCCAGTTCTTTATGTCTGCACAGTGGTACCTCAGGTTACATACGCTTCAGGTTACAGACTCCACTAACCCAGAAATAGTGCTTTAGGTTAAGAACTTTGCTTCAGGATGAGAACAGAAATCGGGCTCCAGCAGCAAGGCGGCAGCAGGAGGCCACATTAGCAAAAGTGGTGCTTCAGGTTAAGAACAGTTTCAGGTTAAGAATGGACCTCTGGAACGAATTAAGTACAGTGGTGCCCCGCAAGACGAACGCCTCGCAAGACAAAAAACTCGCTAGATGAAAGGTTTTTCCGTTTTCGATTTGCCTCGCAAGACGAATTTCCCTATGGGTTTGCTTCGCAAGATGAAAACGTCTCGCGACTTTGTTAAACCGTTAAAACCGTGCTTCGCAAGACGAAAAATTCGCTAGATGGCAAAACTTGCGGAACGAATTAATTTCGTCTTGCGAGGCACCACTGTACTTAACCCAAGGTACCACTGTAGTTCTTGCCTAAACGGAGTTGGTCGAAACAGAAGGAGTTGGTCTCTTACATGCAAATTTGAGTTGTCACTGGCCATAGCTACTAAGGTATAATTCCTTAAACTTTTGATAATTCCTTACACTGCTTTGAAACCTATAGCTAGCAACTTTTGCAATTAGGTAAATTGATTAGTTTTCCAGAATTGCAAGACCATGAGAAAAACTGTAGACGTTTAAACAAGATGGGTATTCATTTAGCTGTATTAGGACTTGAGGGGCATTTTATTCCAGCTTTATCTTCTAGAATTGCAACAGACCGAGCGAGTGCTTACCTGATTGATGTTGGCTAGTGGCTCTTCATCCTGTACCAACATCTGAGCAAACTGAAGACCCTGATCTGGGCTGACCCTCATCACACTCCTCAATAAGAAAATCCAATCCGGAGTATAACCAACCTAAAAGGTCAAATTTCAAGAATTAAGTTTTCCTTTAACTCAATACATTCCTGCATTTTGCTAATATATTCCAAAAGCAACTGGGCCTTAGCAAATTACACGTAGCTAAACCTAACCTCACATCTCAAGTCAGGTTTTTACTTGCTTCATATGACATTAGGGCAAGAAATTTATCAGCCCATTATTCA
Organism: Podarcis bocagei; assembly: GCF_964188305.1. Lineage (NCBI taxonomy): Eukaryota > Metazoa > Chordata > Lepidosauria > Squamata > Lacertidae > Podarcis > Podarcis bocagei. The sequence continues at coordinate 15,074,185 of NC_138142.1, read as the reverse complement.
ACGTACAGATTCGACTGTTACAATTGGGTTGCTGTACAACTGATGTACAACTGATATAAGATACAGCTTCTCATTTGTTGGAAGGGGACCAGTCCAAAGGGACTGTTGTTGTTGGTTCACCTTCACAATGACTTCAGTAGCTGCTAAGCTCTTCCAAACGCCATTCAATACCTAGCTTTTATCCTTTATACAGTTTGGGATCTGGAATCACCCACTTCTATTTGTCCAAAATATTAATATTGCCTTTCAGGTACCCCAAATTTAGGGGTATCGGGCACATTACAGCCAGGGAAAAACACCTTCATTTGTGAAAACTCATCCATGGAATGCACTCCCCAGGGAGGCTCACCCAAATACAGAATCTTATGCTTTTACAACACTGCGCTTCATGTCTTTTGATCAGTTTTAAGTCCTACAGGTTATATTATTTTAATCTTAACTGAAACCCACCCTGGGAGTTCTGAAATAGAAAGGTGGTTTTTTTTAACATTTTAAATAAATGAAATTGCCAGAGATTAGCAAGACAACCATTTTAATGTGCACAGCCCATCCTAGTTCAGTCCTTTAAACTGAAAGACATCCAAGAGCCTATAGAATTTAGGGTGCAATTTTCATTCACCCGCAGGAAAAGCCCTGAGGTACTGAAGCTGATTTTTGCCATTTTTGTCCGCAGAATAGTCTACTGAATGCTCCACAGACCACATGACTTATGCAATTGAAACTTTACCAGGTGGGGCCGTTGCATATCACACTTCAGATATCCCGGAATGTTCCAAGACTTATTCTTATCTCGGTTAAGATAAAATTTAACTGTGCGTTCAAAAAGCTTCTGGCTTGCAAAGGTGTGCATTACACAATCACATACTTTTCAGAGGGGGAAAAAAAGATAGTTACCTTTTTGGCATAAAGAACTATTTTCTGGAATTGACCAGTTTCTGCAAAACACTGAATTACTTTGTTTGGTACATTCGCACGGAGATAAACACTGAGGGCAAGGGTTGGGTCAGCAGCCTTCACCAAGTCTCCTAGCTCCTCAGAGCATTCCAGCTGAAACAGAAACAACATTTCAGAATCAACACAGATCCAAGTGTTAAGCTGCAATTTGTTTGCTGGCATCAAACGTAAGACTGCAATAGAACCAGCATTTCAAAGCTATTAACACCACACCCAGCTCAGCAAACGCTGCCACCCACCCCTGCTTATGGCAAGCAAATGTAGCTGCTACTGTTTGAAGATATAGGGTACGCCTGTCTGGATCTCAGCGATTTACCTCACTGTTTAGGAAGAAAACTCTGTGGGAATTATAGAAGTGCAGCCCAAAACTCTTTTTCAAATTAATATTTTAGTGGCGTCTTTGTTTACATCAACACAACAGAGCGAACTAAAATAAAACCGGGAAGGGGGTCAGAGGAGTGGCTAAGTGCTCAGAGTTTTGCTCATTTTCAATTTAAATGGATATCATAAAATACCTTGACAAGTATTAAATTTTCGCAATCTACAGTATGTACCTAGCTCATGTATGGTCCATTGGTGGATTTCTTGGGACTATATTTTCCCAGTACTGAAAAATTGTGTATTTGGGCATGCCCAATCCATTTTCACTGCTCTAGGATAAGCGTCTACACAACAGGGAGATTTCCCATCAATGTCATTTTGCCTGTAGTCAAAATAAAAAAATTCCTTCCAGTAGCACCTTAAAGACCAACTAAGTTAGTTCTTGGTATGAGCTTTCGTGTGCATGCACACTTCTTCAGATACACTGAAACAGAAGTTGCCAGATCCTTCTATATAGTGAGAAGGTGGGGAGGGGTATTACTCAGAAGGGTGGTGGGAATGGGAGATTGGCAGATAGCTGAGATGAGCCTGTTGACGATTCTTAACGACTGCAATAGGTCTTACAGGAAAAGGCAAGGGGTGAGAAGGTGGAAAATGGCTTAGTCATGTATAATGAGATAAGAATCCAATGTCTTTGTTCAGACCAGGTCTCTCCATGGTTTTGAGTTTGGTAATGAGTTGCAATTCAGCAGCTTCTCTTTCCAGTCTATTTCTATTTCTATTTTGCCTGTAGTTAGAGCAAAAAGCCAGCAGACCTCTCAGTTGGATGTAGGTGGTTAATCAACAAAACACACTATTGTCACTAACAAGGCTTTATACTACTTGGGTAAGCGTGCCTAAATAGGAATGCTAGTTAATTTCAGCACAGGCAACAGAAGGACGACTGTTTAAAGCAGACCACAGCATAATAAATTTTTGAAGAGGTCCCCTGTTTTACCTTGTCTTCTTTTAGCCATTTTTCTAAAAGCTGCTTGCGGCCTTGCTGAAGAACAGGACGGCAGAGTTCCAGAGACTCAAATTTATTGAGCTGGCCTTGATCGAGGAGGATCCCGAAGTACTGGAGCAAGGGAGAGGCCTGCCCAGGCTGGGCTGGTACACTCTGGAACTTTCGGATGGTATCACTTGTGCGCAAGATTCCCTGAACATTGAAACATGATTCTATTAAAAAGTCTCCCTTAAGGGAAAATCCAAGGCAGAGGGAGCTTGCTCAGCTTGCCAGCTGAGAATTCCCAAGACCAGGGTGGATTGGATTTAAACCAAATCAATTTAAGTCACTAGTCAGTAAGACTTGATTTAATCTTTTTTTTACAGAAAGACTCATTCTTGCTGGTATAATCTTAATATTTACAAACAAATGAAGCTTTCATTTTTGGAATAATACATTTTCAGAGTAGCTTTTTACCGTTATATCAAAAATTACTGATTTGGTTATAATATTAGAAATACATAGATAATTATGAAATTATGGTGAGGTTTAATAAATTAAATGTTTATATTTTAACTTAAAAAAGTAAGATTTATAGCATAGGTGTTTGTTAACTGATGTTTGTTAACTGATGTGGTTAAACAATGTTTTTTTATTAAAAAAAACCTTAGACTGAGTTTTAGCATACATGAAAAACTTAAAACAAATCCTTATTTCCTGATGAACAGCCTTTGGACCATAATGTAACTTAAATAGAAAACTATCTTTAGAAAGATTTCTTCCTTCAAAAGCATTTTATTTTAAAAATCCGATTTAAATTTTAAAAAATCTGATTTAAATGAAAAACATCCGTGGTTTGTTTTTTTAAAAAAAATAAAATCATTGACTTTTATCCACTCTGCCCAACACCAACGTAAAAATGCTGCTAGATCTAGGTCTGCCATCACATTTTCCACAAGTGAAGAATCAGGACAATAGCCTTCTCCTAAGCAACCCCTGACAGGGAGTCCATGATTACCTGATTTAGGGCTGCAATCCTAAGCAAGAATTCAATGGGACAACCAGTTCATAGCTCTGGTCAACAATACCCACCATGGATTTTACATATACTTCTTATGGTAAGGTAAACTGCTGCACCTCACTTACGTCATGTGCATTCATTTCAATGGGTCTACTCTGATTACAACTTAGTTTAATGCTGCCCCTATCTTTATAATCGTATTTGTCTCCCTCGCGGAAGACAGAACCAATGCTCTCGTACAACTTGGGATTGCCTGTTGCTTCAAACAAAGGTTAAAGGCTACAAAATTTGTTTGGAGTGCACCCCCGAACCCCTCAGCCAAAAAATAATTTTTTAAAAGATGCTTACCTTTGGTGCAGATGCCGCCACTTTAGCCGCTTCTGCATAATTTCCCTGTGCAAAAAGTGTATTAAATTTCCTGGCAAAGAGTTCTTCCGCCCCAGCTAAGTTACTCCTGATCGCCATGCGCAGACCCAAATCAGGATTCTGGAGAACATTGGTGGCGTAATTTACAATGTTATCTTCCTCCACACAAACAGAGAGTACCTGTAAGAGAAAGAGAGTCAGTGAGTGCACAGTAAAGTCTAAAAAAAGGACAAGGCACACTCTACTGTATAAAAGGAGCACGACAGATCTGGAGGAAAAGTGGCAAACATTCAAAAATTTCACTTTATAATATTATAAATAAGACTAGGTACCACCAGGCCAGGGACGCAGGTGGCGCTGTGGTCTAAACCACTGAGTCACTTGGGCTTGCCGATCAGAAGGTCGGCGGTTCGAATCCCTGCAACGGGGTGAGCTCCCGTTGCTCGGTCCCAGCTCCTGCCAACCTAGCAGTTTGAAAGCATGCCAAAAAGTGCAAGTAGATAAGTAGGTACCACTCCGGTGGGAAGGTAAACGGTGTTTCCGTGCGCTGCTCTGGTTTTGGTGCTCTGTTGCACCAGAAGCAGCTTAGTCATGATGGCCACATGACCCGGAAAAACTGTCTGCGGACAAACGCTGGCTCCCTCAGCCTGTAAAGCGAGATGAGCACCGCAACCCCCGAGTTGTCTGCGACTGGACTTAACTGTCAGGCATCCTTTATCTTTTTTTACCACCAGGCCAACTGCTCCCAGTTAGGTACAGGATACAATACTGTTCACCACTGAAGTTCTACTTTAAGATTCTCATTTTTTTCTTTCTTTTTTACAAAGCCTTCCTTACTGACTGCTCAGTTGTCATTTCAACAGCTTTATTGCTTACATTAGAACTTCTGCTGGAGAAATCAATTCTATCAGTCCTCTTATCTGTGCTTGATGCAGTGTTTTATCAGTTATCATAGAGGAAATACCACGTTAATCTCAAGAGTGATTTGATTTGTTAACAAGAGAGGTTAGCATACGTGTGCATGCATTGACACCTCCAATGCAGGCTGTAATCTGGATCATTAGAGAATGCATGCTTGGGAACGTGAGGTCTCACTTCAGGACATTAAACGGCATCTCTTTCACCGTTTTGAACCAATGAGCTGAAATCCCTAAGCGTCAGTGCAGAGCCCAGCAAAGTGGTGACTTAAGGAAAGCCGCCACCTGGATCTGATAAAGCAGTCAGGATTCAGAGCCTAAATGACAGCATTACAGTAAGCAGACACTGAAGTGATGGATAATCTACAGCTGAGAAGTTTCATGCATCAATCTTCTTGTTTAGTCGTGTCCGACTCTCCGTGACCCCATGGACCAGAGCACGCCAGGCACTCCTGTCTTCCACTGCCACCCGCAGTTTGGTCAAACTCATGTTAGTAGCTTCGAGAACACTGTCCAAACATCTTGTCCTCCGTCGTCCCCTTCTCCTTGTGCCCTCCAGCTTTCCCAACATCAGGGTCTTTTCCAGGGAGTCTTCTCTTCTCATGAGGTAGCCAAATTATTGGAGCCTCAGCTTCAGGATCTGTCCTTCCAGTGAGCACTCAGGGCTGATTTCCTTTGTCGTGGCGAAGGGGCTTGAATAACTAAGAGAAGCTATGAGCCATGCCGTGCAGGGCCACCCAAGATGGACAGGTCATAGTGGAGAGTTTTGACTTAACGTGATCCACCTGGAGCAGGAACCGGCAAGCCACTCCAGTACCCCTGCCAAGAAAACTTCATGCACAAAAACAATAGGCATCATTCTTACCTGTCCTTTTTTATTTACACCAATAATTCCTGAGGTAGGTTCATGAGGTGCAGTTACAAAGATAGTGTCTGCACTAATACGGTTCATGTAGATGCACACTCCAGATTCCAAGTCGTACATATGAATATATCCATATTTTGTGATCAGATAGATAACACCATGCTTTGTTCCAATCTACCAAATATACAAGAAAGAGACAAGGTTAAACAGGACAGTTCAGAATTTATTCACTAGTTCATGGGTAGGATAACTAAGGCCTGGGGGCCGGATTCAACCGAATCACCTTCTAAATCAGCATGTTTTTACATGAGTAGAATGTGTCCTTTTATTTAAAATGCATCTCTGGGTTATTTGTGGGGCATAGGAATTCGTTCATCCCCCCCCCAAAAAAAATATAGTCCAGCCCCCCACAAGGTCTGAGGGACAGTGGACTGATCCCCTACTGAAAAAGTTTGCTGACCTCTGCACTAGTTAACTTAAGCTTCTTCCTAGCACAGCAGCAAAAACTCAATTTATTGTGCAAGTGGATTATTTCATACTTGTTAACAGCTACGGCTATTTTTTAGACTGGGGAGCTGAGCATTTATGTCACTACAAGTCAATCACTAGTTCAGTTGTGAAACTGAAGCACTTAAGACCTTGGGCAAGCCGCTATGGCTGCAAGAAGCTCAGATCCAGATTTCAGTTTCAAGGAAGTTCCACTCTAGGTGCAACTCTAAGTGCTTGTGTATATTCAGCAATTTTGAACAGCGGGGCTCCACCCCTCCTCCACCATTCTGTCATAAACAGATTAGGCTAAGCCGCCTTTAAGTTTAAGACTGACTTGCTTTATAGGACTACAGTATCCAATCCAGCCTAGTTACATGCTTGTTTAGATCCTGGTCTAGCAGTGATATAAACTCAGACAAATTGCATTAAACATTGGCCTCGCTCAATTCTGTATCATTTAAACCAACTGTACACACTGATATGGTAATTTGGAGAGTTGTATTCAATTGTGTCTGGATACAGCTCCAGCTGACAGCTGCCTAAGAGTTACCAACTGGCATTGCCATCAGAGTGGGAGTAAACAGCATCCTTGCACCTGTTCATCATGCCTGGATACAGCTCCATTCAAGAGCCCCTGCTATGTATAGGAGACTGAATGATCTTGAATACAGTGGTGCCCCGCAAGACAAATGCCTCGCAAGACGGAAAACCGCTAGAGGAAAGGGTTTTCCGTTTTTCAATGAATGCGCTTCGCAGGACGAATTTCCCTATGGGCTTGCTTCGCAAGACGAAAATGTCTTGCATGTCTTGAGATTTTTTTTCGCTCCCCCCCCTTTTTCTAAGCCGCTAAGCCTTTAATAGCCTTTTAGCGGCTAAGCCGCTAAGCCTTTAATAGCCGCTAAACCGCTAATAGCGCTAATCCGCTAATAGGGTTGCTTCGCAAGACGAAAAAACCACTAGACGAAGACACTCGTGGAACGGATTAATTTCGTCTTGTGAGGCACCACTGTACACACACACAACTAATCTTTTGCAAGGCACCTTGGGAGGGCTTCACCCTGAAAGGCAGCATGTAAGCGTTTGGAACAAAGTTCATATTTTTCTGACACAACAGTTGTTTATGGGCTAAAAAGGGCATGCAATACTACCGCTGCACTTGATATGCTTCGGCCATGCCACCGGAAGTCTTAAACACACTCCTCAATTCATTACCTGCATTGCCACTGGGAAATCCGTTTGAGCCTCTGGAGGGAAAAAGACATCAACAGCTTTCTTGACAAAGGGCTGGTTTCCAGCAGCAGGTTGACCCACTTCAATTATATGCAGCTGGGGAAACACCACAGGGTTATAAATCAATTGTTTAGTTGAAAGGAGAAAAGCTCACTCAAATCAGGTGTTCCTCAGAATGGAAAACTGCTAAAAATAATGGTATGGATTTTTCTTAAGCGTTCTCCATTCTTCACAAAGTTTAAATGTTCTATAGCAGGGGTGTCTGATATGTCGGTCACGACCTACCGGTCGATCGCGGGGTGTCCCTGGTCGATCCTGGTCCCGGGACCCCGACTGATCGTCCCCCCCAAAAAAAAAGCTCAACAACTTTGGTCAATCCAATGGGAAGATCACTGCTAGGTTTTTTTATAGTGGGAGTAGATTGCAGTCTCTTGGAAGTTGGATGTGCCTGTTCTATAGTATTGGCTCTACAGCCCAAATTAAGGCTATGTTGACTGGCACTTTGAGACTGCAATTCAAAATGGTCTATTTTGGTGAGACACCTTAAAGCAGAAAAACATGTTGCACACCAGAAGTTTTGGACTACAACTCCCATCAGCCTCAGCCAGCATTGCCAATGGCCAAGGATCATAAGAGTCCAGCAACAACTGGATGGCACCACATTGACTACTCATGCCTTAAAGAGAGGTGCAGTATCAGCATCAAGTGTTCCATCCTAAACCCTGAAGCGCAGCTAAGATCTCTTGATTTTTCACAAGGGCTTGCACAAACTACACTGGTGCAAGCTCTTACTACAGAGGGGTTGAGGAACTTCATTTAAATGGTTTATCGTCTTGGATCTTATGCCCCAAAGCAGCTGTAAGCAACAAAGACAATGATCAAGTATAAAAGGCTTTTACCTTGCCTCCTGCAGGGCTTCGCACAGCAAAACAGAAGAGGGTGGAAGGCTTGGCATTGCCTTCTATTTTGAATTCTGCAAAGGCTGCTGCATGTCCCTCTATTGGCTGGGAAACTTTTCGATCCACTGAGTACAGCTGCATGGCACCAACCACACGATTTTGCTAATGGAGCAAGCATCACAGTCGTTAAATGTACAGCAAGCACTTAAGAGCCTGAAGTGTCAAGATCCTTAATCCATTTAGAGCCTCTTATCCTGCGCCTCCTATCAAGAGATTCCAACCACTAATTCAACAGAACATAATCATCCCCATGTCACAGCTTTCAAGTTCACTGTATGTTCAGTAGTTCTGCTTTCCAGCTCAGCTGTCACAAAAATGTTTTGGCTTCTAGTCTCCCATTTTCTACAGTCCACAAGCTTCAATGCATGCTTCTGTACCCTCTGCACTCCATAGCTTTCCTTACCTGGGCAGAGATTCCTATCAGGAGCAGCCACTTCTGATTTTCATCAGTTCTGTAATTGATGATTTGGCAGCCTGCAAGACTGGCGTGCCTGTCAAACATCTTTTGGGGCAGAGAGTCTCCTTCCATACTCCAGTGATAAACTGCAGTCTCTGTCACTAAGGCAACGGTATTCACAGAAATCCATTTCCAGAAGATCACTTCCTCTGCCATCGTGTGTGCTTTCATTTTGCTTTTCATCTCAATGTTAAAGATCTGGAGTGTTTTCCCCGCTGGCATACAAGACAGAAAGACAAAGAGAATCATAGCCCTCCAAAAATGTTAAGCAATAGCTATCCCTACTCCAACACAATCTTTTTTGTAGAAAGACGTTTGGAAATATCCAAAGTCAAAGGCCTCAGCTACACATGCAGCAGAATGAGGTGCTTAAAAAACTGGGCAGCGCAACTTCAGACAACAATTGGGAGGAAACCATATTTTTGTAAGCTCTCCTACCTTTAGCTGAAGTGGCACAGTTCATTTTACCACTTTGTAGCACCGCATGTGTGGATCCAGCATAATTTAGAACATTGCAAGTAGAGGATGAAGGATCATTGACACCAAACTCTGACAATAACGAAGTAGAAATTTACCCAATCCCATATATTTCAGTGCCCGTAAGAGGCAGTGATGACTACCAACTTGGATGGCTTTAAAAGAGGATTAGACAAATCCACATAGAATGGCAATAACAATGGCTACTAGCCACAGGGGCTGTTTTACCTCCACTGTCGGAGGCAGCATGCCTCTGAATACTAGTTGCTGGAAACTGAAGGAGGGAAAAGTGCTGTTTGTGCTCAGGCCCTGCTGTTGGACATTGCATAAGCATCATGCTGGCCACCTGTGAGAACAGGGTGCTGGACCAGATGGGCCACTGGCCTGATGCAGCAGGTTCTTATGTTCAGTCTGGCCATAAGTTTATCAAATGCTTGTTTTTTTAGCGCTAAGCCTTGTGCTAACTCGTTTAGAATTCAAGGAAAGTGTAGGGTCCCCATGTAGAACGCAAAACGTATCTGGTAATATCTGCACTTCACTTCCAGTCTTTCAAGACAAAGCCTCATTAGGAAAGTTGGGTGAGAGAGAAAGTAGGTAGGAATATTGAAGTTTATGGTATAGTGGCAAATGAGGAAGCCAGGAGATGAACTCTTCAAACATTCTCCTTCAACATTTTGCCTCAAAATCCCAAGTTTCTTTGGGGCAAAATCCCCCCTCTCAAAAGTAAAAGTATATTTCAGAATAGGCAGCATATTAAAAAAGACATTTTTCAATACTGCTCAAAACAAGATCCTTATTCTTAGGATGCCAACTGTCTTTTTCAACCCATCGTCATTATTGAGTAACACACCAGTGTGAACCTAACTGGCTTAACACCATAAACAATGCTGTTATGTGCAATTTTCTGTTCCTTGAGAAGGGTAGCAATGTGTCATCTGTAAGACATTAGAAACCCAGCAGGTAAGGCAACCAAAAATGGAAATATAACCTTTCTTCAAAACTCACTGCATTTCCTAAAGATGCAACCCTTGACTCTAGGCTTCCAACGAAGCAGAAGTCAATATTTAATAGATAGGATTTTGAGAAGCAGACGTTAAGCAACGCTATTCCCATCAGATGAAGGTCTGCTTGGTGGGGGGGTTAATTGCTTAATATCTGTTTTCTTAAAAGCATAACCTAAAAGGTATTTGAAAACTGGCTTGTTCTACAGTTTACTGCTGTCGTAAGCTAAAAATATCCAGAAGCTTTTGAGTCTTGCGTTACTGGCAAACGTACAATGTCACTGAAAGTTACTAACCAGATCCTTGATCTTTCTTTTTTTAAAAAATCAACTTTCAGGGTGCACAGTGTTATTGGTGGGTGTCAAGCAGTATGACACTACTGGCACTAGAGCAGATCAGTGTCCAGTAGTCCAAGCAGAGAATTCTCAATTGGATATCTCCTCATATATTACCTGGAAGCATCTGTGTCAAGAGTAAGGAGATTTGCGTATATCACACAAACACACAATTCCTTCCCCAAATTGCCATTTCTTTGCAGATCTAGAATGCTATTGAGATCAGCAAAGAGTAACGATTCCCATA